>NC_140186.1:31327592-32021967 GCF_965226575.1 Pagrus pagrus
GGTGCGTGGAGGCGGCGTGGCACAAGCTCCGTCCTGCTGGGGCTTTTGGGTGTTCGGCGCCCTGTCGCTGGTGGCGCTGTGCATGTCAGACCAGGCTATCCGCTGTCCTGTGTGCACTGAGGAGAGGCTGGCCAGCTGCCGTCTGCCGGAAGGCTGCGAGGAGACGGTGCGGGAGCCCGGCTGTGGTTGCTGCCCTACCTGTGCCCTGCCTAAAGGGGCTCACTGCGGCGTCTACTCGCCCCGATGTGGCACGGGCCTTCGCTGCTTCCCGCCGCGTGGCGTGGAGAGACCACTGCACTCGCTGATGCATGGCCAGGGGGTGTGCACCGATGAGAGGGAGGTGGAGGAGAACTCAGGTGAGAGCAAAGGGGTCAGAGTCTGTGTGTGAACTGATGATGAATACGCTTCTTTACACTGGGCACATCTTCCTTTAAGTTATTGTCAATTACACCAAGGCTCACAGCACCAACACATTTACACCACATCTGAGATCTCTGCAAATGTTTATGTCAAGATGCTCTCACATGTACCAACTGCCACAGCTGACTAGGTCTCTCCAAACCTGGCTTGGCGTCGCTGCGTACCTCTTGCTTGGTGGACCCATTGCCGAGCACACCAAAATATTTTCTGTCTCCGCTCTCTGGGCCTTACCTGAGCCGGGCAGGGTCAGAGTTGGGTGGATGTGTGACAATGTGCTGCTTGTTTACCCTAATCTCGGCTAAGCCCCGAACCAGAGCGTGCACACACACCAGCTCCTCACGCATGGCCTGATGGGAGATCGCACACAGTCCCTCTGCTGTCTTGCGGCCGCTCGCTGTGAAAGGGGCCCTGCTGTAAGACGCAGAGCAGGCTTCAGAGAGGAGAGCGTTGTGGTGATAGCTGTGGTGGGCGTGTGTGCATGTGAGTGTGTGTGAGGAGCCTGTACTGTATGTGCTGCACTCTGTATGACTGTGTGGCGCGCAGGATAGTTACCTGTTTTATTGAAGGAATCGTGCATTTGATTAATGCGGACAGTGACGCTGAAAATTCACTTTCCCAGCAACCCTTGGGTGCGCAATTACCTTATCATGCCAATGTTAAACTGAGATCCTGCAGGTAGTCGTGTAGTGCAGGCGCTGATATGCACTGTGCTGTTACTGGGAATGTGAGTGTGTGTGTGTGTGTGTGTAATGGGAGGAGGTAATAAAAGCTGCTGTATGAAATGACTGTAATGGAGTGTGGCCAGTCTGGGGCTATTAGAGCTCTCTGCAATCAGTAATTCACTTGGTGCTCTTTCATGGACGCCCCCAATCCTCCTCCTCCTCCTGCTGCTGCAGATGTCTAACTCTTCTTCTACTGTCAATGTCTCTATCACTCTCTTCTTGGCTGACTTCTTATTCTCCTCTTTGTTGTTGCATTCCTCTTGCAAAGAAGAAAGTCTGTTTCCACTTTCACACAGTGGGATGTCTAATGCTGGATGTCTTATCTGCATATCCAGTTCCAGTTCACTGCTTTTACGTTAACGTTCGTTCTACTGAGGAAACTGCTCTCCAATGTTTGTCTTCCTCTGCTCTCCTCAAAGGGAGGGGTGTTGATTTCCATTATGCTGTATGAGACAATTGTTAGAATGTGTCACAGACGAGGTGGTTCTTTCATTTGTTCCAGATTATCAAATAACTGGCCCGCCGTTGCTTCCACTGAGCCCAGGCTCCCAGACAGTTACTGGTAATGACAGTAGGCTATCTGCTTGTGCCAGAACACCAAAGATTTGAACCAGATATAAAACTCCCAGGATGCTCATCTTCATTGCAGCATCTGTTTCCCCTGGCCCTGGGTGCACCAACACCCCCCCACCCCTAACAAGCCTTTGAGCGCATCGCCCACCGCGTCCAGCTCCTTCATGAGGATGAGCTCATCGGCACTCTTGCTGCCAGAGCTGAAATGAGAGCCTTCTGCTCTCTGTGCAGGGCCAGCATAGGTTAGGCCGGCACATAGCATGACTAAATGGAATCAGAAAGAAGAGGCAAGCTGTTTAGAGCATGATAAAAAACGCAGGGCTGCCTCAGCTCAGCCCGCCTGTTCTCTCTGAAACATTATTTCTGCTCTTTGATGCTGTGTTTTGCGATCAGCTGGCCCGGAACTGGGTTATAGCGCACTGGGGGGGAGTCTCGGGTCCTTTCTCCAGGGTGGGGCGTCAGTAAATGGAACATTTTGGAAAGTTCATAAGTTTTGTTTTTGGTGTTCTGTAATCTGAGCGCTGAGTACTGTTTGCTTCCACACTCCTTCTCACCCCTGAAGCCTGTCATAACAAAGCGGGGAAGCTCTGCCCAATAAATCTCACTGTAAATCAATTCTTCTGGGCAGCAGCTCAGATGTGCTGTATAAGAATGTTCAGTGTAAACCATGGCAGCACAGAAACAATCAGAAAGGCACAGGGGAGAGGCGAAGAGCAACTCCAGTCACAAGCAAGAGATTTCCTTTGTGGCACATTCACCGTACTTATGCATTATTAAAGAAGGGGGTGCATCTCCTGAATACATGTCTGACACTGCCCCACTCCTAGCAACAGTGAACATGCTAGATAAAAATAGAAGAGGGTTTTTAAAAACCAAAAGAATTCATAATGAAAAGGACCGTGGGATAGAGGCAGACCTCAACAGCATCTAGATACTGCAAGACGACACTTGTATCACTGCCTTATGATTGACACTTAATATAAAGGCTAGCTGCTAACTACCAGGGAATAAAGACATACATTAAATCAGGCTGGCAAGAGTTATGAGTTATTAGTCCATTTTCTTTGCTTCAAAACAGTGTATTTCTCTCAAAAATGTATCAACCTTAAGGCTACTGGACCAAATTTCCATAGCAACAACAAGCAGTATCCTGCCTCTGATGTCAAGGTCTAAGATAGCTTTAGTGCATCTTAATATTCCATTCTTAGAAACCCTTACTATCTTAATACTTAGAATAAATCACCATGCATGTGTTGGCGTCTGCTCCTACATTCCTGCCGGTTCTGCCCTGGTGTCGTGTTCAAATGCTTCCCTCGGACAGTGAAACGGATATTATTTACAAACTGATACGGATGTCAGATATGAAAAGTCTTACACCTACAGGCATGGAAGGAGCTGCATGAATGGAAGTGCTGGTGGAACTGTCCAACTATGCTCAATTTACTGTGACGCACACAGGTCTTTATGAAAGCAGCATGCTAACCTAGATTTTCCTCTATGCTACGAGCGAGGACTCCTCAGCACGTTTTGGGAGTTGTGAACTGGATTAAGTTGTGGATGTATTTTTGGATTTTCCCTAACGTCTTTCAGCAGATGTCCCTTAGTGTTGTGTATTTGCTTTCTTTGGGTTGTGCGGCACATTTGTACAGCTGGGGCTTTTATGCAGGGGTAAACGTGATTAGCTAATTGCTGTCCTCCGTGGGACAAGGACCCCCGTCTGGTGTTGGAGCTGAGAGATACACAAACATGAAACAGGCCTAATCTGAGGAAGACGGTGAACCTTCAAAAGCTGATAATTCCTGAGGTCAACCTTTTATTTCAGCAATAAAATACTGTAGCAATCTGAGCAATGGTCATTATGTTAATCCATGCTTTTGATAAAGATTTGTCACTTGTATGATAGGTAGTACCCCTCCACTGGTTGGTAGAATACTGTAATATTCACTTCCACTCCTTACACTTCCACTCGAGCCCCCGATTCATCTGCACATACATTAAAACAAGAACAATCCAAATTACGTTAATGATGTTACTCTAAATAGTCTGACCTAATTCACTGTAGCTGCAGGTTTCCCTCTATTCATAGATCTATTCATCACATGTAGTAGTACTATGAGTGCATCAAAAAGTGATGAATGGCTAAGATTAGCCCAGCTCATTATGAGAGAATTGACTCGCTCATCTGCAAGCAAAATACATCTACAGAACAAGCAGTGGATGGAGTCCAGTCTGAGGAGTTATGTCCCTCAGGTTAAATATGGCTATGGATGTCTCACTGCAGTTTGTATTATTGGACAAGTGACAGGAATTAAATTTGCCTTTAAACATGTTTTTTATTTTTATGTGAAAAATGAAATATGAATCTCAGAGGAGGCAGTGAATGTGGGAAACAACTCACACTGCACTAAAGCTCCCTCAACATGTTTTCATCATGCAGTTCAACATTTTGAGCCAAACCTTCTCTGTCAGGATAAAGAATAATGTTTATCCTGATGATAATCTGTCTAGAAAAGTTTCTGCTCTATCCGTTATTCATATTTTTTCTGCCTGCTTTATCTGGCCTATTAGAGACAATAAGAGAGTTTCAAACCTCAGTAAGCAAAATTGTGTTTTCTCTATTGAAAAACTGACGGACACCTGCTAAGAGTGAGTGTGATTTTATAGTTGGCTTAAGTTTTTGTCAACGAGTTTTATAGTGGCAAGGTTTAGAGGCATATTCTCTTAAATATTATCCATAATACCTGTCAGATTAAAAATCAATTAATGCAGTTTCGGATTCAAAGTAGGCATTCATTGGTTTCAAATTTGTAGCTCCTAATTATTTTCTGTTCCTTAAACAGTAACACGAAATCAAAGCAGACGGTAAAAGTTTTCTGCTCTGCTCTCTTTGGATTCAAACATGTTGTACGTCTACATGTCTGCTTTGACATCAGCTGAATGGGTAGTGGAGCAGTATCAGACAGGGCAGCAGCAGGTTTCCTTTTGATTATGATTGTTGGTAGTTGATTAGCGTTCTATCTTTCCTCTGACAATTGACACTAGAAAGAGTTTCAGTGGCCTTCTTACAGCACATGCTGGCAGTGTTGAAGAGTGCTCTTACAACTGCACCAGACAGTAACTCTGATGATTAACTGATTCACAGAAATGCTCTGCCTGGAAATCAGCGGTCTGATACTGGCAGAATCCAGTGTTGACTGAACAGAACAGTTTTTTGGTAGTAAGCCTAGTTGACTTTTGAGTTTGCAGCCAGAAACTCTTGAAATAACTAAATTAATTTTTCAGCAGATTAGTTGTTGTCATCATAGTGTAATCTATTCTATTAAGAGTCAAGAGGAAACGCAACACTATAAACAATCACGTCAAATCCACAATTTTAGACACTCTTGGCTACTTTTATGGACTGATCAGTCAGGCTAATCTCTATGTTTGGAAACCATAAATAAATAAGCTGACAGAACAGGAATGACTCTAGCTGAGCCAAAGACAGAGTAATGGAGTTGATTCCTCTGCACTGAGCTCTCTATTGCAACTAAACTAAACGCATGTCACTTAAAATCTCTCAACTTTTGCATGCAATCAGATAAATTACCTCCAGTGATGTCACTCAGTGACAAAATCACACTGTGGGCACCAGACTTTGAAGAGGAAGATGAATGCATGAGTGACATAAGAAGGTGATTTCTCTGGTTCTGCTGTATTGATTTTGATCATTTGTGTTAAAACTGTCCATAATGAGTCCAACAGTGTCATGGGAGTGCAATGCTAGACCAGTGGAGCCTACATTACCCACAATGCAACTTAGCCATTGAGTGACATCACTGGAGGCAATTTATCAGATTACATGTAGCTTCCTCCGGAGCCACAAAAGACTTCATACTATTACTACTATTATACTTTTTCACACATACGGTAGTACTCCCAAGACCTGTAAATACCATTGATGTGTAAAATTGAACTTTAAACAGTAACTACCACCAATATTTTACTGCCCTCTCAGATTAAAAATTTTCAATCTGCCTGGTCAGATATGTGCCATGGTACACCTACAACTACACCAGCTGCACCTAAAACCACACCCAACAGTGATGTCACAATGTAGTTATACCCTGAAGTACTCTTCTACAGCAATGCAGCAAGATGAGAAGTTAAACAACTACATTCATTGTCTTTGCTCTTTTATAGGGCTCATTTACATCTTTCCTTTAAAGAACTGTTACCAAAATATGCACTGAGTGGGACATTAAGAAATTAAACCTGTCAGTGCTCTTACATACAGTTGTGGTCAAATGTTTACACACACTTTTAAAGAACATGTATATCGTGGCAGTCTTGAGTTCAATTGATTTCTACAACTTATTTTTTTCTGTGATGGAATGAGAGGATCACAAACTACTTAGTCACAAAAACATTCATGAAGTTTGGTTCAATAATGGATTTGTTATGGGTCTTCTGAAAATGTGACCGAATCTGCTGGGTCAAAAACATACATAAAGCAATTTAAACAATACATTTTGGTGATTATTATTAAGTTGTGTGAATCAAATTTTGCTCTGTAGCATGGCCTCTTAACTTCTTCTGAATGATTATGATTGATAACAGCTGATGACTTTTCTGGGCCCATTTTTCTGGGCTTGTTTGATACACACATTAGACTCAGCAAAAAAACACTACAATGGGAACTTTTTAGGAGCTCAACATTGATCTGAAAGAGATCATTATTGATTTGAACAAGTCAGGAAAGTCACTTGGAGCCATTTCAAAGCAGCTACAGGTCCCAAGATCAACTGTACAAACAACTGTTTGTAAGTATAAAGTGCATGGCACAGTTGTGTCACTGCCACGATCAGGAAGAAAACACAAACTATCATCTGCAGCTGAGAGAAAACTGGTCAGGATGGTCAAGAGTCAAAAACCACCAAAAAGAAAGTCTGCAATGAATTAGAAGCTGCTGGAAGACAGGTCCACAGTTAAGCATGTCTTGCATCAACACAGGCTGAGAGGCTGTTGTGCAAGAAAGAAGCCCTTGCTCCAGACACAGCACCTTAAAGCTGACTGAAGTTTGCTGCCAATCACATGGACAAAGAAAAACCACCTGGAGGAAAACTCAGCGAGAAGGTGAGGCCTTTAACTCCAAGAACACCAGACCTACTGTCAAGCATGGTGCTGGTAGTATTATGCTGTGGGGCTGTTTTGCTGCCAGTGGATCTGCTGCTCTAAAGAAAGTAAATGGAATAATGAAGAAGGAGGATTATCTCCAAGTTCTTCAGGAAAACCTAAAATCATTGGCAGAAGATTGGGTCTTGGGTGCAGTTGGGTGTTCCAACAGGACAATGATCCCAAACACATGTCAAAAGTGGTAAAAGAACGGATCAATCAGGCTAGATTTGAGGTTTTGGAACGGCCTTCCCAAAGTCCTGACTTGAACCCATCGAGAACATGTGGACTGTGCTGAAGAAACAAGTCCGTGCCAGGAAGCCAACAAATTTGGTTGAATTTCACTGATTCTGTCAACAGGAGTGGTTAAAAATTCATCCAGAGGACTACCAGAAGCTTATGGATGGCTATCAAAAGCACCTAACTGAGGTGAAAATGGTGACATTCAACTAAATATTAGAATTAGATTTAAGTATAGTTTTGACCCAGCAGATGTGGTCACATTTTAAGAAGACCTATAATAAATCCATTATTGAAGCAACTTCATGAATGTTTTTGTGACAAAGTAGTTTGTGTTGCTCTCATTCTATCACAGACACATGAGAGCTGTAGAAATCATTGGAACTGAAGACTGCCATGATAAACATGCTCACATGTTTACAAGTGTATGTAAACTGTTGACCCCGACTGTATGTCTGCATTTCTTGTTACTCATTGGCAGTAACATATGCATATAAGCTAGATAAGCTTATATTGGCTCCTATATCAGTCAGGCTCTTTACTCTTTGCTCAGAGGGGTGCAGGATTTTTTACGAATGTCTCACATTGTGGACTCTCTTTAGTTTAGATCCAAGATCTAAGTTTGTGGATGTATAAACTGTAGGAAAGTACACTGCCAATCTCTCGCAGCATAACTAAATATTTATTTGAGGCGGATATTTGTCTGTGAGGTTTAAAAGTTCAGCCTTAAAGCCACTGACAGTAGAATTTGAAAATGATGTCCTTTAGCTCCCTATGTCAATGTCCTGTGGATTGCAAAGAAAAGATAAATATATAAACAGAAGACATAGCATGCTTGTCATGAAATACATAAAATGATTTAACTGCGAAGAGAGTGATGTTTCCCCAAACAGAAAAAGTATTCATCAGAGGTAGAGTGCTTGCCAATCAGACAGCTATCTCTCATCACATCATGAATGATGCTCACACGTCTGGGGGCCAGTGTGACGAATACATTTGCAAGTCGTCAGCTGATATGTGACAACAAATATTTAACTAAGAACTAGATTGAGCAAGCAGTGCAGTTTATTGTGTAATAGATTTGGAATTTGTTGGTTAAGTGCTGACAAAATGGAGCTTTGTGTTCACCCTATGATCAGTGCTGTATCACAGTGATTATATAATTAAGTATATGGCTATGTGACCACCTTTTAATCACATTCACACTAGCTATCAATTTAGTGAATGAATATGATGATGGTGAATTTAACCTGGCTACTAATGGCCAGGCAGAGTTTTTTGTCTTTGTCTTAATGAATTGTGTTTTTATTTAGTTTTGACATATTATAATGTATCCAAAGACCAACAACAATGAGGAAGGCTGTTCCTGATTCTTAGTACGGTCATATATTTACTCAAGCCCTTTCTCTATCTTTGCTCTGCACCTATAAATGGAAATGTCCTGAAATATATTAGCTTCAGGGCTGATAATGCACTGCAATTATATTTCAAAAGTCAAGAGCTGCTGATCCAAATCAAATGAAACCACACAGAGAAGTGGCAACTTCCTCCATGGAAAACAGCAGTGGTAGCAAACAGGACATGCCACCCCTGACCCACTTCTAGATCACTTTGGCTCACCCTACGAAAGAGCGTGGAATCGGAAAAGTGTGAACTGGCAAAAGAGGAGAAAGAACAACTTGGAACGAAGGAAATAGCTGAAACGCTGTTGGCTCTTGTGGAAGAAAGTGCTGATGAGCAAGGCTTAACAGCAACATGACTAAAAATACAAACAGCCAAGAGACACTTCCCCCCTGACAAGCCAAGCCAAGCAAGATGACTGTCTCTGAAGTTTAAAGAAACATGGTCACCTTCCAACTGTTGCTGCGCAGTAATAAAAATGTAGGTCATCACCAGAAAAAGGTCCAGGATCAATATCTTGAATACAGCAGGGCCAGGGCTAGCTTGAGGACTACAATAGTAGTGCAAAAAACAGCTTGCACTGGTCTCATTGTGTGTGTGTGCCTTCGTGCACTGTAGACCTGAGAAAAGCCTGCATATCGCACAAGATTAAAGAGGCTACTACTGACCCACCTTCATTATCTCTTTGCCAACAGCAATTAAATGGACTCAGTGAACTTAGATATTAACCAGAGCTCAGATCTGGTTCAATGATCAGAGCGAGAACAGCTTGAAAATGGTAAAACCGCAGTTTAAAGTCCTTTGATTCCGATGCCAATCTGTAAAATGCCATGGGTTGTGAGCGGAGAGCAGAAAACACTGCCAAGTCTTACGAGCCACAGGTGAAAGTCAACACGTATGTGCACAAACAAAGACACATACAACCTTTATCCCTCATTTTAGCCATCTTTTGCCCCAACCATCGACTAACACATGCACACGCACACACACACACACACACACACACACACACACACACACACACACACACACACACACACACACACACACACACACACACAGAGTTGTGCCCACTTGTGACATTGCAAATACCCTTTAACAACCTCCATCTGGCACAGACTGGGGTTGTTGTGGAGGGGTGGAGAATGAAGAGAGAGGGGGGCATTTCCTGAGGAAGCAGCTGGCTGCCTGCAGGGCCGCAGAACTGCAGGATTATAGGGATGCAAAGGTGAATGTGGCACAGACCACAATGTCCAGAGGGTGGCAGAACAGGGGTGGTACAGTTTAAAAAGCCTCAGAGCTCGTGGCATGGCTGTGGTGCAGTAGTTGAAAAGTAACAGGGCAGACGCTGAGCTACAGATTACCCCCCAGAGCGGGAACATGGCTCTGTCCTTGAGGTTAACCTGGCCTCATTTTTAGCCTACATCTTGCCACGTTCAGCTGGATGGGATGTTATGTAGAAGGTCAAGGAGGAGGAACAGAACAGCTCCTGCTCTGTATTTGACACCCAAGCAAATCATTAAAAAAATGGATGTTTACTAAAACATGTTCATACCATTAAATCATGATATTAATTTGTCATTTTGTAACAATTCTGCAACATAAACCCAACAAATTATATAACTTTCATGCAATACCTTTGACAGGGCACTGTTCACCTTGTTGTTGAATTTAAGGAACTAAAGCACTATTCCTTGTCCTTTAGCAATGGACCGGCAGGATGAGATCATCCCTGAGCACCCAAACAACAGCAATATCAGGTGCAGTCCACAGGACAAGCGCTGCATACAGAAGACCCTGGCACGACACCCTCCCAAATCCACAAACCAGAGAAGCAACACCGCCAGGGAGGAGACCAAGGCGGTGCTGGTGAGTGAAATGACGTCCTGATATCTTATCATTTTCACCAAAAACAGGATATCCCCTCTGCACCACATGCCTCAGCCAAAGCAGGTGTTTTACATTAAGGCTTTATAGTTCCAAAGCCACAAGCGTAACAGTCAGGTTATAAATTGTACAAATTAGTTATTTACGGACCGTAACATTTAATTGCGGTCTTGCGAAATAAAGTACAGGTGCACATTGACATCAACATGCAATTTGCTGGTTTAACATGGGCAAGAGCAGGATGATAACATCCCTATTAATCAGTAACAGGCTGCTTTTACCACATTTTAGTACATTCATTCAACAGACATGTTACATGAATCGCACACAAACAGACAAACACTGTAGATACACATATAGATTTACTTAGATTATTTGGATAGTTACATTTTCAATGTAATTCTCAATGTTTTCAAGGGCATGCCGTTAGATTGGCTTTGCAGGTTGATAAAAAAACTGTCACGGATGCATGCATATGCAATCATTAGTTGGCTTGTGAAGTCATTGCAGCCAACTCTCAGCACTATTCAACAACAACACTTGATTTCAGTAAACTATAATATGATCAAAATAAATCTAAAAATATGTCCTGTTACCCCAGTTTGCCTGGTATTTATTTTCTAAAATCACTTTATTACTATCCTCAGTTTTTAAGACATTGCAGATTTATTCTCCATTACTTGTTATGACAAACTGAAATGACATCTTAACTTCTGGTGGTTGTTTTTAAATGTTTATCTTGATCATGGTTTTAGCCATTTTGATCATTATAGATAATAATATGGCATTTCTCTTTAACACAGCAGTTTTATTATGCGATGTGAACAAACAAGTCAAAAACCATTTGTCCTACAGGCTCCATGTCGTGCTGAGCTACAGCGAGCGTTGGATAGATTGGCATCAAACACTCGCACACATGATGATCTCTTCACAATCCCCATACCCAACTGTGACAAGAATGGAGATTTCCACGCTAAACAGGTCAGTGATTTCAATATGAGCTTTATTTAATTACTGAGCGGACCACTATTTGGCCATGTGTACGGGTAAACTTTGAGTCTTAAGCTTGTCAGTCTTAAGCCAACACAAATAAAAATGCCTATCTTTATACTTCAAACCACACCAGCAATCTGTAAGCCAAAACACAGAACATGTCTGCAGCAGATGAAATATTACTATTCTTACTAGTTCAAGATCAACACAAAAGTGTCTCCAAGAAGACTGTCATGCCAAGTACGCCAAAACCTTATTTTGCTAAGCTCATATGAAAAGTGATTTACTCCCAGGATGCATGCATAAAGTGGTTTCTCCACAACTGTTGGACAATAATAATTGCTTTATTGCTGTGATGGGTGCAATTAGCCTTTGGATGCAGTTTCTTGTTGAGTTGCCTTTGCAAGTTTGGGCAACTATGCAGATAAGAGTGAGAAACTCACAGGACATAAAAACACAGATAAGAGAGCTCTGAGCTGTATATGCAATCACAGCAGCAGACACAGAGTCAGTGATAAAGGGAAAGCTCTTTGCTCAGGCACCAGTCATCAAGAGTTGGAGTTATGTTGATTGTGTAACATGGTTAAAGTATCTCTGTCTGCTCAGACTCACAGGCATCTGTTTACTGTTTAACTAAAACTGCACTGTGATAAAAACCTATTGAGAAGTAAAGCACAGGTCATGAGTGACAACTGGGAGTCATTTCATGGTAGGGTTGTTCTGAGATCATTAACTGGTCTTGAGGGCTTTTTAAACTGTAATTTCACAGAAGGAATGTCTGAGGCTTTGAATTAAATAATCAAATTACTTGAAATATTTCTCACAGTGTGTTACAGTAAATGCAACTTTAAATATCAGCTGGGTGGAATTTGCATTTATTAATGATTCTTGGGTATGCGGACAATATTTGATTAAATGTGGTCTAGCGCTTAAATTGTGTTACACCATTTTGCAGCTCTTAGCTTTTCCTTCATACATGACTGAAACATCGTTTGAAGTTTTAAAAGTCATCTTAGAGAGTTGTGGCCCTGCCAACAGTGCATTATCTACTCTTTTAAGACAATCAAACAAGCCTGGAACCTCTTACCTAGTGCTCAGTATTATATGACGCTACATTCATTAATTCTTTGGGGCAGCACTACAAGCTGTACACAACACTGAAAAATTAACACCTTGTTAAGTATTATAAATATCTAAATATTATCAATTTGATTTTGATTTTTGGGTTACCGATCTGATTCGGAATCAATTCTCGATTTGATAAGATTCTGGATTCAAAATTGATTATCAATTCAATGAATAGAAATGGGTGCGCTATTTTCAGTCTTTTACTCCAGCTTACTGTGTGCTAAACCATTAATTGGGGTCCTTAATCTTAATTGGAAATTAAGATAAATGATCTGTAGCCTTTCATTTTAATACATGCATGCTTGTATGTGGAAAACAAAATAAGGGGGTGTGCTCTGCTGTTATTATCGTAACAAGTCCAGCAGTGGGAGCAGCATCTCTGCAGGGCTCTACAAGACACTGAGCAGAAGCACAGTTTTTGAGGTAAAACAGCCTGAGCAGTGTAATTTTCTTCACCAGTTTGTTTAATCTGTTAAATGCTGCGGTGTGTGTTTGGTGGCTTGTAAGCAGTTGTCAGCTGGTCTTGTTTGTTACTACTGAACGCTGTTCCACTACATACCGTTACAACGTAACATCTTGTGACGCTATAAGATGTCATCATACACATGTAATTAATGTTGATCTTGCAAAGGTAATTTTCCAGTCATTAAATACATTTTCTTTTAAAAACGCTTGCAACCCCTTCCTTGTTGGAAGATTAACTTCAACATAACTCCAGCCCGTGTGTGTTGTAAATTGTCCGGGTGTTGCACTACCCTCACAGTTTTGTTCTGTCAACATCACGCTATTAATTAACATTCAGAAAATCTATTTTTGACATTTGTGAATTGATTCTGAATCATAGGAGATATGAACCGCGATTCATATGAGAACTGATTTTCTAACCCACCCCTAAATACAATACAATACACTTAGTTGTCCCCCTTTTGTTTTCAGCTCAGTGCTGCATTGACAGTATTCAAACTGATTATGTACATTCCTTGGGTGTACAACAAGCTTCAATACCTTGTAAAACCTTGATATCTGACAGCCTTGGTTGGCTTTACAACTACACATGCACCTTTCATATAACGTAAGTTATGACTATAACCTCCTGAGCTGTAGAGCGGGTCGTCTAGTAATTGGAAGGTCACTGGTTCGAATCCCGGCTCCCCCTAGTTACATGTCGAAGTATCCTTGAGCAAGATACTGAACCCCAAATTGCTCCTGATGAGCAGCTGGCGCCTTGCATGGCAGCCTCCGGCATCAGTGTATGAATGTGTGTGTGAATGGGTGAATGTGGCATGTGTTGTAAAGCGCTTTGAGCTGTCCGAGAGGACTGGAAAAGTGCTATATAAATGCAGACCATTTACCATTTACTATAACTATGGATCTATGAGACCGAACGATGACCGTCATGGACTTTACCATGAATGATGCCATCATCTGCCTATCCTCGCGACCATATAACAAAAGAGTCATGTGACTGACTTTAGGAGGCTTGGCTCACCACCCATAAAGCATCCTGGTGTGCACACCTTCTCCTCCTGCCGGGCAAGCTTCAGCCCGTTCTGAGCGTCAAGAGATGGTGACAGTCATCATTCGGTCTCATAGATCCATAGTTATAGTCATAATTTACGATCAATTTCTACCTCACTCAGACCATCACAACAGTCTTTACCTTGGATGACTTGTACTATCAATGTCGCGAGAAACAGAGGACTCCACTCCCACTAAAGCAGACAAACAGCTGGGAGTTTGAGCCCCTCAGAGACCAAGTGTAAGCAATATAAGCCTTCAGTGCCCTCACAGGAGTCAGCAGGCCAGGGTCCCTGTGTGACATCAGGACTTGGTTGAAATGCACTGATCTCAACCACCTGGTTTACTGTCCGAGGGTTTACCACCTTAGGTAAAAATGAGGGATTTGGCCAGTGACATGCCTATGTCATCAGCCTTCCAACTCAAACAGTCCTCACTTACGAACAGAGAATGTAGCTCACCCACCCTTTTGGCTAAACAAATAAACAATAGGAAAGCTGTTCCATCAGGTCAGATTGCTCTATAGGTTCATATGTAGTCAGGGATCTAAGCACCAAAGGGAGATCCCAGGTCGCAGGTAATATGCTCCCCTAATAAACTGGGACAGTAAGGAGTGTCTCCCCACTGTAACATCCCCCCACTGTGTCATGGAAGAAAGATACGGCGGCCATGTACACCTTAATTGTCCTGGCCGCTCTTCCTGAGTCAAAGAGAGACTGCAGAAAACAAAGAACCAGTTGGATGGAGCAAGTTTGCAAGTTTATTGCTGCACCATGATGAGAATACCCTCCACTTCTGACCAAAGTTAGCATGAGTGGAGGGAGTCCTAGCATTGCTTGTGGTCCTTGGACAGCCTCATCTAACCCCTGAGAGAGGAACTGAGAAGAGGCCATGCCCACAGCTGCAGTACAGCTGGGTTGGGGTACCATATCTGACCTTCTAACTGGGAGAGAAGGTCCACCCTGACTGGAAAGGCCCAAGGTTGACTGTGAACCAACCGAAGCAGCATCGGACACCAGTGTCTCCGTGGCTACTAACAGGACCCTGCAATGGCCCAGGTTGATCGTGGGGAGTACCTGGGGAAGCATAGAGAATGGAGGGAACAGAGGGAAAGCGTACAATATCCCTTCCAGCCACTCTTGACGCAGTGCATCCAAGCCCAGGGGACCTCCTTGATCTGTCATGGAGAACCACATCCGGCAATGGGACGTCTCTGTTGACGCAAACAGGTCTGTCTCACTTTGGGGGGAGGTTGACAGCATTCAGCCACCTCTGGAGCGGCCAACTCTGAGAAGGCCCAGAGGAACAACTGCTATTACTGCTGAAATCATGCCCAATAGTTTTTGAAACTGCACCATTTCCACGCACCTGCCAGGACGAAATTTGTCCAGGAGGGAGAGAAGTTTCATTCCCTTCTTTGGAGCGAGGGATGCTGACATTTTTTAGGGAGTCCAGGCCTTGGCTCAAGGTTGCGCTTCTTTGGGTTCACCTTGAAACCCAAGGATTTAATATGTGATATCACCTCCTGAGTGTGCTCCGTGACTTGGCTGTGAGCTGGAGAGCAAATTAGCCAGTTGTCCAAGTATGGGACGATCTTTATCCCCGACCACTGGAGAGGGGACAAGGCAGCCCTCACCACTCTGGTGAACACCCTCAGAGAGAGGGAACGGCCAAATGGCAGGACCTTGACTGAATTCTATACCCCTTTGATACTGTAGTCAGTACCAATGGGTCTGACACTTTTACTTCCCAGCTGCCCAGGCTTAGCTGGGAATAAGTTTCGGCAGACGCCCACCCTCCCCTAAGGGGCCCTGTACCTTTGGGGGGATGCCGCTTCTGGGACGTGTCTTTAGGGGAAGGACAGGACTGGAATCCCTGCCGATGTTGTGTTGCCAGCACCAGCGGCTGAAAACCCTGAGCCCTGACACCTGCCATGCACCCAACAAGCCCAAGGGGGTTAGTGTGGAAGCTGAGAGCCCTTCAGTTTATACCTGGCAATGGAGGCTCTGCTGAATGTGCACTGAACACAATCTCTTGTACGCCGAGACTGTTCAGCCCTATCCAACATACCCTGGGTGTCAGGGTGAAACACACTTGCTGGTACAACCAGCATGTTAGTAAGCGCCTTCCTGATGTTCTCCTGCAGAGATGTCTACGCCAACCAAATCTGCCTTCGTGACATCATGGAAGATGACATAGCTGCACCAATATCCCTTGTAAGCTGGGAATGAGGGCTGAATCTATCAGGCTCATAGTGTCCTGCTCCTCTGGGTTGGCCGCACACTCTTTGCTGGACAGTGTGGATTAGCTGTCACACGCTCTGGACCCAGAGACGTTAAAGCTGCCATTTCTCGCTCAAACAGGGGCATATCCCCCATCCCAGTCTCAGGGGCATACTGGACCTTTGCCAGCCTCTGGCAGCCCTCATTAAACTGAGGTGCCCCACAAGGGGCTTCCATGACCTTCGGAGCATCAGCAGATAATCCTCTGCCACAGGAACAGAGACTGATTGCTGGGGCTGAGAGATGCCTGCCCAAACCCCATCCATTGGGGTAGGAGCCTAAATTGGAACACTAAGTCCCATAATTTTCGCCGCATCATCACCTTAGAGATGATGTCCATGGCTGAAGGTTCACTGTCACTTGCAATGCTAGGGTTTGACATACCCCCAAATTGTGAAGACTTAGGCTGCCCTCATGCAACAGCAACATCTGACTGCTCACTATCAAAAGGGGAGTCTTGAGCATAGAGAGAGAGAACATCAGGTTGATCAATATTCTCCTCCTGGTAAGATGGTAACCTGTCAGGGGAGGATCCCAGAGAGAGTCCAGGCTCTGCTGTGGCTGATGTAGCAGGCAACCGGGCCTCAACTCTACACAACATCTATGATAGACCATGTATGGCAGCCAGGATTTGCACTTGAGTGTCATGTTGCTGAATCGTGTCTCCCTGAGCACCCACCTGTGCCTATGCTCAGGGGTGTTTTCCCGTTGCGCTAACGGGAATGTTGCCTGGGAAAGGAGCCCTCAGTACCAAGATTGGTGGGTGGAGGCTGCACTGCTCAAGCACGAGCAGACTGCTCTACCCGTCGGGCCTTCTGAATGCGCTCCTCCATAGGCAGCTCAACTATCGCCTCACATCGGTTCTCAATATCCACCAATAAATGTGCCATAACCAAACAAGGAGGGCATTCACAATGGCCATCACAGGGGTCCATGACACCCCGGCAGAAACAACATGTGTGAGAAACCATTACTCTGCTTTGAACAAAAAACAATCAGCAGGGCCCAACAGCTACGGATAGCTGCAAAAGGGAAACAAATACGCAGGCTGCTCAAAGCTGGCCACAATCACTTAAATTAAAATAAATGTACATCATCATATGCACATATTGGCAAAGAGGGAAGCAAAAAACTCAAAACCCCACTCACTGCGAAAAGTTAGTAAACAGGGAGAATAACTACTCACATTAATATGGGGAGGGATAAGGTTAATGATCACATTAAACTTACCCCTAATAGGGTTAGGGTTAGGGTTAGCAATATGAGACAAACAGCACTTACCAGAAGCTACAGGCTACTTTAATTGCTTAACACCAGGTGCAACAAATTAGACTACCTGAAACAAGGTAAACACGAGCAGTGTAACCCTCTGCTATTTAAACGCCAGAGAAACATAGAAGGGGAAGAAACCACAGACAATCCTCAGGGACACAAGGCACCTGCACCACCATGACAGATTGTTTATAGTCCCAAACAAACACAACTTACCTACAGATCTCAGATGAGGCGAGTGAGGCAAAGAGGAGTAGACGTGCTCACTTGGATGCTTTACGGGCGGCGAGCCAAGGATCTTAAGGTCAGTCACAAGACTCTGTTGTTATATGGTCTCGAGGATAGGTAGATGATGGCATCATTCAAGGTAAAGACCATGGTGACGGTCTGAGTGAGGTCAAAATAGATGAATTTTTCCAAGAGCACCTTTAAAGGGGCACTATGTAGTTTCGGGAAGAAATCTTAATCAGATGAGAAATATCTTCATTAACTGATTTTTTTTTTTATGCCTAAAAGAAACTATTTCTGAATTTCTATTAGTACTTCATTTATATTGTTAAAGTGAAACTCTCGCCAAAATGCAACCTAGGCTTTTTTTGTGAAGGAACCTGAGTTAAACCTTCATGTAAAAGCATAATTACGACGAAAAAGCCACTTTAAAGATTTATTGTATTTTCGGGTCAAAATCATTTTCAATTGCGTGCTAGGGGCAACTTTACTGTAGCAACAAAATCGCTATTTCTAAGATGCTAAGAAGACTCAACACAACATGAAACTTTGCTCGTAGGATCACCAGGGTCTCTACACATGAACACGAGCATTGAGAACATTGTTTGTGTACACAGAGTTTACTTAAAAGAAGGTGCCAGCCGAGAAGCATCGATCCCCGAGTGCGACGTAATGTGGAGGAGAGTAAAGGTGGAAAAATCCTAAAGCGTCGCACTCGTTGATCGACTCTTCTCGACTGGCAGGATGGCAACGAGCGGAGCAAGCTACTACTAGCGTGATGTGTTCAAAAACCTTCTTTTTGGTAAAAAAAAAGCCTAGGTTGCAATTTGGGCGAGAGTTTCACTTTAATATTAAAATTCTGAGTTTGTACACTTAGAAGCTGTTGAAGATGGTGTTATATGCAACTTGAATATTCTACAGTATTTTATGCCCACAGTGTCATCCAGCTCGTGATGGCCAGCGGGGGAAGTGCTGGTGTGTGGATCAGAAGACTGGCATGAGGCTGCCAGGGCCGCTGGAGCTGCGAGGGGACCTGGACTGCCACCAGTTAATGACTGCTACCCTGAGGGATTGAGGAGTGAGGTGTGGCAGTGGGGGTGCAGTACCAGCTGAACTCTACTGGTGCTTATTAGTAGAACTACATGAGGAAAGGACTTTGCTCTAAAGCCTCGCTTCACCTGAGGCCAACAGTACTTGAGCTTGTGCAACAAAAAGGAAACCATTGAATTGAGTTCTTTTGCAATTTCGTTTCTGTGTGTGAGAGTCTGAGTTTTTGAGCACTTGTTGTTTATTGTTTTTACTATGTGAACTTAAGACTGGTTGTAGTTATGATCTTTCTAAGAGTGCAAAATGTGTGTTTTTTTCTCTAGTCTAACTTGAGTAGAGTAAGAAAGTAAGAAAATGCATCAGCCCCACCAGATAATCAGACCTGAGATACAACAGCAGCTGTAGCATCTGTTTTATTCTTTCTGCAGCACTAGTTGGAATTATTGCATCAGGACAATGCAGAAAGATTACCAATTAAAGGACTGTGTACTAGTTTTTCACACTATGTTTTTAATTGGTTGTAACGTGTGGCTGTTATTCTACTGTCCTATATGTTGTGAAATACCCACCCATCTAGTAAGTAGGATCAAACAAACCATAAAATGTGTTTGCAATCACAAAGTCTAGTTCAGCAACAACACAAGAGTAGCAATAAAAGATGGAATGAGCACACCAGATAAAATGAAAAAAGAAACAATAGGTTTCTTTTTTCATTTTGAAGGTAACAAAGGAATGCATCAATCATCTGCCTTGAGTGGCTAAACCAAGGCTTTTGACAACATCAAGCCAAAGTGAAAAGTGAGATAAGTTTGAATAACTGTATCTAAGTAAAAGGCCAGAATAGATTTGCTTCATCACGCTGTGGTTAACTCTGCATCTTCCTCTCTTTGCTCTCTCCAGCATTGTGGTCCAGAAGGACTGGCAGATCAGCTGGGCTAGAAACTCTGTACACTGCTGATAGGATAATCTTATTTCTCCAGCTGGTGCTAAGACGCCAGGGTGACTCTCGTATGAATATCCTTCAACATAGAGGATTTCTCTCCAAACAGACTGCTTGGCAGAACTTTGATGGTGCTATATACTGAATGTGCCAAAACACAAAACAAAAAAAATGGCTTCTGCACTTTTTTGGGCATTGTTTAGGATTTAAACAGAACACGGGGATTTTCAGGAAGTGGAGCAATTAGCATCAGCAAGTGTGAGGATCACCTGAATGTGTGACCATTTGCACTAGCTATTGACAAAGGCTTTCCATGTGTTTTTTTTCAATGTTATTGTTCAAATATAAAAGTAATATCTCACATTGGAGAAAACTGGCTGATCATCAGCCATGTTGTAAAAAGCTGGCGTGATATGTTTTAAATACACAAGCAGGGTGTAATAAGTTCACGGAGTATAGTAACTCTTAGGTAACATGAAGCTTTGAATGGAGGTGTAGCAGTAAAGATAACAGAATGATTACATTGAAACCAGAATCTCCCTGGTAATCTGACAATGCTAGTGTTCAGTTATCATATTGTCTGTAGGGCAACACACTAATAATTAAAAGAGTATACTACCAGCTCAAGTGACATAGCTACTTATCAAATATTTTAGATACCATAGACGAGGCTGGTATTATTCTCGTAGCAATTTGATTGTACTGTTGTTGTGCATTATGAGTTCAGTGCAGAGTAGCAGGTTTAAGCTAACGCTGGTGTTTGTTGCCACCAGATATGGACAGCCTGCTCAATCTGTTCCATGGGAAACTTGGGTTATTATTGACTCAAGCAAATATTAATCTTGTGTGGATAGTCCGTCATTATTGGTTCACTAGAGAAGAGGGAGAAAGAGTGCAGCAGGTCCAGGGAGAGAGCGCCAGGTCATTCCAACAGAACAGCATAAATTTCAATCTATAAAAATCATTGGTGTTAAGATTACAGTGCAGTCTTATCAATAAGTTGAAAAGAAAAATATCCTAATTAGACAGATATTCACAGTTACTGTCAGACAATGGATTTTTGGTTATTTCTATGTCTCCACACATCAACATAGCTTGATTAAGCTTTAAATTGGACTATTTGAAGGAAGGTTTGTTCAGCTTCACACAGAAATGAAAGTGCCATGAATACTATTATTATTATCATTATCATTATTATTATTATTATTATTATTATTATTATTATTATTATTATTATTAAAATTAAGCATTTTTTGCACATTTTTCCATATTGAATTTGGTCTAACCTTTTCAAGACAGGCATTAGTATATGCACACATACACAGAGTCTGAAAAGTCTGAAAAGTAAAATGCTCTTCTTATGGAGCTTCTCACCCATTTACCATGCAGGGCAGTAAAACAGAACCATTTGGTGTGGACAATATTTGCCCTCCCCCCAGTAATCCTCCAGCTCAGCTAACTAGGGACAGCTGATATGGGCAAGCCCTTTCCCAAAATCAGTCTAACAAATTCAGTCCCTTATTATCAGACTGGGGGTTTATCTGATGTATCTTCAGTGCAACCTGAAGGTACTTCAGGGGGAAATTCTGCAGAATTAAAACAATCCCTCTACAATTTATACAAACTTTGAGGGTGTGTTTAAGTGCACTTTGTCTTCTATAATTTAGCTACAAAACTCACTTATAAAATTGGAATAAAATACCTAGAGAGATTTACCTTACATTTTCCATAGATTCATCTTAGATTCATCTTATATGGGTTATCATAATAAACTATTAAAAAAAATGATCAAAGGTAACTTATTTTCTTGTCTCTGTGTTGGCCACGTTATTCTGCCATAGTTAATATCAGACAGAATTCCACACTTTTGGTCCCCAGTTGCTAATAACACTACATACTGTGAGGTATTTAATCTAATCACTGAAGCCGATGGTAAATCTAAAGGCTAACCTTTTCTGGAAACAGTGCACTGCTACATGATGACCACTTTTACTTGTCACTAAAGAAAGAATCCAAAGGAAGTTCACCAAAACACAGACAGATAGATAGATAGAACAGGGTATGGGTGGAGAATGCTACAGCTTAATAATGTAAAAAACCAAATATCCAAAAAAATTTCCAAAGACTACAAGCAAAGTATCTGGAGACGTCAATACTCATTCAGTGAAATGCATGCAAGCAAAAACGTTCCAGCAAAATCCTATCTTATCACTCATCAACTAATAAGGTGTTACTAAACACATTTCTCTGATAAATAATCACAATCTTTGAGAGAGGTGACAAATGTTTTAGGCTTTGATTTTAAAAAGGCCTTCTAACTACATAAACAGTTTATTTAAGCTATAGTACGTTGCTTGATCTCTAACTTTGCTGTACTGAACTGTAATTGCATTTCTCGAGAATAGACTGTTTCTGTTTGCCTTTTATATTAACTATTAATGTGTAGAAGATATGAAGTAATGTTTGCATGCATACAACGGACTGCGGTTGGAAACAGCTAAAGTTCTTGTGTATCTTGTCCAGAACAGGGCTGTTGTATTCAAACACTGAAGTGATCAAAGAACTGAAATATAGAGTTTCAATAATTAAATGGTCACTTACATTGTAAATGTTTACCTGATGAAATGTACACATTGTAATACATTGATTAAAACACTTACCTACAATGTTGTTGTTGATATTATTCGTAGCAGATGTAATATTATTAGTGGTATTGGATGATTTTAGCTTATCACAGATATATTAGTACAGGCATATATGTTGGCCGATAAGTTAGTAGAAACTGCTGCCTGGAGATGCCACATTGCAATTATGGTATGAAAGATAGTTTTAAAAGGCGGTGTTTCTAAAGTTTAATGTGTTGACAGGAATAATGGTTGGAAGATGTTTTTCCTTTACAGCAGCCTGTGTCACAGAAACAAAAATAAAAAACAGTACAGATAAATGAAGAATTAATTAGTACAGAAAGATGAACTAGTAATTTGTGACCATTAACCCTTCATAATATCTGGTTGCCCACACTTCTTTAATGTTTATAGTGTATTATTATTGTTTTGAGTTTTAATGTCTGATCTGCAATACATTTTTGATGTGTCTGTGTTGTTGTTTTCAGTTATTACTAGGGTAACTAACTTCAAGCTTATCTTTCAAAACTCGAGCCTGATCGATCTACCACGCGGCTGATAACGGCCTATCATATATATATCGGTATCGGCATTTATGTTGTCCGATATGTGCTGATGTAAAAAACAGTATTTTTTACAGAACATAATCAAGAAAAAGATGCTGGGGTAACTTATAATTATTAAATTCCCAGTGAGGTTTACTGTTTTAATCCACTGATGCCATTTTAGAAAAAGTTTATTGTTAAATTGTAAAATATACTGCCTCCTTTACATTTGTCACATTTGAGGGATCATTGCAATTGTGTACATATTCTGTGTATTTAACAATTTCGGCAGATATATTGATATTGGAATTTTTTACTCCCTAATAATGGTACAGTATCAGCATTGGCCCCAAAAATCCAGTATCTGTCGAGCTCTATTCAAACCTTACTGCTATAACTTCAAGCTTAGTGTTTAAAACTCACTGCTGTATTCGCTGTTTGACTTTGATGAAATTTTATCTTTTAAAAGTAAAATTTAAAGAGAAATATTGAATATCTACATTACAGATCCTTATCAAAAATAATAGCTTATGTAATGTGTTTATGTTAAAAAATATAGGAGGACATATTGTCATAAGAATTTAAAATGCTCAAATATTGGTATCTGCCTCAAAAATCCAGTATTTGGCTTGGCTCTAGACGAGGTAGCTGTAGCAATGCTAGCAGTAGTGTTATTAGAGGAAGCACTGATTTGTGCTTATTTCTAAATGCTTACATGTGGTTTGTTAGCCAAGTGAAGTTCATCATTGTCCTCTGAGCTCCAAGTCAGCCAAAAGTAACCACAGCAGCTCCAGATAATGTGCTACAATCATATAGGAAAAAAACCTTTGAATAAAAGACTGGAGGTCCTGGAGGTCAATATTTACAGTGATCACCATTTGTGAGAAATCTTCAGAGCTCATCAGTCTACCTGGTTGCTTCATCGAATGGTTAAAAGGTCAAGTTGTTGCCTCCAAGCCGAAGGCAGGAAACGAAACATTTACAGACGACTTTTATGAATTTAGTCAGCAGGACAATGTCATCTGCAATGTCAAACTCTTTTTTTACATATATTTTAAAATATTTTAAAAAATTGAAATTGTGTACAGATGTTTCTATTGTGAATGCTGGTTAGACAGACAGGTAAATGATAATACTCACAGTATTTGTTCAAGGAATACCCATCATAATAATCTGACTAGAGCAGCGTCTAAAAATACCTCCACCGTCTACCACCAGAGTAAACTTTCAAGTCTGCTTAGTTCCACTAGCTGAGTCTATTTTGGAGAGCTCTACAGGCTTAAGAAGTGGGTCTGAATCTGCATCACAAGAACAGCTTTACGGGTTTCCCTCTGATTGATTCAAAATGTCACAGGACCTGTTCTGCCTCTGGGCATCCACAATCCCACAGCTGTGCCTGGGAGGCCCTGTGTGAGTGTCTGTGCTAAGCCTGCACAGTAGCTTACAGGAGGCATGTGACCTTCACCCTACCTTCAGATGCACTCCATCACAGGTGTCCAATGCTAAACAAGGTCCTGGCCATGCCTTGTGTAGAATGTGCTCCCCCATTCAATCCACACAGCATTCTGGCCATTGTCTAATGCATGAAAAGAAGACGAAGCACCACACCTGCAGGTGAGATCACAACAGTGTCTCTATGCATATAATACAGGAGGCAGGTCAAGCAGAAATAGAATAAGCTCTAAAGTGAGCAGTGTAAACAGAAAGTAACAGGGTAACAATGAACACAATCAATTAACAAATCCAAAACAAGTACTACTCAGGTTGAATGGACAGAGATGTAGGCTAAATCCTACAGGCTTTGGACTGTTATCTTTAGGGAACACACTATTACATCTGTTGACCTGGGCGCCTGTCGAACAATGTGAACAAGAATGCAAAGTATTTCAGTTCTCAAAACAAGGGAGCGGTGAATAGGGCAACCTTGATTTTCTCATAAGCTAGTAGCTTGTGAAGTGTTCATAATGCAGCTTACGTTATGGTGACATAATAAATCATTTAAACTTTTTTTGTATTAATATAGCCTGAGATTATTATCTTGTTATAAACAAGAATGGATGTAAACTGGACTGGCATGGCACAGGATTATTTTGATTTTCTCTTATTGGATTTTGCAGTCAGGTTAACTATGCAGGTCAGATGCCTCAACACACTCAGAAGAAACAGGCTACATTATGTCTCTGACAAGTCTTATAATTACATCTGCAACTTCAAGATGAAGCCATGAAGGTAAAATGTGACATCCTATTTAGCTGCGCTGTACTGATGCCGTGTCCTTCTCTCTGACTCCTCTCCAGAATGAAGATGTTTCTGCAGCAGTGACAGCTGAGCGCGATGAGCATCAGCATCGCAGCGAGGAACAGCTGTAATGAGGAGAGGGTGGGGGTGCAATTCTGGAAGATTCTGCAGGAATCTTATGAGTGGACCCCATTTCATTCGTTTATTGTGGGGACTGTTTCACTGAGCTAGGTGGTTAGCCCTCCCTGTCAAAGTCACAACGTACATTCTGTGGTTTGGACTAAAGGTTTTAGGGTGAGTTTTCTGGCCAACACTTCAGTATACATGCTTGCTTGTCACCATCAGAATCTATGGGAATTTGTATATCTCTAGATGCGTTGGTCTGACTTAACGTTGCATGCTAATGTCTCACAGATGTCATTTTTCTTTTCATTTAGCTTAGGCAGCTAAGCTACGCAGCCAGCTAGCCGTCAGCCTGCTGGTTATTCAGACCATCTAACCTTAACGTTAATGAAGCAGATGAGCCAGGCTAACCACACTGCGTTATTATCGTATGTCTACTGTCCTAACAGTGTAATTACAAGTAGCGTGAAGTCATGGACGTTAACCAACGCTCCGTTTATACTGGCGTCCGCTGTTGAAGAGAATAACTAGCTTTGAACAAACACAAAATGACTGTATCTACGTTAGCATGCTATTGCTAGCTTGCTAGCTAAGTTAGCGTTACTTTTCTTTGATCCCGCATAGGTGTAGCACGGGATGGGTAGGACGGTGGAAACCAGCCCGTCCTAAAATCAACTACCAGTGCTATTTCACCCGTTTTGCTAAACAAATAATCATAATTCCTTTGGCATTTAATGCAACCTGAAGCAAATCAGCGCTGTTATTAATGCCACTTCTTTTGCTAACATGAAATGGCTTTACGTTATATCCAACAGTCTGCCTGGACTGTCAATGTTCACGTTAAGCTAACTCTAAGCTAAGGTAACATCGAATGCAAACCAGCGTTAGCCAGCCCTGTCGTCTGATATCCATCATCGGCATCTCTTTGTTTTGTGCGATGCATGAACCACCCTGTCAACACCACTAATCTCATCAATACGATAATGACCGCTGTCCCACTCTCAATGTGTTTATTGCAGAGCCAATGACCGGGGTAGACTGATACCCACTCCTCACTACAAAGATGTCAAGTAAGAAGGGAGTGTTTGCGTTAGTTATAGTTAGTCATATTAAACTCTTTGTAGGTGATTGTATCAAAATGCATAATCAAATACACTTCCATATAACCATAACACTGCAATATCAAAAGTGTATTAGTGGTTAAAACAGATTCCCGTTGACACAGGCCTAGTTTGTTATTGATGGTTTTATTTCTTATAGAAAGAAAGCTTGGTAACCTTCAGGGTTAAATAAGCTAGAGGACTGGAAACTGTCTGTTGGTTACTTGAACAAGGCTGGAGTTTGATCTGGACCTTTTGTTTCACAACAGAGAGACCATCTTATGCCCCTCCCCCTCCCCCTGCCCCTACAACTGTAAGTATCACTGCTGCACCAAATGTTATCTGGTACCCAAAGTTAAGTTAATGTTGCTGTTTGGAGACTTACATTTAGTACAGCAGGTGCTTTATAAGAATATATTCGTCAAAAAGATCAGCTTTTTGGTTGAATCTGCAACGGTTGTTAACACAAACTGATGTGCTTACACACCACTGCTTTTGAAGAGATCATTTTCTTAGAGCCCTAGCATGAATGCAAGTTTCCTTATTTTGCATTTCCCAGCTTTGTTATTTATTTGCACCCCCTCCTCCTTCTTTTATGTCACTTCTCATTCGTATTTCTGTCTCATTTGTTTCCATCAGCAAATGCCCAACACTACCGGGTTTGTGGGGTACAACCCATACAGCCACCTTGCCTACAACAACTACAGACTGGGAGGGAGCCAAAGCAGCAACAGTCGGGTAACGGTATGAATATAAACATAGAGTAAACTAGGTGACTGAAAATATGTAGAAAATAAAATCCATAAGTTAAGTTTGGCAAAGTGAGACACTGGATACACCTAGCAAGGATCAGTTGCATTTCAGATTCAGATACTGCAGAATAGTCAGTATAAGAAGCCGAACATCAATCCATGACTGAGACTGAATCTGAATTGGGTGTCATTCCAAGCTCCCTCTGCTACCTCCATCACAGTGCAGACTGGCCAAAAGTCCATCTGTGTGTATTCAAATACCACCTGCCTTTCAAAGTCTGCATTTCTGACAGCCTAAGTAACCCATGCCATCAGTGTTGCCATGGTATTACAAACTTGAAGCTCAGCATGGCTCTGGCTGCTGAGCAGTAATTTAGTCACTGCATGCAAGCTGTGGTTGGCTGATTCTGATAATGGCATTATGGGCAAATCTCTGCTTAAGTGAGATTTTTGTATTTTTTTCACAGTCAGCGCTATTCCATTGTACTCTGTGGGGTTCCTGCCTCAAACTGACATTAATTAAGTTATGTTAATTTCAGTGAAACAAATTTACTTTGATGCATATTGTATTTGATTCCAAGTCTCATTTTTGATTTATATATAGTTTTATACCAAAATAGCTAACTATGCATGCACATAGTTTCACAAGGTGTTCTTTGCCTAGCTTAGCAAGAGTGTTTGAATGGTTGTCTGATCACTCAACAGCGACCAAGCCTTAAGGTGACTTTTCTTTGTTTACCAGAATTCCTCTGGAATAAATATCCCAAAGCCACCCAAGCCACCTGATAAGCCATTGATGCCATATATGAGATATAGTCGGAAGGTAAGTGCACAGTGTATAATTGCTACCTTTTGCATCATCATGTGCTCTGTTGGAAGACAGGCTTTTAAGATATTCTATCAGCTCAGAGTAAGTAAGACGTACATTTTGTTTGAGACACTACTAGTTGTTTAGTTGTGAAGCCATATTAAGCCAAGACTTAGCTAGGACTGTCCACACCACATAGTGGGATTTATCAACTTGGAGATGGAGCTTAAAGCACACGGCCTCCTCTGGTTTGTGACCTCTCTGCAAAGAGATAACCACTTAATGCCCCTCCAACCCAACCCAACCCCACACCCATGTCTGGTTCTCATCACCAGGTTTGGGATCAAGTAAAAGCCTCCAATCCTGATCTGAAGCTATGGGAAATTGGGAAGATAATCGGTGGCATGTGGAGGGACCTCACTGATGAGGAGAAACAGGATTATTTGAATGACTACGAAGCAGAGAAGGTTGGTTGTTTTACAAGGGGTGTTCATGGGGTTTTTCTGATGGGTGACCATTAGATGTGTCTCCAGAGTTGTGGGTCCCTCCAGTCATCCTTCCTTCCTTCCTAACAGTCCTCAATAAACCTCTTTCCTTATGTTGTCCTAGTTGATTGAACAAGGGTCCACATGCAGTGTCTGCTTGTCTTCTCTGTTTCCTCGTCATTCCTGTCATCTTTTCCACCGTAGATTGAGTATAATGAGAGCATGAAGGCCTATCACAATTCGCCAGCCTACCTGGCCTATGTCAATGCAAAAAGCCGGGCCGAGGCAGCTCTGGAAGAGGAGAGCCGCCAGAGGCAGTCCAGACTGGACAAGGGAGAGCCTTACATGAGCATTCAGCCAGCGGAGGATCCAGATGGTAAGGCCACTCAGCTAAATGCTTTGTCTCCCAAGGTTTAGAGCACTGTGACAGAGCTGTAATTACTGTAGCTCGACCACACAGAGTTACCAGTCCGCACACCCAGAGACTGTTATCTTTTCCCCTCCTCCTACACTGCTACAACCATCCACATTTTTGGTAATGCCACCTTTGAAATGCCATTCCTGCCTTTAAGCTGCAAAACGAAACAAAATTTGTCTTTGTTTTGCACAACTGTTTACATTTTGTAGATATTCTTGCCATTGGTTAAGACATAATTGCAAAATTTACATTCTTTTCTCTGTTGTTTTAAAGACTTGCGTGCGCACACGCGTGCGCGCGCACACACACACATTAGACACAAAAGCCAGAAGAAGACGTTAGAGTTACACCCACCTCAAGGAAATGATGCTTGTCTGGTGTCTGGCAGGGTTACAGTGGAAGATAATGATGTACAGGAAAACTACAGATAAAACCAATTGCTATTTAGAAACACCCCAGACCATAAAAATGTCAGAGCTGGTATCCCAGTGGGTTATGTTCTCAACAGACTGCACGTACGTCAACGATTAAATAAGATTTAACTCTCCTGGTGGCTGCACATTCAGAGATTGTGCTTTAGTAATATATAAAGTCTGTCAGAAATTTGACTCTAAGCTGCTGTCATATCCCCATGTCTCCCATTCTCAACAGTATCAAAGCAGAGATAAAGTGCCTGCTAGAGACATAAAGCGAAGGACAGATCTTTCATGCTCGGTTTTAAAATGCATTTGTGAGAAGTCTGTATGTTGAATTATTTTTGGCAGGAGAACTAGGAAAGCTAAATTAACTATATTTGCTGAAAGTTTACGTTTGTAATGTAATCAAGGCAATATTAGAAATTCAGGAGGCACCATTTTTTTACTTTCATTCTGTCGTGCAAAATAATCTGAAATTACATGAATCCTGCTGAATTGTGAATTTGCGAACATAAGAGAAGTTTCATTCTCATAAACTATCTCCAGAATGTATAACCTTCTCTGACTGTTTCCTGTTTGGTGTCAGACGACCTATGTGAGCACCTTTAATACTTTCAAAATAGCAGATGAGATTTATTTCTGCTATCTGGAAAGTTTCAATTGTGCACACGTGTGCACAGCACGGATAAGTTCAGGTGATATCCACTTTGAGCTCTTGTTTCATCACACAAAGGGTTGAGCTGAGTTTAGCCGCAACAAAGCCAAGAGAATGCCATGTATATGATAGTATTAAAAATCTATTCAGTGACTTGAGGAGTGGTTTAAACCGATACTTCAAACATAGACGATGCTTCTCAAATTCAGGCAGATCCAAATCTATAATCACTGTTAAAGATGTTCTAGTTTTGAATTTTATGCTGAATGCATAGATGAAAATTTAAAAAATAAAATTGATAAAAAATAATAACAATAAATTAATAAATACATATAAATATATATATATAATATAATATATTATATATATAACATATTTTTGAATCCATCTGGATTTAATTCTTTAGTGTGGAAAAAGTAACTAGGGGTGATTATTGTCTCAAGGCACTGTAGATTGACTGTATTTGGATTTTACTTTCCTGCACCATCGTCCTGTATTTAAATGGCAAAGGAGTGTACATTTAAGACAAAGAAGAAAATTTGCTGACGAATGAAAATTGCAGACTACATCTGTCCACATACAGTGGGTTGTAACTAACCGCTTGTCCAATTCACCTAACAATAACGGTTCCGCTTTGCTTAAGGATGTATTTTGACATAATGGTCTATATTTAACTTTAACTCTGTATATAAATATTGAGCAATATCCTCTTTTGTTTATAGTGTCTTGATACAGCAGTATTTGAATAATATGTTTTGTATTATTTGTGCCATAGTTTGCAGAAGCCTTTCATACTCAGTGTTGATGACTCTCTGCTCTTTGCCTTTTGACAGGTGTGTAAAAGTATATTTCCTTAGACAATACTAACAACTCGATGTGTTTCATGTCTTTAGATTACGACGACGGGTTTTCTATAAAGCACTCAGCTGCATCTCGTTTCCAACGCAACCACCGTCTGATCAGTGAGATCCTGAGTGAGAGCGTAGTCCCAGATGTGCGCTCAGTTGTTACCACTGCACGCATGCAGGTCCTGAAACGCCAGGTCCAGTCTTTAATGGTTCATCAGGTATGATCAAGTTATGGTCATCTAATGTTCACGTAACGGTGGCATTTAGCAGAAACCTTTGTGTTTTGTGGGTTAATAATGTAATGACTGTGGTGTCTGTGTGTCTTTTATGACAGAGAAAGTTAGAGGCAGAGTTGCTTCAGATTGAAGACCGCCACCAGGACAAGAAAAGAAAATTCATCGATGCCACAGAGTCATTTACAAATGAGCTCAAAAGGGTATGGCATCTTTTACATGGAGTTTGGTCATTGCTTACTCGCACGCAAGCTTAATTTTTCATGTGTGGCTGTACCGTGTGCAGCTCTGGTTATGTGCCAGCCTACGTCTGCCTTACAGCCACCAGCTGCTGCTAACTCCATCCACATGTTCTGGCAATCATATATCTGTCATCGTTTACAATTTGTAGCCCCCATAATAACTGTTGTTCTGAAATGAGATGCAGCACTGTGCATTTGAATGCACTGTCTGCTGTGCACAACAGATGGCGCCATTTATCCTGTTACAGAGCTTCTTACAGCATCCATTCACTTAATTACATTGTAGTTAAGAACAGAAATATGTGCTCATTCAGTGCACTAAAGTGTAAAAAATATGAATTAAAGCATGCACAGAGTGCAGCAGTTGTTTTTACCTTTCTACATTAAATCCCCCATAACTGTCCTCTTAAGCTGTGTTGTATGAAGGTGGAAGTGGACATGGAGAAGATTTCTGCAGAGATTGCTGCAGCAGAAGAGGCAGCCCGCAAACGGATGGCAGAGCGAGAGAAGGATGCAGGAGACCGAGGTGCAAGAGAGGCCCCCACCTGTGTCTTAGCAGAGGAAGAAAAACACATTTGTGCAACACATGGCAACAAGTCCCAGCAAAACTCTCTCAGTGAAAGTAGCAACAAGGAAGGAGAGGACACAGAATCCAGCACCACAGACACACCAGGTGAGCAGTACTGGACATTATTTGTACCTTCTGCTATATTACTGTTTTTCTTTGTTTGTTTTTTGTTTTTTTATTAAGGTAAGGGCATAACACATGTGCAGTGCTGTTCAGTCATTGAAGAGAAATGTGAAACAAGTGTGAGTATACAATAACAGCAGCTGGCACCAATGTCAACATATAAACAGAATGACAATGAACATAAACAAAATAAAACAAACCAAAGGATGTACTTTATATATACTGTATATAAAACAAACAATAAAACAGTACCTCCCCAGTCACTGCCAGTGAGCTATACATACTAATATCTACCTGCCACGCCAAGAACTTGCGGTGAATAAGTAAACAGTGTGTAATGTAGTTAAGCTGCACTTAAAAATGAAGCATTTACAGGGTCTGGAATGTATTTAAAGAAGCCCCCATGCTTCCTGGAATTTCCAGTTCGAATATTGGAGTGAGTATCTGATTTTCCAAGTTTTAAGCAGGAAATGATGTCCGCCAACAACTGTGTGTGAGTGGGTGGGACAGTGTCCCTCCACCTGAGCAGGATTGCTTGCCGAGCCAGAAGGGAAACGAAGGATAAAGTATATCGTTTTTCCACAATTAACTGCGTCTCCCCCCCCCCCCCCCCCCCCCCCCCCTCCGGCAGTCCGGAGCCTTCCAGAGCAGATTTCGCAGGACTTCTATTTCTGCCGGATGCTGGAGCACGATGCAACAAAACAAACAACAGCACAGAGCAGAGAGGAAGTCAGACACCGAAACAACAACATAACATCTGGTTCATTTTCAAAATAAAACACTCTGTGTTGACGCCAGTACAAAAGTCTCAAAAAAGTGACATATACAAGCTCTTCTTCTAATCCTTCGGTTGGGAACACTTTGTGTTGTTGTGTTTATAACACGTACCTATAACTGCGGTCGCGCGTGATTACGTAATTATCGCGGGAACTCCTCGGTCTCGCAACTCCAGCTGTCCAACGGTGCTGCGCTGTGCCGGACTCAAAACGCAGCCCGTGGGGGTTGCCGGACGACGGAGCAAAACCGTACCAGAGCCGCAACGCACATGCATCCAGTGGAATCTTTGGCCGAGAGAGCACAGTGTGTCTTGCTTGCAGATACCTGAAAAAATTTGACCTAGGACGACTGATGTTTTCACTGAGCTGCTCAAATAATGCAGAAGTGTTATCTATAAACAAATCTAATCTTTGAAACCTACAATATCTTTCCTTTGCCATTCTTGAAAAACAGAGTCCTGAGCAGATGGTTTGAAAAGATGGTTTGACGCAGTCGGGCTTAGAAGAGAAAAGCTGTACAAAGTCAAAGTATTTCCTAAATTGAGCCCCTATTCTTAAGGAGTGTTTAACCCCCAGGTTCCTGATAGTTTTAAGTGGGGGGAGCGGAACTGAGTAACCAAGCAATGTAGGAATCGACAAATTACGCTGGAATCAGACTTTACAAGGACAGTAAAACAAGCCATTTCGTGGGGGTTGTGCGGCTTTTATTACCGTTTTATAGACGCGTCTTTCACAATGTTGCATCATAATGCATGCATAAGACCTTTATTGATCCCCCTTGGGAGAAATTCACAGGTAACACAGCAGTACAGAGGGAAATAAGTAGCAACACAAGAGCAAGTCTAAAAAAATAGAGACAATAATAAGGAGATATTGGAAAGAATAAAATAACAATTTGAATAAAAATATAATAAAAAACTATTAGAGTAAAGATAAACATACTATATACAGTAATGGTCCTTGTGTGTACATGATGTGTGCAATATATAATAAATGTGCCTGTGCAAATGTGCAATGTGCAGGGTTCCTGAGATAATAAATAACAACAGAACAAAAAAACAATCCGTCTTTAAGTGACAGTGAGGTGTATGGTTGAGTCCTTAATCAGTGGAGAAAAGAGGTGTTGGGAGCTGTGGTGGTGGTGTTGTGTAGTCTGATCGCTGATGGTATGAAAAGCCCCCCAAACGCTTTGAGGCAAGTGGTTGGATGAGTCTGTGGCTGAACGTGCTCCTGAGTTGCCTCAGCTCTGCATAGAGAGGGTGAGAGGGATTGTCCATTATAGCTTGCAGCTTTCCTCTCATCCTCCTCTCTGTCACCGCCTCAAAACTGTCCAGTTTCATCCCTACCACAGAGCTGGCTTTCCTCACCAGTTTGTTCAGCTTGATGGCACCACCGCTCCCGATGCCACCTCCCCAGCACACTGCTGCAAAGAATATGACACTGGCTACCACAGACTGGTAGAACATTCGTAGCAGCCTAGTGCACACATTGAAAGACCTGAGCCTCCTCAGAAAGAACAGCCTTCTCTGTCCCTTTCTGTAGAGGGCCTCGGTGTTGTCTGACCAGTCCAGTTTATTGTTCAGATGCACCCCGAGGAACCTGTAGGTGTCCACCATCTCCACCCCCTCCCCGTTTATGGAAACAGGTGTTGGGGGGCTCTTCCTGCGCCAGAAGTCCACCACCAGCTCCTTGGTTTTCCCGATGTTGAGTTGAAGGTGGTTCCTGCCACACCATCCTACAAAGATCTCGATTAGTTCCCTGTATTCCTCATCCTTATTGTCTGTGATACATCCAACAACGGAGGAGTCGTCAGAGAACTTCTGCAGGTGGCATGTCTGGGAGTTGTAGCAGAAGAGGTGTAGAGGGTGAACAAAAACAGTGAAAGAACAGTTCCCTGGGGTGTGCCAGTGTTGCTTGTCAACACATCTGACAGGTAGTGTCACAGGCGCTCTTTGTGGGGGCTTGATTTCGACGATGAGGCCAGCCGTCTGCTTTGCAGAGGAAGTTACGGTCAAGCCAACTGACTGGGATGCGCGGCTTCAAAAACAAAATCAATATGTGGTGGACCTCCACAAATGGATTAATGTGTGGGAAACACTGAATTATCGTCTGTGTGTAGTTCCATTGCAACCCAATCGGAGCTGTTGATCTGGCTTTACAAGAAAGACCAAAATGTAAAACAGCAATAGAACTGAAAATTGGGAAGAGCCAGACCGCCAGTATACTTGGTTTTTTGAAGGTGGCCTTGTTAAGACGAGGATGCTTACTCTGCCGTATATAGGAGGAAATAGTTGAACCAAGTTGGTTGGATCTGGGGATAAAGAGTAGTAAGGCCTGAAAGAGGTAAAGAAATTTAGGTAGGATGGTCTTTGAATAGATCTTTGTAGTTCCTCGTAACTGAGATGCCCAGATAGGAAAACATATTTTTTCAATTTTAAAAGGCAGGTTGGTGAGGTCTAAGGCTCGTGCTTCATTATTAATGGGAAAGAGCGCACTTTTGTAGATGTAATTTGAGATAGTTCATTTATATCCTGAAAATCGACTAAACTGACTGAGCACTGGCAGAATGGAGGACAGTGAGGTACCTGGGTTCAAGACAAAAGCAAAAGGTTGCCAGCATAGAGTGAGACCCTATGCTCCGTGTTGCCTCTCCAAATACCAGACATTACAACTATGAAACGCTGTGACTGTGATTCAGTGGGCAAATCAAAAAGCATGGGGCTCAGAGGGCACCCCTGCCAGGTTCCATGCTGTAAGTCAATGGTCTTGACTGCTTGGAGTTAGTACAAATTGAGGCTGAGGGATGCGAGTATAGCAGCTTAATCCATGAAGTCAAGTCGGGCTAGAACCAAATTCATCCAGAACAGCTTATAAGTAGTTCCATTTAGCACGATCAAATGCTTTCGAATGGCTGAATGTTCTCACTAAACGTGAGAAACGACACATTTTGGGACTTTTTCAGAGGCCAAATAGATGATATCAAATAATCGTCGTCTGTTAAAGTAGGAGTGTCTGCTTTTTACAAAGCTTTGGTCTTTAGATATAAATGTAGGGAGGACGTCCTCAAGTCTCTGAGCGAGGACCTTAGCGAAGATCTTAGCGTCCGTGTTTAAGGGGGAGATAGGCCCATAGGAGACGCATTGGGTGGGGTCTTTTTTGGTATTAAGAGTGATACGAGCCTCGGAAAAGGATAGCGGAAGGTCTGTCTGCAAGATTCAGATAGGACGAAACATGACTGTGGGGAGATATGAGCTCTTCTGACATTTTCCTTTCTAATTCCTCTGTGGGAAGCCAGGGGGGGACTTGGTTAAAACAACAGGAACTTAGTCAGAAATGACAATACTCTGTAAACACAGGACTGAAGCAGCAGGACAAGTTGGTTATCTATGAAAAAAATAAACAATTCTCGTGTAAGTGTGATGGACATGTGAGAAGAATGAGTATACCCTGTCGTTTGGATGTAGAGAGCGCCACACATCGCAGACAACGTAGTCAGAGAGAAAGGCTTGAATGAAAGAGGCTGATTTACTTATTGTCCTGGGGGTAGTAGAGGATTGGTCTAAAACAGGGTCTTGCCAAAAATTTAAATCACCACGTAGTATGAGAGTGTTGAGGTCTGGCAACAGTGAAAGCAACCGTTCAAAAACAACTAAATTATCTGAGTTAGGGGCGTACACGTTTACAAATACAACCAGAGTATTATATAATTTTCCAGAGACAATAACGTATCGACCAAATGATTGAAACCCCTCTGTTTTTTACGTCATGGATTAAGCTGCTATATTCTCGTCCCCCTCTGTACCAGTGTACATCACATTACCAGCACCACCACCCACCCCTTAGAAGAAGGAGCAGCAAGCTCTTCAGAACAAACATTGCACAATGCCTTAAACCAATTTAACTACAGCTCCAGTAAGATAAGATAAGATCTTCCTTTATTGATCCCCCTTGGGAGAAATTTGCAGGAAACACAGCAGTACAGAGGGAAATAATTAACGTTTAGTAGAATCAAGCACCTCTAAAACATCCTTTTGGATTAAACAATCAACCCTAAACAGGACTTTGGAAACTGGATATGAACTCTGGAATGAGACTACAGGTATCACAAAGTGCATACTAACTACTAATTCCAGGCCCTTGTGATACAAAGCTGAACAAAATTCCATCTCAATCATAGAAACAGGAACCAGACAGTCATATGAAATAGTGAACGAACATAGGCTAACCTGTCTTTTAATATGCTAGTTTCAGCTTAAAAGGTGGACTAGTTGTTACACTGATATTTTGAGGGCTCACAATGCGAATAGAAATTGAATAACATTCAGAGAGACCATGTTGGCCATGGTCCTCGACTTTGAGCCACGTTTCATCTAACTTTGAGTCAAGCAGGCTAAATGATGTTTTGAACTTGGTTGCTAGCGCATTGCAGTGTTGCTCAAGCAGCGTGGTGATAGCCTCCAGTGTTAAGCATCTTCGTTTTTGCTCGACTTGGCGCCTTTTAAAGTCATTGCAAAAAGCAAGGGTTGGACAGGAGAAAGTTAGAGAAATAAGAAGCAAAAGAGGGGCTTTGTTTTGGTGTGGAAGTTAGAGGGCTGAATGGTATAAAAAGTGAAAAGCTTACCTAAGCACTCTCGCGGTGCGACTGCTCCATCCACCTATAAACTAGAAGTCCCCCTCTGACTGTTTTTTAACATCATGTCTTACGTTTTTTCTTTGACTCAGGGAAGCCCAAGGCCTCAGAGGAGCCTGAGGTTCATCTAGGCAGTGAGGAGGGGGCGTCAGAGGACAAGGAGAGCGTCCCAGAGGGAGCCATGGAGGAGGGAACCAGCGACAGTAACACAGGCTCAGAGACCACCTCTGCTCAGACGGAAGATGCCCCGACTAGTGAGCCATCAGAGGGGCCGAGCAAAGCAAGAGCAGCCAACTGAGTTCAACACCTGACTGTCTGCGAATTGTAAGGCTGTCATTACATCTGCTAGCCTCTGATATCATCCGCTGAGAACATATATTGCACAGTATCATCTCAGTTTGTCAAAGCGTTCAGATGGGCTTAGTGTTTAACAAGCTTGAGGCAATGATGACATTTAGGTTGAGTTTGAAAGCCTAAGACTCACAGACATGCGCTGAATACAAATAAATGAATGAAATGTAAAGCACTTGAAGCCGACAAAGCAATGGTCCTGACAAAAATAAGTGCGCCACATAAGCCCATGTGAAAGCACCGAAGAACCCATACAGGCCCTCTTCAGCACATATTGATACATATCTCTAGCACTATGTCTGGCAGTTATCAGATCGTCACAAATTAAGACTTGCTATATGAAAAAAGCTGTCACATGAAACAAACATTGCTCAGTGTTATATTTAAAGTTGTCCTTTGTATTGTAGTGTCATTGTTGCTTTTATTGTTATTTTTGCATGTTGCAATTGTTTTGAAATAAGTTTGCATACTTGTGAAGAGTGGAGCTGGGTGACCATCTCCTTGGCAGGAGAATATTTGTTTACTCTCTGTATCAGTATTACAGTGACAGTATTGTCTCAGGAGTTTGTAGTCATTAGTAGTAATTACTTTTGTTATTTATTATAAGCATTTTTATTATACTTGTGCATTGGTTGTGCTGGGCCTGGCCAAGTCCATCCATTAGATATATCATATGATCATCAATGCTGTACAATGCTCAACTACCAGTGTTCTCAAGTTTGCTCGCTGTCAATCAAATCAAAAGCAGTACGCTTAGAACATTTGTGTTATGATCAATATTGCAATTTTCAGACTTTTAAATGTACCGTAATTGTGTACACAGTGTAACGAGGTTTGCTTAAACATGGATTTACATGTTGTAAAACAGCTTGAAGAACAGTCATAAACATGCAGTCTTAAAATGAATTTCCTTTTGCATATTTATACCAATAAACTTTTCTACCCTGAAAAAAAATCTCATGTTTTTGTATTAATGAATATAAATCAAAAGGTATGGTACAAATGTGCATCATTTAAAATGCATAAAGGTGATTTTAACAGGTTAATGCAAAACTTTAATCTTTGGTTCATAAATGATCTAATCAGTGTATAAAGGTTGGCTGAGGCTTGAGTCAAATTTATTGTTGCATACAGTGCTTGCATAGAGCACATGTGTCCTTTGCACAGTACAGGTAAGGGAAGTGGGTAAGATGAGAGGGAATTGTTCTGATTTCCTGTTTTTTAGTACGAACTAGCTTTCTTGAATGTTCAGTAGTGCATGAAACACAATTCAGCATCACAGCCTGAAGGACTCAGACCTGACAGGCGATTAAAGCTTTATGTGTGATATTGTAAATAGATGCAGCCTCTTGTGACATGCTTTGATGATAAGATTTGACAGTGCTTTAGTTTAAATGTGAAAGATGTCCACAGCATTGCAACTTGCCACGTTTTGTACCATGTGGTTAGCACTGCCTCAAGTGAAAGCTACAAACCACAACCGCAGAGATACAGGTGTGCAGCAAGCTGTACAGATCCTGTAAACTAGTGGGCAAAAGGGTAATTTTGCGAGGCCTCATCTACTGTCCAAGACCATAACAATCACAACTAGAAAAAGAAAATACAACTGAATATCTCCGAATATACACTAAATGATCTCTTTAAAAAAAGCAAGATGTCTTGTCAACATTACAATTTTAATAAATACTGTAGCATTATATGTTGGCTCAGTGTTTACTCTGAGTCTGATGAACAATGTGCTTGAAAAAAGATGAATACATATTAACCTACGGTACTTGGCACTATTGCATACACAGAGTGCTATCCACTATTAATTGTCAGATAAATACCTACTGACTGCAGTGTGTGGCTGGAAACAGGAAACCTGAAATATCCTATTTGCATACAAAACTTTCTGCCTCAACCCCTGCTCCTTCTCAGGTAGTCCCTTTCATGGAAACATGAGATGTCTTTAAGAGTAGATTCTACCAAAATCATTTGGTATGGCATAAATTTTTTAATCTTAGTATATATGTAATGTTGCCCCTCAGAACACAGATAAATAATAAAGGGATTGAATAACAGGAAATGGGTATATTTTTATCTATGAGTCATGGTGGCCAGTGGTCTCCATATTACATTTTAATGTCAAGGTGGCCTGATAGCTATATATTATTTCTCAATGATAGACATCATCGTAGTTTGAGTCTATCTAATTTACATTTTTAATAAACATTACTAAACAGTTTAATAAAGTAACTAACATTTCTTTAATGAACAGTACATTGCAGTATCACTAACTGAAAAAGTAGTTTCTTTTTTGTACATATTTTAGTTGTGTGGTTTTCTCACATGACACTTGAGCACTGAAGAAAAAAAGTTTCAGTAAGGCTTTTTTTTTTTTCATTTCAACAAGGGGAAACCACCATCAGACGCAGACATTCATATCATTTGTGCCGAGTGGCTTCACCTTCAGCGTACTACTCTCAGTCAACATGACTTCTGTCAGCGGTGAGTACCTTAACAGAGTTTAACTAAGACAGTTAAAAGGATGTCGCATGAGTAGTTCTGAAAGAATGCATATAAAAAAGCCATCGAAATGATTGTGTTTAAAAAGATAACCTCAAGTCAAAAAGTCAAAAGTTAATTTTAATAATTTAAAGTACAAATCTGAAAAAAAGTAACTGTGTAGACTTCTGGTATCAAAATAATCAATGACAAGTATTTCACTGCCAGGGAGTGAGAACAGTATGTAACCTGTTTAATCAGCTACATTTACCCTGGTTATCAATGTGTTCTGAATGATTTAAAGTGCACACAGCGTGGCACCACAGACATGTTTGATGAGGTTGACTTCATGTATCTGTGAATCAGTCAAGTGTAGTCAACCTCATTTTTGATGTAGCCCAAATCTGCCTACCACTGTCACTACTAAATAATACTACTAAATAATAGTAGTTAGTTTTATCAATATATAAGTTATCTGATTAATGGTGCACTTTGATAAAATGGTAACAAATCACATTTAACAGAATGGGACTAATGACTACTACTGTGAGCTTCAACAAAAATACAAAACTAATCCTTTTTTTCAATGAGCTGATTTGAATCCACTTTACCGCCGCTTTAACAGGAAGCTCATTACTGCTGAAAATAAGAATGACAATATCCCCATTCTCAAAAAAACATGACATGGGGAAGTCCACCTATTTTCCATTTACAGGTCAGTTTACTAGTAGTGAGGAGTACTACTCAGCCTGTGAAAACACTTATAGAAAGTCTTGCGTGATCATTGTGAAGCCTAAGAAAATAACCCTCATAATGTCATCCAGATTCTCAGTTTCGGCTTGAAGACTGCACCTTAGTAACATCAAGACTGGGTTACAACCTGGGGTTAAACAGTTTTAAAGATGTAGGCAATTACCAGGCAGGTAGGGTTTAATGAAAAATGCTATGGGTTACATTATGAATAGTGTAAGATACAGTTCCATTTCTTTTTTTTAGTTTAATCCATTCTAGTAAAATTCAGGATATTTTGGCCTTTTGCTGCCTCAGTTTTGACGCTTCTATTGTAATCTGTTGCGACTGCAGTACTTAATCGAAGTACCTCCCTTAACTGATCCTTCTATCACACACAATGATTGTCTGCACAGTGAAATACTTGTTAAGGATATTGTCGTTGTACTGTAACACCACCTTATCTTCTGAAAATTCACTATTCACAATTTCAGATCTCCGAAAGCTTCTGCCAGCTGTGCTGATATGGTTAATGAATGTTAAGGTAAGAAAAACACACATGTGCAGGACCTCTTATTACAGTTGTAGACATGAAAAATAACAAGATGTTGACAAATGTTTGTAGCAGTTTGTATCCACTTTGAGGTGAAAACAAGAAGAAACGAACTAACCACAATCTTCCACTCACAAGCACAATTTCCTCTAAGGAAGTGGATGGTGAAGGTGTACCAAAAACAAAGTGTCGGGGGTGGGGGGGTGGGAGGGTTTCAGTGAAGAGCAGGTATCTTACTATTTCTGATGTACATGATTGTTCATACTTTCTTTTATTTGATGATTTAATCTGTCTTTTAATTACAGTCCTGCTTGTCTCAGCAAGGAAACAATACAACCACTGCGAGCTACCAAGACTATGACTTCTCCAGTATCAATTACGAAGATTATCCTGTCCTTTGTGTGAAAGATTCCAACCGCCATTTCCGCCTCTGGTTCATGCCAACCTTCTTCTCCATCATCTGCTTTCTGGGCCTGGCAGGAAACCTACTGGTCATCCTCACCTTCTTCTACTTCAAGCGTCTCAAGACCATGACAGATGTGTTCCTGCTCAACCTGTCCTTCGCAGATCTGCTCTTTGCTCTGTCTCTCCCCTTCTGGGCAGCGAGTTCTATGGCAGAATGGGTGCTGGGCCTGTGGGTGTGCAAGGCCATGTACGCTGTTTACAAGGTCAGCCTCTACAGCAGCATGTTGCTTCTCTGTTTCATCAGCGTGGACCGCTACTTCGCCGTCGCCAAGGCCGTGTCCGCTCACCGCCACCGCTCCCAAGCAATGTTTCTCAGCAAGGTGTCATCGGTTGTCATCTGGGTGTTGGCACTGCTCTTCTCCATACCGGAAATAAAGTACACCGCTATCGTTAACAACACGTGCACCACTTTCTCGAGCTCTGCTGACCTGCTCCGTGTTCCCATCCAGTCGAGCCAGATAGTTTTGGCCTTTGTCCTCCCGTTCCTGGTCATGTGCTTCTGTTACAGCAGCATTTTGCAGACCCTTTGCCAGGCTCGTAGCTTCGAACGTAATAAGGCCATCAAGGTGATTCTCGCTGTGGTCACTGTCTTCCTGGTCAGCCAAGTGCCTTATAACTTGGTCCTATTTTGGAACACAGTACTCACAGCACAAGGAGGAACTGCCAACTGCGGGTATGAGAACAGGCTCCTCTACGCCAGTGATATCACTCAGTGTTTGGCCTTCCTGAGGTGCTGCCTGAACCCCTTTGTCTACGCCTTCATCGGTGTGAAGTTTCGCCATGACGTCCTGAAACTGCTAAAGGACTGGGGCTGCATGAGCCAGGAGAGGTTCTTCAGGTATACCTGCGGCAGGAGGAGGAGCTCAGGAGCCACTGACACCGAGACAACCACCACATTCTCTCCCTAAAGCTCCTTCAGGACGGATAACAGCCTATTCACACCTTCACAGTCTGCTGTTGGACATCAGGATAAAAGTCTTAAACAAAAATATATTTTCCATGTACATAGCAGAAGTTATCATATAATTAACAGTTACGCAGGTTTTTGTTGTTATTTTTGTTTCAGTCGCTTTGTTTGTGTTTTCTCTTTAGTTCAGCTCAAACTAGGCTTTGTCTATATTTTTGTATTGACTGTACAAGAGTGTACAGTTGAATTTCAAGAAATTCACAGTGTTAATGAAAAATATCTAACCTGATTTTACTAACTGAACAAACGACTGACACATGTTGCTTTTCTTTTTCTTTTTTTTCTTTTTTTTTTAACTCTTTTCTATATTGTAAAATTAATAAACAAGATTAAATTCACTGAATCAAGACTTCATAATTACCTTTTTAAAAAAATTGTTCAATGTAAGTAAGGCTTATATGTAATGAGAAGAATTTTGAATTAAATCTTAAATTGACTGAAAGCCAGTGCTGTGAACTGCAGAAAAGGCAATTATACAATTGCCGAGTTTGAATTAGTAATCTTACAGCAGAATTTTGCAGAAGCTGTATTTGAGATTTTCTTACTTTAAAGTAGATGTTACTGTTATTAAAAATACAATACAGGTATTAGCAAGACTAAAGCTACAGTACAGTACAGTACAACAGTTAAGACAAGAGGAGACAAAAGTCTAGATTTACACGAAGGATATCATTTTTGCACATCTTAAGTGAAAGTAAGGTTTACTTTCTTAAAGGTGCACTGTGGGGTTTTGGGGAAGAAATTTTAATCAGAAGAGAAAGATCTTCATTGACGGATGTCTTATACCTAAACAAACTAAATAAACAAACTCTCTTGGTTTTCATGACTAAACAAACTGAATACACAAACTGACCTTACCTGACAACACAGTTTCATATTATTTTACTTTGTTTACATGTGGCGGACCCTGCCACCTTTCTAGCTTCAAATAGTGCTATGGGGACTTCATTTTCCTCTGAGAACAGCTTGTCTGTTCAGTTATGGAAAAGATAAATATTTATGAGTTTGTATTATTACCTCATTAATATCGTATATTAAAATTCTTACTTTGCATTTCTTCTCCAAACTACATAGTGCCTCTTTAATTTGCTTGTCAAAGTTCAACTAGGGATACATATATCCTAGCAAACAGTCAGGAATTAGTCATCATCAATCATTTTGCACTTAGATCCAGAGGAATTTAAGTGTCACACTCAAAACAAATCTGGATGTTACTTGAGTCTCTAGGTAGAAATTTCTCTGTCCTGTAACCAGAAATCAAACAACAAGAACTTTTCCGGACACCAAGCGTCCTGCAGCCGTCCTTTTCTCAAAGTTCTAGTTCTAGACTGTTAAGCTAGAGAAAATGGATATCTTCAAAAATACGAAGAGCCAGTGAAGTTTATGGCCTCGTTCAAGAAGAACAATCTAATGAAGTAAGTTAAGTGCTACAACGGAGGCTGTGGCTGTGTTAATATTTTATGGACAAAGAAAGACAGCATAATGTTCCTTGTCCTTGACTGAGTGTGTGGAAATAAAGGGAATTCACTGTAAACACATGTACAGTGTGCAGGCTGACTGAAAATGAAATTGCATTTTTTAGAGGCTGTAAAATTTTTAGTAGCATGAATAAACTCATACAGGCTTTGTAAAATCCTACAGCTGCAACCCAACATCAGCAGTACAATCAGAGAAATGTGATAAAAATCTAATCTGAGTCTGGAAAGGATGATAGATTATAATACAGCACACAGCATTAGTTGATTTGAAGTCTTACTACTGTACTACTGTTAATGTAAATGCACCCACCAGCCTAATAATTTGTCATGCTGAAGTTTTAACTGTGTAAATGCAAGCTAGAACATTACAAATAATACTGTGGAATGATGTCCCACTACACTAGAACAAGTGAAATCCTACCACTCTTCTGATTTCATACACCACCCCTCCGGCCATAAACTTTACACTGCTAAGATGACATCATCAGTGGGAGCCACAGGGATTAGTGTTTCTCACTGCTGATAGGCTTAGAGGGAAAAGGGTTGGGAGTTTATTAATAAAAGCATGCAACACACTAAATGTCAAAGTAAAACAGTAAAGAGTGTGAGAGCCGAACAGCATTACAACAGCAGAGCCCTGACCAAAGGAAAATAAGGTAAGCCAATCTTTATTTACCTCACCTTAAGATATATTTTTCAATCTACAAGCTTTGAATCAACAGTACTCGAGTTTTATTGTACTGCCACCTGTCTATTTTTAATGTAGTTTTAAGACTGATGTATTGTTAGTCAAGCAGTCATAGCAGGGACATAAAAAGTGATTAAAGCAAATTATAGTGCTCCTCGTGTATGTTCATTTTCTCAGATGAAATTGTGAATAACTCCAAAGCTGCATTACAGCTCATATGGCATTCACATTGCATGGCCAGTATGTTATTGACCAAGATGAAGCTTTTTTGAAACACATTCGGGCTTCACAAGAGTAAAAAATTCTTTGAGTGATCTGAATTTTTTTTTTTAAAAGAAGCAGACTTTTGCCTGTTGACTATAGAAAATACCACACTTACCCTAAAAGTTGTGGCTGTTGTAGCAAAACAAGACTAGCGTAGTCATAGTAACAAGTAGTCATAGAGGTGACTCAATGAGCACCACACCTCACTTCAATCGCGGAGAGGGAGACACAGTGTTAGCTGATCATCCCCTGTATGACACACCCATCTTGAGCAGTTATTCATGCTGATATCAGCACTGAAGTAAGCAATTTACTCAGCTTGTGTCATTCTTCAGTGTGTGGTTTAATGCATGAATTGAGAAATATGTGGAAACACTGGAGTAACATATACTGTCTAGGACAAACGCTGTTTATTTTGCTTATTATTAGCCACAACAACTTTCAAGTTATTAATTGTTGTCAAGTGCAGTGAATGTATTGTAGCATCAAGTTTTATAGCGATGAACTAACTAAGCATCACTAACACTGTACGTTTACAATGAAAAAACATTATTGATCAATTCTATTTAAGAATATTTCTATTATTAAAAGCTGGTAGCTGCAAATGTTGTTGCTTTAATCATTGAAAACAACAATGAAAAGCTTTTTTATGTACATAAAAGGTTTTTATGTACAGTGCATAAGAGTGGCCGAGCTCAAAAATGTCCATGAATATGAGAATCTGAGGGGAAAAAAACTTGGGCCTGTTTTGCAGAAGGGACAAAAGCGAGTGTGTCTTTCCAGTAAGTGACACTGTAACTGATCCTTCTCCACTGTATCTCCTTCTGTGGTTGTTCCCAGCAGACTGTGAGCTCTCCTAACATGATGCCTGCAGCGAAAGGCATGTCCCACATGATGCCCAATCACGTTTTAAGAGTGGGTCAAACTATCAGACTGGACTCTGCAAAGGAGACAGTCCATCAACATCCCTTTCTCATGGAGCCCAGTGGTGACAATGGTGACGCTGATCTCGACGCCTCCCTGGATAATCTCAACCAGCTCATCCTGGAACTGGATCCAACATTTGAACCCCTGCAGGTCAACAAAAGTCCCTCGTGCACCAGCCCTGCTACAGGTAGAGTATGACTGTAAAGTCGCTGTGCATTGCGTTCTTTTGTTTCTTCACTATTCAGACGGCTCTGTTACAGCTCCTTCTCACTTAAACACATCAACAAAGTAAAACAAGGGAGAGCCTCCTGCCTACAGAGGTGTGACGCAGAACACAGTTAAACTATTCTCACTCTTATGAAACAAATAGTACACATAACCTGGGGCTTGGGAAATTTACCCTGCCTTTTTGAGATTGTTTATTGCTTCTAATCATGGGGTAATTGCACCACTTCAACTGTTCTGGGATTACTGCCCAGACTAGTACCACACCCTGCACATGTGAGGCTACAGACACAGAGAAGCTCACCAAGGAGTCACACGTGAGGGTGGTGCAGGCAGTGTCTCCACTGCCTGCTTTGATGAAAGTGTGCACAAGAGTCATAGAAATGGATTTCCTGCTAATCTTTTCTGAAAAGACGCTTAGTTGTATGTTTTTGAAACCGGCAATGCGTTGTGGGGACAAACACGTTTTAAGGAAGCGAACAGTGGAACAGTGATGAGAAATCAGACAATCCAACAGTTATTTCATCACATTAAAACACAGACAAAATTCATGTGCTGTGTTGATGAGTACTCTTTTCCTATTGTTGAAAAATATAGAATTTCCCCTTGTAAAAACACTCACCACAGCACCTGCCTACACAAACAGACAGCTTTTCTATGTCAGTATGAACATTAGTCATTATTATGTAACTCTGGTTGCAAAAGTAATGTCTAGCTCAGCCACTGACCGCAGTCAGTAGTTTTACAGTGTTTTCCTGAGGGCATAAACTCACTCAGTGCCCATCAACAAAGTGAGGCAAGCAGATCCTCAAGTGCACAAGAACAAGTTGTGACCCCTTAGTTGACTGGGTATCATCGCAACAGCAGGAATGCACAATTCAAAGCATTTAGCCTGGAAGGAATGGCCTGAGCTCTGCAAGCAGGTACCTGCATCAAAGATATCCATGTCTTTATCAGGCGTGTTTCAGCAACGACTGCGTGTTTGCATGTGGAGGCCAAGCCCATTTTGCTAACAGACAACCAAAGCATGAAGTCAGGGAAACATGGAACAGTTGACTGTTTTACATCCTTCATATGATTTCACAATCCTTTGCCAACACTTCTCCCTCCCTCCTCAGATGACTCCAGCTCAGATGAAGATGTCTCCCACTGTGTGTTCGTCCCTAGAGGATGTTCTCCCAGGACCTCGTCCACCATAGTACAGTGTGTGTCACCCAGTATACCCATCCCTTCACAGAGCAGTCTCAGCTGTAGTCCCAATGGCACACTGGTGTTCTCCAACTCCCCCACTTCCTGTCTGCCTCCGCTACCATGTGGAAGTGCACCCCGGCGAAATCCCTCACAGAAGCATGACATAGCCTGTTCCCAAGGATCCCTGCGCTTGTCACACTCCAACAGAAACAGTGCTGCCTCGCTCCACTCCATGTCAACATGTTCAGACACCAGCTACATCCTTGGCAGGTAAAACTCTTTTGCATGCGGCAAGTTGTAAATATGCTGCAGACCCATAACCCCACAGGCTGATCAGGGCCTGTTCGCAAGCTGACTTACTCAACTGATACATATTTGTGATTTTGCAGCAGAACAAAGGTTTATGGCAGTAATAACAGTCTGAAACTGGAAATTTTAACTACATTCCCAAAAGGATATGGCATCATCTTTTCTATACAATTTCATTCTAATGTTACAAATTATACAACAAGAGAAGGGTCACTGCTTTTCTGTGAAGTTTGAGTTAATGTTAACTGTCCTTCCCTTCCTCCCACATAGCAACCTGTCCCTGGCCAGTGAAGACGCTGACTCTCCAGAGTCCATCCTTACTTACACATCCGGTTCCTTCACTGATGGCTCCAGAATGAGACAGAGCCCAGACAAGCCCCCGCTCATAAAGCAAGGACATCTACAGGAGCCTCACAGCAAGGCAGCACAGAGCAGTCCTGCTTCACTTTGTGGGTCTTTGACCGATATTCCTGTACTGCTCGTCAACGGTGCACCACAGCCGGATCTGTACATCCAGTCTCCTGGACCAGAGACGGACTTGATCCAGACCAGCCCTGTGTCCAACTCAAAGCCATTTTCACCTCAGAGTGAGTTGCATGTGTCACAGTAGTTCTTTTTTGCTGGCAGCTATCACATTATAAGTCTTTGACCCCACTGACATATTTTTATTGCCGTTTAGGTTTCCAAGCCCGTTTCAGTGGCAGCCAGCCCTCAATGAAATTTGTCATGGACACTTCAAAGTTTTGGTTCCGTCCACATATCAGCAGAGCAGAAGGTGAGAATCTCCAAACATCATTTCAAAGATCGAGCTGAATACATAATAGCTCTATCAGGCTCTGAAGTTAATTCATCTTGCCCCCCTGAGTTGTATAAGATTCTTGTGCAGCACAAGTACAGTAATAAACACAGATTATAATGTCTCTAAGCATTTTCTGTGGTGTTTAATTGATTCTAGCTGAGGCCCTGGTGACGGACAAAGAAGCAGGAACATTTGTGGTGAGAGACAGCACCTCCTTCAAGGGCAGCTTTGGTCTGGCCATGAAGGTGGACCAGACCTCTGCCAACCTCACAGCTAACAACAACCCAGGTAAACTTTTACTAGTCAAAGCAACCGTCGGAGCTATTGACTCCTTATGAATCGTGTGCAATTCTGAACAGTCACAGCAGTTTTTGGGCAGATACAGGAAACAGTCAGTCTTGAATGCCACAGTTACCACAATCACAGAAAAACAATTCTGAACACAGTGTAGCACAGTGCTGCTGTCATTTGTCAATGCCAGAGACCTGAAAGGCATAGGCAATCACTCACCCAACTCCGCTGATACGAACGGGCAAGTCTGATGACATCCAGCTATGCGTGGTGAGGCAGGAGACAGCGCTGTTATTTTTTCCACCCGCAGTAAACGCTGCGTAAACAGAAGAGAAACCCAGCTGTTTATGGCACTGTAAGCAAACAAAGAGGAAAAATGGACCTCACTCACTCACAACACAATTTTGAGGCTAACTTTATTTTCCAGATTTGTATTTTTCAACTCTTCTAGGAATGCAGGATATGAAAAACATGTGAGCACTGTGTCTGACACTGTTGTCAGCTCGCTGTGCAGGCTCGTCGTGTGTCGTCTGTTATATGATTCCTCTGTTGGCTTTCATGTTGTTACTCAGGAGCGATTAGCAGTGTTATATAAATAAAGTCAAACTAAATTATTAAAGATTTACAAGGAATGTTGGGAGGAAGGTATCTGCAAGTCAAAGCTTAGAAATTACACTCAAACAAAAGAAGAGAACTTTACAGAACCAGTTACTTTACAGTTGTGGATTTGGACAATTGTGAAACCCCTTGCTGTTAATGATCATGATGGTGGGGTTTAAATTTGTAATTCAACTCCCAGTACAGGAGTCGTGACAGGACTTCATTCAGTTAAAGAACTCTGATTCATTTTTACCCTACCAGTTATATGTTGCCTTGACTTTTTAATGAAGTTTGTTTAGGTGAGATTAATAGAAAATGTGGGGCAGCTTAAAGTACCTCGCCCCCTTCATAATAGGTTACAGCAAATCCTGCTGTACGACACTAAAGCTATATCATTTGAAATATTTTTTTCATTTGTGGGTGTGTACATTTTGATTTGCCAAGAATACTGTGGGCTTATGTGAGCTGGACAGGATGCTAAAGATAAGTAGGTAAAATAATGACTGAAATAATACATTTGGAAAAAAGAATCAGCCATGATCCATATGAAATAACAGCAAGTGCCTCTTTAAAACTTTTATATTAATATATCAATATCTTATATTGTATATTAACTCAACTGGCTGCACGTAAATCTGGTCTTTCCTAACGTGTCCTGTCGTCACAACAGGAGAGAGCTGCTCAGATCTTATCAGACACTTCCTCATTGAATCATCGCCGAAGGGCGTTCGCATCAAAGGCTCTTCTCAGGAACCATACTTTGGTGAGTTAAAGTGCAACTCCAGCTTTATTGCTCATCTAAAGGTGATAAACTGTCTTCTGAATTCATGCTGATAATGTCTGGCACACCAAACTGAGTCAGCCATGTCTGGCCTGTTTGGATGTGGGTTGGGAGCCGTGGGTGGATCTTGTTCTTTATTCAAAGGTATGAGTTCATGGGGTGTGTTGTCACACCCACAGGTCTTTTATCAAAATGTATTGTGGGTGTTATCAGAGCCTGACGGCGATGAATAAGACATATGCTCTGATGTTTCCGCTTCCACAGAATTCTATCAAAGCAAAAGTACACTACACCAGATTTACTCAGCTTAATTTCAATTTCACCAAAAAGTCTTTACATTGTGACAACTATATCAAGAATATTTGAGGCTGGAATTGATCCGAGAACAGGCCAATGGATTAAGATACACTTAAAAAGCAAAATTACCATTTGCATTCCACATAATGCAATGCATTTCTTAATCATGATGGCTTTGCTTTGATTTTCGGTTTGCAGGTAGTCTCTCTGCCCTGGTTTACCAGCACACTATTTCTGCTTATGCTTTACCCTGCAAGTTGCTGCTCCACTCTCAAGGTAGGCCCTTCTTACACGAAAAAGGTTTTTGTGGTGTGGTGTGGGTTGGGGGGGGGGGGGGGGTTGTGTGTGTGTGTGTGTGTGTGTGGGTGTGGTGTGTGTGAAGGAGGAAAAATCAAAAACTCATCTCTTCTTTGCCTGCACAGATCCGGGCGCAGCAGAAGAGAGAGCTAATGACAAACCAGCTTCAGAGGACAACAGTAAAACAGGTGGGACACATTATCAATAAAGAGCATATGTTCTATTCATTTACATTAGCATGTAAAACTAGGTTATACCGTACATTTACTAGCACTTACACTCAAGTGATACTTACAAAGTGCCACTTAGCTAGGAGCAAAAAACAAGGAGCAGCAGAAGAAAGAATAAAAAGTAGAGAAATGAGAAAGGTAAGCTAGAGCTACAGTTGCAAATGTCAGTGGGATAAGGGAAAAAAATAAACTAAATAATAAGCAAGACATGAACATTTAAGTGACAAAAGTAGCTTAAACTCCATAAAACAATATACATGTTCTTACCCTTACTTCTCCAGTAGTCATAAACGTTGTTTCGCAGCCATGTAGGAAAGGCTAACAGTTGCTTGTCCACAACAGTTTGCTAACTAAGGTTAAGCTAGCTGCCAACGTGATTCTAGCTAATTAGTTAGCTTTTAAAGGCTAACATTAGCTTTTCGTGTTTCGGAATCATTTTGAAAGTTCTGTCAAAAAGAACCCGTTGTTTTAAGTCCACTATGCTAGCTTAAAGTCAAAAACAGAAAAACGTCTTGCAGATTAGCTAATTGACCTTCATGGCAGCTAACACTGAATTATCATAGCAGAACTAGAGCACACAGGTTTAATTATTATTATTATTTTTTTTGAATAATTTTATTGAACAACTCAAATGTACAAAACCACAAGGTACACAACAATAATCAGCACATTGGTGACACAAACAACAAACAAACCAAAGATAGAGTACAACTATAAAAAACAAAAAACAAATAAAAAATAAATAAATAGATAGTTCAAACAGGGTCTTCAGGGAAAAACTTTTCATAAACACAGGTTTAATCAATAAACTTACTGCAGGTTACGTGTCATTCAGGTGTGTCAGTACAAGAGTACCAAGTAACTAACAACTCAACAAACAACCAAACGTGTGTGTGTGTGTGTCTATAATGTCATGTGAGGAAATCAATATGTCCATATGTTTTTAGTATTTATATCTATAAATGTGTCTGGATGAAAATAAAAAATAAACTGACCTGTATATCAGAACTGTGTTGAGAAAAGACAGCTTCGGTCACTGTGTCTTCTGCCATGACATGATCTCATGACATGTCCTCATGATCTATATGTAAAATATGTCTCTTGTTCCTGAGGAGGGACAGAAAGGGGTCTGTCAGCTATCAGTCCCTGAGGGAGTTGTAGGGGGCTCGATTTACTACCCTACATGCTTCATGTCATTTTGTATTCAGCCTTTATTTCTAATCAAACCATCACATTGTTTGTCTTTTCCAAAGCTTGCAATTTTGTCTACCTGAATGCTGTCCCCACTGAGACGCTGACGGGCCCTTGTGCAGTCCAGAAGGCGGTTTCCTCCACCTTCAAGAAGGCTCCGGGTTCCTTCACACCAACCATAGTCAACCTCAAGGTGTCTTTGAAGGGTGTTACATTGACAGATATCAACAGGAAGTAAGAAATTACACATCTAGTCAACCTGCTGCTGACATTGGACTTATAGTACACAACAAATCCTGGTGGTTTGTGTGCAACATTTCGCATCTAACAGCCACATCATCTTCACAGGCTCTTCTTCAGGCGCCATTACCCTGCACACCTGCTCAGCTACGGCGGTGAAGATCCAGACAGTCGACTGTGAGTATACAGCAGCATGTTATGAAATGGGTTTCATTTTGAGTATGATTCATACTTGTGTTGGAAAAATATTATGTAACATTCGCCATGGTTACATTCTCTTTTATTAGGTAACTGAATACGCTGAGCTGATAAATCACTTGAGCCATACTGCTGTATTTGGTTTTTGGTGTTTTTGGTTACCACATAAAACAGATGTAACTAATAACATTGGCTTTGTTCCATTTAGTTTTCCCCGTAGGCCTTGGCAATGACCCAGCATGGATAATACCAGGGTGCTGGAAATGGCACATCTAGATGATTAGTTATACCTGTGATATTCCTGCTATAACGTCAATATATATATATATATATATATATATATATATATATATTTATATTTATATATATATTTAACAAAACTAACATTTTGTTCACAAAGACAATGCATGACAGTAGACCACTTAAACTTAAACTCTGTATTTTTTACCCTGACAGGTGGACGAGAGGTTCCAGTTTTGGTGCAAGGTAACTTTGAACTTTATTTACTTACAATATGAGAATGATGTTTTGTATCTAACTGTGAATTCTATTTATTGCTCATGTGAGGACACATAGTAAACCCCTCGCAGGTTTCAGGCTCACGTGCAATGCATATCTTGCAGACTTCAGTTTAAAGACCACTTCTTCTTGAACTACAATTTTGTACAAATGTAATCATATCTATTTTTTCTTTGTTTCATCAGGATGTTTGGTTTCGTGGCAAAAGGTGTAGAGGCTGGCATGGAGAATGTGTGCCACGTCTTTGCAGAGTATGACACCCTCCAGCCTTGCAACAAAGTCATTGACGTTATTCAGCTTTCAATAGCTAAGCAATAGACACATAAGGACTGAGACAACAAGTTACACTGTCTGTCTACTGTACTTTTCTGAAGTAACCTATAGGGTCACTACTGCTGTTGTTAAACTGGAAAATGTACTGTATCTGCTATAGTACAATACCAGTACAATCTGAATTAAAAGTCCTTCGGACATCCCAGACATGTCCCTGGACTTGTCCCATGGTCAGATGATAAAAGTCATATTGAAAAGACAGTTGTAACTGGCATATATGAAGATATACAAGACTAAACAGCTGTCAAACAAGACATAACAGACAGCATCATGTACAATAATTGTACTTAAATGGCATGCGACCAATGTGACATAATATCTAACCAGTTTGTAAGTAAAACAAATCAAACTCAACAATATTATTGTAATAAATATTTCACTCTGAATGTGTTTGTATAAAATGTTAGAGACTAACAGCTTATGTATAGCTTAGGACAAGGTAAAGCAATTGGTATGTCTTATGTCTTGACCTGGAACTACTCCCATGTATATTGAGATGTAAATGTGCACTAGCCTGTGTTGTAACATATAGCGATGGGGGAATCTGAAGGCTTTGTTTATAGACTTGGAAAAAAAACGTACCGTCATGTCCTTTCATTTCAAGGCAGAAACTTGGTAGATACCTTAGTTGTATATTTTATAATGTATTTATTATTATACCCTGTAATTTCTTCTCTGTATATTCATGTATTTTTTTAAGTTTTTGTGATGAAAAATAAACACGTCCAACTGCTGAACCTGTGTATGTGCATGTTCACAAATGTTTTTGTGTCAGACAGAGAGGGAGTCAGTGTGCAGTAAAGAATGAAACAGAGAGAGAGCTTTGTGTTCTACATCACCTCACCATCAAAGCCTATCTATAATCATAAATGAGGGCATTTTGGTTAATGGTTTTGTGCCTTCTAATAAATCGAAACAAGATGATGGTAAACATTCGACAGAAAACACACCAGTCTGCACATAATTCATTTTTTATTTGAAATGATAAATTGTTAGATAAGAGCATAATGCTTAATTTTGAAGTTACAAAGCTCCCGAAATGAAGAGTGTGCTTCATGAAGCAAGCAAAATCAAGCTCAGAACTGCATAGATAATGTCTTTAAATATTCTTAACATATTCTGAGGCACCCAAATGCAATGCACAATGGTCCTTTTCCTTTTTGTAATATCTTTGGTGCCAACTCAAAAAAACTTAAAAACTCTTGATCTAGGGTATAACAGATAGCATGTGCTACACACCCCGAGTTGAGTACTGAGGACACACTGCAGTGTTAACTATTTACAAATACTGCCCTCCTCTGGTTAAGACAGGGAATCTAAATCCACTGAGACACACGGTGAGTGCTCACTGCTAAGACCACAGTGACCAGATTTTAGAGATAATGCATCATAAAATATAGCTACATTATCATTTTGAGTTGCAAGACTTTTTTTTTTCTCCACACAGAGAATGTGCTGCAGTGACAAAATACCCTCAATGTTAAGTGCTATATGTGTCTGCAGTGCAAGCATTTAGGGACTGTACAGAAATTATTAGGGTCTGAAGATCATTGCTTTTCACATTTTTTAAAAACTTCGTCAGTCTCCGGTGTTCATAATATTTCCAATGGACCCTCCCCTTGACTAAAAGAAAGAATGCAACACCCTCCCAAAAACTCTTACAGTAGTATATCACCATTAAATAGTTATTGTCATTTTGCCTTTAATAACTAAGAGTGCATTAAGATTTAAAGATTGTGTGTTCAACTTTTGAAAGATATATCTCAATGGTATATATATAATATCCACATGCCGATCAAAGGGGATTGGCGATTTCCAAAAAATATGGTAAACAAAATAATTGTATCTGTTTCTGAATGTTCAGTAAATATTGAGTTTATAAGAGCTGTCACTTCCACGCCCAGTTTGCTTCAGTCTTAAACACCCACCACTGCAGATAAGAATCAGGCAGGAACGTTCACGGGTGTGTTAATCTATTAAAATTTTATTCACATTATGTTGAGTCATGTTTGTGACGTCCTTCCTCACTACCTGATCTGTTTACCCAGAAGTTATAGCGACAGTCGACCTAATGAAATGGATTAAATAAAATTAGCATTTCTCTAGGCTTTAACATGCTTGGAAACATTTGAGATAATGTAAGTTCACACCTCAACAAAATATATAACAAAGGTCGAGTCGCTTTTAGACATTTTAATGCAGAAATGTTACATATTATATCTTTTATTTCCTTTCTGTTTTCTTTATTCCTTTTTACACATTTTACTGCAGTTCTTTCTGTTGAGCAGTGATGAAATGTAACTAAGTACATTTACTTAAGTACTTTATTTGTGTGCAATTTTTTTACTTGTACTTTCCATTTTCGGCTATTTTATACTTCTACTCCACTTAATTTTGGAGGCAAATGTTGTACTCTTTACACCACTACATTTATTTGATAACTTTAGTAACTATTACCTCGCAGATTGCATGCTGCATCAGAGCCAAAGTAGCAAATTTTAAAATGTATTTATTTTATCGGCAATTAGATTAGAAAAACACAGATACAGATGATCAGAAAAATGCTGAATAAAGTCAACCCCTAGTATACAGTATATACTGTACAATCATGTAAATATATTTTTAATTTACTTTTACTTGTTTTATTGATACTTGGGTACATTTATTGCCAGAAAATTACTTTTTTTACTTGAGTAAATTAAAAATCAAATCCTTTAAGACTTTTACCCTTAATCTTACATTACTATTCATATAGAGTAATATTTTAGCACATTATCTTTACTTTTACTCAAGTATGTCTTTTGCGTACTTTTACAACACTGCCGTTGTGTATGAGTAATGCATAAAGTCCAGGTGGGAACTGCTTTTGGGTGATAATTCAAGTGCTGACTGGAGAGATAATATTCAAATACTGAAATAAAGTCATAATTCTCCCTCTTTCTGAACCCCCCTTTGCCCACATGATTTTTGTACAGTATCTAAAAGAATAAATATGAAATAATCCATCCTTAAATAGTTCACGGCAGCTCACAGTGACCTGTGACTCCATTTATCTCCAACTATCTGTGCACTCGGCCTCCTGCAACAAGTGTTCATTGAAATGAAATGCTGGAGGTAAGCAGAGTCATATGGTCAATTTAATCTCTTTTCCAGTGACCTCATACTAAAATAATGACAGTGCTGAGACATGCCTTTTCTTCATCAAGACTGATGTAGAAGAAAGATGGTGACATATTAATTGTCCTCTGTAATGTAGGTCTGATGTCATGGATCTGACACTATAAAATGGCCCCATTGATAATTCTTATCCTGCCAGAGTCAAGATCTGATGAGAGAAATCATAGTTTCAGTCATCAGTTGTGATATAAAGTTTAATGAATGCTGCCATTTGAAATTCATTAAGCACTGGAAGTGATGGTCATGGATGCTAATATCGCAGATGTCAATGACACAGATGTTATATCTGTAACTTCAACATCACCAGTGTTACTATAAACAGCTGCAAACCAATGCTGACTCTGGCAAAGCAGTGACAGAGTTACGGTGTGATAGTAGGGATGCTGCGAGATCTCTTCATGATGAGACGCACCTCCACGTCAGGGAGGCTGTCCTGTTTAGTCTGGGCACACCCCTCATCTGCTGCAGCCATGTGCAGGTCGAAGCGCAGCGACACCGACTTCTTCCGCAGTTTGGGATTCCCTCTGAAGAAAGAGCCCTCCCACTGCTTTATCACCTTGTCAATCTTCTCTGTCCTGGTAGGAAAGAGGTTAGATGTCGTGGCAATAAAATGTGATGATGATGATGATGATGATGACACACGATGGTCACTTCACATTATGCGTTATCGGATTATTTGCATAATTCATTGAAACTATTTTCAGTGGATGCTTTTCTTGTTGTTGGTCTCTATCCTGCTTATATGTCAAACATGTTTCCTTGTGTTCAGGAACATTTATACAATCCTGATGACCAAAGAGTTGGGATGCTGTGTAAAACATTAAAATAAAAAAAACATTAAAATAAAAAAAAAAAGAATGCAATCATTTGCAAATAAACTGTGTTTACGACAACAGTTTGAACCTTTATACAATCATGTGTTTCACAAAGTGGTGAACCTCACCCCATCCTTGATTGTGAACGACTGAGCCTATCGAGGATGCCCCTTTCATACCCAGTCATGATACTATCACCTGTTACCAATGAAGCTGTTTGCCTGTGGAATGTGTTTTTGGAACACTTTCTCAGTCTTTTGTTGCCCGTCTCCAAACTGTTGTGTTGCTGCCATCAAATTCAGAATAAGCATATATTTACAAAAATCAATGCTGTTGCTAATGTGAAACACTCAATATAATGTCTTTGTACTTCTTTCAATTGATTATATCTCAAAAAGGATTAGCAACTGATCACATTCTGTTTTATTCTTATTTACACAGTGTCCCAACTTTATGGGAATCTGGTACATAACACTAATTTGTCTTAAATTGAATGTAGACCTCAACTGCTGGAAGTCTATTTATTGATTAACTTAAAGTAATATTGTATGTTATGTTATTCCATGTGGGATGGCTTATTTCAATAGGCTACATTATGACAAAAACAGGAAACATGTTATTCATTGATTTATGCATGATACACCTCATTGCAGAGTAACACCAGGGGGCAGCAAGGTACAACACTTGACTGGCCTCAGACGTGAGCTGGTATTAGAGCTGTTTAACACTATAACTGAATGAGAACCTACTTTGTAGTGACATGCAACCAGTCCGTCACTGAGTAGACTCACTGAGGATCAGGATCTCTGATCTTTGCTGTTTAAAGTGAACTAAATGATGCAATGGTCTGAAAAATACAGACCATGCATCTGCAGAAGAGGCCATGTCCAGTACTTGTCCATGCAAGTGAGCCACTACAGAAACAGGGTAACCTCACACACTAATTGATGATTTGGGCAGTGAAATGGGAGGGTTTAAGGTACCATATATTTGTTGGGCTTTTAGAGGGAGCGCCACAGAGCTAAACAATAAATGTACCCAAACACATTTTCCATTGGATTGTTAATTGCTTTTCTGACCACCTGGGGGCAGTACAACACACTGTAAACACAACACTGACATTAAAAAGTTAGCAAGCAGTTTCCTGTTAACACATTCAGCAAACACAGAGCAACACTAGTATTCAGTCATGGCTGTGTTCAACTATGTATGCACTATAAGTCCAATATTCCATGTCCTCTCAGCCCAGTTTTGATCACCATATGACAGAAATATCTGTTTATTAGAATAGATGCCTGCTGCAACAAAAAACAAGGTTGATGAGAGCGCTGAGAGTGAACCAAAGCAAAACATTTGCAAGCCATAAAATCCAAAAATTAACTGAACCACATTACTATGCTGTGTAAATATAGAATCTCGAGGCCCCTCACGATTCCACTTTGATTCAATTAAATTCAAATAGTTTCAACTCGATTCCGAGGACTTCGATGCAATTATAAAATGATTATTGATACATCTTTATGCACCGTGATGCATCAATGTTTTTTATTTCACACGTGATTTATTTTTCTCACTACTTTTAGCGTATTTAGCCCTCCTTACCAAAATAGTAGAATACCTTTGAAGATAAGTTATATACAGGTAAATGACGATTACGTTTCACCATCCAATTGGTATTGGTATTTACCGGTGGGACAAATCAGTGACTAGAAAGTGTTGTTACGTATCTGAATCTCAGTTTTGACTAAACCACACGAAGATATGGACAGTATGAATGTTTTTAACAGTATAGGCCTGTAAGCTAGTTGTCAACGTTATGAGAACATTCAGCTGACAAACATTGGTTCCATCAGTAATTACAGATAGGTGCCTTCATAACGGACCACTACCTAACAATGCAGTAGTCTGAACTAATTAACTTGAAGGCATCAAGAACCGCTGAAGTGTAAACAAGTTAATTCTTTCTTTCAGAGGCAGAACTTGTTCTGGAAGTATTCAAGGAGGTAACACAAATTTAGTGGGCTGGCCAACATTGATAACTGTGGAGAATCTGTAAAGTGACAGAGTGACTTATACTGTCTGCTGATCACAGACAGACAGATGACTATTCTGGCAGATGGACTAGATGTGTGTATGTCTCTGTGGACGTTGTGCATGTGTGCGTGTGCGGGGCAGGTAACAACGAAGCATGAACAAAGAACCCGTCCAACAATAACAGGTGCCACGCCCTGAAGCCTCCCCACCAGGCAGGTATCTCTACATCAAACACAAGCCATTAAAGGAGGAAAATTCCCATGAAGCTCTGTGATGAATAACTCATGGGAACCTGCGCAGCCAACTACTAACGTTTTATCCTTTGTAACTTGTTTAACGTGCAATGATAATTCCTTTGAGAGTTTGTACATCTTGTCTGCTGGACCAGACGTCGCCGGGGTGGGGAGGACATGGATGACTGTGTCATTATAAGCTAATGAGTCAATAAAATAGGTGTGAAGCCCTCAGGAGATCAAGCAAGCAAGAAACAATGTTGTTTAGTAATCAAAAAGGCAATTATCTGGGTAACGTAAAGCAGATCGCTCTCAGGTGATGCTCTTAGTGCTTGCTATTAGAAAATGCCTACATGTCAGACTGAGCCAAAGGTGCTGACTACAGCTCAATGGGGGGGGGCAAAATGATCAATACTTACTCGATGGTACCGTGACCCTCTGCACTCTCTCGCACCACGTTGCCCTGAAGAATCTCCTGAGTCTTCACAGTCGAGATTGGCAAGTCTTTATCTTGCTCTGGCTCTGTGAGAAGACATCAATGACAAATCATAACAAGATGTGACTGTAGTGAGAGTGTGTGTGTGTGTGTGTGTGTGTGTGTGTGTGTGTGTGCGTCTTACCTGTGAGTATCACAAGGCTTTGCTGCCTATGCAGTATGCTTTTCTTTAATCCGTTGTCTGCAGGAAAGAGTGAAGGTATTTCAGGCAGGGGCTCTGACTTGGGTTCGTCCGGAGTGACAGCAGGGTCACTGAAGCCGTTCTCTAGCCCGTTCTCCTTCGGCTCCTCCACATAAGACCTCCAGGGCTGCAGACTCATTGGCTGCCCAATACGACTCATGTACCTGCAGGAAGGAGGGCAGTGTAGATAGTATGGATGTATGCATGTATGTGACACAGACATTTTATGGAATATATACTTGTTCCCTTCTTTCTGAGTGTTAGATGAGAAGATCAAAACCTCTGCCATGTCTAAGGGAAGCTACAGCCATGAGATACTCAATTTAGCTTAGCATTGAGACAGGAAATGGAGCTAGCTTAGGCTCTGTTTGAAGGTAAAAAAACGTGCCCAGCAGCACCTATAAAGCAACTTCATTAGCGTGCGTTTCATGCCAACAAATACCAGTGTGTATAAACAAGTTGTGAAACCACAACAAGCGGTTTGCTTTTTCCAGTCCTTAGAATAGGCTAAGCTGATGCCGATAAGCGAAAAACTATAGCTTCATATTTCACAGATATAAGCTTGGCATAAGATAGAAGATAGAAAATAGAAGATAGAAGATATTATCTTCTTGTATCTTAAATTTCCTCTGGTGCATTTATTGAAATGTCTCGACAACTAGATGGCCATGAAATGTAGTTTCCATAAGGTTGAATTGTATTTTTTTAACTTTGGATATCATTTGACTTTTTTAATCTAGTGCCATCATCAGGTCAAAATAATTTGAATTATTACCAAATACCTGCAAAAGTAATTCAATTCGCATCAACATCAGCTGTATATTTATGGGGGCGGGACTAGATAAGCATCTGCTTCTCCCGCTTTCCCTTTCGGCTATGTGTACTACCTTATTTTAACTAAGATGATGTGTGATGATGACTGTCTAATAACATGCCGAAATAAATAAATAAATAAATAAATAAATAAATAAATATTTTGTTGTTAGTGCTAATTAGCAAATGTTAGCATGCTCACACACAAAAGATTATATAAAGGTGTCTACATTGTCATTATGAGCATGTAAGTATTCAGGTGTTAACATTTAGCTCAAAGCATATTTTAGCTTTACAACTACAAGCATGGCTAATTTCTGCTGCTAGGGGTCTTTCTAATAAAACAAAACAAAAGATGTTTGCAGAGTGTTACGTGTGACAGGTCTGGTGGAGTGGAGGGGGCAGCCAGCTCTGGAGGAGAGAGTCTGGTGCAGAGTCAGACACTCTGGAGGCATAAACACCCGGAGTCACATCAGATTCTGCTCTGATCGTGAACCATTTACCAATGGCAGGAGCTCAGAGATTACTTTTACCTGACCTCCATTGTCCGGTGTTTATGTTCTGTAATGTTGAAAGTTGTAATGCTAACTGGAGTTGGAAGGGAAATACACTAACTTTGCCAATTTTCAACCGTAATCTTTATCTATCGGAATTTAGTTCATGCTGAGGGACACATTAGTGAGCCCCCTCAATGTTCTCTGTGTTGCTGGGGGTCGGCGTAAAATCTGGCCTACTTCCGAGTACCAGTGAGGATACATGAAAGTTCACTTCTGGTTTGCATAGAGGTGAGCCAGAGACCTTCTTCAGGATCCTAAAGATAAACTGGAAAAAAACAAGACCAGCAGGGCCGAGAGGAAAGATGACCACTGAGTGAGTATTCTGTCATCTAACGCAATGTTTTAAATATATTTAGAAAATATGTAGGCGTACAGTTTACCGTCTCAAAACATATGCAACAGCTGTTTGTGTGTGGGCCTGTGGAAAACTCACACAAAGCTTATTTTGTAATTACTTAACACAAAGCCACTTAATTCAAAGCACTAAGCTTTGCCCGAAAGGACGTGTTGAATGTCTGTTCCTTAGCCATCAGTATGAGTAGACCAAGGCTGAATAAGTGTAGTGGTCAGAGAGGACACGTCAAGAGTGGATCACAAAGAGGCGCATTGACAGTGCACAGAGCCTAGCAGCATCTCTGAGAGCGCACAGGGCTGCAGCTCCAACAGGTGACAGTGAGTCCAACCTGGTGGTAAACCTGCAGCAGGCCATCTCTCTGACCACCGGACCTGCTCCAGAGGAGGAGAGGAGAGAAGCCGACCCGATGGAAACTGTAACCAAAGAATTACAGACGGCTCACAGATTCACACAGCAGCCTCCGAGTGCTAACAGATGAATCCACCACAGCTTCATAGAGTGACTCTGAAAACACTAAATGACTTGCTTTAACAAATTTCATTTGTTTATACAATGCAGACCGGAAATTTCTTCTTAGCAGGCAATAAACCTGGGATATAATATTCAGTTTTACTTGCAGCTGTATAGTGACGTTAGCGAGCCACATGTTAAGTCCCGTTCTTTTGATCGTTATTTTAAATCATTATTAATTCCACAAGATAATACACACAGTGGTCAGGTGGTCATGCGACATTTATGCACATTTCTCCTTGTTTCAGTTAGTGTTGTTTGAACTATGACCTGCAGTTACAAGCTGTGACGACTCATGAGTCATCAGTAAACGTTATGAGGTCATCGGTCCACTCAGCCATCGTCCATATTATTGTTTCTGTTGTATTCATTTTAAGTTTTACAACACTTCACAGTTTTTTATTGTGAAAAATGTTATGAATGAATATTTTTCTCACTGGACTGAGATCTAAAGGATACTAAATAAACTGTGTATTATACAACACTACCAAATATAAACAAATATTTAGTCTATGTAGTATTATAACAATGAAAACTATGAACTATAAAACTTCTTCCTCTTTACTGGCAATGACATAGCTAACTTATTTCAAATGCCTTTTTGTATACAGCTCCGTTTGCATTGCCCAGAGAGGAGAGGGGGAAAAGAAGAGGGAGGACTGGAGTCTCTGGTGAGCATTGAGTTTTGTGATAAACCTGAATAAAACACACAAATACACACAACCTCTGCTTGTCGATGCTCGCCAGCTTGCGGTTAATGTGCAGCAAATTAATCTGGCTGTTTGGAGCAAATACACACTTGAGCAAGTAACAGGAATAATCTTCATATGGTGCAAATACATATGATCTCTCTTTGCACAGCCTGAACAAGATTGGATGGCTAAATGATTGAATACAAGTATTGTGCACTGACCTTTCCATATTATCTTTTGTGCCTTTTATTTAGTTAATTAACACCTTTGGGGTTTTATGCATGCAGAAATGTCCGTAAGAAAGAGTCATTATCACTGTATGAAGATGCTCTCATCTCTTTTTTTGTCACACAGCTGTTTGTGCCTCTTTGACCACCCTTATCACATATGGAAGCTGATGCAGCAAATGTGTTAAATTGCAAAGGAGCTCAATGTGAGATGTCAATCTGTGGTTCAAAAGGCCTGTGAAGATAATTAAAGGCGATGCCAAAGAAATGGAATATTCCTTAGTAAAACTGCTTGACACTGCCTAGGAATAAGTTAAGAGACCAGACAAAGATGGGTGAACTGTTATATCATCTTGTCTGAGGAAAGACAGACCTGGATGTTCAGGCTATGAATCAGTGGTAGCAAGTTAGTCACTTTAACTACATTTTTATACGCACGCAATTACTGTTGTTGTTACATGTCTATGTTGCATGGCCTTACTCGAGAGCCCATTTATGTCTCACCCTGCAACTATTGTGGATTTTCAGTTTCACTACAGATAGATTCTACATAATCCATTACAGAATAGAGGGCTTTGACCTGACTAAAAAGGTCTTCACTTGAAATCATCAGATTGACAGCTTCATAAAAGAAATCATTAAGACCTAATTGTGTTTACTTTGTGCTCAAGTGCTAATGATGACATTTCTGTCTTAGTCATGTCATTGAACATGTGTGTCTGTGTTCTAGATACTGAATTTGCATAAAAACATCATAAAAATTGATTGATATTTCTGTGGTATTTTGTTTTTCTTACATTTGTTCTCTACTGTTCCTTGGAACACTTTTGAGGGTTGAAACTGCACCAGTGTTCTGGGAAGTCAAATAACTTCCTGGTTAACACTAAAACCACAAAATTCCAACTAAACCACTCCTTTCTGCTTCCTTGAAGCTCCATTCCTGTCTTTCCATTTTGTCCTCACCTGCCCTCTTCACTCTCCAGTAGACGTCGGTAAGTAGTGATCTCTCGCTCCAGCCTCATCTTGGTGTTAAGGAGCTGGCTGTGGCGCTCGCGCTGGCTGGCCAGTCCGCTCCTCACCTGCTCCAGCTCACTCTCCAGCCCAGCAATCACCTGGGAAAGGTCCTGCAGCTGGCTGGAATACAGCTGCTGGGTGTTCTGCAGGGAGTTCTCAAGGCCTTTCTCCTGAAAAGTAAAAGGAAAGGAGCTTTTACGATAATGACTACACAGATGTCATTATCTTTTGAAATAACTCCATGTTGAATTTAAAGAACCATGTAGAGACTTATCTTGTTATCACTTTATTATAATATAATTATAATTATTATATATAATTGTTTCAGCATCTACATCACAATGTACAACAGTAGGCAAATTAACTCACCTGTGTCACATTTAAGATGTGTTTTTTTGTGTTTTTGCGGCATTCAAGATGGATATTAAGATTGCTGCACTTGATAAATATTACATGTTGCCACACAGTAGTCTTTTTGTTACTCGGTGGTTGTAACCATGGTGAATTCCACCTATTGTAACATCACATGCATAGCCTCTATTGAGATATTCAAGTTATCTGTTGTAAATTCCTGTATTTTTCATATCACAATAATAATTGCAGAAAAAACAAAATACTGCAATGTCATTATTTTTCCAATATTGTGCAGCCCTACTTAATTTGATTCTGGAGTAAACTGTTTAAAGACCCAAACTGAATCAAGGGGTGATTGAAAGGTGATTGATAAAAACATGCAGTATAAGCTATATTCTATGTTACTAATATCAATAGGCCACTTACCATGGAAATTTTTTTATCAGTGTGATAGATGGGGAGTTGGCTGTGGTGATATGTGATGATGTGTGTTTCCTTACCAATGCATGTAGGGTCTCAATCTCCACCTGCAGGGAGTGCCACTGCTTCCTGGCTTCAGCTAGCTCGGCCCGGGCCTCCCTCAAGGCACTGCTGCCGAGGCTCACCTGCGCCCAAGCTGCCTCCTCCTGGATGACATGACAAGGATTTGCCATTGAAAGAGGTACAAGAACCCCATCGCTACCAACACTGCCACCATCTCATCCAAGTAAACACACCAAACCACAAACAATCTTACTCATTTTAACTTCTACTCATCCAGTACACAGATGAAGTCCAAATAAATGTTTTAATGTTAGCACCGTCACTGATGGTACAGTCATGGTCAAAAGTTTACAACAGATACTACTTTGTCACAAAAAACATTCATGAAGTTTGGTTCAATAATTAATTTATTATTGGTCTTCTGAAAATGTGACCAAATCTGCTGGGTTAAAAATATACATACAACAAATAGAATGACCAATTTTTGTGATGTAGAAAATTGTGTGAATCAAATTTGCTCTGTAGCATGGCCTTTTAAATTCTAAGTGGTTACAACTTATAACAGCTGGTGACTTTTCTGGGTCCATTTAAAAAGGGCTTGTTTGATACACCCACTGGACTCAGCCACAACCACTACAATGGGAAAGTCTAAGGAGCTCAGCATTGATCTGAAAGAGCACATTATTTGAAGTCCGTTAAGTTTCTTGGAGCCATTTCAAAGCAGTTACAGGTCCCAAGATCACCTGTACAAACAACTGTTTGTAAGTATAAAGTGCATGGCACAGTTTTGTCACTGCCATGATCAGGAAGAAAACACAAACTGTGACCTGCTGCTGAGAAAAAAATGGTCAGGATGGTCAAGAGTCAACCAAAAACCACCAAAAAGAAAGTCTGCAATAAATTAGAAGCTGCTGGAAGAGTCCACAGTCACGCGTGTTTTGCATCAACATGGGCTGAGAGGCTGCTGTGCAAGAAAGAAGCCCTTGACACGGCACCTTAAAGCTCAAAATGAAGTTTGCTGCTGATCACATGGACAAAGAAAAAACCTCCTGGAGGAAAACTCTGTGGTCAGATGAAACAAAAACGGAGTTGTTTGGCTACAATGACCAGCAATATCTTTGGAGGAGAGAAGGTGAGGCCTTTAACCCCAAGAACACCATACCTACTGTCAAGCATGGTGGCGGCAGTATTATGCTGTGGGGCTGTTTTGCTGCCACTAGATCTGGTGCTCTAAAGAAAGTAAATGGAATAATGAAGAAGGAGGTATATCACCGAAAATCATCAGCAGAAGATTGGGCCTTGGGTGCAGTTGGGTGCTCCAATAGGACAATGATCCCAAACACAAAGCAAAAGTGGTAAAGTAACGGCTAAATCAGGCTAGGACTGAGATTTTGGAATGGCCTTCCCAAGTCCTGACTGGAACCCCATTGATAACATGTGGACTGTGCTGAAGAAAAAAGTCTGTGCCAGGAAGTAATCAAATTTAGTTGAACTTCACCGATTTTATCAAGGGGAGTGGTTACAAATTTAGCCAGAGGACTACCAGAAGCTTTTGGATAGCTATCAAAAGTATCTAATTGAGGTGAAAATGGTGTTGGGACCTCACCACATGGTCCTAACAATAGAGAGGCCTGCATGTAAACCAAAGCTTAACATGCGTGCCCCCATGCACTAACAAAGCCTGTAAACAAAGGAAAGAGTGCAACCCCAGTGTCCAGTAAGTAACACCTGGTTGCTACAGTTCCCCAGGTTTGAAACTCCAATTCTCCCATTGGCCAAAAGCGCACCTGAGCACATTGTCAGTTCCGGCATGACAGCCTGATACACAGAGACCTTAAGTACAGCTGCCTGCCCAACTCACAGCAGTCCCATTGTAAAGTGCTGCTGGAAGCTGTGGCCTCCGCCGGCGCAGCTGTGACTAAAAGGGAGAGAGTCCCAAGAATAGGTGTGCACCATACGGACTGTGCACGCTTCTGCATGTGCATCTCCTCACTTTTCCACTGACATTGCAAAAAAAACAAGGGGAAAAGGAAAGGCAAACAGCCACGAACTGTTTGGTCGCAATGTAAGAGTGTGAGGATATGTGTATATGAAATACACACAGCCCTATATCTGAAATGATAAATAAATGGAATAAAAAGAAGAAGATGGAAATGGCAAGAGGTCACCCATGTGCAGGCTGTGGTGTGCGCATGCCTGCAGGAGATGGGCATGCCAGGCCACGACCGCCTGTGAAAATCCTGCCTACTGCATGAATTTGCTTTATCATACCAGGGACATCATCATACCATACCTTTATCATACCAGGGAGGCAAGTGCCTCTTGGTTTATGACTCCTCCCCCTTTGAGATGAAGGAGATCTTGCTGGCCCCATGCACCTTGCGGAAAAGACAGGAGCATGGATGCAGCCCGTGGGCCTCTGAGGCGAGAAGGAATTCTAAACTGCCTGGACGATTGGCTGGTGTGGGCCTGGACAGGAGAACAGGGTTGCTGCCATGTAGCCTGGCCCAGAAGAATGGAGGCTCCACCCACATGTGGTAGCAGAGATCGTGCATTGCTTTGGGAGAGCTGGTGCAGATCTGTTAGTCTCCAGGGAGTCAACCTAAAAGAGAAGAGTTACTCCCTGTCCTTCTGTTGTCAAAGGTGAGATGACCCGCCCCTCGGAACAGATGCCTTGGCCCATCAGTGGCTCCAAGGCCTTCTGTACACATTTCCCCCTTCAGTCTCCTTCCTCCCCCCTGCCCTCCCCTCATTGATATGTGGGAAGCCATGCGAGCTCCCGGTCCAGAAGGATCTACTTTAACATGGTCAAGGGGTTCTGTTTCACCCCTTTCCTCAGGGTCTTCAGCTTTTGGCCTGGCCCCTGAAAAGACTGCCTCCTCAAAACGGGCATGGTGTGGATGGGTATTGTGCCACCTGCGCCATCCACGAGGGCAGCATACTCATACTGTTGAAGGTTACTTGAGTTATGGTGTGGGGGGCAAGATGGTGGGGGGAGTAGTGCGGCGCCCCAACCCGGCCTTTCTCCCCAAGGTTCTCTCAGATTCAGGTAGTCGGTAGTCAGGTAGTCGGTACTGCCTATGGCTCCCCAATGGCTGGTCCCACTTCAAAAGCCTCTGTTGGGAGGACACTTAAAGCAGTCAGTTAGCCTTGCGTCTGGCAGGCTAGCCTGAGTGGCCCCTTCACTGGCCTTGGCTTTAGGTAGTGTTTTGCACCTAAGCAGACAGCGGCAGCAGACAGCGTGTGGGTTTCCTTCCGGCTCAGTGGTTTGTACATATTGGTCATACTTAATTTGTAGCATGTGGGTTGAGCACCTGTGCTGGGTTTGGGACACTGAATCTGCTCCTGTTCTTCACAAGGTGTCTTACAGAGTCCCTGTCCATTTGGAATATATAGCTGGGTGGAGAGATAGTCTCAATACAATAGAGAACTGTAGGTTATGTTGTAACTGTGGTTTCCTGACTGAAGAGACTATCTCTCCACTTCGAGATCGCTCAGAATCTTCGATGTGTTGATCAAGTAAAATCAGAGCGATCAGGCACAAATGTGTCATATATACCTGGGTGTTCCAGTACACCTAGTGTGTCTTAAATAATTATCCACATCATCTGTCAGGTGGGGACATTCCCTGTACATATGGAATATGGAGCTGGGTGGAGAGATGGTCTCAGAGAACCACGGTTACAACGTAACCTATCGTTCTTTCCCCATTGGCAGTCAGTCAGACATTCAGAGGATAAACAGCCACAGGTGCTGTTGGTAGTGTGTCAGTGTCAGTTTAGGTAAACAGACAACAGAGCAGACGCCCAGGCCTGCGTGTCAACACAACTAAGCAAGCTGTGTTGACACACTGTACAGCTGTGAGACGCTTCACACCCTCTGTCCTCAACCCCCTTCGAATGCAGTGAAGCTGTCTGCATAAATTCTGTTTCAATTAATAAAAAACACAACGCAATAAGCACATTTAGGGAGGGATTATCCTAAATCAGCTATTACTGTAAAATTACTTTTAGTATGTATGTAAAGATAATGTAAAGAAAGTACTTCAAACATTAAAAGTACTTATTATGCAGAATGACTACTTTCACTGTGTTATATTATTTTGAATATATTATTGGATTAACACAGACTGTAAGTAGCATTTTTCTTTTGTGGTTGGTGCAGTTGAGGTGGTGCTAATTTAAACAACTTAATATACTCAATATATCCCTCTGGCCTTGTTCAAAAAAACTACCCTCTCAGCTTGTTCGTGGCCAAAAATGGCCACCAACAGATTGAGTCTGTAATTTTTTAGATTTTGTATGTTTTTTGCTGCTTTTACTGCATAAAGTTTTTAATCAATATCAGTTCTTGTCACCAGTACAAAATATCCATTACTTTTTATTTGTTTAACCCCTCAAATGCCAATTAGTTTGCACAATGTGCTTGTTGGAAAACTACCACAAAAATGACCACTGCATCTTCTCAGTGCTACCGGTTTTTCTTGTATTATCAATAACACAGTCTGAGATATGTAACTGATTAACAACAACACTGATTATTATGCATTGTTATTTTTGTGCAGGGAAGGCAAAGTAGATAAAACTTCCTCTTAGCTTGTTTGTGGCCAAAAATGTCCACCTCTTGTTTACATTTCCAAAATGCTATAAAATTAATATATATATAAAGAAAATTCCACTTTTAATGACTTGATTTTTTAAATTTGCATCAGTCCTAATCATGAAAACCAAAATCTCATTCAAATTCTGAATTTTAACCCTTTAAATGCCTGTTAGATCACATAATGCTAAGGATTTATAAAGGGAGAAAAGCATAAAATCACATTGTTTTTACCAAATAATACGTGCTACCTGATTTATTCCTTAACCATCATTGCAGCTTAATGTGTGTCAATAATAAGCAGTATGAATGATTTTTATGCTTCATTAGTTTTTTGTGCAGTGACAGAAAAACATAAAAACTCCCTCTCAGCTTGTTCGTGGCCAAAAATGTCCACCTCCTGTTTACATTTCCAAAATGCTATAAAATTAATATATATACATAAAAAATTCCACTTTTACTGACTTGATTTTTTAAATTTGCATCAGTCCTAGTCATAAAAACCAAAATCTCATTCAAATTCTGAATTTTAACCCTTTAAATGCCTGTTAGATCACATAATGCTAATGATTTATAAAGGGAGAGAAGCATAAAATCACATTTTTTGGCCACCTCCTGTTTGCTTCTACAAAACACTATATACTGAAAATATTTGCTTCTTTCACTGGTTATTTTTTTTCATTTGGCATCAGTCCTGATCATGAAATCCAAAATTTTTATCAATTCCAGAATTTTAACCCTTTAAATACCAGTTAGACTATATATTTATATATTACCACTAACTTTCCAGGGGGAAAGTTGTCATTTTCACCATATGATTGATGCAACCCAATATCTTTCTATCATTGCAGGTCAGTAACAGTGACAAAGATTATTATTTTTTGCATTATTACTAAAAAGACAAAACTCCAATGCTGCATGTGAGTGGCCAAAAATGCCACATTTATTGTCGTTTTTTTAGAGAACAACAGCATGTGCGTGTTTGTGTGTCAGAGAGAGAGAACATTAAAGTGTGTGTGTGTGTGTGTGTGTGTGTGTGTGCGCGCACGCGCGTGTATGCTCAAGGGCAGCAGGATGTGCAAACCACAGCAGAGTGGTCCTTGCAGACACACTTTCCACAGTTAGAGCAAGTGGTTACCGTTCTTCTTCTTCTTTGGGTGCACAGTTCACACCTTCTCCTACTTTTGTTGGTGGGCTCTGGGTCACACTCTGATTCACCCTCTTGTATCCCAGTAACAATGGCAGCAGCAGCTACTGAGCGTGGGGGACATGGCCATCTTGCAATTGCTGGAGTCACCAGCACGTGCCCAAGCTCCTCCGAGAACACCCTTCGCTGAGGTTTTGGAAGACTCCCACTCAGGATGGACCGATTTCCACAGGACGAAGGCATTGTATGCCGAGATGTCCAGGAGGTTGTAGAAGAGAGCCAATGGCCATCCGTGGTGTTGCTGTCATCTTCTGAGGAAGGTGTCCCCTCATCTTCAGGAGAGGACGTGTCCTCATCTTGGGCAGAAGATGTCTCCTCCTCAAGCGCAGAGCATTTCTCCCCATCTTCACTCTCCGAGCCCATCATATACTGAAGTGCTTCAGTCAGTGAATATGACCTTCTCACCATCTTGCCAAGGAAAGAATGATCTGGGAGCTGTTAGGCTCACTTATAGCATTAGTACTGACTGCACCTGCATCAACTCCAGGGCAGATTTATAAACAGTGTCAGACTTTGTTTTTGTTTCGCCCGAGGGCAGAGGTCAAGATGACCTGTGATCCTTTTTTTTTTTTTGGAGAGCAGCTATTTGAGTATTTGAGTGACTATTTGGGCAGCTGTAGCTCAGTGGGTAGAGTTCAAACCCCGGCTCCCCTGGGTGGGACTGAGCTACATGCCGAAGCATCCTTGAGCAAGTTGCTGAATCCCAAAATTGCTCCTGATGTGCAGTTGGCACCTTGCGAGGCAGCCATCAGAGGGCCCTGCAATGAGCTGGTGTCTCATCCAGGGGTGTACGCTGGCCTTCGCCCATTGCAAACTGGATTTGGCCCCAGTAGCCCCGCAACCCCTCCGAAGAAGGGGGGATAAAAAAGCGGCAACACCCCGCGACCCAAATAGGAATAAGCGGACAAGAAAACGGAACGGAACGGAACGGAGCTACATGTATTTGAGTATGTAAGGGCTATTGTGTAGTTGTGTGTGGCATTCTTTTATGAAAATATCAAAGCTACAGGTCTTTTCAACCTGTGTGTCAAAGCCAAGTTTGCTTTGGAAACTCAAAGCCCAATAGCCTGTCCCAAGAGAAATTCACTGTAACTTGGAGGTATGACATACTGTAATTTGTCACTCTATCTTACAAATACATATTTAGAGGCACAATTTTTCTCATGCACAAACACACATCATTACCTGACATCCTTAAGATCACACCTATGTCAAAATTGCGTCATGCATTCGCTCCATTGGAGTGCAGTAAGCCATCATACGCCCCTAGTAGAACCTAAGAATATTACCTAAAATTGCTCCCTTGGCCAAAAATGGACAAATGAAATAATTTGGTAGAAAATATTAAAAACTAAAATGTTCAAGTGGTGTGTTTAGAATGAAAACCATTTCACCTAAATTATATGATTTAATACTGTAAATCACAAGGAATTAAAAAATGTAGTTTGAATGGGTTTCAATTGGCCAAAAGTGTCCACGATAGAGCCATAAGGTACAATTGGAGATATACAGTATAATATTGACATTTTTAAAGAGCAGGTTTTGAAAATGGAAAAATCAGAAAAAAATCCAGACCTTTGGGAAATATCATTCCATAAGCATTAACACAGCTAAAATGGTCAACAAAAAGGAAGTGAGGTGGACATAAATGGCCAGGATAGAGTCCAGAGGGATATCCATCAAATCTTATTTTTTATATATATATTTTGTATCTTAAACTATAAACTATAGTTGCCACAGAAAGGTAAACATTAAGAGTAAAACGTACAATATTTGTCTCTGAAATATAGTGAAGCACAAATGTAAAGTAGCATCAAGTGGTAATATTCAAGAAAAGGACCTTTAAATAAAGTACAGCACTAGTGTTATTGTACTTAGTTGCTTTCCACAACTGATTTTAGGTGATATTTTTGACAGTGCTAATCTTATTTTGACTACTGGAGTCAGTATCTGTCTGCATTGGACAGTCAATTATAATCCACTGCAGTAATTGTAACTGAGCGACTTAGTAGTACTGAATGGTACCACTAAGAGTGTTTGACCAGTAGTGGGACATTGGAGCAATATTTTACAACTATTTGAATTGCAAACATGCTACAGGAAACAAATGAATGACAATATTTATTCAAATGGACCCAAAAAACTACAATGACCCATGGCTAGATTTAGAACAAAATCAATGTAAAAGCACTTTACTTGCAGACCTCTCCTTCCAAGATCAATCAAGAAACAGGACTACCACAAGAAAATCACTATCTCCTCAACTCTGGCAGCCTGGTGGAAAACACATAAAAACACCAGGTCATCACTGGCTCCATGTAGATACATCCCGATATGGCATTATCTGGACTTCCAGCTACACAACACCCCCATTTACTTTTTAGCATGTCAACAAAACAAAACAAAACTTCCTAATTTGGTATTGGTAGTTGCTGCAAAAATTAAGTCTATGTTGGGTTCCACTGAAAATTATAATAGATGTCATGTAGTTTGGGTACCTGCATCACAGGTTTGACTCCTCATTGTACTTTACACTCCAACTCATGAGGTAAACAATGCAGCCCTTTCCAGGAAGCACAGCTTTATTCTGTGTAATATCATAACAATATATCTCCCACTAACTGCATGTTAATATGTCCTGTATAACACTTTCTTCTTCAAAAGACTGCATTATTTGAAATTCTAATATCACCCATGATAACTATGGACGTCATGCAGTCTTTTGACTGCAGCATTGTGTAACAGTTACTTTAGTGGGCCAGACAGAGAAGGTTTGATGTAAACAACAACATCTCATAAAACCTGCTCCATTTCAGCACTGTGGAAGCTTGCAGATGACAGAACAAAGTCATTTTGCTGTGGCACAGGAGCACTGGGATAACAAAAGGCATCCACACTGCACTCTTTCCAATAATAACTAAACAGAGGACAGATAAAACAAACCTAAAATAACAATAGAAAAGCTCCAACTCTCCAATAAAAATAGCTGCCATTAATACACAAAGGATACAAATCTGCAAGATAGATGATAGGTGTTTGGGTTTAAATGTAGCTCATGAATATTTAATGAAGGCCAGAGATAATTCACTCAGAGTAGTAAGTGATAAGTTGTAGCACACTACTGTAATTGTGTGTAGGAATGAAAAGGTAAAGCAAATGAGGACACAATCATGCAAAAACATAAACAAATCTGCAAGAAGATACAGACACACATACATATGCAAAGAAGGAGGGAGAGACATGGTGAGTCCTGAACCTAAAGCTTCACCACAGTCAACAAACACTCTGCTAACATTTAAAACCAGCTGAGCATATACATCACTCTGTCTTTGTTTTAAGACGGCCTGGAGTGTGAGGGTGTGTCTGGCTGGCAGTGGGCCAGGACAAACATGACAGAGGCATAAGAAAAAAAGGAAAGTGAAGATGCAGGAGTTGATGCGTACCTCACTGAGAGCTCCTCTGTGTGTTCTGGATGATGCTGCTGCTCCAGATCGGCTAGGCCCGACCAGACTGGGGAGCGGATTTGACACAGTACCCAGGCCGAGGTGTCTCTCTCCCGGGCTGGGAAGTCGGCTCTGATCGCACTGCGCTCTGATTTGGTCGAGGAGCTGGGTGAGCTCCATCCCTGTGCCATCCTCCACCTCCTGTCCTGCTGCTGCTATGGCTGTCACTAACAGAGCATCGCAGGAGCTGGCCCGCTGCAGCTGTAGAGCCCGGGCTGCCTGAACACAGCCAACCAGAGGGGGTAGGAGGGGGAGGGAGGGAGAGAGAGAGAGAGAGAGAGAGAGAGAGAGAGAGAGAGAGAGAAAGAGAGAGAGAGAGAGACAGACAGAGAAAAGGTGAGAACAGAGTGAATGATGTAAAGAGTGAGAATTACAAGAGAAGAAAAACAAGACAAAGAGGGAAATAAGTAGAAAATCATTAGGTGAATGGCTGCAAAGTCTGCAAAAAAAGTCTAAGAGCAATGTGTGTGTGTATGTGTGTGTGTGTGTGTGTGTGTGTGTGTGTGTGTGTCCTTGTGTGTAGAGTGTTCACGCAATGCAGAGGCAAGAGGAAAAGAAGAACCAGTTATTGAGTCCTACATGTGTGCCTACGTGTGTGTGTGCGTGTGTACGTGTTTGTGTGTTTGTGTGTTTGTGTGTGTGGGCATGTGTACGTGTATACATGCAGAAAAGACACTGGAAGGGGTGGGGTGGGGGTGTATTAGTCAGCAGGAATGAGAAAACCAAGAGGAGGTAGGAGAGTAAGGAGAGGGGAGGGGTGGATGAGGTCAGAGTGAAAGGACGAGGAACCGTTAGATGCAGTGAAGCTTAACTCACAAATCATCACAAATCAAAGCATGCGCGCACACACACACACAACAAGAATATAATGCAAGTGAAAGTACAAGAGGCTACTTATTATGTACGTAATAACATAGCAACATTGTACCAATGGTAACTAGTTACATGTTTAAATACAGTATACTACACACTGCATCATTTTATCCTCTCTTCTATTGTTTAAAGAAAAAACTATAATTTTGAGGTTCAGGCTGTTGATTGAGCAAAACAACCAATGTGAAGGTGTCACTTTAAGATAAACCATGATTTTTTCAAGACAATCAATATCAATTGTAAAAATAATCAGCAGATGAATCTATGATATATATAATTGATAGTTGCAGCCTTATATAAAATAGTTAGAAATTAGCTGCATTAGTAGAATAGACTAATAATGATATCATTTATTAGATAGTTACAGGGAACATTTAGCCGCATTAAGTACAATTACTTTTAATAAAGAACATTAGCCTGATTATACTTACATACCTTTACTTAAGTAAAGGATCTAAATTGTTCCGATTCCGATATCAGTATTGGAAATGCTGCCGAAAATGCAGGTATCTGTATCGGTGAGCACATGAGTCTATGCACTGATCCGATACCATGTAATTTATAAAATGGGACCCTGCTACTTCCCAGTTAGCTCCATTAGCTCTGCTTAACGCTACATATTGGAAATCAATTCTTCTTCGCTGCTCCGAAAGCCAACACAGGAAGTTGTGCTGTCCTGCCACTGGCAACTACTGTTAGAGCGGTGAAGAAGAAGTTGATTTCACGTGAGTCAGACAGAGCTAGCAACATGTCAGCTAGTTGGCAATTTTTTTTTTCCCGTGAGTAAGTTTTAAGGGAATTATTTATTCCTATTTATTTAAGTTGCTGTTGCACTACTGTGCACAAACTGTCCTATTGAAAAAGTGGGTGCACTTTAACAGTTTTTAAAGGAATTGTTATTTATTCCGATTTCTTTATTTGTTCTTTTTCGGTTATGACTGACTGTCAAAATAGATAATAAAAGAATGTTCTCTGCAAGGTTTTACCTGAGCCAGGCCATACAACAATGATAGCAATCATACCACATCCATACAGGGCTAGCAGTATATACAGCTGTTAAAAGAAAAAAATACAACTTGTTCTTCTTCTTTTTTTTAACAGACAGTGGTATCAGATTGGTACTTGGTATCTGCTGAAAACCCAAAGCCCAGGTATAGGAATCGGTATTGGGAAGGAAAAAATGGCATCGGAACATCTCTAATCTAAATACTTCCTCCTCCTCCACTGTAGTGTAGTGAAGCTGTACAGTGGTGCTTTGAGCTCAGCATCAATGTCAGAAAGATATAAACTCAAAATCAGGATCACCACGATAAGTAACATGCATTACATATTCTGCTCTTGCAGGCCTGCCCAGCAGCCTAACAACATCAGATCCAACTCACTCAGTCAGCTGCTGGTTAGTTATCATCTCAGCACCTTACATCACCACAGTGACGAACATACTGTATTACCTCAGCTCTGATGACGCCAATACAAAGTCAGCTAGCTCTGAAACTACTCACCACCTAAATTTAGCCAAAAGAAATCATTCCTCAATGTCCTCCAGGTGTCCCAGTCATTGCCGACATTAGTGTTTCAGACACCCAGTGGTTCTTGCCCTCTCCACAACCTCATGCACCCAAGAAGACTGAATCCTTCAAACTGCTGTTAGATGTCACAATTAGACAGCTCTTGTGAGTGACTCTCATTCTGTGTAAGCAAAAGATAAACCAATTCTGCCAACAGAAGTTTGGTTCCATAGCCGATGCTAAGTGCGTTCAATGATGTTGGTACCTCTCAACTTCCAGCCAGATTCACAAAGGCTCTGGCTTCATCTTCTAATTACAGGTAAAAATGTCCACATCTACACCTCAGTCTGTGCTGTCTCTTGCCCAGAGGACACTGTTTTTGACTTCTAAATCTTGTCTTACAGTTGTTGGGTTACCCAGCCACCAGATGTGCGCTTGCAAGGTTTAACCTGATGTTCATGAACCAATTAGATGGATCATTGATTTTTTGGCCCATCTCTTCTGTAACCATACCAATAGCATAGGTTCCTGACAACATTGCTCCCAAGGACACACACCAAACCTCCACCAAGCTAATAATCGATTCTTATTCGTGTTTGTATTCCAATCTTATGAGGAGACATGTCATTGTGAAGTGAAATTTATTTTTATTATTAAATTTTATTCAAAATTAAAAAGGTTGTAATGTGAGCCTGTGCATACAGAGGGATAAGCACCATCAGACAGAAAGATGGACAGGCAAATAGAAAGAGGAAGGCACAGTGAAGCAGGCAGACAGAGGGTTGGATGGAAACAAACAAAAAAAACGAAAAAAAAAAATGCAGTGCATCTATTGACCTCAAACTCCTGGTGCATCTCCTGCAGCTCTGCCATGGAGTGCCGGAGGTCTGCCTGCAGCTTCGTGCTGCTCTGATCTGCGTTCCTCTTTGACTGCCTGAGCAGAACCACATGTTGCTCCAGACACTTGGTGTTCCTCTCCTCCGCCTCACATCTGTGATACGATGTCATCAGCCAACATCATTTATTGAGCCCCATTCAGTGACTACTGTTAATCATTCAACCACGGCATACATAGGTGACTTAAAGACCTAATTTTAACACAGAGGAAACAATGAAATGGCCAGAGAAAACACATTTAATCAAGTTCGAGAGCAACAGATCAAAGTCAGGTGGAATTTTCTTATTTTCCTGAAGTATTGACACATTCCTCAGTCTTGCCAAATACCCAGTTTAACTTCATTTAAAAGGAGTTTCTAACAATCATTAGTGACTATCCACTAAGAAGGTCAAAGATGCGGTTTTAGCTGAACAATCCCATTTTGGTGCATGACAGTGAAGGAGGGTGTTGCAGAAATCATTACTTCAAGTAAAAAGGGCCAAAAAGACCTTGACATCATTAAAGTGTGTCATAAACAGAGTCCAGAGTCTCACAGACACGCTATAAATAGAAATAGAAATAGCTATAAATAGAACAGGTGTATTTATTTCCAGCTGCAGCGTGTCGCCGCTGTCCTTCGGGGGTTAATGGCTAACAGTGGAGGGGTGGTGTGTCCGTGTGTTGAGAGAGGTGGGGGGTGACTCAGTGTCACTCTGCATCAATACATAAGTGAAAGTGCCGACGCGGCACAAAGCCCGGCCTGGATTTGTATGCAGGTTGGCTCACTGGAGCAGGAACTGGCCTGAGTTAGATAACAGAGGACTGGAAAAGTATTGCAGCAGGATAAAAACAGGAGGTCTTTCTACATCTAAGTGTGGTACTGGTGATGCTTTTGTGGGCCAATAATGATAATCTCACATGATCTATTAGCATCTAATACTAAGTTACAATAAAAATACACACAAATCTGTATTTATCTCCACTGCAGCTGATCACTACAGACATAAACTGTATGAATGAGCATTATATGTTTATGGGATGCGATCTTATGCCTTATACTAATCAATAAGCCCTAGACTGTACTGATGGAGGGAGAGGAGCGTTAGAGTTTTTGGGAACACTACAGCCGAATACAGCTGACCTGGCCTGGATGGCAGCAGCTCTGGACTTCATGCTGTCAGACTGCAGTGCCAGCTGGGCATTCTCCATCAGTAGTTTACCAACCTGACAGACACAAAACACAATAACATTAGATTAGATCAGTGTGCAAAAACAACATGCAATTCTACATCTGGCAGGGTGATTCATTTGGGTGAGGCCCACTACAAAGTAAAAGACTTCGTCTGGAATATTGAAAACCATATGTTTATATTATTATACAATGTATTCGATTATTTTTCAGTGACAACCTAAATGTTTGTTATTAGGACCCTACATAATAAACCAATAGGCCTTTTTTACAGCATACATTGTGCCTTGTCATAGTAGAAAAGCACATGTGATGCCAATAGCATGAATTAATGGTAATGGCTCTGATTTATTCAAGTGTCACAGTAAGCCATGACACGTTGACGTGAGTCAGCATGAGCAATAGACCCTTTTCACAGCAGACATTTCAGCTTGTCAAAGGAGGAAAAGCGCAGGGGGAGTAAATAACATTAATGATGGCTGCATTCCATTTAGCTGTGCTAGTTCCAGGGTTCTGGTATTGTGCATGCTCACTCACTGATGTGACTTACTAGGACACTTAATAAAATGGATCGTTAACATTATTGGTCCCACCTGTGCTTTTCCTGCTTTGACAAGTCAAAATGTCTGCTGTGAAAATGTCGACTGGAAGGACAACAACAATGATGAATCTGTATCATAGTTTTTACAATAATATCTTTTGACGCTCATACATAAAATACATCTTTGTCCTGCAAGAAAAGAGCTGGTGACTTTTCTATTGTATAGTTCATTTAGTTCATATAGTTCATCATTTGGGGACCAGAGTGTCCTGGTATAGCCTCACTCATGAATGAGTGTCATTGTAGTCTTTTTGGAAAGTGGACAGCCACATTCAGACCACATTAAAACCAAAAAAAGGCAATATTTAACATTTAAACAATTTTACTGATTGTAATTATCGTATTTTGACGAATGAAGTAAACATGCCTCACACCAAGGCACACTTGTTCAGTCTGAATCAATACTTTTGGTATCCTTTATTTTTATTAGGAATTACCATGGTGTCCATCATTAAGCCTTAAGACATCTGACTGCCCCATTAACAATGAGGCTATGACCACAACTTCTGTGTTAAAATCAAGAATGTATGCAGTGTCATTAGCTGAGAGCATTATTACAATATATTTGATAATCTCAATAATATATGAAGAGTACATCATATTTTTATTCTCTGACTAAGCAGAATATAATATGATGTTACAACCATGGCTGGTTTACATGTGCAGTCTGGTGAATATAAATTGAACAAATTGAACAACTTGGTCCAATTGTTAAAGGTGCAATATGTAAGAATTTTACAAAGCTCCTCTGCTAGTGGTGTAAACACCAACACTCCCCTGGTCCCGTCCTCTAAATGACGGGCTAACTGAGCTAACTGGCTTAAGGCAGCTACAGTTAGCAGCAGTTACACTGGTGATATGCTGCCAACTGTTTGTTTTGAGTATGATTTCGACAGGTGGCCAGTTCTTACATATTGCACCTTTAATCTTTGACGGATACTCCTTCCCAGTGATTTATTTTCTAGTGCTTGATCAAAGTCGTATATTCCAACTGCTCAACACCCAAAAATACCAAGGTAGCACACACACAATCTTCAGGAAAAGGTTTGCTAATCTCAATTTCACAAATTTATGCTGGGCATGTCAACCAATATTCTAACGTTTTGGCCTAGTGGCCTTCATCAGAGCATCGTTAGAGCATCTCTGAATTAGGCTACCTTTGGGTATTCAGCAGTTCGAACAACTTGTCCTCCCTTTATAAAACAATATACTCCACATGTTCTCCAGAAATAATTATTGTGGTTTATAGCACAACAAATTGGCCATGACGAATAAAACTGAAAGTGTAACAGGAACTCATTGTACTTATGTTTATAACAAAACAAGTATTGTGTACAGTGTCTATCTCTTCACTCCTCACCTCACCTCTCAAAAGCCAATCAGTGCTACAGTATGTGCAAACTGAACACATACTACATGTGGAATAAAGCCAACACAGCCAACAAACCATTTGTCTAGCATTAATAATGGATATATTGTACAAAGGCTTTCGTCAGGCTTTGACAGTTTCATTTAATTCTCACTGTCTAGCCTAAAGAGCTGTCTGGATAAACAGACTTCTTCTGTCTTCTTGTCTTTTATCACACACATATTAATGTTAACACACCCTTATTTCCCTTTGTGCAATACTTTGGAAGGAGACACACCCATGTTGAAGTAAAGCCAAGGATAACATGGAATTTTCCATAACATTTATCCCATAAACATTAAAATACACTCATGGGGGTGTTGATGAGCCACAGTGATTTGAATGAATCAGTCTACTGACATTATCTCCTGCTTAATGTCTGACTAGATGATCAGCCATCATTGAGTCTCTGCTACATATAAAAAGATTAATATTAATACTTAAGCAATTAAATAGCAAAGTAATCCTATATGTAAATGTGAAGTCTTTACTTGGATCAACGAACAATGAAGCGAGCAGAGTTTGTGTCATAGTCATGGGAACATTAGCCAAACTTTGGAGATGAGTTGGATTAAGTCTTTGCAACGGGAAAAAAATAGAGTCATTAAAACGTCAGTCAGTGACACTTACACGGAAAGTGATGCTAAAACCAACATCAAGTCGGTTCATGTTTGTGGGCTATTAAGTGGAATGGCCTTTAAAATAATCAAAAGAGTTCTGCATTATGTGCGTGAGTTACAGCTGGTGATGTTTGTGGAGTCTCCCTGGCTCTGATCCAACAGTAATGACACACACGCCTGCTTCTAATCTTCTGCAACACGCTCATTTGATGTGCAGTCACCTCTCACCTAATGGACTTAAACAACACTAAAATAAGCATGTCACTGTTCATGATTCAAAAACGTGTCCGCAGAATGTCGATTCCAGGACTAAAGAAAAACATTTGATCAGCTGGCTGACAAATGAGTTTCAGTATGGTTGGTTGTGGTTTTTTATACATCAAGGAGAGGTTGCTGATTCTTCACACCAGTGAAAACAGAAAAAACATGAAAAAGATCAATAATCAACAGCAATTTGCAACTTTTATAGCCCCACACACGTATTAAGCCACCATAAACTCTCTCGTAACATTGTTGTTTTTAATGAGTGAAGTCGCTATATAGCACAGCACTGGAGCCGCTGTCTTCCAACATGGGCGGCACCACTGCCATTAAAGCTCTCTACCTGGTCTTAAAAGGGAACATGTATCTGAGGCTGTTCACATGATGTTGCATGCCAGGTCTCTGTTTTGACTGGTTGTTTGATTATGCACACCTGCTCCTGTTGTCTGCCAGCCAACATGACCTTGAATTTATGTAGTGAAGCATAATAATAATAAAGATTTCCATAAAGAGTGGAAATACGACTGTAGGACATCCGCAATATTATCATGTCTCTTTCTGGCAAAAAGCTGTGCAGTGTCCAACACTTTTTAATAGTCTGCATAATTAAAAATCTCAACAAAAGTCTGACCTGGGCACGGAGCTCATGAACAGTCTTCTCCTGCTGGGACCAGTCCTGGGAGCGTGAGGTTCTCCTGACATCCCAGTCGGTTATCTGAGCCTCCAGCCGCCGATTGGCCTCCTGCAGCCTGTTCACCTGCTCCAGGAAGCCCCTTAATCGGGCGTCCAGGCCCCACGCAGTGTGACTGGAGTCCTGCAGCAAGTCCATGGAGACCTGAGAGAGTGCACACGCAATTTTCACAGACACACACAACGCGCTGGTGATATTTCCATACAGTCAAATGAAACAACACAGCTGAAGATAGCCTATGATAGCCGAATGATTTCACGACTGACAGACATGTTATGTTTCCTGCAGCATGCATACATGGAGATATAGAGTTACAACTTTCATAGCAAACAGCCTTCCACCCATTTGAGATCACATGCAGCCAGAGGCGTTTACTAGGTAAATGTTTACCCAGCGAGACTCACCTGATGCAACGTGGCCTTCCTGGAATAAGGCACTGTAAAAGTAGTAGAGGCAGCAAAAGTCCCTCTGAAGTCTGTTTGCCTGGTCACACAGAGCCGATCCACCACTCCCCACAGCTTAGCCACATTCTTCTACAGCGGGCTGGTCAACACTTTCTCCTTCCCACTGTGTACCAGGTCATCAGCAGCAGGCCCCTGAGACAGAGCACACAGGCTGTCATTAGCCCGCCAGTATTGCAGTGTGTGTCAGTCGGCAGTCTTCAGTGGGTTAGGGGGTCAGCCACAACTGGGATGTTCCTCTGTGTCCCACCTAACCCCCCTGGCAGCATTTGGGAGTGGGGAGAGCAGTGGGGTTAGCACTGGGCACAGTGCTTACATCACCAGCACTCTGGGGCCCTTTGTACTCTCTGATCCAGGATTACTGAGCCGCTTTCAAACAGGCAGCAACACAAGCTGTGGAGGGAATGTTCAGGGAGACACAGTGACAGAACCTATGTGTGAGTCAATGTGTGGGTTTGAGTGCTGGTTTAATAAGAGGTTACCTATACATGTGCTATAATTAAGGTGATATCTGTGTCTCTGCACTCCTCTGACGTCAAGTAATACACACTTTCTGCAGAGTGACCTCTTGCTCATAAACAGTCTTGGCTGCTTTCAGGGAAAGACTGAGTGATTGTGTCTGTCTGGGCCAAAGGTTTCATCTTCCAAATATTATAATGTAGCTCCAATATTTCCTTGGGTGCAAAGTTTGCAGATATGCCACAGCTACAGCCAAAGTTTCAGCACAAAGAGACTTTTGACTGTAATGAATGTTTACAAATATTTAAGGTGTTAAAGGTACTATTTGTACCAAAAGTTGATTTTTGAGTCTCATTCCCAGCTCGCCAATCTACTTTTCTCACAAATAACACCTTTAAGATAAGATCTGTGTGGTAAAGCTAAAGGTGTGGTATAAACAAACAGGTTGGCTCACCATCATAAAAACTAAATAATAAAAAGATCAAAACACAAGATTATAGCCCGGTGGGGGCCCTCAAGGATTGACATGTCAATTAATGAGAATAATTTATTGATGTTTTCTGATACGATTAATGTGAGAACTGTAACAAAGGGCCAATTTTGATATCTCGATTTGAATTAAGCAGAAATGAGATAACCATGAAACTCATTATGAGCATGGCCTGTGATGACTCTCTGTCTGCCAAGATTTTCTGCCAAGAATTTAAACTTTAGAATTGAACTGGAATTAATTGTTTAATGGGTATTAAATCATAATCAGCTGTGACAGCATTGGCTGGCAACTCTTTCACCTTTGAGAGTGTTCAAAAATGGGTGTTGTTCAAGCGCGGGAGCCGAAATTAAGGGAGTTGTCTTTTATTGAGTGTAATAATGTAGTTATGACTACTGAGAAGGTATTGGTCGGGACCTCAACATGTTGATGGGCATTGTGGCTGGTGTGCTCCCATTGCAAGATAGTCTCTAGTTTTACCTGTACCTGTGGGGGTTTATTGTGATCCCATGTATTTGCTTGAAGGTAGAAAATGTAGTTACAATTGCCCAAATGTGCTGTTTCAACAATGACAAGAGTCCATTTTGCGATGGATCATGACCACTCAGTAGTCAGTAATACATTATTACGATGGTACTCAGAACTCATGGGATTGGCCACACCCATCTTCAAACATAGCCTTCATTTTGATCTACTGTACACACAAGTAAAGTTTCACACCTGCGTCTTACATGGGGGACGGCCTTTCATTGCGACACCCCTCCATTCTGAAACAAAGCTGTTCCGAATCCGACTTTCAAGTTCCAATTACTTCCCAATAGGGTTAGGATCAGGGTCAGGGGTTCCCCAATAGCCTTTTCGGAATAGCAGGGTCTTTAGAAAAAATGGGAAACCACGCCATTACGAAGAATGGAAGTTTATTTTTGGAACATAATGAACAGGATCATAGCAGGGGCAGCTGTTTAATCAGCTCATGAATTAACGGCTAACAAGCTAGCAAGCTGAGACCACGCTGACACTCTTCAGTCAGAAAAGTTCACCAGAAAGCAAGCTAGATCTTTTCAGTAAGTGGGCTAGCTAGGTCCATTCAAATGGTTTATTAGTGTGGTGTATTTGTGACATTGACCCATGTGTCATATCCGTCTGGAAATAAACCATTACTCTATTGTAGAGTAGTTTATAATCCAGCACAGGAGGTTAAATAAAAGTGACTGTTACAAGACTTATAATAATCTATGAAAGCTTCTTCCATTTTAGACCCTCCAGCTCTCTTGCCTCAAAGGCGACAGGCAAGACAGTTTGCAACTAGTCAACAGTGCCAATTTGTGGTTCACCAAAGTTGAACCTGTTGCAGAAGATTTGTGGGTGAGACCAATGGGCCTTAACAGTAGAGAAATGAGTCATAATAAAGTCAGAAAACTAACTCAGTGTCAGTTTCTCAACAATATGCATCTGAAGTTTGCTAACATTAGCTAGGATTAGCCCACCCACCATATGCTGCTGGTACTACTCAACCAATCAAAACTGAAGCAGCACAAAAATAAAAGTGTTTTAAAACTACTAATAGTTTGTTTTATTACTTATGCTTTAAACTTTTGATTTTGTTTGGAGTGGACTCTAATCATATTACAAAAAAATAAGCATTTTCTTTGTGAATGCAACTAAAATACATGATTTTTGTATGTATTTCTGCTACTTTTGTAAATTTGCAAATACTCTGCAAACCAGAGGACTTACTTTTCTTCGGGGTGAACAAGCGTGCTTTGCCAATGGGCAGAATGTGGTGATTATTAGTACAGACAACTGAGTTTGCACTTCTATCTGCTCCAAACACTGTACAAATATTGTCTCTGTCTCAACTTGGGTATTCTCTGCAGAGAAACAACAGAGGAGGAGCAGCCAGCTGACTTTCTTATGTGGTTTTACTTTTTTGTGGCTTTCATCCATCTGTATGTTTAGAAGGAGAGAGACAGAGATGAATTGATAGAAAGAGGAAGAGTGAGCGATCAAGAGGAAGCAGGAAGAAATCTCAGAGCAGAGAAATGTGTGGGAGGAAAAATGTTGATGCAATTTGAATAACTAAACACACACATACACGCACAAAGCATGCTGACAAACCCAGTGTCAGACAGGACTGTCAGGACACTTACCTTCATCACACTCCCACACCCTCCGTTGGTTGATGATGACTCCAATAAATAATGCTAGTTCAAATCCGGGAAAAACAAAACCTGTCAGGGCGTAGCCGGCAGATCTGTTGTGAGCGTCTGGGACAGATGATTTCAGCTGTGAATACAAACAGTGAATGCCACCAAGCCTGTTTTTAGATGTCCTGTTCCTCCCACATATATCTAAGAAATAGCCTACGTCGCACGGATCGCAGGAGTGTTGGCCAGAGGTATCATGTAACTGAGGGCTCCAGAGAGAAGCCGGTATTGACTTGTTGAGGCGTCAGAGGTGGACACTGCCTATAGGAGAATGACAACAAAACAAGTCTGCTGAGATTACGGGTTTAACACTCAGCGGCTCCCTCATGTACCTGACCCCCGCGACTTTACATTCCTCTGCCCTAGTTCCCCTCAGGAATTGGCGCTTAGGATCTCTTTGATTGTTTCTCATGTGATCCTCTGTACAAGGAACCATTTATTAAAGGTGAAAAGGAACACCTGTTATCAAAACTTTAAATAGCTTTGATCCATTCTCTGACGATTATTAAAAACTCAATGCCAGGAGGTTTTCATCTGTACATGATTATTAAGCAAGCCACTTATGTTGAATTGGAAGGTATTGTGGTTTAAATCCAAAACCACAGAAGGGATAATCTTCACATAAACCCTTGAACAGACCGCTTTAGGGGCCATGCTAAGCTAAAGCATGTTTCATGTGCTTTTACTTGGTGTCTAGACTTATTTTTGTGAGACAGTAATAGCAATAACAATAGGCCTTCAGTATACTCTACCTGCAACCCTCAGGACTCGTTTCTACCTGTCAGGAACTCACTCAAGCACCCATCATTTATGATTCAACTAAAAATAATCATTATAAACACTTTACCTTTCAAAGGTGTACTAATGAATATTTTCAACAGTGTGTCAAATATGTAATGTTAAAGGGGTCATTTGTACTGACAAAAAAATGTGACAGGAAATGGTCAGCCAACTTTGCAGTTTCTTTATATGGACAGTTTTAACTTTTTTCAGCTCATTGTTTTGGTTTTCCTTCAGCTCAACCTCCTGTACGCTACTTGGCCAGCACCAAATGGCAGGCATCATAATGGAACTTAACTTAATTGGCATATGCAAAAACTTTAAACACAAAAATGAAAATGCACAGTATGTAATTTCTGCCTCTAACGGTCTCTCAGGTAAAACAACACAAAATATGTAAGTTGCGTGGTGTCATGGAAGTTTTTGTCTTCATTGTTAAAAAAGCACCATTGCTGCACTAATGGTTTGATCTGGGCCCCTCAGACCAGTTAAATTAAAGAAATGGTTTAGTGTGGTTGAACTTGACTCAAACATCTTAGAGATTAACTGGAATGTGTACTGACAACCAGGCCTTATTGCCCAACTTCAGTGGTCGCCCTCATTCATAATCATATATGGGTGTAATATTTGGGTCTCCACACACTATTTGCCATGTAGTGTGTCTCTGTAGGTAGTGTTACCTAGGAATGTAATGTTAGGTAGGAATGTAACTTGAGTTTTTGCATTATAACCAAAGGCAGACCTCCATCTGAAAGGAGCTTTTCATCACTTGTGCCTGAGCCAAACAGTTACCTCACAGACACATTCCGAGAATCAGTGGGCTCATCCTCGCTCAGACCAGACAGTATCAGAACCAGAATGTGCACATTTTCAGCCAAAGCTTTTTCCCATGCCTTTTAAATTCCACCAAAACCCTCTACACCTTTGAATTGAAAGCTGATCGTACCATCGATGACAAACAATGTCTACATGACTACCACATTAATTGACTACCAGACACAAAGCATTTCATACCTTTCATAGTTCGTAGTCTGGAAGGCAAAAGTGACGTACCCATGAAAGGAATATCTTTGGAGGTGATTTAGTACAATACAATGAAGGGAAAGGTTCAGTTCTTCTGACACACATGCACAGACCAAGCAGGGTGGCTTATCCTGATTGACTGGGAAAGTTGGCTACACACCGAGACGAGAATTCATTAGATAACTGCATCATGACTGCTGCTTTGTGCCATCTCACTCTGGTTCTTAAACTGTTTTAGCCCAATAATGAGGGACCAAAGCAGAAAAAGGTATAAGGAAAGTTAATTTACTGTTACTTCATACATTAGGGAACATCAAGGAATGTTTGGCTGGTGATGAAGCAGTCTCAATTTAAGACTAATCCTCTATATGACAAACACAAGGAACTAACCATCAGTGAGAAGGCTGACTTCTTCTGTTTAGGACAGATTACGACTTATCCAGGTTGGTAATAAAGCAAAGTTTACTTTGTTTCATTATCATATTTTGTCCACAGAGACCGCCAGACTCAACTAAACATGACAATTCCTTGTAGTAGCTGGATATCAGTTAAATAAAATGTTATTTATGAAGATTGTATTTATTTTCAGAACTTTTGTCATTGTTAAAAAGCATATTCTGTGATTTTGTTGGCCTGTTTTTGTATGTGACATCTATTGCATGTATGTCGTTCCTGGAAGAGGGATACCTCCTCTGTGACTCCTCCTGATGTTTCTTCCATGGTCCAAATCAACGACAGAGGGTGTCAGACTCTAAACATAAATGAAATTGGACTATAAAGATAGAATTGACTTTATCTATAACTGTGAATTAACGTAACTGATGACGTACACAGTTTGCACTAATCACATAAAGTCACAGTGACTTCATCATTTGTTAATACAGGTATTCATGATACACCCTGCATTAATTCAAGCAGTAAACCCTTTTGAGTAATGTATTAGTTGAGCATTACTTAAGTCTATAATTTGTACCCTTATTATAAATCCAACAACAAGCAACAATAAAATGATGCATCCATTACCTAAAAGTCTGAGTATTTCCCTCAGGCTGTAAAGGATAATCTAAGCTGATTTTAAATGTAAATTCACATTTGTGCAAACTGCTGGTTTTAATAGATTAACAACCTGAGGGAACTCTAAAACAATTACATCAAAGTCGGCATCACCGGATTTTGCATTCAAATAAAAAAGAAGCACCGTGACAGCACCTGAAAAACTATTATCCTCGTCATTTAGCACAGCACCTCAGGGTTGCATAGTATTTGCTTCTCAGAAAACTATTACACGAGGAGTGCCGCACTTAGCTGTCATCCAGCTTTATCTAGAATAAGGATGGGCAAATAGTTCAAACAATCAAACAAGTCAGGGCCGTGTACAGTGATACCGGCAGTTAGTGGGGTCAGCAGAGGGACGGGTGTGGGTATGTCTAGTAAGGTGACGGGCAAACAGAGGAGAGGCACGTCTTTGTTTGCTCTAACCTTTAAAACGTGTGACAATGTTACAACATGATGACCCAAACTAATACGTCAGAACAGCCTGCCATGTATGCTGGATTTAAACTCTTGCTCTTCAATATGATGAATCATAATCCATCTTATATCTGTAGTTTAACCAGTTTTAAGCAAAAGGAATGACTACAGAAGGGATTTCTTGTATGATAACGCATTGTCCGAATAAACAAAATGAGCTAAATAAATCTGCCCTGGACCCAATGTCAAATTTTTTCGAAGCTTCTTTAAAGGGACTTGGTGCAGTATCAAGAAATAAGACTCAATAGTGATACGACAGCCGTTGCGGCCGTTAGGGTAACTGCAGCCATCAGACAAGCCAGTGGGGGAACGCGCATGCACTCTTCATGAGATCCTTATCTCCTAAACACACAAAGCAGCCGGGAAGCCGGCTCACTGTGTGTTGCGACACACAAGCGCGCCAATTTACCGTTACGGTTGATGCAGTCTGACAGGCACAGGCGAGAGCAAAGACGGCATATTGGGGGACAGAAATATCGTCTCTGATACGGGATTGCTGTGTGTTAGCGGCTAATGTTGCTACACAGACACAAACAAACCGTTAGCCTGTGGCTACATCCAGCTGCTAACGTTACCTCCCAGATAACAGGTTGGGCTTTTGGTCCCATATATAAAGGGACATATTTCTAACTATTCGGTTTCAGACTAAAGGACCGTGGAAAATGCGCAGTCTGTAACTATTCAGTGTTACACAGTGGTGGACTAAGTTACATGTTTGCAGCTAACGCTACTTTGCACGTTAGGTCACTCCGAGTCCTCCGTGATCTCATATGATTTTCAAATCAAGCTCTAAACATGTAATGTTTTCTTACCTGGTAACTAGGAAATGATCATGTCAGCATCTGTTTTCAGTCCCAATTCAAGTGGAAGCTGCCTCCATGAGCCGAACGCGTATCCGATGTGTACCCGGGTGCCAGCCCTGCTTTGGTCGTAACATGCCGCTGATAAAACCTTTGTTTTCTTCTTAGTATGACTTTTTAGTGGACTTTGTGTGGTGGTGGGTCGTTTGCTGGCCATAGCAGAATCCATTACTACCGAAACACTAGTTTGGGTCCACCGCGCTTGTTGTCTTCGCGTATCCAAGTCGAAAGCAGTCGCATTCAGACTGCGTGGGAAATTCGGACACCGAATTGCAGTACATTATGCAGCACACAGCCTGTTCAAGGCAATGGAGAGATACGTGGGTGGGCTCATTCTTTTTGGTTTTGAACGCTTCATCACCCATTAGCATTAAAAAACTTAAAATGGATGTTTATTTTTTCACAAATCTTGCCCCAAGTTCCTTTAAGTATTTTACCATAAGCATTCCGACCTCACTGAGGTTTCATCAGGTAATGTTTATGTTAATGACCTTAGCTTCAGTGATTTATGTCTCGTTTCCACACATTTTTTTTTGTGTCTGTAATTATGGATAGCCCTGGTGTTCAACACAACAAAATGAATTTCTTTGAGGAGGAGGTTATGTTTTCACCCGTGTCCGTTTGTTGGTCAAATTGTACTTACTAAAAGATTCCATGTACCTAAATACACCTATTTTTTTCATCAAGATACAGGCATTATTCCTTGGGAAATCACAGAACCTTGTCGCTATCTGGAGGATCCACCATCCCATAGAGAAAGAATACACCTTCTTTTCACAAGTCCATGACACAAACACAAGGATTGACTACTTTTAATTGACTCTTAATTAACAGCAGCAACCACCTCATCAAAATATCACAATATTTTAATCTCAGACCACAGTCCTGTTACTATAGGTATTGATGTTAGGGTTGGAAAAAGCCCCACTACAATTTGCGGTTTAACTCAAACCTCCTTCACGATAAAGTATTATTTGAAAAACGCTCAGCCTCAATAAAGGAGTATTTAGCTTCTAATGATACTGGGGACGTTTCAGATTCAATTTTGTGGGAAACCCTCAAGGTGGTAATGGTTTGGTAAGGTTTTGTCATATCATATGAAGCCACACAAAAAAAACAAAAGAGACAGGGATTATCAGAAATAGATCAGCAAATTGCTTTGCTTGACAAACAATATAGAGGCACCATCTCCTCCTGCACTTATAACAGTATTCTTTCTCAGAAAATTAGCACTTTACTTCTGAAGGTGAGTCACAAACAGTTTGATCTGGGCGAGAAACTTGGCCCCTGCTCTCACGTCAGCTGAGAGGTGCACAAGCCAGCAGAACTATTCATAAAATTAAGCTACCTCTGAGCTCTATTACTACAGACCCTGTTAAAATAAATGATTGCCTCAAGAAATATTATGAAAAACTGTATACATCCCAATGTCCTGCAACAGAAGGTCATATTTTCCAATTTCTGCGCTCTCTACCACTTCCTAGATTCCAATGCGCAAATGGACCTTATTGCTGAAATTTCATTACAGGAGGTCCTCATTGCGATTTCCAAGTGGAAAGGCAGCTGGCCCCGGTATAGAATTCTACAAAGCATATGCTGATGATGTGGCCCCTCTATTGCTGAGAGTGTTTAATGAGTCAATTTTTAAAAAAAAAAGTTGCCAGAGTCTCTATACACTGCAAATATCGCTTTAATTTTGAAAAAAGACAAAGACGAGACTGACCCATCATCATATTGGCCCATTGCCCTTCTTGGCAATGACCTAAAGGTGTTTACCAAAATTCTGGCTAACAGATTAAACAAACATATATCAACTATCATACACAAGACCAGGTGGGCTTCATTTCCAGAAGATTTTCCTTTTTCAATCTCCGTTGACTAATCAATATGCTATCGACCATCATAATTTGGTTTGGGTGAAAATTTTGGTTCTTGGGTAGAGATGCTTTACGCCCACCCTACTGCCACAGTCCTTAACAACTCTGACAGATCTCGTCCTTTTAACCTACACTGTAGTTTTCGGCAAGGCTGCCCTCTGAGCCATCTGCTGTTTGCTCTGTGCATAGAACCCCTAGCAGTAACCAGAAATTACCCTAAAATTATTCTTATACATCTAGGAAAAATGGATCATTACATATCGCTATATGCTGACGATATAATGTTGTTTCTGTCGCAGCCTGAGAAATCTGTTCTGCCATTGCTAGACCTTAGTAAAAGCTTTGGAAAGCTAATGTGAATTAATGGCTCTGAGCGAGGATATAGATCCTGAATTTCTCAGCAGTCATCCAGTCAGAGTTACTAATCACATAAAGTATCTGGGAACTACAGTCCCCAAACAATTGGACCTGCTTTATAAATTGAACTACAGAGTTATGATTGATAAACTTAAAAGTGATACGTATTGAATATTGGAGAACACTCCTCCTGTCTATGATTGGCTGAATTAATGCTATAAAAATGTTTTTATTAGGTTTTTGTATTTATTTCAAAACATACCCACTTTTCTACCTAAAGTATTTTTTAAAACACTGGATTCAATTATTGTGCCTTTTGACTGGGGAAACATCTTTGTAAACCAAAAGAAATAGGAGGGCTGGCTCTGCCTGTGTTCCAACATTATTACTGGGCAGCTAATGCTGGAGCACTTACATACTGGCAGGATGCACACCCTGAAGAGCCTATAGACACTACCCTATCATGGTTGGCTATAGAACAAGACATTAGCGACACTTCTCTCCCAGCGCTTCTCTGGACCTTTTAAAGGGACTGGCTTTATGGTTAAAAGCTCATTACAGGTATGGTACCAAAATAAAAGTTCATTCAGATTATCAAACACTTCTACCTTAGCCCCCATCTGTTAAAATCATGCATTTACTCCTTCACAATTATATGCTAGTTTCTCAACCTGGAATGGGAAAGGACAGGTTACTGTGAAAGATCTGTATATTGATAATGTAATTTCTGCATTTATTCGACTTCGAGGTTAAGAACTATGTCAGAGGAAATATTCCCCATTTTGTAGCTTATAACTCTCCTGATGAACTTGTGTCTCTCTTAACAACTTTGAAAGTTCTGGTCAGAAGTTTTTCAGTGCTACTCTGATGTTTATGGACATGATCTCCCCCATAATTTGTCAATCCAGTATGGAATGGTTGTTGCAAAGAAAATCATCCATAATGTCTGGAACAAAGAGATATCCAATGTTTTTAAGCCAGGCTTACAGAGTTCCTAGTACTCCATGTATGGAGAACATTTGATATGAGATGTCAGGAAAAGCAAATAGATTCAAACAGATATGACAGCCCTTCCTTGATTATATCACAGTATTGAGGGGACCCTCATGACACCTTATTGTCTTTTACCTCCACTTACCTGACAGTTATTCCTTTATACTTTCCAGACACATTGTAATGTTATTTGGGGATGACCATAGAAACCTTTGTTGTAGAGAACAGTAATAATAATAGTAATTATTATTATTTTCTTTTGTCATTTTTTTGTTTGTTTGTTCATTTTTTCTACCTGGTTTTGGGGAGGAGAGTGGGAAGAAAGGGATAACATTTCTGTTCAACAATTGTCTTAAAGTCTTGCCTTTCTCTATATAAAAGATCACATAGGATCCCATAGGAATGAATGGACTTCCTGCCTCTTGAGTGTTTTTCATTTTAGTCCTCACCATTTTGCCACCCGTCACACTTCCAGATGACTCGCATAGGTACACAAAGTAACAGTATGAGGCAGAAGGCCTGAGGTTGCAGTACATTCAAGTACAGTAGGACAGTTTAGCGTAGGGATACAGGAGTTCATTAAACTTGTTGCATTCAAAACTTGCAACATTGGCAGCTGGGTGGTCATCTCACCACTAAATAAGCCCAAGCAGTGGTTTAAACAAGTTTCTGAAGGTAGCCATCAGAGGGGATAACTTGACAAAATGGACAAACCCTAAAGTTAAAATTGCTCAGACTGTAAATGTGATCTCAGGGTTTTATTCCACAACTTGACCTCAAATCCCTGTTTAAGCTGCAGTGTTGATCCTACCTTTGTTTAAACTTCCATGTGATTATAACCCTTGTCTGAGCTTTCCATTGTCAGTGTAGCCCTAATAAAAACTTCATGTCACTCTATACCTAGTTTAAACACTGTCATTTATGTCTAGTTTGAATCTGCATTGACTGATTTTGGTCACTTGGGGACAGCACAAGAAGCTGGCTTACACAACAACAACACCAACATTGATGCATTAGCATTACAAAAAGTTGATATTTTGATTTTAGTACATCATACAACATGTAACGTAAGTTCATATAGCCTAGTTGTGTAGTTGTGTGTAAAATCGCTGCAGTGAACACCATCGACTGTGCTGTCTGTCTGGAGACAACGTGGTGGCTGCCACACACACGCACACACACACACACACACACACACACACACACACACACACACACACACTGCTTTCTCCAGTCAGCTCACCTGGTACATCTTCACAACCGGCATATGTGGATTGTGTAAATTAAGAATGTGTGGAAATAAAGTCAGTGACAACTCTTGCACAATTGTTACAGTCCATATCCTCATTGTCAGTCCTAATCATGATGCAGGCCACATTCAGCATAACTAAACAAATGAATTGTGTTCATGTACCAAACTTCTACCTTCAAATGATATCCTAGGGTGGGTGATAACACTGTTGTAATCATTTTGGCAAGTGAAACAGTCAGTGTGATCGTTGTACACATATAAATACTGCGGTGCCGCTCGTGCGTAATGCTGTAAGGACTGCGTGGACTGTGTCTTGTATAAGCAGCTAAGAGAGACAGGGAAGGTCAGATTTTTCACATCATGTTACAATCGGCTCACATATGGTCAATAAAAACAGTGATTTATACATTTAAAGTGCTACAAATTGTTACATAGAGCACCTTTAAATCATACCATTCTCTGTAATTATAAGGTAATCAGACAGCAATGTTGATCAATATTGTGATTTCTATGTTAGAGTTGTTACAGTAAAGAAATATGGTTTGGTTACTTTTCTGTACTATATGTAGTCATTTATTGATATGACTATCAATGGTTTAATGCCATGTTGCGTTTTTATTCACAGTACATACATACTGTTTTGTGATTTCTGCTATTGCTTTATGTCTATGAAACTGAACAATATGGAATCCAATAATTCTAAGATCTATTCTGTAATTGTCACTTGGTGACCTAAGCAGACACACACATTATTATTTCTTAGGCCCAGCACAGCGGACGATATATAGTATACAGGATGAGAGTGGGGGAATTATATGTGCAACAGGCTGGATTTGAACCCTGGGCCACTGCAGTGAGGACACATTATCTGTAATGTAGATGGGGTGCACGCTCTACCAGCTGAGCTACTGGGGCACCTCTTTGACCTTACTTCAATCTCTTTTGTCAGTTTAACTCTAGTTTAAGCCTCTGTGTTGTTAAGCATTCGCCTATTGTCTGATCATTTTTAAAAATGATTTACATGTCAGTACTTCTATCAGTTCCCAAAAAATGCTTTGGGTGCAAAATATTAAGTCGATGCTTCCCACAGCCGACCGGATTTGGTTCAGGGCCAGGCTCTCTGCTGACTGTCATCCCCTCTCTCTCCCATGGCTTCCCTGTCTCTCTCCAGCTGTCACTATCTAAATAAAGTAGAAACGTCAACAAAATATATTTTTTTTAAAGGAATGGTTATAGAGAAATTTCTCATGTACTGTCAGCACAGTAAAATTTAGCCACATGTGGGCAACAGACTAGTGTGCACTGGTAATTAGAAATAATTTGATGTTTGCAGTTATGAGTACAAACATGTTTCATGGGAATTGGAGCTTAATCAGTTTCTTACTGATTGGCAGCTGCTATTAAAAATAAAACAAAGCGCGGTTCATGCCAGCCTCTTTTATCAAGAGTATACCACTTTTGCTGCCAACATCAACTTTTACCTCCACTTCGACACGTTTTGCTCAGTCAGCAGATAGGCATTATCTTGGTAGCAGACAGAAAGTGAAAGATTCATAAACATTTGGAGTGTAACGGTGTATTTGGGAGCACCAAAACAATGAAGCAGTCATTTTTCCTGGAACATCCCTATACAACATCCCACTCCTCGGTGAACAGACAACATGCTTGGGTTTTTTGTGACTCACTTCAACAATACACATGTTGTGTGTTGAGGTACCTTGAATTAAAACATGCTGACAGACTGGTCAACACAGATCTGCCTGGATGTCATTCATCCACAACAAGGCACAAAATTATTATTATTTGTAATAGAATAGCAGAATGGTTTTGTTGAAGAAGCACTGAAACTTTTAGTGTTTTTAGTGAAATCCTAGTTCAAAGTTTGGTCAAAAAGTGTATTTTAAGATGAAAAGGTCAGTAAATCGCATGATTTAATTATAGCAGAAATAAAAATGACTGTTAATAGAAGAATGTATCATTTTGATGTGGCAAGAGACATTCTCAATTATCAGAAGCAGTGTGCTGACAGATGATCTCAAGAAATTATTGTTTGTTTGTATGTTTCTATGTTGGTAGAACGTTAAACACCTTCCTGTCAACACACTGCTAGTAATTAAATCTATGAAAACATTGATTTAATAGCAGTATAACCATTGTACACAAGGCCACTGAATGAGAGAAGCTCAGGTAACTGCTCTGCCCATTACTCTTAACATAAGATAAACCTTTAGTGATCCCAAATAAAGGGTTATCTTATCACCTAAATTGTGGCAGACCCCTCACCTCCTTGGTCCTCCACATGCAAGCATAAACTTAAAAAAGGTCAACTTGCTGATACAACTTTTGACATCATACTTGTGGAGACATAAAGTTGAGAGTATACACATGTGCAATAGCTTACGCAACATCAGCAGCAGCCTGAGGCAGGTAAACACTGGAACAAATATGTTTTCTGAGCAGTTAACTGTGTGGGCTCTTTTTCGTCTACACCTACAATGATAAGATCACATAAAATTAATCAAAGCAAAGTTTAAACCAGACAGCTCAATGGCAAGTCTTCAAATACCTGGCAGCACGGGGTCATATGTAAACAGTTTTATATGCAAATGTGTGAACAAAGAACCATTGTGTGACTTCCTTTTGCAGTCAAGCAATGTGTAAGAAGGATATATAGCTCACAGGGATCACATTTTTACTGCTTTTTATTAGGCCCAGCCCGCTGTTTAAATGGTCTGCCTTTTCACTTGTTCACACGTAACAGCTGGGGTAGATGCTTAACTTTTTTTTAGCCAAGGTTTTGGCTGTGTTTTTAACACTAAAGGGATGCCAGTGTTGGCCAGTCCAGTACTTAAGTTTAGGCTGAAATTTTTCAACAACTATTAATTGTATTGCCATTGAATTTTGTGAAGACATTCATGGTCCCCAGATGGTGAAGAATGCTCACTTTGGTGATCCCCTGACAGTTGTCTGTCCAATACTTTGCTAATTCTGAAATGTTACCATACTAACACACTTATCTAAGATAGTGAGAATGTCAACATTATACCTGCCAAACATGTGCATATTAGTGTTGTGATTATGGTAGCCTCGCCTATGGCTTCTCATAGATACAGAAATGGCATTGACTGAATGATTTCAAAATGAATCACTGACTTAGTTTCAGTGATGAAATGTAAGTGAATACATTTAGCCTATCAAGTAGCCTCCTGTAAGTACACTTTTAAGGTACTTGTACCATACATACATACTACTTTGTACTTCAACTTCACTAGTTTGGAGGCAAATATTGTACTTTTTACGCCACTATATTTATGTGACAACTTTAGTTACTAGTTACTGTCAATATTACATGCTTTATCAGAGCCAAATAGGCTTTTGATAGGCTTCTTAAGAACATTTTATATCAGAGACTTTTAATATTCCTATTACTTTGCTAATAGTTTGGCACAATATCTTTACTTTCACTCAAGCATGCTTTTAGACAGTAGCTTACAACACTGCTTAGTTTAATATTTTGGGGGGAAAAACTAACAGCTAACAGCTCCATTTTTTAAAATTCACCTCAAACATCAACAATAACTTTATGCTGTTGGTCACTTTTTTTATCTAATAGTAGACTAATTATTGGCCGAAAACGTACAAACTAATTAACACAGTGTTCCTTTTTATTTATGTTTAACACCATAAAATCTAACTGTTTAAGGCTGAAGTAAGTTAGCCACAGACTGCCATAAAGTAGGCTATTATTAATCCTCCACTTCCACCCATGACAGGCTATCAGACACGCTTGTTTAAAAGTGACAAGGTGAAATGAAGCATGTCCCACACGCCCAACTCTCCCATAAGTAACATGACAGCCGTTAGGCTGTATATCAGTAAACTGCGGAAACCTGAAAGCCGAGCCACCACACCCTGATGGTCACATGAGATGTTGGAGAGCATCTTCCACCTACCTGTTCGGCCGCTCCCCCTCCCGGGGAGGACGCTATAAAACCATCCTGCGGTCCGCCTCAGCGGTATCTCCCTCGCTTCACTCCTTGGGGTTTGACAAGTTGAAGTGAAAGTGCACCTGAGTCAGAACTGAAGTCAACATGTACCGTCCTACAATGTCCTCTGTGTCCGTGTCCTCTGTGCAGACAGTGGCCGGCAACAGGCGGGGGGGCTCGAGCGTCTACGGCGGTGCAGGTGGTAGGAACGTCCAGGTGTCCTTCGCCTCCAACGGCCTTGGCGGTATGGCAGGGTCGCTCTATGGTGACGGAGGATCCAGCAGCAGCATGTCCGTTTCAGGCAACGAGAAAGTGACCATGCAGAACCTCAACGACCGGCTGGCCTCGTACCTGGACAAGGTGCGCTCCCTGGAGGCAGCCAATGCGACGCTGGAGCGTCAGATCCGAGAGTGGTACGACAAGCAGACCCCCACCGTCAGAGACTACAGCAAGTACCTGGCGATCATCGCGGACCTGCACAAAAAGGTAAACTCTACCCACAGTTATAGGAACGGGAACCACCATTTCTTATATATTTAATTAATTTTTAACTGTAAAATAAAAAAGAAAGTGGATTAAGTTATTTGGGGCTTTTTTCCCGTCCCTGAACATCTCCTCCACTCATTGCTCTACTTACCATGTTCGTTATTATCGATTACCCTGGTTAAACTAATGTTAAGTTATCAAAAAAGGGGATATAGTAATAATAATAAAAAAAGACCCAAAACAACAATTTAATAGAAATTCACAATGTTTATTAAAATGTCAGGCTTCAACAGTATAACTTGAGACAGTGCACCATGAAGGTGGGAGAACAAGGTTTATTAACTTTTTATACTTATTTCCTGCCATAATGAGTCCTCATGTACATACTGTGTGCTGACTCACTCAGTCAACAGTGAGTTATAAAATATCAGGAACAACATTTAGGACATGTGCGAGTTAAAGGCTGAAAGAACAAGTTGGTTTGAGCATTGGACTTAAAAACTAAAGCTTCTTTTTTTTCTACCCACATGCACTGCCGAGAGAGACGTTTAACACATGTTATAATTGTCTGACGCCATCAGATTTCAAGCAATTACAGTCAAAAGCAAGTCATGCATTAAGGAGAACCAACAAAACCCAGCCAGCCCACATTCTACATACTGAATCACTAACACACATTTGTTGTTGTACTATATGTGGATAAGGACTCAGTGACAATGCACTCTTCTTCTGTTTATTTTAGATCAGTGTTGCCACACAGGACAATGCCAGGCTGATGCTGCAGATTGACAATGGCAGACTGGCAGCAGAGGACTTCAGAATCAAGTGAGTGGAGAGGTTACATCAGAATTTTAACATGACGTCACATATTTGTTCAGTTGTTCCGGTCCACAGTGTGTGCATATTCTCAGGGGTGTACCGATCGACAGTGTGAACTGGTGTAACAGGTTTGGCTGAAGTACCGCTGTGTCTGGTTTTTTGTTGGCGGTAACATCATTTGAGCTGGTGCAGCAACATGACCCTCGGTGCTTCTTTGTTGACAGGTTTGAGAATGAGCTGGCATTGCGCATGTCAGTGGAGGGGGACATCGGCGGACTGCGCAAGGTTCTGGATGACCTGACCACGACCCGATCTGACCTGGAGATGGAGGTGGAGGGTCTGAAGGAGGAGCTGGTCTACCTGAGGAAAAACCATGCCGAGGTGAGAGCATAACACCATATCTGTGACATCCTCAGTATCTTCATGGTTACTGATGACTGCACTGGAAAACAAAACATAAATCTTTTGGTGTGGATAGATCGTTTCTTGACATGACCTGGAGGTAATATAAATGATCCATTCCATTTTAACTACTTGCCAGAAGCCTCTTATGAACTTTGCTTATCTTTTGCTTGAACAAACAACAGGTAATGTTTGGATTGCGCCATGCCTTGAAGTTGTGTATCTCATGGTAGGCGCTGTTAGTGGCCCCAGGCTGTTGCCAGAAAACACTCATTGGAGATGATCTGATAACGAGACATCTCAGATGACAAATCCTTTTTATTATGGTCTGTCTGTTTACTTAGTGAGATGCTTATTGAAAAGCTCATTTAATGATTAAAATTCATCCCCCAGACAATCAGCTATCTTTCTCCAGGATGTTACATTATGTTGCTTTAAATAAGGGCTTTTCATTGATATGTTAATTGGAGTGAGCCCTTATTTAAACTTTATTTTATATTGAATTTAACTTTTGCTATATAGCGGCCACTGTGGCCAAAAGGGGAATCTACAAGAATTCTAAAACGTAGTGTAAGAGCAGCACAAGTAGCCTAGATTCAGCGAAATGAATATAATGTATTATCAATTACACAATATCTATCCATCAAAAGTTTGCTTACGTTAGCTAACGTTAGCCACCATAAGCTACTGGTCATACCAAGTCAGGCTGTTGCAGCAGGACCCTTGAGTGTACTGAACTGAGGGATTGTGTCTTTAATTGCTTATACGTAACATTCCTTTAATTTCAGGAATAATGTGTTAATTTGTCGTTTTAACCACTTTTCATTCCTACTTTTGCTTGCCACGTGTTTGTTACGTTTGACCACCTAGCTGACCCTTGACTCTTTTGTCCCACCTGTAGGAGCTTGCAGCCATGCAATGCCAAGTTTCTGCAGGGTCTGTCAACGTGGAGGTGGACGCCAAGCCTCAGGACAGCTTGTCCGTGATCATGGACGAGATCAGATCTCAGTATGAGGGCATCGCTGACAAGAACCGCCGCGACATGGAGGCCTGGTACAAGGTCAAGGTGAGGGGAACGAGACAGGACATGCCCATATCATCTCATCTTATGCCTTAATTAAAGTCAACATGAGTCTGATATCAGTACATCAATGTCAAGTGATTACCAAATAGCCTGAATAGCTCATTGACCATTCTCACGTCCAATTTTATGTCTTCCAGTTTGACGACCTGAACAAGGAGGTAGCAAACAGCACAGAGACCCTCCAGACCTCCCGAAGTGAGATCACCGAGCTCAAGAGGACCCTGCAGGCGCTTCAGATTGAGCTGCAGTCCCAGCTCAGCCTGGTAATTCAGACCCCACATGCATACATGCACGTCCACAGTGGAAGATGCTGTTCTCATACATTCTGTGTTTTTTCTCCGGTACAGAAAGCTGCCTTGGAGGGCCAGCTGGGAGAGACAGAGTCCCGCTACAGCCTGCAGTTGAGCCAGCTCCAGGCCATGGTCAACTCCCTGGAGAGTGAGCTCAGCCAGGTGAGGGTGGACATCGAGAGGCAGTCCAGAGATTACCAGATTCTGCTGGACATCAAGACCAGGCTGGAGATGGAGATCGCAGAGTACAGGAGACTGCTGGACGGAGAAGATACAAAGTAAGGGAGTTCTTCAGTGAGATGTTTGTCACAAAAAGTCCAACTTCATGTATGATTATCTGTAGCTGTAGCCACCTCTCAAACTGAATCACCAGAAACAAATAGGGGGCAACATATCACCAGAGCAACCACCAACAATTGCTAACTAAAGCTGCTGTAATTTAGTTCGCTCAGTTAGCCGTGCAGCCAGCAGTCCGGACTGCAAGCTGTAAGTGGCATTATGAATATCTCCGTAACACAATACAAAGCTGTCTTTGTCTTTTGTCTAGGCTAACCAGCTGCTGGTAGTAGCTTCATATTTAGCGTACAGACATTAGAGTGGTATTAATCTTCTCATTAAACTCTTGGCAAGACTGTGTTTATTAACTATTCATTTATGTTATATAATTCTTGAATGCTTAGAAAATAACTTTTGTCTTTCTTCTAGGAGAACTGTCGTCACAACAGTACAAAAGACAGAAGTAGTGAAACGTAAGTTAACATCACCTTTTTTTGTTTTTTTAGCTCTTGGCCTGCAAAAGTGAAACATACCAGAGATTAACTTTTGTTCTGATTTCATCTGCAGCTCAACCTGTCAAAAGCCAGAGGACGAGGGTGGTGGTTGAGGAGATTGTAGATGGAATGGTGGTGTCCCGCACAGAAGAGGTGGGCTCAGAGATCATCAAGAGCGCTTAATAATAAATAAAGAATTGACCTTGATGAGCCCCCCCCCCTCTACTAAAGCTAACTTGGAAAAATGTTTTTTGGATTGTGTAAGAAGAGTTTTTAGTTTCATGCCCACCCATTTATCAAATCAGCAGAAAACAATTATACCAACTGTCCTCCAGTCTGCCTCCTGAAATACCAAATTTACACATTGGGTGGCACTGTGGCACTGGTTAGAAAGCAAATGCCTTTCATTCTCTGCTGGATTGAATAAATACATGGTTACAATGTTTTTTCTAATTTGTGTTTCAAAACATTTTCTTTGTTTATTATCAGTGTCCTTATGAAAGAGTTAGGTTATAGACAGAAAGGTAATAGAAAATAACAGCAGTAATAGCATTTTAATGTTTTCAAATTAAATGTTATACTACAATTACCATGAATAGATTAGTCCATTCACAAGATGATTGGCAGTCTCTCCGCTTTGCTGTATTTTTCTAAATTAAACCTTGTGTGCTGTTGTTAAATGGATCTTTGCATCTTTTTTTTTTACTTTCTGAAGAGAATAAACATCTGCCTTCAACTTGTTTCATCTCCCTCTGCACTAAAATACAAAAGCTATAAAATAGCATACACAATACACAGGCTTTTGTGTCTGCTATTGTTTTTCCTGTTACAACTGTACACATTCTTCTGTAGGAGATAATACAAAGCTAAGAAGCTTATAAGCTGGTTCCTGTTGTGAGGCTGCAGTGTTATGTTAACTCTCACAAAGTGTTTGTTTTATCTGCTCACTCACCCTCATGCTCTTTGCCGATAACTCTAAAACCCTCCACTGAGAAAGTTAATCTAACCATGAAGATGTTTCTGTGTAATGCTTCCATCAACACCTAAAATGATTTGTTTGCTTTAATGCGATGGGTAATTTTCTTCAAAAAACAACATCTTAAATGTATCTGATCAGTTTAATGTCTGATCAAATAACACTTCTAACTTTTCTAAAATAATGTATATATATATGCTTCAATAACATGCTATGCAAATTGGCACATATTTAATTAAATAGCCTCATTTGCCTATTTAAACATAAAATATCTGAAAACTTGTAATAGAATACATAATTGTCTCAATATAAGCAACCAGCTGGGGAGGTTTCATGGTGATATCTATTCAAACTTTTACCCTACTTACCAATTTTGTCTCATAATTTGGAATTTTACTATACATATCACATCATTCATAGTCCTTAAAACAAGGCAAACATTTAATTTTGGGTTATTTCCTGATTTATAGAGTGATATAAAGAATTAAACCAATTCCCCTCTATAAAAGCCTTTGACTCATATGTCCAAATGAAACAAGAATTTTGAACCTGGCTTTATCCAGTGTTCAGATTTCTGTTCTGGACATTCATGCAAATGTGTGCAATTTTACCTACATAATGTCCCATTTGCATATTTAAACATAAGAATTCGGAAAACTTGTAATCCACAAAAATATTGTCTTGATTTAAGAAATTAACTGGGGAGGTTTCATGGTGATTTCTATGAGCCCCTTTACGGACTCTTATAAAGATACTATAAAAAAAAGATTAGGGGGGAGGATAAGTGAAGGGTAGCCTATTGTTCCTTTTTGCTAAAGGGAAGGTAGGGGATGGTCTTTAAGTTTTCAGTGTTCCAGAGATTTTATTTAATCCATTTCTTGTGAAACTTCCTGTCAAAAAAATTCAATTCAATGAAACATTCCACGTGCATGTAGTAATCTGGAACAGCTGGACTACTTGGTGAAGAGGCTGCAAACTTTCTTTCTTTAACATGCAGTGTTTTCATCTGTCCACTAGATGTCAGTATGTTTTTGGAAAGTCTTGGCTACAGAGTTATCAACCAGTCTGTGAAAACACTGCATATAAGTAGCCAGACATGTGACTACAGCCATTTGGTCAAGTCAGGTCAGGTCAAGTCACTTCCCTGCCCTCAGAACACTGCAGTCTACCTGCAGTATCCAGTCTTCATAGAGAGGAAAGATATAGCACCTGTCTAATTATGATATTATTGGTCAGTTTATCTTAAGTAACAAAGAAAATGACAATTAATTGAATCATTTTATAATTTTTGATATCAATAAAATAAGTATAATCAAACAAAAAGCAACTTTATCAAAGGTTATTTGCTTCTTAATTCCTTCTCAATCTAAAACATAATCCTTTCACACCCTTTAAACTGACATACTGACAGCTAGACAACAAAAACAAAACAACCTGAACTGAAAACCTAAAATGAACACAGACAAGTCATCTGAGTAATCTTGTCTCAAGGCAAGTCATCTCAAGTCATCACTGATTATTGATCTGCTAAGGCATTGCTGCCTGATGCACTTCTTGCGGTGCCCATAGGCTGGCTAGCTGCAGGGTCATCAGCCGGGTACCACTGATCTGCATCATTTTGCCCCTTTAAACCCGGAAGGTCTCCTGTTGGCAATGCGGTGGCAAGTACATGTCCCTTCCACCCCCTGCAGCTAGCCCTGGTGCTAGGTGTTACTCCAACACTTGTCCTTCCTCCTCAACTTTAAAAACAATTTTATGTTTTTAACTGAAACCTGGTTAGACCAAGACAACAGTGCAGCTGTTCACATTGAATCAAGCCCTCCAAACTTCTCTTTCATATGTGAGACTAGAAAGCATAAAAAAGGAGGAGGTGTTAGTATTCTGTTTAATGAGTTACTCAAATGCAAGCAAATGTTTTATGGAAATTTTACTTCTTTTGAATATGTGGCTCTTCAGTTAAACTCATCTTCTCGGGCTATATTTCTAAACATCTACAGGCCACCTAAATACTGTACAGATTTTTTTGATGACCTTGTTGAGTTACTGTCTCTTATCTGCACTGACTTTGATTGTGTGTTAATTGTTGGTGACTTCAACATCCATGTCGACAAACCTGAGGACAGATGGACTAAAGAACTATGTCGTGTCCTTGATAACTTTGGACTCACTCAGCATGTGATGCAGCCCACACACAACAGGGGCCACATCCTAGACTTGGTTATCTCCAAGGGTCTGAACATTCCTAAGGTTATGGTATCTGATGTTGCTCTCTCTGATCATTACTGTGTTCTCTTTGAGAGTGATATATGTGTGTACACAAATGTTCAAACTGAGGTCGTCTCAAAGCGTTACATCACTGAAAACACCAGTGACATATTCATTGAGGCTTTCTCCTCCACACCTCCCCTCTCCAGGTTCTCCGTCAATGACCTTGTAGATCACTTCAGTTCTAAAGTTACAAATGTTATTGATGCCATTGCACCCACTAAAGTGAAGGTGGTCTCTGGTAAGAAAAAATCTCCTTGGAGAAATGCCACGCTTGTCAAAATGGAAAAAAAGGAATGCCGAAAGGCAGAGCGCAGGTGGCGCAAAACTAAGCTCCAAGTTCATTTTGACATTTATAAAGAGAGACTTTACTATTTTAATTTAGAACTGAAAAAGTCAAGGCAGTCCTTCTTTTCAGACATTATCACCAAAAACAATAATAATGCACGTGCCCTGTTTGCTACTGTCGACAGGCTAACAAACCCTCCTGTGCCAGTAGCCTCTGAACATCTATCTACCAGGGCCTGTAATGAATTTGCATCCTTCTTCACTGACAAAATTCAGAAAATTAGACAAGCGGTCTGTGCCACCGTACCTAGTACAGGAGGCGTGTTATCCATGTGTCCACCGAAAACCAACTCTAACACCATGACACAATTTGACCAAATCAATGACAAAAACCTGCAAGAGATAATACAACATTTGAAATCTTCCTCATGCTGCCTTGATATTTTACCAGCAGGGTTCTTCAAAAAAGTTTCAGACTGCATGACTCCAGATCTGCTACAGATTGTCAACATGTCTCTACTTTCAGGCGTCTTCCCCCAAGCCATGAAAACTGCAGTTATTAAACCACTCCTGAAGAAGAACAATCTAGACACATCAGTAATGAATAATTACAGGCCCATATCGAACCTCCCAATTTTAAGTAAAATCATTGAAAAAGCTGTTTTTCAACAGCTGAACAATTACTTAATAGTAAATGGCTGTTTTGATGTCTTCCAATCAGGATTTCGACCACATCATAGCACTGAGACTGCTCTAGTCAAGGTCCTCAATGACATTCATTTAAACACAGACAATGGCAAAATTTCAGTCTTAGTATTACTGGATCTCAGTGCTGCGTTTGACACAGTCGACCACAACATACTACTGGACCGACTGGAAAACTGGGTGGGACTCTCTGGTACAGCACTAAACTGGTTTAAATCCTATCTAAATGATAGAGACTACTTTGTGTCTATTGGTAATTACACATCTGAAAGGATGAAAATGACAAGCGGAGTACCCCAGGGCTCCATTCTGGGGCCTCTACTATTCAACATTTACATGCTTCCTCTAGCTCAGATAATGGAAAACAACAAAATATGTTACCATAGTTATGCAGATGACACACAAATTGACATAACCATCTCACCAGGGGACTACAATCCCATACAAACGCTAAGTAGATGCATTGAACAAATCAATGATTGGATGTGTCAGAGTTTTCTTCAGTTAAACAAAGATAAGACTGAAATAATTGTTTTTGGAGCCAAGGAAGAACGACTCACAGTCTCTGCTCAGCTTCAATCTATAATGTTGAAAACTGCAAACCAAGCCAGAAACCTCGGTGTAATAATGGACTCAGACCTGAACTTCAGCAACCACATTAAGTCAATTACAAAGTCGGCCTACTATCATCTTAAAAATATATCCAGGATAAAAGGACTTATGTCTCAGCAGGATTTAGAAAAACTTATCCATGCATTTATCTTCAGCAGACTCGACTACTGTAACGGTGTCTTTACAGGACTCTCTAAAAAATCCATCAGACAGCTGCAGCTGATTCAGAACGTTGCTGCTCGAGTCCTAACAAGAACCAAAAAAGTAGATCACATCACTCCAGTTCTCAGATCTTTACACTGGCTTCCTGTCAGTCAAAGAATAGATTTCAAAATCCTGTTGTTGGTTTATAAAGCACTGAATGGTTTCGGGCCAAAATACATTTCTGATCTGCTACCACGTTATGAACCATCCAGACCTCTGAGGTCATCAGGCTCAGGTCTGCTTTCAGTCCCTAGAGTCAAAACTAGACATGGAGAAGCAGCGTTCAGTTACTATGCGCCACACATCTGGAACAAACTCCCAGAAAACTGCAGGTCTGCTCCGACTCTCACCTCTTTTAAATCAAGGCTGAAGACCTTTCTGTTTGCCACAGCCTTTCACTGAAGCAATTTTAAGTCTTTGAACTGCACTGTGACTTTTATTTTTTCTCTATTTTAGCCTACTTTCCTATTTCTTAACTTGTTTTAATGTCTTGTTTTAATGTCTATTTCTTAACTTGTTTTAATGTTTTGTTTAAATGTCTATTTCTCAACTTGTTTTAATGTTTTGTTTTAATGTATCTTAAATGTTTTACTGTAATTGTATGCGCCTGTAAAGCACTTTGAGTTGCCCTGTGTCTGAATTGTGCTATACAAATAAACTTGCCTTGCCTTGCCTTGCCTCAACCAGAGCCAGAAGCTACTCTTCTCAGCCGCTTCAGCCAGATCTTCCAGGGCGTCTCTCTTGTGTCAGTCACGAGGCGAATGCTACAGCATCTTGCTTCTACCAGGTAGGTAATGGTTGTCCAGCTGGCCTCCTTGCATTTTGCAGATTGGAATACTTCAGCCAATTCCTTTTCAGCAGCAGCCTCTATGCCCTCCTCCCACAGGACTGTATGAGGAGCACAGTATTGGTGTCGCAGGACCACATCACTATGGCACTATGGTAATCTCACCAGGGATCGACTCCTATTCTGCTGTCCCAGGTGGTGAGAACCATCATTGATGGACCTCTTGTGTCGTCCCTGTGTTGCCCCCTCCCTCTCTGATGAAACGAAAGTGATAGTCAGCTGGTGGAGGATGACCTTTGCTCATTTCTGCCTGCGTCTCTCTCGCCAATTTGCACAAGACCTGGTTGTGTGTGGCCTACTTCATCCCTGTGAGAGTGCGATCTTGTAGACGCAGGATGTGGTAGAAGCTTGCACTTGGACTGGTACAGAGGGGGCAGCATTCTTCGTGGCCAAATCACAGATGCAGGTTCAGTGGGTACGGGTGTGTTTCTTATGTTGCCCTGATGAGGAAACTGAGCTTTGACTGTGGGATCTCTCACTGGTCTGCTATGCTGACGTTCCTTCCCACGCTGTTCAGCCCCCCCTGTCGTCCCTGTGCAACAGCCTTGATCTTAAAGCCCGTGTTCTCCATCCTTGTCACCTCAGACACCACCAGTTCCTTCTTCTGTTTCTTGTTAGCCTTCACCAGGCCGACTTCAGGTAGGCTTTCCACTTGTGGCCAGTGTGGACCTGGATGTCTGCATTCCTAACTGGATAGTCATAGGACTCCCCCATCTATAGCACTTGCCTGGATTTCTCCCGCTTGTAGCCTATGCTTATTGATTGTAGCGGCAGCTGTAGGATGTTCTTTACACAGAGACCAGTTTCAGAGAGGCATCACAGCAAGCCTATTGTGGATAAGGGGATTTTGCATAGTTTTAGTGACCACATTGTCCTTTGTTAAAGTGTGATGTAATGGCACCAACCCTTTTTTTCCCATGAAGCTGACTTAGGTTGATCCTTGCCAAACCATCAGACAGCTGTTTCAGCACACGATTCCCTGCGTGCTTGTCAGAGACATCTGCTGTGTGATGTCTCCAAAAGGGCTTTCGATGGGCTGTCCAGCCAGCAGGGACATTCTCTCCCCTAACAAAGACAAAGATGGTGCTGTTGTGGGAGAGTCAAGTTGCAGGTCACCAGAACACTGATCACAATGACTCGAGTCCACATCTCTGGTTGTAGCTACTTTATGTCATCGTCAAGATGTAAACTGACCAAAAGGATTTTCTATCTATTACTGAAAATGATAGAATTCCATTATAAAGTTCCAATAGTCAATTATGCCATAATCAACAGAGTGCCATTTCACATTAGCTTATCTGAGTATTGGTGACAACATTAAAGACAGCCATTATAGAGGCAAATATTATATAATAAGTTGTCACTTACAGTACAGTACAACACTTCTGTGTGAACCAGGCTGAACCCTGTGGTACTATCTATAATCTAACACTCAGCTACGTGAATATTTGAACTGAAATAAAAAATATATATATTTTTATACTTTTTTGTGACAACATGACAGATTCTTCAGAATTACATCAAAACATTTTTATTACCTATTTTTTCCTTTGATCAAAAAAGTGACAGTGTTTGTGTTGTTTTTCCTGCTGTTGCACCATTTTACCATTATTGACTTCATTTATTCTTTATTTAAGAACATGACTTGGGTGTCAGTGTTATACAATATATGTAGATTTCAGAGATGTGGACTTGAGTCACTGTTTTGATGGCTTATAACTTGACTTGACAGAAAATAAATGACTTCAGACTTGTCTGTGTTCATTTCAGGTATTCATGTTATCTTCTTTTGTTTTGTAGTTGATCTGTCAGTGTTTCACTATTTCAAAGTGATGGGGAGGAAATATTTTCATTTTGATCGAGAGGAATTTAAGACATTAAAGCTTTTATAAAGATTTAGTTTGACAGCATTTTATCAATGGATATCAATAATTACAATACAAATGTAGTTAATTGTCATACTTTTTGAACATGTTTGATAAATTGGCCAATAATTTCATTAGACAGGCACTAATTCCTTTTCTCTTCATAAACACTGGATACAGCATCTACACATACAAGAATCTTGTGTGAATCTCAGAAGGCTTCATGGCCACTGACATCCAGCAGGGGGCGCTCTTAAGCACTAAACTAATCTTCACTTCTTTGACGCTTATTAATTTCCTACATGCTTGTTTTGCACAATCCGGAGAACTGTTTTATTTTCTCAGTGTCCCCTGAGAGAATGACACAGCCGTTACACTGAGAAAAAGCTGTAACATTTGAGGTACTTGTGCTGAAGATAGGAAGGGCCTCCATCTGCCGCTCGTTTTCTCCATCACAGGTCACTGTCACTGTGTTTGTTTGGATTCTTCTTCACCAGGACCGCCAGTTTCTTTCTCTCCGGGTTTCACCATTTCTAAACTATGTGATTTGCTGTTTGTTTCCATGGGCTGGTTTGACTCCAGTTCAGGGCCATTTTTCATCCCCTGTCTGTCCCTGACAAGACACATGGATGTAGGAAAACTTTGAAACATGTGGTGCACTTACTTTCATACACTGCATTAAACCAGTGAAACCTGACTTGAATAATACCCCTCGTGCTCCAGCCTATGGCACGTCACAATAAGGGCATCCATCCACTTACTACACGTGACGAGTTTACTAAAGTAAGCTTTATTAGAGCTGACTGAACACATCCTGAATATAGAGAAAGAGGCAATAAAGCCGGGCCTCCCTGTCCTCCTTCAGACTGCACTCAGGGTTTATTTATAGTCCGCGGTCTGCACCAAAGATCCGCTCTGCTGTAGCACGACTCTGTCACTCAGGGCTGGTGGTCCCTAGTCACGACCTAAATGATGACAAAATTCTGCACCACGGGAAGTTGACGTCACCGCGGTACAGTCACCTCCTCGGTGACGTCACTTGACGGAGGCTGGGTGGCAGCAGCCGGGGGTTAATGCCATCTGCTGGATGGACTCAGCCACTCACCCGGCATTACGTCATCGGGGAGAAACCTGTGCCAGCTCCGGATCGGTCCAGCCTGAGAGTCCGGGTCTGAAGGTAGAGGCGAGCCGAGAGGGGGGGCCGGCCTGGAGTGACTGACTGAGGCTGTCAGCGGAGACAGCCAGGTGAGAGGAACAACCAGTGCTCCAAAGTTTCTCTGGAGAAGGACGATTTTCTTTTACATCCTAAACTTTGAATTCAAGTTGGTTGACTCAATATAAAATTGTGGAAATTAAATAAAACATAATGAGTAAAAAATGAATAATTTAGAGATAACGTAACATCACATGAGATATTCGATTTGTATGGCACAAAGTTTTCGACTTTAGTTTTACTTTACACCCAAGTTAGAAAAACCCGGAACACACAGACTGAGGCTGAACAGAACCCACACAAACAGACATGTGCTCTTATTTATGTGTTTCTCTCTGTGATGTCTGGTTCGGTGCTGCAGCTGGAGACACAAACTTGCTATGTACACCAAGTAACAAGGTGGAGATACAGCAAGGGTTTTTTTTAATTAAAAAACTGACATATGTAAAATACTTTCTGCACACCTTGTGCTCGTGTTCTGTATGTGTAATGAATTGTTCCAGATAGAAGGGGATTAACTTATGAACTGTTTCGGGTTGGATGCAAATACAAAAAAAGCAATGAGACGGACACAGCAGCACAGACTTTCTACAAGCTGAGAAAACCAAGACAGGAGGAAAACAGGAGAATAGACCGTGAGCACGGTGCAGGCAGACCTCTGCTGTCCATGGTGCTGAAATGGTCGGACGGCTCCAGGACGGACAGCTTCATCGTGCGCGTGTTGTCGCTGCAACACAAACCACACGTGGTTTATTAAAACAGCTGTTAATGTGTGATTTATTTCTAATCGCTGAAAATGTGCAAATATCGCGAGAATCGCATATTCAATTCGGTTTCTGCATGTTCAAGGCACTTCGGAACTTTGTGTGCCAAGTGTATGCGTCTGTGCGTGTGTGTTGGATAAAACACTGGTGTGTGTGTGTGTGTGTGTGTGTGTGTGTGTGTGTGTGTAGCCACAGTAGCGCTTGCGTGTGATGATGGTGAGGACCCCATTCTCACATGAGTAAGCGCGCCTCCGCAAAAAGAGGAGAGGAAGGAGGGCTGCATCCCCATTGACTGAGAGAGAGAGGGAGAGAGAGAGAGAGAGAGAGAGAGAGAGAGGAGGGGGTGACTCCGCCTATACCGCCCTAACATCCAGCTCCAGTCTGACGACGGCGGAGGCACTCACAGACCAGCCAGTGATCCAGGGGCCCCCTCAGCTCGACTCGACTCCCGCCGTGAAAAAAAAAGCGGAGATGGGCTCCCCGTGAATCCGGGCGGTGGAGGGGAGAGGCGGGCAGGCGGGGGGTGGGGGGGAACGACCCAGAGAACGACCCGGAGAGGACGAACAAAAAAAGCACAACCGAGGGTGCCTGCGAAACATGAGCGGCTCGCACTATTCGCCGGAGCTGCGGCCGCCGCTGCCGCTCCGCCCGTGGACCATGTCGTGAGGTGTGGCTCGGAAAAAGCTCCGGGAGAACCTGTCAGCCGAAACGACTCGCCGCGGAGGAGGAGGAGGAGGAGGAGGAGGAGAAGGTGGTGGGGTGGTGGTGGAAAAGATGTCCGCCTCGGTGGGGCCCCAGGGTGGCCCTCGCCCACCCACCGCGCCGCCGTCCATGCCGGATATACCGGACCTGAGCCATCTCACCGAGGAGGAGAGGAAGATCATCATGGCAGTGATGGCTCGGCAAAAGGAGGAAGAGGAGAAAGAACAAGCCATGCTGAAGTAAGGACAACATTTTTCTTCCTTTTCAGTGGAAGTTAGGTCGCGTAACGCGTCGCTAACCCCATCAGAAAGATGTCCCAGCTGTCTGTTATAACCTACATAACCCCGCACACCCATCTCATCCAGCCGCCACCGGCCGGTGCGTCCTCTCTGCTCCGCGCTGACATCGTCTTTTCACGTGTCGGGCTCGTCTTGAACAGGCGGCGGCATCTTCCGACAAAATGTACCCAGCAGTGGTAGACACATGAGCAGTGCGAGCTCAAGAGGAGTCAGCAGGATCAGACATACAGGGGGGGTGTGGGGGGGGGGTTCCTTCTGAGGCTCGATCAATAAATGAACACTATATACAGTCACAGTGAATGGAGATGACCCGAAACAGGGTCAAACGTGTTACAGGTGCAGATGGGGGGGCCGTGAGGATGAGGTGTGACGGTGCTGTGGTGGAGGTGGAGGTGTGGAGAGAGAGAGAGAGGGAGAGAGGGTGGGGGGAGGCGGTGGGGGCGCTGGTGATGAATCATTGCATTATCCATCCTTCACCCACTCCTTTTCATCAATCGGGACTGCACCCTATCCCTCAGCGCACCCATCCGACAGCGCTCTGGTTCCCCCCCTTTAACGCACGCATGCAGGCTGGAGCGGCTTCACCGGTGTAGGGCTTTTTTTTTTGCAGCCGCGTAGTAAATGTGTGTGTGAATGTGTGTGAGTAAGAGAGAGAGAGAGAGAGAGAGAGAGAGAGAGAGAGAGAGAGAGAGATCGCTTAGACAATAATGGCAACAACAATGACATTATAGCTCGCAGGCCCCGGAGCGACACAAACCGCTTTATGAGCCCGACAGACGGACGGCAGCGAGGCGGCGTGTACGATCGCTTGTGCTCCCCCTCGGCGAGAGAGGAAGATGGGGTGTGGTTGGGAATGTTAGCAGGCCTGAGTCGGACACGATACTGACTAAAAACTGATACAAGATACAGTGTGGCACATTGAAAAGCCCCTGGATGTTGATCAAATGGTAATCCATCGCCAAATAGAAGAATCTGTGTGAGAATAAGAGAAAGAAGGATGCTGTATGCTATACAGAGACTGTCAGCCACTAAAGGAGCATTGTGGGAAAATGATAGGAGCAATTGCTATAGGTCACTTTAAACCCACTATGTTAGAAGCATTGTAGTGTTTTGCCAAGAGGACTGGCTGTGCTACAGCCGCCTCATACAAAGGCCTGGCTACATTGCAGGTTGATGCCTCAAGGGTTTCCACCACAAGCAAATGGCAATCTGAAGCACCAGAGCCAACGCCTGCACCGGAGCATGTGAGGGCCCTGTTCTCAGGCTCCGTAATGAAGGAGGTTGCCATAGCAGGCGTGCAGCAGCGTCCTATAGCACTCTGGCTCACTTCGATTCTAATGGCTGTTTTCATTTCCTGACTGCAGCCTAAAGGGAAGCAGGGTGAGAGCCACGTCGGGCCCCTCGAGAGGAAGTGATGTATTTAATGTTGCATGAGGCACAGGCTCAGGTTCAGTCAATAATGGCTTCATCATCTGGCTAATCATTGATGGGACCGGCACACCATGGACAAAGGATTGATGGGGTTTTGGAAAAAATACGCAAATACTGGCGTGTGAGCAGCAGTCGGGCCGTCTTTAATATTTGTCAGAGTCTTGTTAGTAAGATCATTTTGTAAGATTCTGAGTGGATATGAGGAGAAATCCCAAGATAAACGATTCCCCCGTTATAATGCACAATAAGCAGATTTAAGGGCATCTCAAAGTGTCATTTATGATTTGTTTACACACCAGCCTTCACTTTTGGGTGCCCACAGGAGAAGTTATACTTGTTAAAAAAACATCAATGCACACTTATACTCAGTGTACAACTGCATTATAGTGTTATGAAGCATTATAGATTATTGTACACTGCTTATGAATGCAAAAATGGGAGACTTAGTGTAAAGTCTGGCCAGATAGATAAAAGAGAGGAATGTGCTGCATCCAGGAGCCACCTCTCCCTCTTTGAATTATGGGTAATATTAGAGAGAGGCCAGCTAGGATAAAATGTTAGCAGCTAAAGCTTCAGCAAACAACAGATACATTCAAATTTGTACATGTCATAGGCTACGTAGCATATTGACATATCTACAAAACATGTCATATCACGTTCATATTACATGTTTATTACCTGGCTTTAATGATGAGAGGTGGGGGGAGTGTGGTGCAGTTACAGGCGTCAAGGCTGCCAAGCCGGTGACTGTGGTTCATGTGTTTCAGCATTTGTTAGAGTCGAATCACTTGATATTTCTAAGGAGACCTCAATCTCCAGCATCTCCAGCTGTGTTTGTGGTGACAAAACAGGTATTTTAAGTCAAAACGTGATCTTTTCTGAACCCTATCCAAGTGTTTTTGGGCCTTAACCCAGCGGTGGGACAAAGTCATTGTTTTGCAAGTCACAAGTAAATCTCAAGTCTTTGCTCTCATGTCCTGAGTCAAGTCCAAAGTCCTAAACAAGTCATTAGTATGCTATGTACTCCAGTATTTATGGTTGCACGGAGGCACTACGCAAGTGGCCTATGCAGTAATGAGCATTTATACATGTGCACAGGTGTGTCTGTTTTGCTGGTGGTGGTGAGCGGATTGCCAGCCGTACTTTCCCCTTTAAACACAAAGACTCCCTCGGCTCACAGCTGAGTCTCTGAGGGAGAGACAGCGGACAGGCCGAGTGTCTGCAGGGAGGGCACCGAGCTTGAACAACTTGTTTCGGAGGAGGAGTATAGTCCAAGAAGAGTGGCCAGGAGGGACTGCAACAGCCGAAGAGTTCAGTGTATTTAACAGGGAAACTGCAGGTCACGGTTCCAGGGCGGCATTCCGAACGTTCACTTTCATGTTTCGGAATGCCGGCCCTTAATGTTTTTTAGAAAAAAGGGCGGACCATCGGAATAGCGGTTCTTCGGAATGGGGGTCGCCCCCCGCAGGTCACAATACCTGTTACTGGCACCGCTGCTAGGCACCGGAGGAGAAGCCGGAGAATGCGATGCTTCCAAGCGAACCGATCGGTGTCGCTGCGGTGCAGTTACATTTGAGGCTACGGCTCAGGGCATGCACCTACACAGAGGCTATTGCTCAGTAGCGTATAGTCGTCATGGAGGGCAATTCATCCGCGTTAATTTTTTGACACATTATTTTTTCTGTAATTAATTAATCGCAAATTCGCAATTAACGTGTTATTCTGACAGCCCTATACACACTTTCACTAAGTACTTCCAAGTCTAAAGGCTCAAGTCCAAGTCGAGTTACAAGTCATTTGTGTTAAAGTCCAAGTGGAGTTGTAAGTCTTTTATGATATTGTCAAGTGGAGTCTAAAGTCATCAAATTTGTGACTCCAGTCTGACTTGAGTCCAAGTAATGTGATTCAAGTCTACACCCCTTCCTGAAACCTAACCAGAGCATGAGCACAGTGTTGTGAAAAGAGAGAAATTGAAAAGTGTGTAATAAAGCTTTGGCTGTGTAGCATGCATGAACTGGGCTTACAATTGAACTATAACCTTGATTCCAAGGTTGCTGACGTTACAAACAAACGATAAATTTATGATATTTTTGTGGAGGAAATATGGTGAAGGAAATATGTGACCTACAAGAAATCAGAGAAATCACAAACAAGTCAGAGAGCCAGAGTCATCATACACACACACACACACACACACACACACACACACACACACACACACACACACACAGACGCTAGAATTAAAATGATCACAAACAGTATTAGAAGGAGGAAGAGGAACCTTTTCTGGGATCTGGTGTCATGGTCATTAGCTCTGAAATTAATTAAGTGTTAACGTCTCTTTTATAGAAAAGGGCTTATAAGTAAAACATGCTGGTGCCTGTAAGATGTCAGCGAAAACAATCCAGCCTTTTCATTCACATTATTTATAGCCAACAGTCTTGTGTGAGTCAACTGGCACTGTGGTAAATGGTGTCTAGGTTTAAGGGTACAAGCAGCAGCGTGAGCGCACATGATATCTCACTTATTTATCAGTTTATGTAGTATTTATGTTGTTTGAACAAGGTCTGAATTCATTTCTGCTTAATTTAGCTCATGTGCTTGTGTATGCAACTCAAAACAGCCTATGAAACATGAAACAAATTCAACCTCATTGGCAGAGGTGGACATAGGCCTACATACCAGCCACCAATGTTACCTGCCAGCAGTGAAAATTCACATCCGAAAAGAACATTCTGTACCTTAAGTCAGGACAGTTCACCTGGTCGTCACTGTCCAATCCAGATGAAGCATGGCCTGAGACCTGAGCAGCTGGCAGTGATAAGGTTTTACTGATACTGTCCTGAGTTTAACCTCCAGCATGAGAAAAGCTGAAGTAATCTGTTGCTGAGCCAGAACATCTGGTTCATCTGGGCTAATAATTGACTCTGGTCAGGCTGTGAGAAGTCAACACCTGGGCTTTCTTCCACTGATTCAGAGCGCTAGCAGACACTGTGTCCACGTTTAGTACACCGTAGACTTGAGAGACTCTAACCATTGGCTTGCTTAACCTCCATTGACTTCCTAATCCAGAGGATGTTAGTGGAGGGGAGCTGTCATGCTGAAATGCTGAGACACGGCAGTGACCAACCTCTCCCATCCTCCTTGTAGCACAGCACTCTTTTCTGTGAAACCCGACAACACTCAAGTTCCCACCCACCCCTGGGAGCTTTGGAGGTTTCCAAAATGTAAATATAGAAACAATGTGTGAGATATTGATACGCTCAGCAGAGAGGTTGTAGACATTTCAGACGGGGGTGGATGCAAAACATAGGGCCTTAAGGTCGGAGTGGTTGGTGTGGTAAATGGAGACACCCACTTGTGTTGCAGACACTACATGTTTAGTAGTAGTACTTGAATTTGCTGCACTCACATCTGGCTTAAGTCTTATTTTTAGTAACGTCACTCCTCTGATGTATAGACTAGTGTGAGGGGCCGACTGGGCTGCAGTTTGCTGCTTGACACCAGGTGGACAGGAGGAGGGGATGGAGGGAGGATTTAGAGGTTTTAAGGATTAGAGCAGTGGAAAGAGGGAAAAAAGGGGGAGACAGAAAGAATAGGAAGAGCTTCTGTAAGGGGTCCCACACACACACACACACACACACACACACTGCTAATCTCTTTACCAGGGCTCCCAAAAGTTGCAGGCTACAGGGTGCATCTAGAGGGCAGCGAAGCCCCCCTTCCTGCCTGCTGTCTGATACGGCAGCTACTGTCCACCAAAAGGTCAACTGCAGTTTTGTCACTAAGATCCAGTGTAGGCTTTCATTTAAAGGAGAAACAGCTTGACTTCTATTTTTTTTCCTTCAAGTGACAGTTTGGTTAGTGGTGGATTTGACTTCTTCTCCTTAAACTTGAACAATATTAATACAATTATTTATTAGTTAGTTAATTAGTTATTAAAATTATTATTGTTGAATGACTGCATAAAATTTGAAGGAAGTTGCTCCTAGTAATGAACCGACAGAGAATTATCACCTGAATCTCCTCTAAGCTATATGACGTTTTAGCTTCTTTGTGTTTATTGTTTTGGTTTTTAAGGCTCACAACATAACTGTTTTGATTCATTCACATCAACAGTAGGAAACTGTTTTGGGCTCTGAAAACCCACTGTGAGATACCTGTCTAGCACCAAATGGCAGACAAAGTTAGCTATGTAGTGGTGTAGTTTGGCAGCTAAAGAGATGGATATTTGTCTCAGGAGGTAGATGAGGTACAATAGACTACAATAGAGCTAAAAGAGAGTTTATATTGGTCTGACATTCATCAGGTGGCCAGAGACATGACCCCAAATGAATGCTAATGTTGCTGCATATCTAATGGCTCTGTGGATATGCAACTATTTGCTAAAACCTTGTCCTAACTGCATGTGAGCATCTGATGCAATGCAATGCCAGATGCTTTGTTATATGAGTGAGAGAAATTAAAACAGAAACAGGGTGTCGGGCTCAAAGCGGTGCATGGAGCTCGCTGCGCAGTGCTGCGTCGCTTGCGGGCAGTTAGAGAACACTACAATAAGAAACAATGAAATCAAGCTGATTTTGTTCCTGACGCTCGTGTCACATGCAGGTAGGACACAATGTAACACATCGGCTCTGACTAAACATTTTTTGAGAAAAAATGTCAATGTTGTGTTAATACGTAGCTTGTTGCGCAGCCCCTTAGTGGACAAAGAAGGAAAAGAAAATGTCTGCCGCTTTAAGCAAAGACAGTTAGACCTTTTTTCTGTCTGCAGGCAGTTTGAAAGTAGATATAAGGTGAATTTAGTCTAGTTTAGCGTCATTCTTGGATGTCTGTGGCATGGAATTTAATAGTAGCTCATTTAAACAGAAGGAAAATAACATGTTAAACTTCTCCAACAATGAATGATTGTCAAAATACACAGAATTGATGTCATTTCAGTGACATTTTCAATTAATTCTCTCTATTAACAGATAACCTCACAGACATTTCTACTGAGGATGTACAAACAGTCATTGCACTCGTAATCTAACTGAAGGAATAGATGCCTTCTAAATGGAAGGGTTGATTACGTGGTGAATTATGTATGTAATATACATACATTTGGGTCAATAGACGTGAAAGGATTATCTAAAGATATATATTTTAGGTGGAATTCTGAAGACAATAGAACCAATAAGACCAGTGTTTTTTCCCCAGAGTATAAATCAACAAACTTTCGGGCGCTGCATGTGAAGTCACATCAGGAGCTTTTCGTCATCTGTCATAGTGAAAACTGCTGCCGTGACACTACTGATTGTGCTGTGGCCAGAAAAGTAACATGCTCGATATTACCTAAGCTTTCTTTGGGTCTTGTTTCAAGCTGAACTGAGTTGAGCCAGAACACGATTTGTGGGTCTGTCTCATATATTGATGGGTGACTTCGAGAGTTCCCTCCAATATCTACAGATATGGATCTAGTTTACTTTGTGACTAATTGCTTAAGAACATTTCTGGTGGACCTGTTTGTTTTTCAATGTCATCGAATTTTACCTACATTGCTGCATTTCATCGATATAGTATTTACTGTATTAGTGACGTATTGACACTTAAAATGAACAGAGTGCTGATTGTATTCTCATAAATGCATTCATTCCTTTTGAAAAATAATTAATTAGTATGGTGTGCAAGATTCGGCTTCATTCTGCATATAAAAAGAAATATGTTTTACCATACAGAATGTTAATTATGAACTTTTTACAGTTGCAGAGTTAAAAAGCCTAGAACTGTCAAGAGTATCATCTGTATTGTTTAAGCCTGTAGCGTACATTGGTCCTAAGATAATATAACTGACCTTTGAGTGATTTCTGTCCTGTTTAAATCCGAAATCCTTCTTCTTACTGGGAAAGTTTGAGCTTGTTTGCACAGCTGAAAGCAGAAGCAACTAGCATTATGTCAAGTTACCAAATTTTGTCTCTGGAGTACAAAAAGGAGATTCCCACTAAACCCAATTTGGTATCGTTCAGTTGAGATAAAGAGAAACATTTTCCAGAGCAGACTTAAGAGTTTCAAGGTTTCTGTGAGAAAAATGCTAATGTTGAATTATGGATCAGGTCTGAAAATAGCACACACTTGGAAGCGGTTCCTGAAATATTTAAATATTCAGTTCACTGGCTGCTGTTGATGTTCTCAACCTTTTTTTTTCTTCTTGTTAACCTGTTTCAGTTTTGGCCCACTGCTGAATTCCACTAATTACAATGTGACATGTGCACAAGTCCATGTGCACAGATCTATGCTTGTGTGCATGTGTATGTATGTGTGTGTGTCTGTACATGTATGGATTTGCTCATGTGTTTTAATGTTAATGAGAAAGCAATGGTCATTGCCATGTTGCATAGGCAACACACTCAGATAAGCACATACACTCTCACAAAAATGTACTCACACACACTCAAAATCCACATATACACACCCCCACAGACACACAGCATCCACACTGTATGTCTGAGAGCATGTGCACTGCAGTACTTACGTGAGACAGTACACAAAATGCACCACAAACCCAGATGGTGTTGTAGTTTCCTCGGCCTGTGGATGAAGCTTGCAGAAGGAAAGAAACGCTCCTGCAGAGACAGAATGCCTTTGTCACTGTACGGTTTATCCTCTTGCTTTGCAGCCAGCCTCCACTCCTTTCACAGACAGCTGGAGAGAGCGTCAATCCATGTGTTCCATATGTGTGTGTGTGTGTGTGTGTGTGTGTGTGTGTGTGTATATATTCAGTGTGTTCAGGATTGGATCTTCACACTTTGCTCTTGATTAAAAGAACTCAAAGGCAGCCGGGTGTGTCTGCAACACCTGGAGGAATGGAAGCCAGTGGGGGGCAGTGAGGTGGGGGTGGTAAGCAGCCATGTAAGTTAAAGTATGTAATTTGTGTTCAGGCTCTTTAATTTAACTCTCTTCTGAAAGGTAACTCTCCTACTCTGGTCTAAGTAATAATGTAACAAATTTACAGAGGCACAACATTTTATCAGACCAAATTATAGCATTTTTGACACAGATAAAATCACGAGGTTTTGAGCTTTCAAACAATTACTTTTTAAAGTTTAGTGACCAAACCACCCTCATGTTGAAGCTGCTGTTAGGGAACAACCTGTTTTTGTATCCTACAACTATTCTGCCCTCATTTTATGCTTATGGACGCTAAAAGAAAGTCACCTTTTGTGTCCCGTTGGTCTGGGGTTGTTTTCTGTGGTTTTGAGCTTCTAAATTCAAATTAAGAGGAATCTGAATGTTTTAATAATCAGTGAAATTTTAGACACCACCCTATCAACAGAACAGAAATCTGATGTTGGACAACTTGTTGGTCCCTTTCAGTGACAGTTTTTTAACATACAATTTCAGTATTGGAAATTATATTGGCACTGGACACTGGAGATTGTATGCCTTGTATTCTTTCAATAGGACCATAATTCTCAGGACACTGGGCTGTTTAGACAAACTTTGTCACCAATGGCAACCCCCTCACAGTGTCCTTTTAAAGCCAGGCCCAGAAATGGTATTCCCAGTTTGCTGTGAAGGAACTGGTATAGTCTGCATGGAGCCCTGACCTCTACCTCATCAAGCAAGACCTAATCACCAAACATCAGTGTTGGCCTTCTGCAGATCCAGGTTCTAAATCTGGTGTAAAGCCTAACCAGAAGTGTGGAGGCTGTTATACAGTAGAAACAATATTACTGCCATACTACTATAACAGAACTGTAGCTATTTTTTTGTACAACAGACTAGATGTTTTCATCAGTCATATAGGGTTGAAATGTTTGGGGTCCACATGCTTTGGCCATGCAGTGTATGCATATATAAAAAAAAATTAAGTAATACAGTCACACCTACCTACTCTAAAACTGTTCCTGTTTCCCTCATTTTCCATGTCCTCAGACCTCTGAACTATCTTGTGTGATTTGGTAAACATCCTTGTATTTGTGTGTTGATACAGCTGCGCTGATCTGAGATCTGGTTAATCATTAGCTACAGCAGCAGAGACATGGGGGACAAAATGTGACAGAGAACCAGAACACTGCCTTTCACACTCTCAGAGGATGGGAAGAGATGGTGGCTTGTACTATGTGGGCTGGGTGGGACTCTGAGCTAGTGTGTTGAGAGAGAGTGAGAGACCTGAGTGAGCCTCTTTAGTGCTTCCAGACCTCCCCAGCATCAAAGTTTAATGAGAATGCATTCTACTTGGGCTGACCAGGCTCTCTCCATCTCTCCTTCCATCTCTGTCTGTGTTTGTGGCCAGAGGAAGTGATGGGATTATATCATGAGTGGCCACACACAATATTTGATGGGACTCAAATTTGTACCCTATGGTAACACCAGCCACCACTCAAAAAGTGTTGGCTGTGTTCAATGTTCATTTAATAACCATTCATTTTAAATAATTGTGAATTTGTTTGTGTCTAGCACATGTGGCTGTGTGTGTTTTTGTGAGTGTGCATACCTGAAATGTAACTTTGAAAAATAAATTCTATCACGGTTTATATATAACAAATATATACATATATAACCCTGTCATCACTTCATTTAAGTACATTTATGTACTTTACTTTTCTGGCTTTTATCTTTTTGATGGAGTAAATATAGCATTAGCATCTGAACCACTATTACACATATAGTAGCTTGTAGCATATGATATACCCATTGAAAGTTCTTTTGTGTAATAAATTAAAGTAAAAACCATCTTAAAGCATCTTAAATTCAATGAATTATTACGTTCAGCATACATTTCCAAAAGTACCTCGACAGCAGGCTACAACGCAGTGTTCTGCTGCCCTCTGTGGTTCTGCTGCACCTGTGACCATCACATCATCACTGATGTGAGTTATGCTTTGCCTTGATTGGATGCAGATACAATAGGCTATTATAGGTGCACTTTGTAAGATGTTGCCAGAATTTTAGTTTAAAACATTCCAAAAAAATGAACTAACATTATCAACTGAATGTGACGAAACAACAGTGTTAAAGTTTTTTCAAAGACATCTGGTATGTACTGTGTTATGGAGATGTCTAGTGAAGTTAGCATGCTAACCAGCTAGCCCCAGCCCATCCTGTCCTATAATAACAATTTGTACCTCAAAGTCTGATACTATAGCTGCTAGATGTGCATATCTTTTCCTCTATCACATTACCCTTTAATGTTAAGTGTGCACATGACTAAGCTGGTAACAAGAAAAAGCTGCATTTTCACAGATGTTTCCTCAGCATGCTTAAGTCTGGAGCACTGTGTTGATTTACTCCACTCCTGCAGGAACATAACAGTTGCGAAACATGACTTCTGCACATACTGCTCAAGCACGACATTTTAAATGGAAACAAACCACAATACCAGCAGCTGATGTTGCACAACAATAAAAATCCAACGCAACAGTGTGTGTAGCCCACAGAAAATTAAGTGAAGAAGAGGAAGGAGGGAGGGCTACAAAGGAGTGGGATGGTAGCTGAGGCTGCTGGGACAGAGTGAGGGGATTAGAGATTGTCTGTAATTACTCCACATCTACTCCACCAACTCGAGTCGTGGCTTATACGTCACCCAGCTGGCTGTGTGAGGTCAGAGGCTTTGTATGCTACATGTGATTGTGTTTGTGTCTGTGACTCAGAATTTAAAAGAGAGAGAAACAGTGGGACAGTCTATACGTATACAGTGATGTGGAAGAGAACATTGTTATCAATTCCTTGGCTTTGACAGAGTGGAATCTAATATAGAACACTGAAGATATGAGATACGAGTGAGGTATGAGTGGAAAAGAAATAAAGGAAATTGAGGAAGAGTTGGAGGGATATAAATGGAAAAGACAGAAAAAAATAAATGCATGGGGAGGAGGGAGATAGAGTGATAGACATACACACACGGATATGCACACATACACACTGAGGAGTCGATGCCAGAAAAGCACTCTGCTCCATGAATGTGGGTAAAACACTCACAACATCAATAAAAAGAGTTATCAACATCTAAGCACTTGCTCTGAGAGGGGCGTCTTAGCCTGATACTATAAGCTGAAGGCAGGCTAAAGCTATGTAGCTAAAGCCCTCAGTGTGTGTAATGATGGAGCAGTAACAGTGGCAGTGTTAGAAACAGAACTGAAACAAAAAAACTAAATCAAGTCTTTTATTATTACAGTTTCTTCAGCCCCATAGACCCGTCAGTGACTCAATCATTAAAATGCCTGCGGCCATCTCACTTTAGTTAGTGAAATGCTAGTATAAATCCCACTGTTGGTAAAGATATCAAATATGTCATGCTGAATGCTGATTACCATTAAAATACATGGTGCACATAACATCCACAGCTAAATGCTAACATGCTAACTATGGTGATTAATAATGCCAATGTTTAGCAGGTAATGCTTTTTTTGATCTTATGTAAGCATATTAGCATCTTAACATTAGCTAATTAGCACAAAACAGTATACAACAGTATACCACAGCAGACATTTTGACCAGTCAAGCAGAAAAAGCACAGGTGTGACCAATAATACTAAAGATGGCTCCATTCTATTAAGTCCCAGTAAGCCAGTGAGTAAGCATGTACAATACCGGAGTCTTGGAACTAACTCACCTAAATGAAATGCAACCATCATTAATGTTATAAATTCCACCCGTGCTTTTCCTTCTTTGACAGGTCAAGATGTCTGCCATAAGAGGGTCTATTGAATGAGTTACAATTTTGACTTGTTAATGGTAAATTAACATCAAATTGGGATCAACAAAGTTATTACAATTCATTCTGAAGGGGGCATGAATGTTTGTACCACATTTTGTGCTAAAAAGTAAACATCATGATGAAAAGTCAGGGGATGACCAAAGTCTGTAGGATTCAACATTGGTGGTCTACGAATCTCTATATGTAATTTCATGACAAATGTTCCTGTAGTTATAGAGATATTTCAATCTGGACCATAGTTATAGACCAACCAACTGACAAAAACAGTGTCATCCCCAGAGACACAATGCTAGTTTGACTAAGTAAATTTAACCGTTAATATACAAAATGGCAGTTTAAATTTGTGGTGTGGCAATCCTCAGCTTTCAAATAACTGAGGTTAATAATTGTGAGGTTTGATCAAAAGGAGTTCCAATCCAATTCTGACCCCTGCATCCACTCGCCTTATCCACTCCATTTCTGTTTGAGGTAATGTGCTGGCAAGCACATATCCGCGCTGTAAACCACGGATATGGTAAATTTTAAGTTTAATATGTTCAAATGTTAAGGTTTTATTTATGTTGTTGGAGTGGCCTTTCTTATTTAGTACTCTAGGGGCTTTTGGGTTTGGGGAGGTATCTATTTCCTAAGTTAGATTGCTATATTCAAACCCAAGGGTGGCTGTCTTGACAAATGGCTTGATATCAGCTCAGTTTGAAATGCATAGAGGAACTATGTCTGTCCCCTGTCCTCCCTCCTCTTTGCACTCATCCTGGAACCTCTGGCACATGAACCCATCATTCCCCGGTGTTCAGATTGGCCAGGAGTCACATAATTAGATGCTATATGCTGACGATATATTATTATCTGTAGCACAACCCCATCACTGCAATGCACTTCTCCACCAGAGAGGGCACCACCCTGGTTTTTAATTGAGAGCTCCCTTCTTGACACTTTACCTCCCCTGGTGTTGGTTTTTGCCCAGCTACCTCAGGAGGCTAAAACACATCCTATCATTTTGCATTTGCAGGGAATTTGGAAAAAAGTGTCTGTAGCCTACAAATCTGATCCTTACCTGCTTACCCCTCAGCAGGGTTGTGGGTTAATCCAAAGCTCTGTATAGATAAGAAACCCTTCTACTGGAGAGTATGGGCCAAAAAAGGTATTATGTCCTTAAAGGATATGTATGATGGGTCTATATCTACATCTTTTACTATGTTAAAGGAGCAATATGATACACCTCAGAATTCTTGAAATTTCTCCAAATTAGACATTTACTTAACCAGGCTATTATGAATCTTCAAGTTACTCTATTCAGATCTGATACCCTTGGTGAAATACTTAATGTTTTTGGAAAGGGTAAGGAAGCTTCAATAGTTTAGTCGGCGCTGCAGGGTAGGCTCAGTGATCAGACAGATGGCCTCAAACAGACACGGGAGGCAGGCCTCAATCAGTCATTTAGTGATGAGGAGTGGAGTGCCATCTTGCGAAACCCTAACACATCCTCTCATGAGATTAGGAACAGATTATTGCAATAAAAAAATTCTAAATTTGTATTTGTTAATTGGACCTCTACAAAATTACACAGGGTTGGATTAAGAGAGGACTCAGTATGCTGGAGATGTGGGGGTGCCCCAGGGACCCTTATTCAGTTACTATGGTCTTGTCAAAAGGTTCAGGTGGTTGTTGGCAAGGACATCCCATTTCTACTTAGCCTGTACGGATTGGGTGATTCTGCCCCTTTAAGGGCACCTCTAAACCACTGATGGGGTGGACCCACACAGTCATCATGCTGGGCTGAAAGCTCCTTGCTAGAGAATGGAAATTGGTGGATCTTCCTCCGTCCAGTCTGTGGTTTACCCAATTAAGTGCATTGCAGCCTATGAAGAGTTGACATAAAGGATGGTAAATCAGCTAGACCTGCACCACACTAAATGGGGGAAATGTTGATTTTTTTATTGCATAAGTGATCATTTCTAGTCTCACTCCAACACAGTTGTCATTTTAACGTCCAGCGCCCACATTGTGTAAATAGCAAATGTACTTGCGGCCCCCTGTGCGCCCCTGGATGTGTTGGTCTTAAAATGAGGTGTGGTCAGGAGCGCTGATGGCAGATTGTTATCTTGAGGGAGCGAAAAGTGACAGCGCCACAGACCAACAAAAAGCTGCTCTAAAGACAAAGGCGCTGTCTGTTTACTGCTATTTAAAGGATGCATTAGATGCGCCTACACAGGCGGGTTCACACCGTTCATACACTCTGTTTTTATGATTTGAGAGGCTGCTCACAGCTATTTTAAACATTTCCATGGATGCAGTAATCTACCGTAACAAATATCATGGACAATTAATCAGCGAAACTAAAAAGCTGTAGTTATAAACTTATAAACAAGTCAGGAGTTTTAAATAATCAATGAAGTTTATCAGCTGTTCCTCATGTGTAAATTCACATGTTAATGTAGAGATACACATATCGTTTCTGCTGCTGGAGACTAGCTGCAGGTAACGTCATTAATAATCCTCATTAAGGACGCATTTTTCCCCTCTCATCCCACCGTTATTGATCAGGTTGATACTCTTTATGACCTGTCCTGCCTGATCCACAGAATGAGATCCGCGGACACACAAAGAGATGCAGCAGCGCTCCTCCTCCTCAGTTAAATCACAGTGTATATTTTCATATACAGTCAAACAGAGTTGTTGATGGGACAGATGATTGTGAAACAGCGGGGCAGAGGGTCCACCAGCCGAGGACCACATCTTTTTCCCTCAGCGAAGAAGAGTGCCACTGGTTTATATGTGCCAGGCCCTGGCGCACCTGGCTCTTAAAGGGAATGGGAGACGACACTCTGACAGGTTTGATTTATGTTCCACCCAAAACACACCCATGACTAATTCAGAGTCTAAATGCAACCCTTTGCACCGTGCGTCACACTTTGCTCCCAGATTATCCATTATAGAATGGACTTGGACACGCCCTAAACGCACTAGGTGCAATTTAGACCATGTGCTGTAGACCGTCTAAATAGGGCCCAAAGTCTCTAGCTTCGACACACCATCAATGCTCCCCTAAAGCTGTGTACTAAACCAGCAGGTTTATGTGACTACAGAAGTCAGTGTAGATGTGGCTCAAACATTGGATCCTGGAAAGAATGACAGCTGGGAATCAAACCCCATTGAGCCAGGGAGGATTGACCAGATTGTTTGAGAAATTGCTGCCCTATAGATAGATACACAGTGGCCATCTGGGTGCTTTATTTCTGCTTGCTTTATGAAGTTAGTATCATTTTATAGCCTTTTGACAATGGAGGGAGTCGAATATATAAAAGTCTTCATGGATAACATCATGGCAGGCAAACAAGAAAGCAAAGAAGGTGTTTACATGTGTTTAATCAGCCATCTGTTGCTGTTCTCTTTCCTTACTTCCTTCTCCTTTCATCACTCTCGCATGTCATACTCCAGCAGGACTTTTTTTTAAGGCTTTCTTTTTACACATAACTCTGTTCGTCATTTCCAATAAATCACCAATGTTCCTGCTTTTATAAACTGGTTACTGCTGTTCTTAAGCACATCTATCTATTCTTTCCCTCTTCTTCCTCCCCTTCCTCTTTCCATCATCCTGTCTCCATCCTCTTTCCATCATCCACTCTTCTCAAGTGGTATTTATAGAGTGGCTCCGGATACATCGGCTTCTCTCCTCTGCTGGTCTCTGGCCCACGCTTGTTTCCGTCTTGGCTCTCTTTGTTCATCCTTTGCTTTTTTGCTTGTTCTCCTTCCTCCTCCTCCTCCTCCTCCTCCTCCCTGTAGACAGCTGTTTGTCTATCTATCTCTTTTGGAGATGGGAAGACTTCTGGGATCGTGTACACACACTCTTCACCTGTTCTTCCTGTCTTCCTGTTTCCCCCCCTCTCTCTGTGTCTTCTCCCTGTCTGTGTCTTCTCCCTTTCATTTAGCTCTTCTGATCACCACACCTCCACCTCTGACTTGTCCTTTCCTTCTCACAGCCTGTGTCAACACGTCTGTCATCTTCCTGGTCTCTAGCACCCTCAGTTGTGCTGTCATGGAGTGCTGGGCTGATTCAACCAAAAGCTCCAAACCTCTGAAAAATGCCCGTTTGCGTTGTTACACCCATTAGTGTCCACTGTCTGCTCACCTCAGCTGGTGAGGGTGCTGACTTTTCAGGGACATAGCTTTAGCCGGTATTTTAGCATGATATCACGTATGCAGCCATCATGTGCATATTTAGGACTCTTTTACAGGGATCTCATGAACAAGTCAGCTTGTGATGGGGTTTTTCAACCATCTGAGAGAATTTAAGCGTTAGCATTAACTTACGCTAGTTAGCTGCAGCTGATGAGATCTGTGAGCTACAGCTGCCATTTCAACCACCAAAATCCATGACCAACAGTTAAATTACTTCTGTGGGAAATCAAAGACACATTTTTTCAAAAATTGTGCACGCTACTTGCAACAGGCCATGAATGTATTATAGACCTGGACACAGGGGTGTCGCTCAGCCAATTTTGCCCAGTGGTCAACAGGCGGTAATGCAGAAAATTCTCTTCTGGCTCAAAAAGCATTTTCGTCAGACGTCAGACCACAATTATATTTCTTTTTATTATGTATTTTTGATTCATACAGGTTTTATATTAATATATTCATCAAGCCCAGAGGTGTGTAAATCTGTGACATCATCACAATTGAAAGTCCACGGACAGAGCAGAAATTCATGGGCGGAGCCAGTTTGAGAAACACTACTGTGCATGGTCAGTAGGCCGCAAAACCAGGAAGTAAACCGGAAGCTAGCATTATTAAACATTATTGGTTTGCGCCAGGTGAGCAATTCTCATTGAACTGTACTGTAGGTGCCATCTTTGCATTTGGTATCTAGTTCTTATAAATCTATGCCACGGGTGAAACAGTAAACAACCAACCAAGAGAGCAGGTCATAGTGAACGGCCTATCAGCACTGCCTGCTGCCCTGTGCCAAGAGCTGAAACACACAGACTGCTTCTTTTCTCATTTTTTGTGCCTCCTCCGACTTAGAAAAAGAGTCACCAGGAATCAGCTGATGAGACAGAAATAGTACTGCTCACAACACACACGCACACACACACACACACACACACACACACACACACACAGAGCTTTCCCCCACTCCCCTCCCCATCCTTGGGCAATGTATTCATAGCGGTGCTAATTAACAACTCCACACCAGCGACTGGTGAAGAGAGTGGAGACACAAGAGGGAGAGATAAAGAGAACAAGAGAGAGAAGGGAGAGAGAGGGAGGGAGTCCTTGGACATGCTGAGCTGAATATGTGAGGCCCTAGGCGAAGGCAAACCCATACATGTGTATATGTGGGTTTTCTGTCTGTTTCATTGTTTATACTTGCCGATGTGTGAGAGTGCATGTAACTGTGTGCATGTGTGCCCATTTGCACTCTTGTTTTGACAAGGCCAAAGCAGGGCTAACCCACATCTGGCTCTCTGGCTGTGCCCGCTGGCCCATGGTGTTAACCTAGAGAGAGGAGGCTGCCACAGTTCAGCCGGTTCACACCACTTGGACCCCCCTGGTCACCGTCTGCCAGGACCACATGCTGACAGTGTCACATTACAGTTGTGTAAATTGGTTACTTTTTTCAGAAATGAGTAGCGTACTGTAACAGATATCTTGTTTTTCACATTCAGCAAAAACACTGGTCTTGGCGAGGGCATGTTAGCTTAGCGCTCGGGCTGGAGGTTAACTTCTGCAGAACAGGACATTAAAACCGTCCAGACCGGTAACTCCAGAGGTGTTTTAATGACATTTTGTGTCTTGTTAGCTGTCTGGCTTAGCTAACTTAGAGGTTATACAGTAGGTCAGAGGTTTTTACACTTTGAGCACCTTTTACTAATTGAGCCACGACATCTCATTTTCTATTTTATAATGTGATAAATACAGAAGATATGACTTAGGGTGTGGAAAATAGTATGCCTATGATTAACAAGGGAAGGTAACATCGTACCTCAATAAATGATTTTACCTACAGTGTCGTTCACAATCCACCCACAAATTCAACGGGATTTTATCCGCCATACTGTTGGAAGTTGTGCCTTTTTGAAGGTGTGAAGAAGATATGAGGCTTGCAAGGCGGTGCACAGCGCAGCGCAGGTGTCGTTGCTAGTTTCAGTCCAACACAGTTGTCATTTTCACGCCCAGCGCCAGTGTTGTGTAAATAGCTTGCAGCCACCAGTGCGCCCCTGGGTGTTTTGGTCTTAAAATGAGGTGTGGTCAGATGCACTGATGGCGGATTGCTATCTTGAGGCAGTGGAAAGTGACAGTGCCATAGACCAACAAAAAGCTGCTCTAAAGTCAAAGCCGCAGTCTGTTTACTGCTATTTAAAGGATGCATTAGATGTCTCTGCGGGGCAGAGGGTCCAGCAGCCGAGGATCACATCCCTGTACGTCACTGAAGACGAGTGCTACTCTTAATTTGTGCCAGGCCCTGGTGCACCTGGCTCTTAAAGGGAATGGGAGATGACACTTGGATTGGTTTGATTTATGTTCCGCCCGAAACAAACCCATGACTAATTCAGAGTCTATATACAACCGATTTGTGGCGTGGGCTGCACTTTGCGCCCAGATTATCCACCGTTTAACTAGCAAAATGGACTTGGACACACCCTAAACGCACTAGCACTCTGTGCTTTAGACCATGCGCTACAGACCGGCTAAATAGGGCTGATGGAGTTGATATTTATGTATTTTTTTATGAGTACATTTTTGTGCTCCAGCCAGGTGCTCTAGCGCTACAAACAAAAACTGAACCTTTGTGGACTGAAGGATTGTCCCTATAGATTGATTGGTTGCCATGGCGCTCTTCTCTCAGGGTCTTTTTCATGGCTCAGGACTGTATCTGGAGCTCCCATCTTCATTTGTCATTACATGATGGAGGCCCCAGCACCACACCACTTCACCATAGCTCTGCACTGGCACCAACAGAAAAGAACAGTAATAACAGCCATAACTTGAAAGACAGCTCGATGTCAGTGTTGAGGACCTCTTTGTTTGCACCTTACACAACATGTGTACAGTGTACAGTGGCCAGAATTACATGTACCTTTGTATCAATTTACTGCTAGTGTTGAGTAATTTAGGAATGTTACGTCATTTAAGTTAATAATAGAACCTTTTCACTGTATTTTTTCACAGCAGGTGAAACACAGATATAAAGCTGCATTAAGTTATCCTTGGCCACTGTGGGACAGCAGTACAATTTCATGTTTATACATCCATCTTTGATTAGCATTTATCTGAGCTGTGTTTCTGTCCACCCAGCTGATGTGAGAACATCATTCTGTCTCCTTGCCTGTGAAGTTAATGATATGAGTTACGGACTGGGAACACCACCATCGTTCAGTGAGCTAAAGGAGGTTTAAAGGCTACGTAGAGCTGAAGGGAAGGGCTGAGCTTGGTAGCCACATATAATATGGGTTTGTCATGATAAGCAACCCTTTTCACTTTGTACATGGTAACATGACTCATTGCTAATATGTTAATAAAAAAGAAGTGTTTTTTCAATGACATTTAAACCGACTTTTACACAACAACACAACTACAACATTTAGTAGCTGTGAAGTGGCTGAAGAAAGAGTCTGTCTGCTGTACTCGTGCTTCACCACCTGTGATCCCAGGTATGGTGACTGACCCCTGGGGAGGCAGCAGGCTCAGGCCTGTAATCAATGAGCACACAGTAGAGTTAACACAGAGAGCAGGTCTTTTCCTGGGAGGAAATTCACAGACTGATTATGTTTACATCAGTATGGTTGGGGTCACTCATGAATCTACTGCTGAGTCAAGGTTAGGATGAACCCAAAGGTAATGTTGATGATGTGCATTTAGGTAGAAATTATGATGTGTATATGAACAGTGTGCTGACTCAGCAGGCAGGATGTGAATGTTAAATATTGGATGTGTCGGTGTGACAGTGACTGCACGTGTCCTGTGAATGCTGTGGCTGCGTAATGTATATTCCGTATGAGCTGAGTCGCTCGCTTGTCAGTTGAGGACCAATTTCACCCTCACTGAATATTGTATGTATTTATGGAATCTATCATTTATAGTGTGTCAGTCTGCCCTTTTTCTGTTCACTGTTTGTGAGAGCGTGTTCCCATTAAACATTCACTGCACACCTCAGTCAGTCAGTTATCAAATTGGGAAAAAACATCTGTACAACTAAATAGTTATGATTTAAAGCTACATTAATCAATACTTTTATATAAATGACTTTGTAAGATGGAAGGGAATTGTCACCAGCCTGTTGTGGCGCCCCCTATGACTGAAACTACAAAATCAGAAATAGATAAAGCAGTAAATGAATTGCTCGATTAATAAAAGCCATCAAATGCACCAAAAATAATAATGAAAATGAATGTTTGTTGATTTCTATGTCTTCATTGTCCCTAGGTGAGCAACACATCAGTTAAGACTGAATCACTGAATGGGACTTGTCTTACTAACATTTAAGAGATATCTTTGTGCTTTACCATTTCCTGTGGACGTGAAATTGTCCAGACCTTTCCTCCATCCAGAGATTTTCAGTCAGACGTGATGAGACTGTGCTCGCTGCTGCAGAGCTGCTCTGTGATTTGGACTGAGAGCACAGATTTATTTTATTTAAAAAAAGTCACCTGGTGCAGCTTTAGCAGTGCGTGTCTGCTGAATGTGTGGAAGTGGTAGAAAAGACTGATGAAACCGTGGCTCTAAGAACAGGAACAGCTGGTGCACCGACACCCGCTGACACCCAGCATTTGACGCCACCGCGTTGTCATGACAACCGGCTGTGCACCCTCTGTTTCTGACAGCTGTTCCCATGGCGCCCGGGCTTGGCTCAGCCTCTGGACTCCCGTTGGCAGGATAGATAGCTTCTCAGGGTCAGGGGTCACGTTTATGACGTTGCAGCCGTGGCGGTGTCATGTTGTTTTTCCATCTGAATGATGTACAGATCAGTTTAGCTGAGGTTCGTGTTGACTCTATGTCCATTCTTCATTATTTTTTTGCTAAATGAAAGCCTACTGTATGTATATGAAACAGTTATGAGTGAAAACATGTATGTGCAAGTAAAATTGGTACATGTCGTGAGTATATTTGAGTGTGCAGACTCTTTCCACTTAATATATACTTCCTGGATTCCACTGAAAGCTTTATCAAAGTGTCTGTTATTCCTCCTGTCTTCTTCAGTCAAGCACAGCCGAAACATTTGACATACTGTGTAAAGAGATCAGAATGTGTGTGATGGTATAAAACGATGACACAGTGGTGATCTTCATCATCTACTTATATGGGTAAACTTTAAAGTGCCTGACCCTGCATATAGACGGCACAAATGCCTTGATGTTGAGCAGCATCTGTCCCCTTCAGGCATTACGAAACGTCAGCATTTGAACTTAAACGCAACATACCAAATATCTGAGAAACATGCGTAACCTTGACCTCATGTGTTTTGTGTTTTCCATGAAATATTCTTAACGTTTCATTCAACATTCCACGTCACTAAATCTCTGTCCCTGGTCCAACCACTCCTTGTCTCAGCTGATTGGCCAAATGTGTCCTGGTCCGCCAGTCACCTCCCTGTTCCAGCTCTGTATGGTGGCAGTCTGCTGTCTCTGCTCAGGCACTATAGAGACAGTTTGAAAAGGCACAAGTGAGGAGGAGGAATGTACAACTAGCTGCTGTCAACTCGTTTCCTGGAGTTTTTTATTTGGCAACCTGTGAAAGGTTTTTTTCAGCCTGTACACTTTTTGGGAATTACATAACGCTGTGTTTAGACAGCTTGTTTTTTTCAGCTTTTTTTCCAACTCGAAAGTATTCTGCGAAGACAAATCATCGTCTCTGGACTCTGTGTGGGTCATGGTGGAGGACTGCTATCTGTTTGATTTTTACTACCACAAAAAGCTACTGACAACAGGGCAGGTGTTATGTTTCCTACCTGTTTCCTACTCAGCAGCTGAGCACTACAGACATGTCTGCTTTCAATAGACCCAGGTGATCCGAGTTTCACCCCATTCAATGTCTGTGGGTATTTGGGAGTGTTGGTCGGATAAAACTTGCAATTTGTTTCCTTCTTTGGGATTTCTGAACTTGTGATGGCCGTCTGTTGCTATTTTTCTGCTATTTAATAAACTTAGTGATTAATCAATCATGACTCAACTGCTCTATTACACTTCATACGTATATACTATATACTATATACTGTATATTTTAGGAATATTGATGATTTTCTCTCTCTGAACCATTAAGCAATGAGCAGGAGGCATTCAGTGTCCTGCTAAACCAGTAGGCCTTCCTCTCCTACACAGTTTTATGATTCTCTCATGTTGACCTCAAACTTGTGAATACCAATGCTTGTCTTGATGCATTTCTCCTGACAATAACTCGCAGACACGTCTGTAAAGTCAGTTTTCCGCTTCCACAAATAGGCAGATTGACTGCAAAGCTGTGAATGAAGCCATCTCCTTCCTCTCTGTCTCTCTCACTCAGCGAGGTAATTAAAGTGGCTGTCTGGGTCATCTAGTGCATATGAGAGCCATGCTATGCTAATGCAGTGTTCCTCTGACAGTTCTGTTGAGACAACATTGTGGGTGTTTTCACACGGCCTGATTTGCAATTCACACTCGGGTTACGTCCATCAGAGGCATCCCGGGAAGCAGGAGGAGAGAGGCTGCGAGCCTCAGAGAGCAAAACTGAGCTCAAGTTTCATTTAATTGTGTCTATGAATTTCTTGAAAGGCACCTTTCAACTGAAGCTCTAATTGCCAGTTATTTTGCTAGAACTGAAATGTTGTTCTCAAACATGCGGATCACTTCGCTATTGTTTCTGGTAGAAGGGTTTATTTTGAAAGAAGTTATTCAGTTATTCATAAATTCCACCACGTCCTGCTTTGTTCCTTTTTTATCTTTGCTTTTATGAATTATATTTAGACAGGATGATCTGACTGAACACGTTTAAGGGTAAAGTTGACCAAATACAATAAGTTTGGGAGTGCATGATGTACCACTAATGGCCAATCTTCTACTTTTCCGTCCTCTGTTTTTCTCAGAACACTGCACCAGCAGTTTGAGAGCTACAAACAGGAGGTGCGTCGCATCGGGGCAGAGACGCGGCGTCAGCAGACCCAGCAGAAGGACGACGCACCCACCTGCGGTATCTGCCGCAAGACCAAGTTTGCAGACGGCTGCGGCCACCTCTGCTCCTACTGCCAGACCAAATTCTGCGCCCGCTGTGGAGGGCGGGTCTCTCTGCGCTCCAACAATGTGAGGAACCTGACCTCTGACCTCCTCCTTTCCCTTTCTCCCTCTCACACTCACCTCATTCCTGCTGTAGCTGATGTTCATTTTGGTCCTTCTGCTTCTGTGTTGTTATCGTCTGCTGTGTTGCTTCCTGGTCACACTTTGGTGAGACCAAAGTGTATTGGAAGAATGGCTTGGCACCAGTCATAGAGCCTTCAAGGCTCATTTTAACTCTGAGGCTGTATTGTTGTGGAATGGTTATAAATTGATGCACCTTAATTCTCTTGAACGCACTCCAGTAACAGCATCTGTGTTGTCCCGTGTCTCCCGTGACTGCACTGCAGCCATCAAACAAACATGTTAGAAAGTGGCAGAGCTGACCTTCTCAAGCAAAATACCCAAACAAAGATCAGGCCCAGTGACAAAAAGAGAGGCGAAGAGGTGTAAAGGGTTCAGATAGGTTGTTACAGGAATGCAGGAAGGCTGTAATTAGCTCGTATTTGCAACAGTTAGAATTGATTCCAATGGCAGCCCAGTTCACAGGAAAAAAAGGTGTCTTAAAAGTAAAAAAAAATCTTCTCAAAAAACTTTTGCAGCATCATCCACTTCTTATGGCGATGCTCAGTTTGAAACACATACAAGCCCATTTTGCTCAAAAAAAGCTCAACACAGCTTCTGTGTTGAGCTTTTTTTGATTATCTGATTATCTGTTTAACTTTGTTGCATGTAACTATGGCCAGCATACTTACATAAGATGCAACTGGCAAGTGTAAACGTCTTACGTCACTACTGACACAGAGTTAAGTGTTCCTAGATATATTTTTTTATTAAAACAACAATTTTAGAACATAGGCCTACTTAGGATATGAAGAGACAGTGGAAATACCATTTAAACCTACAAGCAGTGAGTATTTGGCAGGTTTTGAGTAGTATTCAACATTTATTTTGTACTGTTGATTAATCCACATAGTACAGAGTGGCAGTTAAAATGGGACAGTTGAATTATATGTAAACATGAGTCTACAGCCATGCTAGCTGTGCTGTAGGGCTATGGTTTGAGCTAATGCTAATGTAAGCAATTTAACATGCTCACAATGCAAACATACGAAGATGCTGATGATTAGTAGTTAATGTTCAAAGCGTTAAAAATCATAATTCAGCATCTGAGCATGCTAACATTTGCTAAATTAGCACTAAACTCCAAGTAAAGCTGAAGCTGATAGGAACGTTGTTGCTTTTGAAGGTATATGTATTAGTGTTCTGCAGGTCCAAAGTACTGGACCTGATATGGAGAAAAATTCAAGAAATCACCCAAGTTATTTGAGATCATTGCCCAGTGATTGCCCAGTTCATCCCTCTCATTGCTTCATTCGCTTCCTTTTCTGAGGAACAAAGCATGGCTAGAGGGGAAAACAAACAGACTAATAAAAAAACAAAACATCTTCATCAGTGTATTGAAATAATGAGCAGTGATACCGCTGCTGTAGAGGCCACACTGATACAAAAGCAGAACCCCACAGAATATCACCAAATTATAACCATTCATTTGATCCGTGTTGGATCAGTTTGCCATGCATCCATAAACCAAACATGTTTGCACTATTTTAAGACCCAGCCATCTTCAATTCAAGCATTCTCTGGGCTCCCCTCCAACCCATGAGAGAGGACCTCCTCCTGGGTATCATACCTGACTATGGGCCCTCCACCCTTGGCCTGCTGGTCCCCAATCTGTTCAGGATCCGCACAGCCCAGCTGGGCCTAAGCTCACACTGGCATCACACGCATGCAGAACTCGAAAGCCAGTGAGAACAGGGGATAAAGATAGTATCCCCTTAATAGATAGTAGCCATTAATATAACTTTCTCAGCAGGCAACAGGCTTTAACGGGGAAACAAAGAGATGAGACTAGCATGATGTTAATGCAATTTATAAAAGAGTAAAACAAATAAAGCAAATGTATAAATTGCGCTCAAAATAACATCGATCAACAGTAAATTTACCCTGTTATCCACCTTCCGCATGGGAAAGTAATTGAATACTAAAAAATGATGTCTCACTTTAAATTACATTATAAAATCATTTTAAACATGTAGTATGTTTACTTTTGGCCCTTCACAAGGATTCCTGCTGATGCAACAGCTTCATTTATCAAAGTTCCATTTAGGATCTGTTGCATCACTCGACCAAAGGAGATCTGAATCTCAGATCTCTCACTTAGCAGTTTCATTCATAATTCCTTACAAAGGAAAAAGGGACTACGACATGTAAATTATCTGGTATTTCTTTTCTGTGTGTATACATCTGCGAAATGTTGTGTGAGTGTGTGCGTGCGTGGGTATAACGCGTGGGAGGAATGTGTCATAAGTGAGCTCCTTTGGTCTCGGCGTTGCTTGCCTCTGTCCTGGGTCGTCCAGCTGGCCAAGCAGAATAACAGGGTTAGGGAAGTGTGAGCTTTGTTTTATTACATAAAAACTTCTCCTGCCTACAGTGTGCTTATTTAACCCACATCAGCAGTTTCCACTTAGGAGTTTGGTTTTAAAAAATGCATTTACACAGTATTAAAATACTGTGTGCTGTTGTTCAGCCGAATGGAGTATACGCCACCTGGCTTCATCAGACAAACCACATATACAGCTAGTAAAGAGGAAAAACAGAAATATAAAGGCATTTAAACTTTGAACATGAGCATAACATTATAGCATAAAATGTCTTTTACTTCCACAGTACCACAGAAAGTAGCAAATGGTACAATGTGGAAGATTTGATATACTTTGGTGCAAACATTCATAAAATAAAGAAACATTATGAACAGAATGTGAAGAAACAACAGTGTTGACTTAAGTCAAAGATGTTTAGGTACTGTGTTGCAGAGATGTCTACTGAAGTTAGCACGTCCTGTCCCGTAATGCCATTTTGCAGCCTCCCTGTAGTTTCAGCTGGGAGATGTATTTGCATGGCGAGTTCTCTACTGTATGTTTCACAAGCTTTCACAGTTTTTAGTCTAATAAATACACAAAATAAATAATATTCCTATATATTTTCTTACCGAAAACAAGAGATAACCAAGCACATTCTCAATTAATGTCTCTTTTACTGCACTACGACAAGCTTAACTGCCTTGTCAACTCACCACAGAACACACTTCATTCAAACTCGACATAAACAAAGGAGAACAGCCTCATTTGTCTGAACACAATCACCTCTGGTTTGGTCCAAATAAATCCTCAATTCACAGAGTAAGATGTGAAGTTATCCAGCTCTACACATTGTTTTTGCCCGCTGCTGATTCCTGACTCTCTGCTGCCTCACCTCTTTCCTGTCCCCACCTGCCACGTCCTCCCATCCCCAGAGTCATAGTCCTGGTCAGAGCAGGTAGATCTTCAAACTGACCTCTGTTGGTCTCTGAGGCCATGTAGGTCCCAGGCTGGTGTCCAGCAGTGTTCACCAGGAGACTGCTGAGCCTGGTTGAGCTGAGCCTGGTTGAGCTGAGCCCGTTGCCTGCAGTCAGCTAATAGAGCCACTAGCTGCATGACTAACTGAGCTAACTAGCTAACGGTAGCAGCAGTTGGCGGTCACTCTGGTTATATGCCTATTTGTTTGGCGTGACCTTCCACAGGTGGGCGTACACCTTGCACCTTTAAAACAATGCCATAGTACCAGAACAAGTACCAAGGGTCAGTAAGATTTTGAGCTTGTTCCAAAATAATAGGATAAGTTAATAGATATCACAAGAAGTGAATGTGTATAAGTTCAGAAAAAAGCAGTTCTTTTTTCAATGTGTAACCTCACAGTTGATATTAAAGCAACATTATGTTGAAATTGGCATTTTGTGTGAGTTGGTGCCCCCCACAACGCCAGTGCAACACCACTGTCGTAAATACTAACCCCAGGTCTGTAACCATTTGTCAGACAAAATGTAGGTGTTAAGTACAAACAAAAGTCATTACGTCACAACTATGTTATGTCTTGAAAACTTGTATCTTGAAGTAAACTTAATGTATGTGTAACGCTGTGATCCTCCCCTCCCACTGACGTTACACAGTAACGTCAGTGATTATTAAAGCCTGGGCTTTAATAGTATTATTATTATTAAAGAGGGATTAGCAATAATAGATCTATAAATTCCTCACAGTGTATTTACATCAATTCACCACATTCATTAAGCATTATAAATGAAATAAAAACAGCAACCTCTTTGAAAATATACACTTGTGTCCTGAGGTCAAAACAAAGATCATCAAATAATAGAGCTTAATAATATTTAGAAAAAAACAAACCCTTTTATTTTGCCTATTCACTGACATCTGAAGGGCTCTCATCACAGCATAAGCCACAGAGAAGCGTCTCTAACAGGTGAAGATTGGAAAATGAAAACACCTGAACAGATTTTAATGGGAGTGTATAGACTGATGGTTAGTAAAGAGAAGGCTTGTAGAAGAATGTGTTTCATGTTGCTTTTGTTCCTCCCTGTGCTGAGGAGCTGTGACACATCCTCATGTTGTCACAGGTCATGAGTCACACCCAAGTCATGCCAAGCTGGACCATGCATGTCTCCGCAGCCTAACATGTCAGTGTTCACACACATCCACACACCGTTGTCCCCTCCGCCTCGCACTCTGTCATTGAATATGAAGTATGTGTATCGATTCTGCAGAATGTAATTAACAAATGTTTGCATCACATCCTCTTTCCCCCTCTTCTCCTTTGTTTTTTCTTCTCTTTTCCTACAATCTGTCCAATATCCCATTTCACGACTTCACCCTCTCTGCGTTTCTATTTCTTCTATCTTTTATGTTCTTTCATTTCTTTCTCTCCTTTTCTCGTTTGCTCCACTTCCACCCTCACTTTTCTCAATTCTCACTGCTACCTGGACTGCATGCCACAAAGGAGGACAAAGTGGTTAGCATCTTTTTTGTGTTCTTTCTGTGTTGTGAACGTGATGTTTGTGCCACCTAACGTAAAAAAAACGCTGGCTGTGTTCAAATCTGAAGACGAGAGTTCTCTTGTCTGTTGACTTCTACCCTGGAGACGTGGTGTAAAATATTTCTAAGTTTAGCTTCTTCCATTTTGGCCAGACGTACAATTTCCTAGCTGACAGAAGAACCAACAACTGCAGATGCAAGAGAGTAAGCTATGGGATTGGAACGGAGCCAGTGTGTGTACAAATCCACTTATGGATTACTGACTTAACTGAACAGAGGGAGTCCCTGATAGTTCATAGTTTTTGTAAACTTCTATTTCTCCAAGCGTTTACTGTACAGTGTGAGGTGGAGCCGTCTGGAACTGTTGTGTCCTCAGAAGATTTTCTCCCCAGTGTAAACCCTGACTAACTCTGTGTCCATTGTCTGTCTCCTCCCCTTGCAAAGTGTCTCATAGTGAAGGACAGGGTAAGGCTTGCTGGGTGATGGATTTTGATGCATGGGTCACCACTATTGTCTCCCCTTCACACTTGGGTCTGTGCTCATTCACAGCATCAGAACAGGAATTCAGACCCACTATCAGTCTCACAGATGATTGTGCTCAAGGGGTCCCAGGGCAGCTGGCTGATGATCCTGCGTCAGTACTCTAATTCTGAGAATGAATGCAGACCCTGGCGGGCAGAGCGAGCATGAGCCATAATATAGGCTGTCTGCAGGGGTGTCTGACCCTTGTGACCCATCCTGACCCCTCTTCCTATGGCTGTAGGCATGGCTGTGCTGAAAGAGGGATACTAGAATAAATCCTTGACTAAAATGGGGATGGGAGATTGGCATTTCAGCTGGCATGCATACTTTATTAGAAAGCACTCTACCCTACAGACCATTTATCTGAATGCACAATGAATGCACACTCATGCCTGTGCATGCTTTCCCTGCCTGTGTGTTTGAGACCAGACCAGCCTTGCCATGGGGAGACGGGAGGGGCCCAGGTATATGTTCCACTTTGTTTACTTACGACTTCCTGTTAATGCGTGGTCAAAATGTTGCCAACGTGTTGTTACTGCTGAGCCCTGTCAAGGTCACAAATGGTTGAGAGAATTTTAGTTTGGGATGTCGCTGAGCCTCGAATAGTCAGGAAGAGGATTCATTGTTTGGCCGTGCCTATGCTTCCAGGTAAGGCAGCAATCGAAAAGGGGAAAGTTGACTCTTATTCTTCATCCAGGCTTTTGATGTGCTGCTATAGGCCGACACCTGTCAGTGTATCCTAGTACAGCTCACTTCTCTCATTTAGCACATGTCGTGGAATCTCAATGCTTTTGCACTCATTTTAGGGGCACAACCTCCGAAGAGGAAAACTGAAATCAAATCACTGATTTCTTGAGTTATCAGTCAAATATCCAAAGCATGACTTCTCGAATCCAATGAAATAAAGACACTACAGACTTCTGCCGACCAAGCCAGCTAACTTCTGGTTTAGCACCTGGCTGACTAGAATGGAGATAAAATAATGTAATCGTGCGTCTTAGTTTAACGGAAATAGTCTTTTGGGCCCCAGTGCATCACGTGAGGATGTAATTACACTGTTTGGCCACTACAAAAACTGCCTTCAGCCTGGCGCTCTTTGTGGGGGCTTGATCTCGATGATGTGGCCAGCTGTCTTCTTTGCAGAGGAAGTTCCAGTCAGACCAACCGTGTTAAATAGTCCTCCTCCTCTTTGTTCTTGGATTTACTGGCAGACTAAAAACAACACGGCCATCCACTGTATCAGAGTATATAACATCATGCTATTCACTAACGTACGCGTTGTCTTGAGTGAGTGAGAACGGTCTGCGCAGCTCCAAAAATAGAAAATCAATATGTGGGTGGCCAATGTTGACAATGTGGCAGACCGCCACAAATAAATTATGCATGCTGCGTGATGCATGCATGTGTGATGAGGTGGGTGGGGCTGGAGTGCGGATGGTCTGTGTGCGCTGTAAAATTACATCGTTGATTGGAAAAAAAGTGGAAATTGGATTTTTTCTTCCTGGGTGGGCCGCCCAAGTAGAGCGTATGTATGGGAAACACTGGTAAATAATTCCTAACTCTACTGCTATATAAATGGAAAATTTACAACATTTCCTTCACTAATTGTAATAAGGTATGTCCTTCTTACTTTTCCAACAAAATAAGCATGTCTACACAGGTTTTTTAAACGTGGGTCAACCTACGAAAAACCTCCATTCCCACTTCCCGCAGGCAAAACAGCTCGTCTGTGATTTTTATCGGAACCATTAAGTTGGTAGGCAGCATGGAGCAGTAGGCAGCATGGAACCAGTGACAATGTTACATTGATCACCAGTTTGTACATTTTACAACAGTATCCTTATTTACGCAACACCACCGGATGTTGATAATACGTCATGATTTTTCGTGCGGTTGGGAAATACGTCAGAATGTAGTGCGTTCACCCGGGTCTTACGTTCTGATCAAAGCTTAGCCGAGCCGAGGTGATAAAAACTTGGTCTACTGCGGAGTCAATTGTCCCGAAAAGCTCGATCTTAGTGGGTTTAAGTGGGATTTTCGACCAGTGGAAAAGGGGTATTAGTCAGGATACGTATTAATATACAGTAGAACAGTTAACCATGAATGATCAGTAGATGGCATTACTGTTACACGTTAGAAATGCAACATGAATCTTAAATGAATAAAGGCTTGGAAAGTGTTAGAACAATGGACATTTTCTTTACCTTAAACAAGAATTTTGACTGAATGTGAGGAACATAATGGCAAATGAATAAAACAGTTACTTTATAATGATTTTAAAGTGTGCTGCAAAGTTCGAAGTTTTTAATGTTCAGTCAACTTGGTATGCAGATTTAGGATTCCGTCTTCACACTGTAGTGTTACTTGCCGTTTGATGTTGATGTCCACAGCCATTAAAGCAAACAGTCAATACCAATGACACATGAGGTCTGTTTATACCCAAACTGTGGAACAGACCCCATCTTTGTCCTGTGTCGTTAGTCTTTTTGGCCCTGATATTCTCACCAGGCCTCTATTGTAAATCAGTGTGAGGTGTCATTAAAAGCTAGTCCCTTTTAGGGAGTTGGCAACCTCTCCAGTCTGGATAGCATTTCTATGATAGTTTTGTGGCTGTTAAGTGGGGAGGAATCAGTTTGTTGAAAACAGAGTGAGTGTACCTAAAATGACCTTGTTGTGGGATGTAACAGGGCTGCTGGCTTTCTTGGCAGAGTAGCAAAGATAAAGCCATATGTGAGACTGGCTGATTAAAGGAAAAAAAGTAAGATGGGCAAAAAACCCTGGTCAATTTCCAGAGACTGGAAAAAAAGTGTTGTCAACAGATTAATTGAAGTTTGAGGTGTTTGGATCAAATAGAAGAACGCCATCTGTCAAGCATGATGGAGGAAGTGTGATGGTCGGGGGTGCTCTGGTGCTGGTGAAGTAGAAACTGTGCAGGATTAAGGGGATCTGGAATAAGGGAGACTACGGCTGTGGACGGCGCTTGATTGGAGTTTCATCCTACAACAGCATAATGACCCAAAGCACCGCTCCAAACTGTGCAAGAACTACTGATATAGTTATATATATATATATATATATATATATATATATCAATTATACTAATACAGTAGAATTTAATACCCTTGATAAGCACACATACCGTACCTTAAGAATAGTATACTACTGCAACCCTAGTATGCTGAATATAGGACCAGACTATTTATGATGTCACAAATAATGCTTGTAGGCCTGCCTCTTAAAACCAGATTATTAATGAGCACAGAGAAAATGTAAACTTTTCACAACAAATGTGAAAACAGCCTTGTAGTGTAAAACTCTGCAAATACATCATTCTACACAGTGAGGCTCAAATATTCAACTGTAGAAACAAGAGGAAAACACATTATTGACTTTAAGCATGGCCACAAACTTGAATCAGGTTGTTTTTATTATAACCATGATGACAAAGATCCACACATCTTAATGAATTAGTACTGTTAACCCAAACTAAGTGGTTTTCATGCCTAAACCTATAATACCTTTACCATAGCCTTGTCACATCATAAAGCAGAGTTACATTTCAACAGTGATTTGTAACAGTTTTAGAAGGCACAGACAAATGATGTGGTCAGATCACATCACATGATGACCTGCTCAGATCAGGAAAAACATCGTATGTGTCATTTTGGAAGAATGTTTACAGCATTTTGTTGGAGGTAATGTAGAGCACTGGGTCTTCTCTGCGATCCTGCGATCAGAAATGCAAAACCTGTGTGGATTTACAGCCACAGCAGCTCTGCTTTGCTTCCTCACCACTGAATGCATTTGGCCTGCTTGCAGACTTGATCTACTACCTTATTCGAGGAAATGGAGCATTATGTCTTTTGCGGCCGTCTTTCTTCCCACCATTCAGGATTTACCATTCCCTGAACGATGGCAGTTTACACCCAGCGCTGCCTCATCTCTCATTCTGTCGAGGTGTGTGTGTGTGTGTGTGTGTGTGTGTGTGTGTGTGTGTTTGCTGAGGGCAGGGTCACTGCACACGCTCACTGAAAGCCAACCACACCCTCCCCATTGCCCGCCACCCCTGAAGCTCCAATCTATTCTGCCCATTTGAGGAAAAGCTGATGTTCACACAATTCGGGCCTAAATGAATGCTGCTCTCGCCGTGTGCTGCTGTTGAATGCTGCTGCTGCTGACAGAGCTGCACGTCTTCACCATTTTGTCAGCAGATGAATGGAGCGGTGCTGGGGGCAGGCGATGAAGGCAAGAGGGTGTGGGCTAGAGAAGTATGAGTGACAGGTGTTCGGTATCTTCATTTGTCAAGTCAGCCAGGTGTTTCAGTTGAGCTGGAGGGTGAGGAGGGATGAAAGGAAATGAGAAAGGAAAAGAGGAGATTGAAGGAAATGTAAAGGAAAGAACAGAGGACAAGGAAAGTAAAAAAAAAAAAGGGAAAGAGAAGAAAATGAAGGGTAAAGAAAGGAAAATAATAAGAACAGGAGGGGAGGAAAGAAAAATTGAGATGAAAATTGAGATGAGAGAAAGCGGGAAAACAAATTTAAATAAATAAAAAGAAAAGGAAAGGAGAGGGAAATAAGGGGAAGAAAAATAAAGGAAATAAAGGGCAAGGAAATGAAGTTGATGGAGAGAAAAGGAAAATAAGGCGAGTAAGGGAAAGGGAAAAGAGAAGAAAATAACTGTATCGGAAAGGAAAAAGACAGAAAAAAGGAGAATAGAGGAAAGCAGGAAGAGACAGAAAATTAAATAAATGGAAAGAAAAGGAAACAAGAGGAGGGGGAAAAACAGCAAGGAGTGGAAGGGAACAGGAAATTGAAGAATAGAAAGGAAAAGAAGATGAGAGGAACAGAAATGAGAGCAGAGATGAATGGTAAGGAAAAGCAAAGAAATAAATGGCAAGGAAGGTAAAGGAAGGGAGATAAAATGAAATAATGGGAGGAGAGCAGAGCAAATCCATGCTCAGGTTCATGTCAGATAACCAATGCAATGGTGACTCAAGGCCGTCTACATGGCATTTGTGCGTTTTTTGTTGTGTTTTTTAGTTAAAGTTTTCTGTTGTCATTGTCCTTCAGTACTGACACACTCTGTTTCTGTCTCTCAGTTTTACAGCCACACACACACACACACACACACACACACACACACACACACACACACACACACACACACTGCTTTGTCCCCCTTTGTCTCACTGGCTCTTCTATGTGATTTGGTTACCATGGAGAAGCACATTTTTTAGGCAGAAGGAGGTTGACATTATTACATGAGAGAGATGGCACTGCTTATTCTCTACACACACATCTCGCCCACAGGCTGACGCCCACGCCACGCTCTTCTAGGCAAGAAGGTTTGAGAAATGTCCTACATATACATACTGTACACTTATCTGCACACACACACATTCTCACAGCACACTGCGCTCAACAACATGCAATGAGGCAGTGAGGTGAACTCGAATTGACACTATGGTGGGCTGCCACTGGACGGAGCTAGATGATTGGTGTGCTCTGCTGAGGCTCTGACATGCTCCGGCTGGTCTAGCATCGAGCGCTACTGCACATACATGTGTCACACACACACGGACATACGCACACACGCACGCGCGTGCACACACACAACACACAATTAATTCCCCCTACAATATCTTTCAGACTATCCAGGAATACAGTGCACAATCACTCCAGTGAAGGATTATATGTATTATATTCTTTGTGTGTGTGTTTGTGTGTGTGCGTGCATGCACCCATGTGTTCTATAACTTCTTTATTGTTTACTACCGTCCCCCCATCTGTGGCGTATAGGCTTTAAAGCACATAACAAACACAGGGGGCCATGCCTTTAGGAAATGAGATCGGTTTTTAATGTTTGAGAACACACTGGGCCGTGAACAGTCGTCCCATGATGTTTCTTCTATATGATGCTCTCATTCAAGGATTAAGCCTTTGGATTATGAGTATTTACTCCCCGTCATTGGCAGGGACTTGCAAAGCAACCTATAGATACTCACATGCTGATTGACCCTCAATTCTAGGGCTGAACATGTTTTATTCCTGTGCCAATATGGTGCTTCACACTTGATACCAACACCAACACCAACACCAAAACCATATATACATATATATATATATATATATATATATATATATATATATATATATATATATATATATATATATATATACACACATATATACATATATATATACATATACATATTGGCAAAAAATATTCCTGTGCCTTATATATTATTTCCTTTATATATATATATATATATATGCTGTAGCTTCTGGCTTTTTTGTGTGACAGTGAAATGGTATAGAGCTGATTTGGAACCAGCATGTTTAGTGACTGTATGTCAGTGAATCTTAAATAGGTTCTGATATAAATGATCCAATCATATCCCAGCTGAGATCTTGTGAGACAGCTGTTCACACACCTTTGTGACTGTATTTTGCATTTTGGGTTTGGCATGGTTTGAGTGCAGAGTGTTTCATAGTTGGGTGGGTTTATAGGTTAGAAGTTGTGATGTTATGATGTTTGAGCTGGTATTGTCAGTTGATGATGAGTTGAATAATGGTGAGGAGCTGAAAGGATTACAGGCCACTGCTAATCTGTGGCCCCTCAGCTGAGGTAAAGAGGTGGTGAAAGACAGGGAGAGAAAGAGACTGCAGTGTGCGGCTGGGTGGCTGCCCGACAGCTGTGGGCCGTGCGGGCAGCTGATTTACTTTAGATTAGTCTGGACATGCGCCAACTAGGATTCAATCAGGCCATGATGAATGTGCTTTGGCACGCTGACGGCTAACTGCTAACTGCTAACTGCTAAACTGACTGTTAACGGTCCATCCCACTGTCGATCAAGGAGTAACATTTTGGGGTTTCCAGAGGTGCCAGAGGTGTTTTGATTTCAACTTGTGCCAAGGTTTTTGCAGCGGAATACAAGGGACAACTGTGTTTCCTCTTTGCTTTGGATTTATTCTCTGAAAAATAAACCGTTGGGATTATAAATACGGACGGAGATAAATCCTGTTTTTGTGCTGTCGAAGTGAGGTGATATTCAGTAGCTATGGCTACATGTGAGTATCTGATGCTGTTGGAGGTTTTGAAGATGCTCTGATGCTGTCTGAGGGTTTGATTTCTTGGATGGAGAATCAAATTTGATAATAGCTGGTGTACATGGCTGTGGTCGTCAGTCTCCCTTAGTTATAATGCATTTCATTGAATTTTAGAGGATAAATCACAGACAATCATTGCCTGTATGTACAAAGATGATGCACTGACTATAACAGCCACCCCCCCATGAATGAAAACAATGCATATGTATACAGTACAATGCCAGTTAGGATTGATCTATTCTTCCTCTTCTTCCACAAAATGTTTTGCAGCCCTCTATAGTGTTATCTTTTTAGGTAACAGTACACTATTACAATTGTATCACAAACATGAGCATATTTTTTTTAATGGGCTACAACACAATAAGAGTCAATTCCCAGCAATAGAGCCACAGGGCAGGTGAAACATGGGGGTTCTGTAGTTTCTCAAATTTTATAGAATTGGCCATAGAAGGACTGAGCTGTGTTCACGGGTAATGCATATGCTGAAATATTAAAACGGACCAGCTGTCTGTCATATATGAGTGCTCTCTAATATTTGATTAGCTGTAGCAAAGAAAGAAGGGGAAAGCATGTGGGAACACCAAGATGTTCTTTAAATGAATTAAAAAAAAGCTAAGCTATTTAAGCTACAAGATGCTACAATTGCTTTTAATTTTTAATATCTAGGAAAGAAGACTTTTGTATCATAGGCATGTATACTGACATTTAAAAAAATGTTTTTAGGTATTCTATCTATCTATTTAAGATTGATCCCCAGAGGGGTAATTGTCAGTGTAATGTCCTTTAATACTACTGAACACACTTTGCAAACACCGTTGTCCTTTCCTCTCCTGTAGGTAATGTGGGTATGCAACCTGTGCCGTAAACAGCAGGAGATTCTCACCAAATCAGGAGAATGGTTTTCGGGGTCAGGGGTGCGGCCTGGAAGCCCGAGCACCTCCTTGATCAACCCAGCCACTGGAGGTGAGGCGCAACGGGACAGGAAGCTACTACGCTCCAGGTCTCAAGCCCCGCCCAGCACCAACAGCAACGCAGGGCTGCCCGACGGGACACAGCCGCCCGCTGGTGTCACTGCTGCCAAGGGCACAGACACCATGCCCGGCTCCCGCTCTCAAAGTGAACCACCTAGAGAAAAGTAAGGCCTCCAGTAGCTGACACTACGTATGCTTTACATGTACAGCCTATACCTTTTTTAAATTAACATAGTGGGAATAGAGAACGGGGACCATATTTTTCAAAAAACTGAGAAAGCCAGAACTGCTTGTTGACTAAAGCTCCTCTTGTTTTTTAATCTCTGGGGTAAAAAAAGCAGTACATCTGTGCCTGTTCTGGTTTAACCAATGGAGAAGCTAGGTCACAGGTTTTAGTCTTGAGAGATCTTTGATTGAATCCCTTTGTTTTTATTCAGCGGGTGAGTTAGGTAAGAATTCATCACATGTCTCATGTTGGTTTTAATGTGTTCGTATAAAAGTCACCAAGGTTTTGCAAATATTGAGAGAAATGTTCTGAGCACAGGATATTTCATACAGGATATTTATCATATTACAAATGCTATCATTGCTCGTAGTGGAAAAGGTGCACCTGTCTTTATGTCTGTGTAAGTCAACTATTTTGTACATGGTATAATGACTGCTCTCTCACACAGGAAAAGGCCAGTCTCCCTTCATGAACAAAATGGCAAGGGAGGCATGGGGCGTGGTAGTGGCCGGAGAACTGCCGGGAAGCTGCCGGCTCAGTCGTCCCTGGATGAGCGAGTGGTGCCTGGGGACAGAGGAGAGAGACGGTTGGGAGATGGACGTAGGCTGGAGAAGATCCATTCTCAGGACTACGAGGATGGGCAACAGAACTTGGGTCACTCAGAAACACACCGGAGACGCCCAGAGGATGAAGAGCAGAGGGAGCGCCAGCGGCGTGAGGAGGAGTTCCAGAACCGTTACCGTAGTGATCCTAACCTGGCACGATACCCCGTGAAACCACAGAAGGAAGAGCAGGAGATGCGCATGCATGCTAAGGTGTCCAAGGTACGCCATGAACGACGACACAGTGATCTAGCGATCAACGAGGTTGGACTGGGGCCTGGTGAAGGAGGAGGTGGAGGCAGTGCAGGGGAGGTGCCTGAAAACCGTCTGGCCAGGAGGGGTGGAGGTGGGGAGGGAGACCGCAAGGCTGTCTTGGAGAACCACCGAGCTTACTCTGTGGATAGGACCGTGGGGGTTGGAGGGAAAGCTCCACCTGCCGGAAGTGGAGTAAGATCAGGACCCCAACCTGGGGGACCGCCGCCTCCAGATTGGGGCCCGAACAAAGGCCGCCTGGATCCTGGTACAACAAGGACACCAAGGGACAAGGGTGGGGAGAACCTACTGAGGAAGGACTCTCAGAGCTCGGACCAGTCGGAGTCTTTGCGGCCGCCCCCTCCACGGTCATACAAGAGCAAGCGCGGAGTCAACAAGAGGCAGATGTCCATCAGCAGCTCAGAGGAGGAGGGCGGCTCCACGCCCGAGTACACCAGCTGTGAGGACGTGGACATGGAAAGCGTCAGCGAGAAAGGTCAGTCAGACAGATGTGCTCACTCCACCAGCTTACTAAGCAAAACATGTCCAAACTTGCTTACCTTGCACTGCTTGCTGTCTGTCATCCATTCCCTTACATTAGACACTGTTATAATCATTGTTGAAGCTAGCTTTAAAATCTTGGCTGCTTTTTTTTCGACTCGCCAAAACTTGTTAATCAGCTGCTGCGAAACTCACCTAGCTCACATGCCCTTCCTTAATCTGCACACGTGATCCTCATTCTGGATACCTGAATCATAAAGACCTTCATTTGATCACTGAATTTGCTGTTTTCTCATCATTGTCAAGAGCACTTTCAGACTTTGATCTGCTGTACACTCATCACAGCAGTAATAGGTTTGATGGCTAATTGTAGCCTGACCTGCAGCTACACACACACACACACACACACACACACACACACACACACAGACAGACACAATGTTTTTCAGAGGAAAGATGGTTGTAAACATTCACTGACCCAAAAACATCTGAGAAAACAAAATAATAAAGCTCCGTTACATTTTTAGTCCTCTTCCCACACCTCATGGCCACATTCTCCTGGCCCTTGCAGCTAAATTGCCTTGGTAGTAGAAATACAATAATGTGCAAACAAAGTGAAGAGATATTTTTGGTTCATAAGATTATTCTAATACCATCACATTCTAATTGCAGGCAGTAAAACTATACGATAAGTGATAGGATGAGGCACCCACCCAGCGCACAGTGCATTACTGTGTGTCATCTACACCTCTGTGCTGTGGCTAAACCCTGGTGCTCTCAGGACAGCTCTCATTTATTTGGAGAGTCCCTGTGATTTAGGCCAGCAGATTTGTGGAATTAGGCCAGTGGCTCGCATGCTACGTAATGCTTCTCAAACAGCCAGCTGCACCAGCCAACCACGGACGACCAGCTAAATTCAAGCTTGGCTGTGGCTGTGTGGTTACTGCTAGCTCCTTGCAACCTTGCTATGTATTTTGCAGCTGCTGTTAGAGGGGCGATGCCAGACTGTGCTTAAAGCCACGGGACAGCGTCTAAGTTCAAGAGGCGCTAGGTAGAGTTGGCTGTGCTCTATCAGCTTATCTCTCTCACCGGTCACAGAAAGACCTATTCCAGATGTTTTAAACCAGATTACTATAACTCAGGGACTGGTAATGGGTAAATGGTGTGGATTGAGATTATTAGCTGTTTTAAACAGTTTAGCGAGCCGGGTCTCAAAACAGGATGTCTGCTTTTAGTCTCATCTGTGGAATGAAGCATGTCTTGCAGGTTAATGTGCATTATATAGATATAGAGATATATGATACACTAGGTTAAGTGGGATGGTAACACATGGTCAAGTGCTCTTTTTCTTTTTTTGGAAGAAATTGCATTTTACGATCTATTATTGCTCTGGGGTTGGTGTCAGCTGATTGCATTAACTGTAGACCAACTGTCTTGGCAAGAGAGGCTTTGGTGTCAAGTGGTGGTCTGGGTGTTACTGCAGGTTTATGAGACGTGATAAACAGCCTCATGTTATGAGTCCGCAATTAATGCGCCTCATAATTAAAGGGTAGGACCTCGCAATTAAAAGATAAGCATCTTTGCTAGACTGCAAGCTTCTTCAGATTAATGCACGAAACAAACATAAATAGCATCAAATTTCAATCACATTTTCCACATTGTTTGAGATTTTATTGGCACACTTAATCACTTCACCTCATTTGCCGTCCTCTTCCACAGTGGTGTGATTGCACTGGTATGCAGAATTAGTGCCGTCAATTGTCCTCAATGCGCCCACCTCCTAATATTCACATCACAGTAGTGTAAGGAAGCGTGCAACAGTCAATTGACTAGTTTTATGGAAATGTGTCTAGAATATACGTTTTTAATGGATTGAACCTTGGATATTGACACATGATCACCTTTTAAGTTGATATTGTGAACTTGGTGTTAAACAGTTACTTATTTACACATCCAACAGTTACAGAGCACAACTATCATTCACACTGAGTCTTTTTGGCCACCTGGCAAGTCCAGGTCCAACAGTCAACCTCTTTTAGCTGTTTTAGTCTCTACAATCTTCCCGAGGGCAATATCTGTCTCTTAGGCTGCTGAATCAGAAATACTTTATTATCCCAGAGGGGAAGTTGTTTATGTTACAGCTACTCCCATTCAAAGTTCAGTATGATAATAACAATAATAATAATAATAATAATAATAATAATAATAATGATAAGATCTATATATAAACAAGAACCTTCAGAACAACAAAAACAACAAACAACAACAAAAACAAAACAAAAATACAAGAAATGTACACATGAATGCTCCAGTATGTTCATCAGCGAGTAGAGCTGGTCAATGAATCTATTAGACTGAAAGAAAATGAATTGCCAACTATTTTGATAGTCAATTAATCATCATCATTAATCAAGTCAAGTTTTAAGCAAAACTGTTTAACCTTTGCCAGTTTCAGATTCCTTAATGTGAAGATTTACTGCTGTGCGGGCTCCCTGGTACTGTAGCTCAGTTGGTAGAGCATGTGCCCCACGTACAGTGGCTGTGTTCTCGCCACAATGCCCCAGGGTTTGGATCTAACCTGTGGCCCTTTGCTTCATGTAATCCCCCCTCTGTCTGTCTTCACCTGTACTATCAGAATTTTTTTAAAGTTTTATTGTTCTTCTTTGTTATTTATGGTAGTAAATGAAGAGTAGTTAAACTCTGAAAGCATGTGCCTTCCCAGTATTTTATTTTGTGGTGCTAAACCAAAGTCATACAGTACATTCCAACTGCTGAATACACAAAGGTATAAAGGGAGCACACACACAAATCTTCAGGACAAAGTTGACAACTCGCAATTTCCCCAGTTTATTCTGGCTGTGTCTACCAACATGCTAACATTTTGGTCTTGTGGCAAATACAACAACTTCCTACTGAGCAGGCAACGTCTGTGGACGTCCAAAACAGGTTGATATCATGTCCATCGGGCCAGGCCATGATCTGGATGTCCGTGACAGCCAGAATTAGTTGATAAATGACGTTGAGAAAAGACGTCGAGTCAGGCCATAATCTAGACATCCACTGACAGCCAGAATTAGTCGACAAACGACATGTAAACGTCTATACAACGTCCAGAAGAGACGTATAAAAAACTTTGATTCTGGCTCCCCAGAGGACGTCTTGGATGTACATAAATGACGTCTAAAAGACGTGATCTAGACCACCCTTTGCTCACTGGGCTAATTCAAGATATTTATTGAACTCCTAAGGGACATGAATGAATGAAAAAGCATTAATGAATTGTAAATGTAGTTATTAAACTAAATGCAAATAGGGGGAATACTTCACTAAGATCAAAAAGCAAAAATCATTTAAGAATAAGCTCTGCATCAACCTTCAGAAAGAATGCATGAAGAAGGTTATGTCCTACTTTCCTGCGGGGATGGATGGGCTGATAATGAGGCGGACTTCCTGGAAAGCGCCGAGCATGGTGAGCAGACAGTGGTCAGGACACAGCCACATGATGACTGCTGTACAGTAGGTTCAGTGAAGCAGCTGGTCTCGCCTCTTCTTGCCCTTGAGTCCAGGCTCAGACAAGGTCTATCTCAGACCACAGAGGAGACACAACATCATGGATTCTCTGGCTGCAGAGTTGGGATGCACGGAGCCAAAAAGTCTTCAGGAATTGAAAAGTTAACTACACAAAAAAAGGAGGATTACAAAATTAATGATTTCATTCTGGAATCTCTTTTTACTGAGAGCTAAACAAAGCTATAGAATGAACTATAGCTTTGTTTAGCTCTCAGTAAAAAGTGAAAAAGAAAAGCCGTCCATATTACCTGTTGCTGCATGGCCAAGCAAAGGAGCTTTACGACGGAGAGCCCAAAAAGGGGTGATGAGCAAAAGCTAAAAGTCAGGATGAGAGGCGAAGGGACAAGAGAGAAGAGGAGAGGCGACATGTTTTACAAAGTTTTATAGTCTAGGGGCGTGTTTGGGAAGAAAGAGGATAGTTGGCGCTCCTTTACTGATTACTAATTAATTCCTTTGTGTGGAAAGAGAACTGGCCCTTTTCTTAAAGGGGAATAACTAACATAGCAAACATTTTCTTATCTGCAGCATGGGATTATACACGTAACAGTGGAGCACATATAAAATAGAAAATGATACGTAGTTAAATCATAAGAAAATCATACTGCTAAAAATTAAATTCACTAATGTGGCCTTCCCCCTATCATTGTGTTAAAGGTTATTACCAATATCTAAATGATTACAAGTTGTGAAACACAAAATATATATATTTACACAATCAAGTATATAGTTCTGACCATTTCAGTCACTTAGGGTGAAAAGAAGGAGAAGAAAGGCACCGACTTAGTGAGGAATACAGTGTATTTATCTTGAGTCTAGGTTTAAGACATAAGGATGAAGATGTAAAGTCCATGATGATGGTACAAGGCATGTCTTTCACAGTTCTGTTCCTCGTCATTCTTGACATCCTTTCTCCTTAAGGTCAGAGGTCATGGGTCTGTGTGTGTCTCTGTGCATTCCAACACAGGCACAAAGAGTGTTATGATTGAACCATTAAAATGATTAAGAAAGAATTTAGTTAATTTGTACACCGACTGGCAAAACATTATGACCACCTGCCTAATATTGTGAAGGTTCCCCTTGTGCAGCCAAAACAGCTCTGGCCTGTCAAGACATGGACTTAAGACCTCTGAGGGTGTCCTGTGGTGTCTGGCACCAGGGCGTTTTATAGTGGATCCTCTGGGTCCTGTATGTTGGGGGGTGGGGCCTCCATGGATCAGACCTGCTCCAGCACATCTTACAGATGCTCGATCAGATTGGGATCTGGGGAATTTGGAGGCCCGGTCAACACCATCACCCTTTATTGTGTTCCTCGAGCTGTTCCTGAGCAGTGTTTGCGGTGTGTCAGGGCACATTGTCCTGCTGGGGGGCCACTGCCATCAGGTAGTGTTGTTGTGATGAGGGGGTGTACTTGGTCCACAACAGTGTTTGGAGGGGTGGTGCATGTCAAGTGGCATTCACATGAGGTTTCCCAGCAGAACATCGCATTGTGATGAGATGATCAATGTTATTCACGTCACCTGTCAGTGGTTTTACTGTTGTGGCTGATCGGTGTATATTCCAATGATTTTTTAACATTTTATAGACTAAACAATGAATCAAATAATTGTCAAAATATCCATATTATAATAATCAATAATGAAATAATTGTTAGTTGTGGCCCCACCAGTTATTTGGTGCTGAGCAGATAGTGTACAACGGCTTATTCAGACCTTTTTCACTGAACAGCTAAACAATGAGCTGAAACTCTTTGACTACACTCTCTGAAAACCTTTCACAGGGTTCATCATTCATGAATTGCTATTGAAGAAATATTGATTATTGCCACTTGAAGTAATATTTTAGATATTCAAACTGAGTCAGATGACGTTCTGTGTTGTGAAAAGGTTGTTAGTACCATTCAAAGATAATCAAAAAAGACATTGCAGACTATATTGTTGTCCTCACCTTTTCTTTTATGGTCTGTTAATGGTGTTTGAATGCTGGTGTGATTGCCCTGTTGGACTTTGTTTAAGCCCACTGGAACACTGCAGAAGAAGTGGGTTAAAAAACTTACTTGAACATGTAGAACTGAGATTAACTGGATCTACATACAAAATATTATCAAGACGAATAAGATAGAGCAACTTTACACAATGATGTATACAGTAATGTCTGGTTGTAAGGCTGAATATATTTTTGTAGAACTTAATTTTGTAAAGTCAGTAAATGATTACTATTAAATCTATTGATTACTTGTGGGTGTTTTTCCACCAAGTGCCTGTCTAACAGGTAAACATAAGCTTCAATAGTTTTAAGATATAAATCAGGTGGATGAGATTTGACAGTTTGCGCATTTAACTGGATTCTAATAATTGATTTATTGTTAACATAATGCAGCTTAGTAGCTCCAGTCCCTTTATTGATCATCATAAGTTAATACTACCTCATAGTTTCATATTAGTATGACATCACCTGACATAATGAATATTCTGAATGTATCTAGACTTGTGAAACGTTCTGTCTACTATATTTGTCAAGCAAAAAGCAGTAAAATAGATGGATTTAATGCAAAAAAAAAGGACTGAGGCAGTGCGTGCATGCAGCTCAGATTACCAGCTCTGATTTTTTCCCCCCAACGCTCATCACAAAACAAACATGATGTATAAGAGGAAGTTGTTATGTAATTTTCATGCAGAAACAGCTGATTATATGTTCCGAGAATTCTCTTAGCAGGATTACTGTAAACATCGTTTACATTGTGGTTTCCCCTTACTGCCCAATAAACTGCATCCCGCCGGATATACAAGCGTACAGTATACGTATATAGACTGAGGCTTTACTAACATATCAGCTTTGACTCAGTGTTCCAAAATAGAAACAATGATTGATTCAATTAGGTTATTTATTCGGTGTACAGAAGAACACCAAGGTGATAATGGTGCTGAGGAAATGGAAGGGGAGGTCTGCTGGATGACACTGTGATCCAGTGTACCACTATAGCCATTAGTGTGTGTGTGTGTGCAGAAAAAATATTTAAAACATAAAACTCATTACAGAGTGATTGTGAATATGTTTGTAATAATATGTTGAATGAATGTGATCAACTGCATGTCATAGCATTAACTAGCCAGGGTTTCTAAATTCCATTCATCTGTGTTACCAGTGCATGAATAGGACCTGATACAGGGTTATACAGACTGGGATTTGCTAGCTGTTGTTGTGGTCATCAAATGTGTTTGTAGTCAAAATCAAACCAGCCCCATATGCTTTTCTTAAGAATTGAGACAATACAAACAGTGCTCCATCAATCCATATTTTCAACCCAAGGAATAAGTATAACAAAAAAGAACATTTCACTTCCTGTCCAATGCTACCATATCCAGTCCACCGAGCCATCCAGTCCATCACATCTAGTGTGATGAGCTGGAAAATATACTGCGACAAGAGAATATGTCAGTGGCAGAGCAGAGAGGCTACGATATCACTGGGTGATAAATACTAAAACCAGAGAGTCTCTCTGCACCTGGCTGATGAGTCAGCTGGGCTGAGTAAATGGTCTATAGGCCATCTCACAGCAGTGCAGATCCTCACTGTTTCACATATAGTGTACTCCTTAGCCTGATGGTTAGGGTAAGGTAATTTTTTATACAATCTCAGGCCTGATCCTAGATTTGTATAAGCGCACATGTTGACAAGTGTGTTGGATGACGTGCGGTCTGTGGAGCCTGGCATATTCCAGAATAGATGTAACTCTTCCTTTAAGAATTGTATTGTTTGCTATTTGTTCTACTCCCTCATTGAAGCAGATGTAATGTTGGATAATGGCGACTTCATTTATTAATCTTGATTTGATTTGATATTTCTGTTAGCATAGCTAGCTAGCATGATTAATGCATCTGGTCAAGGCAGTCAGGTTGAAATCTCCACACCTGGCTGAAATGAATGGCACTGGATGTGTTAATTGTGCTAAATGACAATAAAGATGCACATGTATTTAAATAGTTTGTAGTGTCATGGAGACAAATGTAAGTGAGTTCAAGATCATGTGACAAGATCAATTTATATATTTTGTATGATGGTGGGATTTTCTCAAGCTTGTTCATTCTACTGCCTGCAATTGGTTAAAGTAGTTGGTGCAAACCAACGTATACACACACACACACACACACACACACACACACACACACACACACACACACACACACACACGCTGTTTTCCTGTTTATTAAGAACAATACTACATTAATACCTGCAAAGAGCCTCCTCAGCAGTTTAAACAGTGTGGAGTCAGCAGTTACCCTCTCAGCTGCTCTCAGTGGACTTTCAGATTTCAGATTAGCAGCTCTGTAGTCATGTCTACTCAGACTTTTTTCAGGTTCTCTGATCTCTATCACCGATGATCTTATTGGTAACCTTTAGTATTTTACATTTAATTTTCAATAAGAAATGACTTTGACAAACAGCAGCGCATGTGCTGTATATTTTATTTCCATAATGTTGAAGCTCTATTTGCTTCCTTCCTGCTCTCCTTTGTCAGAAGCTTCAACTAATTCAATCCTCTACCAGGCTAGAGCATCTCACTTACCTTGAAACTGAGATTCTTCAAAGTCTTTTAAATCCCCGTCTGATGTCACCTTGCTGTTGTTTCATTCCTGTGGTGGAGAAGTGGCCATGGATCTTGCAGGCTGCTCTGGTCAGATGCTGGGCCAGTTAGTTCTTCTACCTGAGCTGACCATCTGTCAGTGTTTATGAGAGCTGGGGTACTCTGACAGTCACTGGGGTCTTTGTTCCCAGCCAGGCTCTGGCAGGAGTTTTGGACAGGCTGACTTGGAGCATAGTAAATTAGTTTGATTATGAATGAAGTTAATTTCTGTTAGCTGTGGTTCTCTAATGACATTTGAATTGTATTTTCTCAGTCCCAATATTAAATATCCTTTATTTCTTTCTTGTTTTCCGCAATTTCCAAAACAGCATTGCATGTTAAGGAGGTCTATTCTAGAAAAGGAATGTCAGGGGATTTCAACAACTCTGTAACTTTGGCATTTGGGATAATATGTACATACCTATGGAGCACCAAGTCCTTGGGTATTCCCATACTATCTTTAAGAAGGTGACCAGTCTGTCAGGAGGGCAATATGCAGATAAGGATGAGAAGATAAATCCATAAGAGGCCTTACCGGACACTGACATATTTTTACCTAGTCTTTCATTCCTGAAATTGAAATCATACATTATGATGTACATTTACTGTACATAAAAGACACACTACTGCTTGGTAGTGACAAAGGCCTGTAACTTATTTTCCCTCTTTCTCCATGCAGGTGACTGGGACTGTCATTCTCTAGATCCTGCAGTGTGGCACGTAAGTCTCAACAAAACATGAGTGTTAACGTGCTGCATCTGCCCTGAATACTTACATTAACTCACATACACCTGTATGTACTCACATGCACACACACACACACAAATTAACAAAATAAAGTAATACAAATCAAACACAAATGTTTTCATACAATTACATAGAATAAACCTATTAAAGCCTAATCAGTAACATTATCACACCCTCTTTCTCCCTTTCATTTTTAACATTTTCTCCTTCCCCCATCCATTTTTCCCTACCCTCCTTCACACTCCATGACTGCTCCTGCAGCATCCAGTTACCTGGCAGCCATCCAAAGAGGGCGACCACCTAATTGGACGCATCACGCTAAGCAAGAGGTCGGCCATGCCCCGTGAGGCGGGCTCCCTCCTCGGCCTAAAAGTAAGTAGAATTCATTCCCACTCAGACCTGCATCACACCTGGCTTGTAAATAACTTGTGCTACATTGAAACTGTAAATAGAGATATTTCATAATTGCTGTAAAAGTGTACTGTATGTTGTAATAAGTAACAAACATTGAAAGATAAAGAGTGTTCGATGACACAAGTACATTGAATAGTGCCTGTGTGCTGATTTTAATGAAATTACCACCGAATCTGCCAACATGAAGCTCTGTTCCCATCCATTCTCTATGTTTGTCTTGTTTGCAGGTGGTAGGAGGGAAGATGACAGAGACGGGGAGACTTGGGGCCTTTATCACCAAAGTCAAGAAAGGCAGCCTGGCAGATGTGGTGGGACACCTACGAGCAGGTGCAGATCTATTAAACATGTAGTTTCAGTGCAGGAACTGCTGCGCTTGTAACCTTGGTTGATCATGGTGTAATTGAGGAGCGTATTTTAAAAGTCAAACTGAAATTGAAATGTGTTTTTGCCAGGAGGTCAGTTTGTACTGTTTATCCTTGAAGTTCTTGTTCTCGGGGGGGCGTGAATATTTTTATTGTAATTTTGTTGGGCGGCTCTAGCTCAGGAGGTAGAGTGGGTCGTCCAGTAATTGAAAGGTCACTGGTTCAAACCCCTGCTCCCCTGGCTGCACCTCGAAGTACCCTTATCCAAGTCTGTTTACCATCCATACTGGGGCAATATCTCTGAAGGGGTCGACACCATAATGGCACAGCTAGTTAACCAGCTGAGGACTGATGTTGTTAGCCATTACTTAGTCCTATCTGTTTGAGCACTCCATATGTTACTCCATGTCATGATTTGTATCATGTGCAGTAACCTATGGAGAGTTGAAATTACCTACAGACCTACCTGTTGCTGTGAGTTTTGACAGTCTGGTCACCACTTCTAGGCCTATGAAAAAGAAACACCCCTCTTTTGTATAATGTGGAATGTGTGAAGCTGCAGATGACTCACTGGTGTTGAAATAAGAAAAAGTGTGTTCAGTTTTCATTGTAATGTTGTAAGGATGCCATGGTTTGGTTAGATTTAGTCACAAAAACAATTGGCTAGGATTAGAAAAAGATCATGTTTTGGCTCACCTGGTTTAATTTAGGCCGTCCTGATTTCACATCAAATATTTCTGCTTTCGTTTCCACTAACATGGCTGGAAAATGTCTCAAAAATGTCTCGTTCAAAACATCCGTTGGTTTTTGCATTTACAAAAACGCTGTCTTGAAAAGTAGTCTTTTTGCTTGACAGCCAAGTCGTCATGCCAACACAATTCCCTCCCTCTTCCTGACATTAAACTAAGCTCATACACACATGGACATACAAGCGGTTGTATGTGATACGACAAATATTTTGGAACTGTTGATATCATACGTATAAAATGTGTGAGGGATAATGCCTGACAAGATTCAAGATTCAAAGGGTTAGGGTTAGGAAATGAAATTGCAACCACTCTGTTTACTGTGCAAAAAATAGTGCAACCAGAAAATAAAATTTAAATAAGAAAATAAAACTGAAAAGAGAATAAAATAAAAGACTTAAATTTAACTAGAAAAAAATAAAAATAAAATAAAATATATATACACTGTGTGCACAATTATTAGGCAAGTTGTATTTTTGAGGATTCATTTATTATTGAACAACTACAGTGCTCTCGGTCAATCCAAAATGTTAATAAACCTCAAACCTGAATATTTAAGAAAGTGAGGAAAAGAAAGAAAAAGAAAAAGTGAGGTTTTGGCTTTCTTAGGAAAATATCTATGTGTGCACAATTATTGGGCAACTATTAGTGTGCAGAATTGTTATGCAGCTAAATGAAAAACGAAAAGTTTCCCATCATCCGTGTTTATTTTCATCTGTTAGCGTGAGAATAATAAACAAACAACTCCAACATTTACAAATAAACATTTGTGACATTTAAAAAAAAAAAAAAATCATTGACCAATATAGCCACCCTTCTTATCAATAACAGTCATACACCTTCCATTCATGTTCTGTCAGTCTGTCAGTTTCTTGATCTGTTGACCATCGACTTTTTGTGCAGCAGCAACCACAAGCCTCCCAGACACTGTTCAGGTGTACTGTTGTCCTTCACCGTAAATCGACCGTTTAAGAAGGGACCACAAGTTCTCAATAGGGTTTAGGTCAGGTGAGGAAGGGGGCCATGTCATTATTCTTTCATCTTTAAGGCCTTTACTGGCTAGCCACACATTGGAGTACTTCAAACTTTTGATGGAGCATTGTCCTGCATAAAAGTCATGGTCTTCTTGAAAGATGCAGAAGAAGCTCCTCCTCAGACGCTCAGTCCTGGCCATGACACTGCGTAGGTGCTTGCCATAAGGCAGCTTCACAAACAGGTCATGGTTGGGGTGGTGAATGTCCGTCATGGTCCTGGTCGCTCTGGACCTGCACCGCCTGGTGTAAATGTCCTGAAGGCAGGGCAATGCAGTTCTAGTGATGCGCTCAGCACATCAGATCACTCTATGGAAATATTTCCGGTCCTGGGCGCAGCAGTTGCCGTACCAGGCGGTGATGCTTTCAGAGATGACAGACTGGATAGCGGCAGAGAAGACAAGGTGTCCATCATCAGGAATTAGCCTTGAAGCATTAACCGACGTATACCATGGTCACTTGCCGGAGAAATGACTAAGAGTTGAAACAACCATTACAGTCCCATAAGGTACTTATATAATGGAAATGTCGTTCACTATTCCTGTAAATAGGATGTACCTTGGATACAACTTAGAATCGGGAGTTGAGATAAACTAGCCCATTCAGCTCTTTGAACCCCTCCGCTCAGCTGTTAGCCAGAAAGGTAACATTATGCTATAAGATTCAAAGTATGGTAGACTGACAGTAAATATAATTTCACTGCATGCTAAAAAACAAGACTTGCTAGCTAACCAGCCATGTCACTGTCCCCAAATCAATAATAATTTTCGTGAACAAATGACTGTCCGGCTGCAGCCTGAAGAGAGCTGAACAGTGAATGGGATGTGTGAGGATCACCGACACATTAACGTCAGAGGGCTGCAGTAGGGAGTCAAAGCACATGGTCAGTTTGTCCAGCTTTCTTAAATCAAACATCGGGTTTACTCACCTCTTTATGAGTTATCCAGTACTTCTTATGGACAGACCAACTTTATAATTAACTCCTTGCAGTTTGTATGTTACAAGCACTACCCTGTGATGTTCAGAGGATGATGCACTGAAGGGCAGGTCAATGACTGACAAAGCAGTGTTCAGAGTTGTTAATAATAAGTTATTAATAACGTACAGCAAAAACTTATTGAAACATATTGTGTGCCTTAGTTCACTTTCCACTTTCTTTTCCCTCTTTCTGTCACTGTCTCTGTCTCTCAGTCACACACAGACACACACATCACATGCACACAAGCAGATTTATTGTCACGAGGCTCGGTCTGAGTGTTTCTCTCCAAAAATAAGTGGTATCTGTACTTTTATTTACACCACTGATGTCCTTACCTTTTGGAGGGATCACCATTGTGCATACCCTCCCCTCTCCATGCTGGCAACAACAAGTGCATCTGGTGAACACGCCTTTATTTCTGCTGGTCGTGTACCTGAAGCACGTCGAAACAGGCTAAATCCTGGGACTGTGAACTCTATTCTTTTTTTTGCACAGTGCAGCCAAACACTAGGCTAAAGTAGCCCAGTACATTAGGCTTCTATTTTGTAACAGTTCACTGTAACGATGTGACGAATGCTTTGTTCATGTGTGAGCAAGAGGAAAAAAAGGCATGCAGTTCATGTTCAAATTTAAACTTGTGTTAAAATGTTCAGACCTCTTTCGCTGCTTTATTCAACAATGAATTTTTCATTTACTTTATGTAGCTTAGATCCTCCGTCTTCTGAGAGCAGGTGACAAAGAGGAAAAGAGAACAGAGAGCTGCTCTCAGTCTGCTTCTCTGTCTCATTTATCAGTCCAGCGCTCATATGGTGCATCATGTTTTTTGCGGGTCGAGCTGGGTGCTGGTTGTTGATCAGCGCACATTTTAACAGGTTGGGCAGGACGGGTTGGCTCACATAATGGGTTGTGTGGGTGTGGGTATTAAAAAAACATGACCCGTGCATCACTACAGACCATGGTATAAACACATTTAATGCACCTGTAGTTTGGAGAAACATAAAATGTTTATTTTTTTTCTAGTGGGAAGTTAGCAATCTAGTGATGCTAGCAAGCTAGGCTAATTAGCTTCCACTTTTTGAGCAAAGCTATTCTGCCTTGTTTGCTAGCTTAACCCAACACTCAACAGCTTGATGGGTCTTTACATGTGATGTTCTCTGTTATAAAGGTGAGACAGCTTACATTTCTTACAGCTAACATTACGTGGTCTTGTTGAAAAGGGGAGAAGCATCTTGAATCAACATTTGTCGAGTGAACCATTGGTAACAACCGGCCGTCATTTGTTAACTGCTGCGAATGGAAACACCTGCTTAGACTTGAAGCTTACAAGTTATTAGTCTCCAAAAACAGTTTTATCCTCTCTTTAAAAACATGCACAATAGCTGCCGTACCATTGAAAGTTATATTTCCAGACACCAGGGGCCGAATGTATAAACCATGCGTTCACATGAAAAGTGTACTTACGTCACTTTTCACACAGGTTTCTGAATGTATAAAAATACACAGGGAGTGAGAATATCCAAACCAGTACACGTCTTTAACACCATGCGGACCATGCGCGCAGTCTTTCAGTCTGAGTGGTGTGGTCGCATGTTGGCAAAAAAGAACAAGAGAAGTGTTACATTTTAATTTAGATTATTTTTATTTTTTTTACTAAATTGTGTTAGGATTACATTTATAATTTAATAAGCCTTCAGTATGATTACACAGTGATGCATGAGTTGTTCTTGGCCTTTTTTTTTTTTTACCAGCTTTACTGGCTTTATGATATTTATAATCATAATGATCTTTTCGTCTGTCAATTCAAACAATCATTACTTCAAGTTCACAGTCAAATGATGCTTCTTCTTCTCCAAGTTGCCTCCACAATTTCTCCTCAAAACAGAACTAAATTCTGGCCCTTTATATGCAAACTAGGTTATTGGGGGTGTGTTTATAGCCATGTACTGTATAGTAAATTGTGGGGATGCACGTCTGTACAGTTATCAGGATGACGCGTGGGAACAAACTTACATTTTTTAAATTTGTGCGAAGACTGTGTATGCATGTTTCCTGTTTTTCATGTACACAGATTTCTACACCTGAATATAAACAGAGTTTAATTCATTTGGCTCCAGAAGTGAGAAGAATTCAAATTTCAGTTTGATTTTAAGCTGTAAAGTTTTCTGTTAGTGCCTGTCTTTTTAAAATCAAATGTAATGCAGATGAACCTCAGGCTGGATCATCATTGTGCATGTTGGCCATCTTGGTTGCAGGTGACGAGGTGCTGCAGTGGAACGGAAAGTCGTTGCCGGGAGCAACTAAGAAAGAAGTGTACAACATTATCCTTGAATCCAAGTCTGAACCTCAAGTGGAAATAGTTGTTTCAAGACCTATAGGGTAAGATTAATGTTATTTATATGCAAAAGTGATGGTTAAAGTACTTGAGTGATGGACATTAATTTTTGATATGTCTCCTTCCTTTATCTAAAAGCTCTATCCACCGAATTATGTCCAAAAACTTCTTGAGAAAAGTGTATAGAGCATATCAGTAAGTAGTGTTGATTTAAGAGCTAGAGCCCCTCCCCCTCATGCCTTCCCTGACATCCTGAGATCCAAGAGAAAAATCCCTTTATCCAGTTCTCCTTGTCTCCTCTGCTACCCACCATGTTTATCATGTAAATATGTTTTCGATTGACTGCCTGCTCTTCTTCTTTTTACCTGTTCGTTGACATGACATCTACTCATTCATTTTTTTAAAGATGAATGCACACCAGAGTCCTGACGATGTCTTTACATTGTAAGTGTCTTGATGTATATTCTGTTTATTTAAAGATGAAGAAGTTCAATGCTTCTCTTTCACCTTCTACAGGGACATCCCAAGAATCCCAGAGTCATCCCACCCTCCTCTAGAGTCTAGTGAGTGTTTATATATGCAGCTTTATATATGTAATGAGATACACTTCACACACATACAGTACATTGTGCTCTAATTCCAAATTTGCTTTGGCTGGATGGTTTATAGCAACCACTGTTTCTTTCTTCAACAGCGGGCTCAAGTTCCTTTGAGTCACAGAAGATGGACCGTCCCTCTATATCAGTGATGTCCCCTACCAGCCCCGGGGCCCTCCGAGACCTTCCTCTGGTACTGCCTGGGCAGCTCTCTGTGAGTATCTGGACAGAGGTATGTGGTTCATGTGAATGGATATGTATGCAGGCTAACTGTCTTCCCACACTTTCACAGGTGAAGCTGTGGTATGACAAAGTGGGCCATCAGTTGATCGTCAACGTCCTTCAAGCCATAGACCTACCAACCCGACAAGACGGACGACCTCGGAACCCCTATGTCAAGATGTACTTCCTGCCTGATAGGAGGTAGGCGCATTGTATTCATTTTCTTTTGTGTTATAGTTCACAAAAGAGCATCACACCAGCAGTAGGGATTATCATCAAAGGAATATCTACTTGTTTAAATTTATGGGAGGAACGTCACTGGATTAATTTCCATCAATCTGACATCGTCCATTCTTGTGGATTATGTTGCATATGCAGATTGCAACCAACTGAATACCCCTTCCCTCACCCTACCCTTCCAAGGGTGTAGGAGGAGAGGAATCACTCCCTCTGCAGATATGAAGAGCTCATTCTACCAGTGGATCCCTCTAAACACCTAAAAGTCCACACTGTCCTGTTCAGAGACATGCTATGTACTGTACATCTGACTCTGTGTGTTCATGTCTTTGTTCCAGTGATAAGAGTAAACGGCGGACTAAAACGGTGAAGAAGAGTGCTGAGCCCAAGTGGAACCAGACCTTTATATACTCCCATGTTCACCGGCGGGACTTCAGAGAACGCATGCTAGAGATCACAGTGTGGGACCAGCCCAGAGTCCAGGAGGAGGAGAGTGAATTCCTGGGCGAGGTGGGAGACACATGATGTCCATTTACTATTTTCACTCTGGTCTATTATGCAGATAGAGCTTTCGCTGATAATTTACCTGCATTTAATTTAATACTGCTATTATATGGGTGATTTTCAGGATTGGACCATAAACAGAAATATACTGTTTCCTTTAATGTTATCTGAAATGTAATCTATACTGTTTCAATATCTACATAATCTGCTTTTCCAGGGTTTTACTGACGCTTTGCTTCCCTAATGTGCATTTGCAACAATATTTAAATCCAATTTGCCATATATTTTTTTTTAGTGTATAAGTGTATGTTTTGGCCATTTTATGTTCTTTTAAAAATATATATTTTTAATGGTGAAATAGCATAGTGATGTTGGGAGATAACAAAAATAGACATAATACACAGAGAAACAGACAATTACATAAAGCAGTTATAATGGTGTGTGTAATGACATGATAAGAGTTCAGGCGTGAAGATTAGATTGTGGTAGGTAGGGTGTGTGTGTGTGTGTGTGTGTGTGTGTGTGTGTGTGTGTGTGTATGAGAGTCAGTGATATGTATCTGTGTCACGGCATGAGTGATTGATCGAGACAAAAAGACAGTGTTGATGTTACAGTGATAGGCCTATCTGATGTACCGACAATATCATAATAAAATGTAATAATGCTATAATAATATAATATTATAATAATCAGCTGTAATACAATATAATATAAATATAATATGAACCTTTATTATAAGCAGCAGTAAGTCCATACAGCGACGAGGAGCGAGGCCAGACTCGCCCACCCAGCCACCCGGCACCACAACTGGTGGCCCCAACCCCCCAGGAGACAGGCAGGGCGTGACAACGAGGGACCACACAGGTGGTCAGAATGGGAAAGAAAAGAAGAAACTGTCTTTCTAAGACACAGAATTAGTCTAATCTCTAATCTGTGCTTGGCTCATATTAACTCCTCAGGCGACCACAATTATTTATTTATTCTACAATTAATAAAAGGCCTAAAAGTTGGCTACTTTTTAAAATATGTTCATAAAAATCCCCAAAACATGTGTTAATATTTACCTCGTATTGCTCATGTAACATGCTGCATGACTGCTGAAACATGATAAAAAACACTAGCAGTGAGATGTGTGTTCCAACGACAATTAAATTAGGTGGTGAAAGAGAGAGGCAGATCCTGGCTGTGCTGGATAGGCTCTGAACCAAGCACCAAAACATTTGATGTTAGCAACACGGGGGAGCAGCTCTGGTCAGCCACACTAAAGAAAGCACTGAATAAAACAACACAAAAACAGACTGCCAACATCTGCACATATTTCACATCTGCCACAGTCAGGCCAGATAATAATACTGCCCCCACCAGCATCCTGTGGTCAGTATTAAGGCCTAGGCCTACCTATTTTAAAATACTTAAATACAACAATGGATATGGGTTAGGATGTTATTGACAATTATGGAAACGTTTCAAAACTTCATTGTTGTAAAATGTATGAGAACCCTGACCTTTGCAGGATTGCATGTTGGAGGCTCATTTTGTCGACGCCTACAAGCCAACAAGACAAACACCTCCGAAAGAGCCTGTTTCTGTTTCTCTTCCGCTCACTCTTCTGCCTCCTCCACCCTCTCCCTCTCTGTCCTCTCTTAGATCTTGATAGAGTTGGAGACAGCTCTGCTGGATGATATTCCTCATTTGTATAAACTCCAGACACACGATGCGTCCTCTATACCTCTGCCCCAGCCCTCCCCGTACCTCCCACGCAGACACGTCCATGGAGACAGCCCCAGCAAGAAACTACAGAGTATGTCTGGTTATATATGTTATCTTTACAGGCTAAGTATATCCAAATATGTGTGTGTATGTAAGACTCAATCCCTGTTTTGAACAGGTTTCTTTGTGTGAGCGTGTGTTTGCTAACCTTTCCTTTACTGAGTTTCTCTTTAGCGTCTCTCAGTGTGAGACAACAGACAACAGAACCTCTCAACCTTACGCTGTCCTGTGTGTATGTGTTGTGTATGTGTGTGCAGGGTCTCATCGCATCATTGATACAGAGTTTGATGATGGTTTGATGGTAGTGACTAAAGGTGGGTGGGGGGCATGGTTACTGAGCATCTCCTTGTATTAGCCTGTCGGCGTCCAGCACTGGGTGAGAGAGCGTCTTCTTTGCATCCTCCCTCCATCTGTCTCTCCCAAACCTTCCAGCCTCCAGGCCCCGCTGGATGTTTTAGAACGAATTGCACCCAAATTAAAGTAATTAATCTTTGCTGTATCAGCAAAAGACTTTTTCAATTCATCATTTTTCCGCTGGACTGCAGATTTTGCATTGTATTGTTGTAGTCTACAGCCTGTATGGTGCTGCAGTTTAGCAGTGCGCTGTACTCCTTCACTGAGGCTGCAGTGAACAGTTTCTCCTCTTCTGCTGGGCTAGACACACTGAAGCACTGAGTGCATGTTAGACTGTAGAGCTACACTTGTTCACTGCTGTCCCTGCCATTCTCCTGCATGCTTCTAGTCCTGTCCGGAAGTTGCTTACTTCACTGAAAGGACACTGAAAATGTACAGTAGAGGCTGAATACGTGTTCTTTTAGTCAACAGAATCACGACAACGGCTTTGTTGTTTGACTGTTTCTGCTGTGACTTCATTTCCTGTCAGATCAATGTGGACCGTAAATATTCACACCTTTTATTTTGGCGTTTCTAAATGCCAGATGGGTATGGTTTGCCACTTTGGGACATTTAATTAGTGTACACAATCTCCGACTTCCTGAACCTTACTATTTTTGTTATTATGCAAACGCTTAGCTCAGTTACACTGTAAGACTTCTATGATACACTTATTGCATGCACACTACACACTGATATATATGGATATATATGTGATACCTCTGTTGGTTTAAAATTCATACACAGTAGAGTTGTAGGAGTAGGACTGTTTGGCCTTTCTTCCTACTCATTTTAGACGTGTTTTTCAAGGGACAGTTCACCGCAAAGTAGAAAAATATTTCCCGGCTACATTTTTTTTCTTACCTGTAGTGCTATTACCTAGACTGTTTTCCCAACCGTATCGCAGCACAGACGGTGTCGTGCATTACCACTGAGCTAGCTAACATTACATCTCAGCTGAGGATGATTCCATTAATGTTTACATCCTGCACTGATACAAGCACGAGCCTCATCGAGTACATGCACACTTCCTTCTCCCCACTGATACAGTTGGTGGATGAAAGAAATATTTTTGACATTAAACTGCCCAAAGACTGCCGTCTAGTTCCATTACATTCCAGAGAAGGCAGACATCTTTACAGCCGATATCTCTTAAACTCAGGAACTCACACAACAATCTAGAAGGATAATTATGTATTTTTATTTTGGGTTGAACTGTTCCTTATTCCTCAACACAGAAATGTCATGAAGTAAAGATACTTTATAGTAGGCTGTGATAGGTTTAATTTATGTCATTCCATTCTAAGCAATCATGTTTTTCCATGAGTTAGGCATGGGAAAGAGCTCTGAATAATGCAATACCCATGAGCCTCAGCTGCTGTAGAGAAAAAAACAGTCAGAGATCCAAAATCATAACTGTAGCTGCAGACCAAAACATGACGTGGTAGTCGCTGAATTCATCCACAGTTGAACCAGAACCCAACAGGGAGCTCATCTGATGTGGAGACTGTTGGCCGGTTTTCTAACAAGCTCAAGCTCTACGCTGCTCTATGGACGATGCTTGGGGAATGGACATTTCATCAAATTTCATCTTTGGAGTAGTAGTTTTTATATACATAAAGTTGTGCCTTGACTTTATTTATAAAGGATAAGGAGGAGGACCAGGAGAGTTTTGTGTAAACAGAGCCTCAGATGAGCTCCGACTGTTACCTAACTTTGTCTATGCAGAACAGACACTGTACATTTACTTCTGGGAGCCTGAAAGCACATAATTAATCTTTCCACTTTGAAACTTTATTTAATTTCTTATGTAGCGTTTACACGTATGTAGCAAGACAATTAAGCAATTTGTTCCATGTACTTGGATCATATGGAACCTATTCTTTGTAGCTGTCCTGGTCACAGTGTTAATAGTCTGATGTCTTATCTCTTCTGGCAAGCCATGGGGGTTAAAACAAGAAGTGAGAGTCTTAGTCTGATCTCAAGTCTGACAGAGACATTGCAGAAACAGTCCGCTCCTCAGGCTAGCTCACATGACCAGCTAACCTGTTTGCTAGCTGGTCATTTACATGTAAAACATCCTGATGTGATGTTCTACACTCAGTAAGAGAATGGCATCTGTAGTAGTAGTCAGTAACACCACACTGATGACTGGTGCATGTGTGTGTGTGAGTGCGTGTGTGTGTGTGTGTGTGTGTGTGTGTGTGTGTGTGTGTGTGTGTGTGTGTGTGTGTGTCAGAGCGTGCATGTGTGCGTGTTTCCATGCTTGTATGCGTGTGTGCATTGTATCTATATATGTTTGTATGAATGTGTGAATTCTGTTTTTTCGCCCTTGCGTGTGGATGTATCCACGCTGGTTCTGTGTGTGTGTGTGTAGGTGCAGAGCGTAACTCCAGGGAGAGAGAGCGAGGCAGTACGTTGGCTGTGCCTGAGCAGCAGCGGGCCGTCCAGCATCGCTCCCGTTCAGTGTCTCCTCACAGAGAGGACTCCTGCAGGGCTCGGTCACGGCCCGCACATGTACCAATGCAAAGGTAACGTTACCTGGTGAACTGTCAGTGGAGTGTGTGATGTCTGTGGTGAGAATCAGACACTATATATGAACTACAGAGAATATATAGATTATATCATTATATATATCATCATCATTTCTGACTTTTTATCATCTCAGTTTTTAAAGGGAGTATCCCTGTGGAGTCTCTGTTTAGAGGATTAAATGTCCAAACATCTGACATTTTTGCTATTTAATAAGGTTATTTTGTGGTCAAATCACTACCAAGTAATATGCATCTCTACTTATGGCTGTTGACATGAAAATATGATTATTTCCCCTGCCCTGCTTGCTCACGGGGGAATGCTGGTTCAAAAACCTCTTGTCGCTTCACAGAAGCCGAAGCCCATAACCGAACAGCTACTCTGAAGCCTAGCTTAACTGTTCACAGACTCCAGCAACCACTTTGCTCTGGGTTACTGTTCGGTCTGTAGGGCTGCTCAAATGTGGCAGCTCGGCGCAATTCTAGTTGCCTCAGGCCTGCTAGCCAAAAAGCTTGGGAGGGTAGTCATAAACCCCACAGGCTCCGTAGCCACACCTAAGTTAGTTAAACATTAGCCCAGCAACTAGCCAAGCAGTAGCAATACTACGCTTCGTACAGCACTCACCTTCCTGCTTCACAGCTAAAGCACACGCATAAAGCTAACAGTACGACGAGGATGACGACTCCTTCTTAGCACCATCGGGTCGGGCTGCACGGGACGCGGAATGGAGTAAGCTTAACAACAACACTTTACTGAGCAACCAGGAAGTCACATACATTGCATTATGGGTACTGTAGTCCTTACCACCACACCTACTGTAGAAGTCAACATTCTTGCTAGCAGCACATTGTCACTTACGATGTTTGTTAGCAAAAGACTAGCTTCACCTGCTCCCAGCATAGCAGTCGTCTTCTTGCTCAGGCTTTTATCCTTGTCGCCGTATGTGATATCTCGGGATATCAATCAACAGAGGCAGAGACTTCCTCTCCAGTTCAGCTGGCTTTACTGCAGTTATCAACTCTGCATGTCCTGAAAGCACTGGTTGGCGGACATATTCCAGCTCCTGTGTGGTCAGTCGGCTTCTTTACCACGCAACACAGTGGGCCTATGAAGTGGGCACAGAGGACGTTACCCTCAGTCAGGTCAATAGCACCGTCATGGGGTCTACCAACGGTCCTGGAGGCAATCTCACAGGCACCCTTTGAACCCCTGGAACAGGTGGACATGAAAATGGTGTCTTAAAGACGGCATTAGTGATTGTCCTGACCTCTGCTAAGAGGGTGAGGGAAATGCAGGCTTTGTCTGTGAATAATACTTGCAGGCAAATTGCACCTGATGGTTTGAGTGTGTGACTAAAATATCTCATAAAGAGAAATGATTTGGTGTTGAATTCTTCTTTTGGATAAGTTATATTGTGAAGTTGTGTTTCCTGTATCGATGGCACTGAACCAGAGTCCAAGCAACAACATCAGAGCATCTGCTCTGGCCTTTCTGATGAAATCCAGTTGTTCTGTATTAATTCTTATTGCATCAGATAATATTAAAAGTAAAAACAAAGTGGGCAGATTGAATCATCATAACTACAGGCAAAGATTAATATCACATTAAAAAACCCTCAGATATATTTGAATATTAGAATATATTTGATTGATATATTTGATTTTATCAGGAGTCTGGACGAGATCCACCAGAACCGCCACAACTCCCCGTCCCGCTACCATGACTCCCACCTGGAGCACCAACGATCCGGTGACTCGGACTACGAGTACTCTGAGGACAGGTAACCTGTTGCTGGGATCTGTGAGGATCATCACGGGAGTGGGGTGGGGCTATGACAGTGTGTTTTGTCAACTAAAATGATGTGTATAATATACATAATATACAGTACTAGATAAATAAATACGATCATATTTTTTAATTAAGTTAAAGAACAAGATGCACACATATTGGATCAGTCAGTCAGCACTTCATCAGATTATGGACTAAAAGATTTCCTGATATTTTTGAAAGGTTGATTCCTGTTTTGGTTAGCCAATGTGTGTAATGTGATATTACCAGACTAATATCTACTAATACTACTAACAGTGTGAAACTAGTCATTGAAACATACTGAGCTTGTTCTATCATTCTGTACTGCTCAATGCAGACTTGATTGAAATCTCAGAATTATGATTTCCTGGTTTCTCTCATTCATAAACTCACTTTGCCTGTCTGAGTTGCCATCCTCTTCTGTTGTGTTTTCTCGGGTTGTTTCTCATTTGTTCACCCATCGTCAATGCAATGACAGTGAGGTCCTGGAGATGCACAGGTCTATCCGGGGCGGGAGTGCCGAGTGCCTGCACACAAACAGGTAAAAATTCAAGAAAAGACAACAACCACCATTCAGTTTTATTTTATAAAAATATGCCATTTTGTCATCATTGCCATCCTCACTATACTTTAACACCTCCATCTTAACACACGTAATGTTGATGTGTTCACTGCAGACAGAGTGTGTTGATTATCTTGAATCGACCTTAGAGTGTGTGTCTGCTTTTTTCGACTGCATGAAGACAAAAAGTGTCGCATCGGGGTCAAGTAGTTGTAGCGCACTCATAAATTCATGTCTGACTATTGTCTCTCACCACAACCGTTTCATGAAACACACACACAAACACACACTGATCACTGTGAAGGGATTACAGACCTGCTTGGTGGCTGACCTCAAAGAAGGCAAAGCTCTTTTGATTAATATCTTTTCCTTTTTTTTTTTGCATTTTGTGTTCACTCACAGCAGTTGTTTATTTTTTCCACTTTTTTTTTCTTGTCTTGCTTTATGTGCATGGTCTCCACTCACACAACCAGGGGCATAGGTAGATACAGCAACACACTCCCCCCTAAAATGCCCCTGTTAGTAAACGGTATCCATAAAGACATTTACAGGTAAGCGCTTAGCGTTAAAGGCAGTCTTAAGTACCCTCCTCTGTGCCCGTCCAGCTTTCCCAGGCTCATTTGTGGAGTTGTTGGGTCATTTCGTTGTGGCAGTGTTCTCACGATGCCATAAATGCCCATATGTCTCCCAGACCGCTGTGCTGCTTGTGCTTGCTTCGGAGTGTGTGCCAAGGTGCTTTGTCATGGTGCCGCTTTAGCTAACTAGATGCTATTTGTTGCTTTCCCTTCTGTATTACACAATCCTTAAAGACCTTACTGGTGCTCTTACATGTTGTAGAACATAATACAACTACAAATCACATATAGTTTCCAAAGCATACTGGATGTTTTTCCACTGATTTTCTACCTTGGATTCATGAGTTGAGAACAGGAAGTCATCGGTGCAGTCGAGGGAGCTCTGCCATCTGGATTTTGATATAAGAGCGCCAAAGTTTTGTGCCCTCAAGCTTTGTTGTCAGATAATCAAAGCTATGAGCAAACATGGACACTGTGGGGAAAAAGACAAGTTGGTCATTGTTTTTCATTGATAGCTGAATCTCAGTCTGGTATGTCAAGCAACCTAGAACACAACAAGGAAACCTTATTTAAAGACACTGATGATCACCGCTGCATTTCAGCTCAAGTTTGTCACTGATCAGGGTAGTGTCATGGCACCAAGTAGACCAACCAACTCTAGGTTAATCAGTCGTTCCACCATGTTGGTTCAGACCGAAACATCTAAAATCTAGATGGATTCCATGAATTTTCGTACAGACATTGTTGATTCCTTGGTTCCCCATGGTTCCTACAGGATCGATCCTACTGACTTCTTCCGCCGTGAGGCTGATATTTGGAGTTTTGCGTTAAATGTCTCAGAGCCATAGTATGGGTTGCAACAACGTTTAACTGGGCCAGTTTTGGGTTTGAACCAAATACCTGCAAAACTACAGACATTCCCATCAGCCTCAGCTGTACTTTGTGTTTAGTCCTAATTAGCAGCATGCGTGTTGGTGAGAATTAGCTAAACATAGGGTCAGGCGATATGACCAAACATGTATAGGGGATTAAAAGGGATTCTCCACTCAAACATGATTCTATCTCTTTTACTCTATTGGCAGTGTAAGGGAACCTTTCTAAAGAAAAATAGTTTTTTGTTTAATAACAAAACAATGTGTTTATCGGCTTCAAATAGTAATTAAAATAAGGCATGCGTGTGTTTTGAAGGGAGTAGCCTGTCTGATAATGTAGGTTAATTAGTAATGTAATGTGATTCATTCTCAGAGTTCGAAATCCAAAAGAATATTTATAGGAGTAAGTACAACAGTGTGCCACAGGGCCTGTCTATCTACATTCAGATACAGCAGCAACAAACACATATACTGGTGAGGATCAGTGAGCTGACAACAGAGCCAGCTGAGCTGCGCTGTAGTAGTAAGTTACGCAAAGAGCCACGTGAAAAACAGTTTCCTGAGGCTAAACGTTTCACAATTTGTCTTGACTGTCCCTCTATACTAAATACTACAACAGTGCTCCAGCGTGCCACAATAGATGTTTCAGTTTCAGAGTGCATCCTGCTTTTTACGTTACATGTTAAGTCCTTTAATTGCTTGTTGTCGCTGCCACATTATTTTTAATATGCAAAAAAAACAAAAAACGTATTACGGTAAATCCATGTTGTAGCAGAAAGTGACACCAATGATGGTGATGACAGCGGCATACAGCAGCCCACCCCTAGGTAGATATTACACCTGAAAAACATCAAGATGTTAATACTGTCATTGTTGGCATTTAGCTCAAAGCACCTGTAACGCCTCAAAGAGCTGCTAGCATGGCTGTAGAGTTTTTAAGATGGCCCCTCATCCTGTACACGACTATTCAATTTTGACATAGGGCCTAGTACAAAGCTTGAAAGCATAATGTCTCCTTGGTCAGGTCAGAGAAAATGACCTCATGTCATCAGGGTTATCTGGGCTGGGTTTAGAGACTACAAATGATTTAATTAGACCAGAAAGCCTGGGCATTTACTAGTATGACAAGTGACATTATACTAATAGGATTATTGGTAGTGTTGGAGTTTGACCCACATTAGGGACTAAAGTTTAGGGTTTCTCGGCCTCTGCTTCAACTTTTTTAAGATTTTTATAGAACGTGTCTCTTGCGAGTGGTAACTTTATGCAACACTAAGGTGCTGGAGTAGCCTGTAGTGATGACTACCTGGACATTGGTCTAAAACATATTGAATGGTTTGGAAATAGTCATCTCAATGTAAAGAATATGTGAGTTGCAGTTAATGGGCTAAAACAAGTAAAACCACCAGTTCTGTCCTTTTACATATTTATCAGATGTTGATCCTGGCTTCCTAATTTGTACCATATCACATCAGTTCATATACACATGTAGCATCACCTTTTCTCTTTGTCTCTACCTCTGAACCAGCATTAAAACTCAAAGCCTCATAACCACCAGACCCTCTGTATAAGCAGTTTCCTCCATTTCTCTGTTCTGCTCTAATCCCTTCATGGCACTCCTATACATTCTATAGATCCACTGTAGCTTGGTTTTCTCACCACGTGCTGCCTCCACGGCTTTAGATCTGTAGATTGTGTTATATAATCAGCATTACATGTAATCTCCCCATATAAGTGTGGGGTCAATCCACAGGGAGGCAAGAGGCTCCACACTCTTACGTAATGAGGTCCTCATTCTGAGGTCACAGACAGGATGCAGTTCATCTCATGTGTTCAATGAGTGAACTGCACAGGCTCATGTTTTTGGAGGAAACTCTACTGAGCTACAACTTAAACTGTGAAGCGGAGGGTTGAGAGGGAAGCCAAATTTTATGTTGCACTGTAAATGCTGCTTCTTCGTCTCGCCTGCTTGGTTTCATGCGTGTGTTTTCTTCCCCTCCACCTGCTGTGTCGCTGTTTCTTTCTGTCAGTTGCATGTGTCATTTTTGTTTTCCTTTGCCTTTCTTTGCATGTGGTTTCTTTCCCCGCCTCTCGTGGGCGGGGCTCTGACACACAGCTCCACCCTCCCTGCATGCCTAAAGAACAAGCCGCCCCACAGGATAGAAGGGGGCAGCTCCATGCCTCGTAGCATCCTCACACACCGCGTGCTCAGGTTCACTGATGAGGTCACTGTTAGGTAAGAGCGCGCCATCTCCTCCCTCGTTCTCCCTCCGCCCACAACCTTTTCCGTCTCCCTTTCTCCGGTAACAATGTGCAGCAGAGGCTTTAGCATGTATTGGCAGAGCATTAAACAACCACTCAGCTCCTAAGCCCTTGCTGCCATCCATGTGAGGCATTTGGCCTGAAAACATAATATGCAGTGTCTTGCGATGGCACGGAACCAACCATCTGTTGAAAGTCACAGAGCAGCATGACGTGACAAACATACAGCTGTGAGTGTATGCAGGGCAGAGTAAACCTGAACACTGGCTCCTCACTCGTTCACCCCCTCACACACTCACACACTCACACACACACACGCATAAAGCAGTCCCCTCTCCTACTTAGACATGGTTCCCATGGCAACTCACCAACCTTCCATCTGAGTGGTCTCACAGTGTTTGGCCGCGAGGAATGACTGGCTATGATAAATTGAGATACAGCATCAGAGCCATTACATGTTACTGCACTGTCTGATGGCCTTCCTTATTCTCTCTTTGTCTCTCCCTCCTGTCCTCTGTCTCCTTTCTGCCTCCTTTTTCCTAACTTCACCTCACATTGTCCTCCTTTTTCTCACTTTCTCTCTATTTTCTTTCATCTTCCTCCCACTCATCATCCTTTGGTTCTCTCACATTATTCAAAACCTCTCCTTCTTGACACCTCTGCTCCCATCCTCTGTCCTTGTACATCTCGCCTCCATCTCTGCTTCTTTCTCTTCTTTATTTCTCTCTCTGCTGCCATGTTGTGGCGGTGCAGCGACCTGCAGCCGTCGTTGGACAGAGTGAGGAGTGCCAGCACCACCTGTCTGAGACCAGACAACAATTTCCACTCCCCTGAAAGAGACAGGTATAAAAAGATTTTGAATTCAGTTCATGAATCAAGTAAATTTAATTCTGATATCTTATTTTTAAGATGAGAAACAGAACCATGACGGCAGACAGCTGAAACGTCTTCAGTGACAGCTTTAAAATACTTTTTTTTTTGGACTGCATGATTGAATCATCCAACATTTTGGGTTTATGATGCTGCATGTCTTCATTACAGCTCATGTCATGTGTCCCCTTCATACATGAATCAGTTTTTTCCATTGCACACTTTCATTAAAAAGAAAATCATCTCAGCTGTTTGAATTTGAAATCTGTGAAAAATCTTTAATTATTTCAAAGTAAGAAAAATAAGGCAGCAGTGTTCGGCACAGAATACTAGTGGAGGCAGCCTCAGTAATGACAAGGTAACAGAGCCAACACATGGGTATAAATCCCAGAAAGGTTAGCTTGTTTTCAGTCAGTCATTAATAATTATTTTTCCAAGAGTTAGGTGAGAAGAGCAATACCATTTACCCTTCAGTTTTTGTACAGATTAAACAAACTAAAGACAGAACCAGGTCTCTCTGTTTCCCCCTTTTTTAAAAACTTTTATGCTAAGCTAAGCTAACCATTATCTGGCTATTGATTGTCTCAACTGACTCCCAGCAAAAAACAATTAAGTGTTTTTCGCCAAATGTCTCCCCAAACTATTCCTTAAAATGAAGATATAAACAGCATTATGTGTCAGTTTCCAGTTCATTTAGTACTTTGTTAGCTTGTTCGTACAGTAAGTAGGGGATAATGCCAGACGAGGTATTCATTCCTGATAATGGAGAGCTCATTGGGCAGTATCCTGGTTATATCAATGTCACTTTTCCAAAGAAAAAAAATGAAAGACAAGCTAAGGTTTTTCAAAAGCAATAACTCAGTGTGTGACTGTAACAACCTACACTGTGAACTGGAGGGTCGAGAGGGAAACCAAATTTTATGCTGCACTACAAATGTTGCTTTTTTGTCTTGCCTGCTTGGTTTCATGCACTTGTTTAGGACTACAAACCTAAAAGGTCCTTGTGCAATCGAGACGTTGTTCAGTCCTCCAGTAGATGAGACAAACCTAACATAGGAGGACGACAGGAGATAAACTAGTCCGCTCAGCTCATAGCACCCTTTGGCTCAGATATTAGCCAGAAAAATAACTTTGTGCTAGCAAGCTTTAGTCAATAACTTTGTGTACGGTTGACGGTTAAAACAGTAAATATAATTCTTTGTTTTCTTTTTAACAACAAGATTAGCTAGCTAGCCATGTCATTGTCCCCAAATCAATATCAAGATTTTCACAAACGATGGTACATTTGCGGCCGCAACCTGCAGTTGAATAGCAGATGAGATGTGAGAAGATTGCTTGATACCAGCTCAAAGAGACAGTAAGGGTCGCTTCTTGAAGCTTGTGTGTGACAGGCGTCATTATGTGGTGTTCAAAGGATTGTGCACTGAAGGACTAAACAAGGACTAAATTCATAGCTGTCCATACATTCAGTTCAGGAGTTAACCAATTACAATCAAGTATTCACCCAGACCATGGTATAAATGCTTGTAATGCTCAGATTTCTAACATGGTTCAAATTATGACAAATCAAATCGTGGGGGATCTTTTGACTGATACTACGCCCTGATATTTTAAAGAGAATTCACAGTTTCAAAGCCTTTGCTGTCCCTTTACTCACTAACAACCTCTCCCTGGTGTTTCTGCCTTGGGATGCTCCTACTCCCACCCTTACACCCCTCTAGGTGCTTCAACTCTTTGCCCCGCAAGACTCCCCCAAGCCCCAGGATCTTAGTAGAACATGTGGCCCCTGAGGATGACAGGTATACCGGGCCTGCCCTCCTACTGTCCACGCCTCTTAAAACACCATGCTACAGCTCTGCTTGCCTGCTTGTACCTTAACGCCTGTTCTGTAGCCTAGAGCTCGTCCTGTGGATGGTAGCGTCACAGAGATCTTGTGATCAGCACAGTTTCTTTCTCGTTCCCTGTAAATATTTGTGGTCTAAGACTGTGTAATCCCTCCTTTATTCTGCTGCACCTGCTCTTTCTGCTCAGCGCCTGTGTGAATTTCCCCTCCTCTCCGGCTTGAGAGCACTTTCTTTACTGTAACAAAGTTTACGGAATGTGCAATTCTCAGCTATGTTACTTTTACAAACCACGAAAACCAAACCACCACCTTTTACATATATATCCAACACATCGGTCAATATTCAGTTTTTCCATTCTGTGGTCGTCATTCTCCATGTCGTGTTTGTTTTTTCTTCCTCTCTCTCTCTGTGGTTGCTGTTTGCCGAAACAGACAGTGTAGCAATTCATCAAGTCCAAACTGTCAGAGGGGCGTCAAAAAAAGCCTGGAGGGGGACAGGTGAGATCATTCATTCACTCACTCACTCACTCACTCACTCACTTATTTCATCACTTCACATTACTATCACCTTTTTTTCTTTCTCTCTCGTATGGAGCCACAGCCAGCAGCTTAGCTTAGCATGTTTGCTAGAGACATCCAGCCCTTAATTAAAGGTGCTATATACAGCATTCAGCAACATTTGCCGTACAAATTCATAATATTGGTAACAACTAGTTAGGTATCATGTCTACTCTAGCCGGTCACTGATGGACATGTAATATTGCAAAAAATAAATAATGTAAAAAATAAAAATAAAATAAAATAATAACGTACTTACACATTGAGAAGAACAACCGGCAAGTTCAAAGTCAAGCTGGAGCCGCTTGTAGTTCACATGCACTAACATCACACAGAAACACACACAGAGGGACTGTGACGTCATCGTCTGTGCAGGACACCATTACTCCACGATATCTTTACATAGCAAATAGTCAGTGGCTAGTAAAGAAATGTTCAAAATCCTTTCTTGTCCAGTCTTTATGCTAAGCTAAGCTAAGCTAAGCTAAGCTAAGCTAACCAACCACTCCCTACAGCCTTATATTAACCATACAGACACGATCTCTTCTAAATCTCTGCAAGACAGCATTTCCCAGATTGTCAAACTAACGCTTTAACAACACTGTGACAGCATAGTACTATTTTGCCTCAGAAAACATATCTGTGCTCACCTTAGCAACTGCACTTAGAAAATGATGACGACATTTCCTTGTATTTTGATGTGGTGCACCAGCTGTATTTGATTGATGATGTGTTGCCTGGCGTCTGCACACTGTTCTCCTTAATGACCTGTTCAGAGCCTAAACAGAGCCCTGAAGTCACATGTTATATTGTTTTCATTTGATTTAATTTTGTTGTATTTTTAAGTTTTTATATTTTCATTTCCTGGTATTTGCTGACGGCAGTCGAATCCAGCCCACCTCTATCCTGAGGGGCAGTAGGGGGAGAGGGGGCCCGCTGAGGCCCTTTGGCCAGACAGGCCTGGCTGGGTCCTGCCCAAACTCGCCATGGCTAGACAGGTGCATGCTACTGTCAGCACTACCCCTCTACCCCCCTGTGTGTTGACTTCCTCTGTGTCACACTGAGTGTGATAATAATGTATGTGCAACATGTAAGTGTCATGTATAGCTAGGCCAAAAGGATGTTATAGCTTAATTCCAAGAGGTAAGATATCCATGTAAGCATGTAGATATTTGATACTGTTCAATAGTGGTTTACGTAGCTTTATGTAAATGTGGAGTAAGATCTGGTACGTAGCTGTGAATAGCACTGTAAAATTTGGTGGTATAAATGTACCATCTCAACAGATATATGAACAATACTGTGCATACAGTCTGTAAACACACTCAGTGCCACTTCTTGTTTCGTACTTCTCCTGTACCTTCTGTGATTATTCCAACCTCTACCCCTCTGAACCTGACTTTTCACCATCAATACTCCACCATCAGTTTATTTGATGCAATTTTGGGCTTCACTTCAATTAGTGACAAATTAAGTTCTAATAATATGTTTTTATATCTCCTCTCCTGTCTCCCCTCTCCTGTCTTGTGTCTTCATGTTCGTGTCCGTCAGAGCACAACCTCACGGCAGCCCCTCTCCAACAGGGACTCCTTCATCAGGTCGCAGGGGCAGGCAGCTGCCTCAGCTCCCTGCAAAAAGCAGCAGCGTAGAGCAAGGTATGTTGAATGCAAGGATGTGGGTTTGTTTTTCTAAAGTGGGGTGAGCCAAGGGTGAATAACGATGATAATGCTGTGTTACTAACTGAACATGATATTTAGTCTTCCTGATAGAGAGCTGAGACTCCCCTGTAGACAGAAATGTGTTTTTCTTCTTGTTCCTACAGTTGGATTTTTGAGCTTCACTGCGTAGATTGATGGGTGTGCAGAGTTTGACATTAGAAGGCTGTTTTTAAATGAATTGCTCAAACTCTAAATTCATCTGTGCCTCACAACCATGTAGAGCTTGGGGTATATGGTATATGCTATCCCCAAACCCTTCCCAGCAGTCCTGGGTTGAACAGCATTTTTAAATATTTTACAATACTTCTTTTAGCTGACGTTGCTGCCAGATGGGTGGGGTTTAATGTACAGAGAGTCTTGATATACAATCATTTTCAGGTGTAGTTGCTAGTTACTGTAAACATCTCTCTCTGATTCTTTCCTGTTTGACAAACCCAAATTGGAAGCAAATTTGTTCCCATGTTGATTTTAGAATCACTTCTATCCGACCCTCCTAACATCCATCATGAGGGCACTTGATGTACTATCAATGCACATCATGCTCCATCTAGTGTCAGAAACCAGACTCTGCATCCATAAACTATTTTTGCAGTTTTTTTTTTTTGCTACCTTTCTCTGTCTTTGTCCATTTTCTTCACATCTTACTCTTCGTGTGTCTCTCTTGCCTCAGCTCTTGCAGTAGAGGAACGAGCCCGACAGCTGCAGATGAAAGTATATCCCTACCGGCCTTCAGCATCCCACGACCCCGAGACGGACCTCAAGATCAAACGGGAGGTCAGCGTCCATGTTTCACTGTCATCCTTCAGATTTCCTCCTCCTGCACTTGTTAAATGACATAACTGTCTATTTTTATATCATCAGTTTGAGCAAAATCATTGATCTCCCTCCTCTCTGTCTCTGTGTGTAGATGTATGCAGAACAGAGGCGTAGCAGTGACAACATGTCGGCCAGATCATCGGACAGTGATATGAGCGATGTGTCGGCCCTCTCCCGTGCCAGCAGTGCCTCCCGCCTCAGTAGCACTAGCTACATGTCTATCCAATCAGAACGACCCGGGGGAAGACTCAGGTCAGTCCTCATGTGGTCATATGTTCAGTTTAAATTTTATGGGTTCATATTGTATTTACAGTCATCCATTCACATCCAGTCTGTTCAGTTTGTTGGTAATAATTCTAAATGTTGTAAATGTTTTTTAATGCATGGTAATCACTGTGTGTCTTTCTGTTTTATTTCTGCATGCCAACTGCTGCATGCTTCTGTTCTTCTGCATGCTCTGTCTCCTCTGTCCTTATCCGCACACAAATGTACGGATGCATACAATGAATGGTGAAAATCCAAACAAACCGAACTCAGATCTAAGTCATTAGAGGAGGAAAAAAAGGACAGGAGGATCTCGTGGGGGGTGAATGGAGAGGAGGACAGGAGGAGATCGGCAGGAAAGAGACGTTTCTCTGAGGAGTTGAAGCGCAGGAGACACACTGTAGCTGGAGACACGAGGGAGTCCAGGTAAAGGTCCAAAGATCCAAAATGATAAATTTACTGATGATGGCAGACGATCCATCTTCTCACTGAACAACTGGGCCTGGATCCCCAGGACAGAATCCCTGAATCCCCACTTGTTTAAGTCAACAGAACACTACAACAACTTTTTAATGGTAGCAACTGTAGACAGTTTCTTATTGATCTCTGTAGGGAAGTTGTTTTTTGTTTTTGCTAGCAACCTCCAAAGGAAGGTCAGCTGGAACAGGAATACAGCATCTTGCTCAAGGACACTTAAGCAGGGTGGATACTCAATGACACAACGTGACACTTGAATCCTCCTGCTTAGTTTTGAGGTGCAGATAGCTCATTTACACGAGGAATATCTGGTACTATCTTACCTGCTCTCAAAGTCTTCATATTTATGGTTAAAGGGCCACTCTACTGTCTTTATACATACATAATATTTGACTCTTCATGGGGATTCCTCCTCAGCCTGTGAAAACAGTTTCATATGAGAAAACAACCCTGATGATGAAGTCGGGGTTACTGTATCTGAACTTGGTGCTGAGGACAAGTTTGAACACAAAACATACATGACAAACAGGGTGTGTGGAGTTAGAATGTTGAATGTTTAGGAGACAGGATGGGCTCATAAAAGATGGGTCCAACTGAGCTAAAATAAATTAGTAAAAAAGGTGATAAAAGTAAAAAATCTCCATGTTCCCTCTATGTGCCCACACACTCCCACACGCTTCCACCCACACACACACACACACACACACACACACACACACACGTCCCCGGCTGACCAGTAGCAGTGTGCTGACAGGGACAAACGACCCTATCCCAGTGGTCCTCAGTGGGCCAGGTGGTGATGTAGTGCAGCTTATTAGCTGGCTAATGTATTGAGGTCTGTGAGGAGGAGGAGAGAGGGCCCCGTTCTTTATGGCCTTACCACAGATCAATCCAAACAGAGCGTTATAAAAGCACAGCAACACGGCGGCCTTTGACACACTTTTCAGAGTCAGAGGTGAGCAAGAGAGGGAGAGAGAGAGACCTATAGGTGAATATCTCGTTTCAGATGCATAGTAAATAACATGCCGCTCCAGTCTTCTGCTTTCTGATGTTTGAACCTGGTTGTAGGAAATGGCGACCACTCAGCCAGAAGAGCATTAGCATGGTTAGCCAATGATGTTGGTTGGTAAGACCACCTCATTAGATGGTAGATGGTTGGATGAGGTTGAGGTCAGAGCTGTGTGCAGGCCAGTCGAGGTCTTCCACACCAAACTCGGAAAAACCATTTCTTCACAGCCCACTGTCATGCTGAAACAGTGTCTGGCCTTCCCCCAATGGCTGTCACAAAGTTAGATGCAGATGATTGTTTATAATAACAGGGTCAGTTACTGGCTGTATTAGCCACACAAATCACTTTGTTTGATAATTACTTTTTTGTTCCTACTAATATTTATTGTTCTTGTTAATTTCTATATGCAGCACACACGCAATCGCTTTATTTCTTTAAATATTTATTTCTCAAATGTGCGTTTAATTTACATCATCAGTATTAGTTTATTCCAGCAATATTCCTTTTTAACTTTAATCACTTTAATCGGCAACACATGCACTGTTAAACCCCCTCAGTTTGCACATACTGTAGCAGGAAAGCTAATCGTTCTGGTGGCTAGACTCACCTCATTGCTGTGTGTGTTTTTATTGTGTTTTATATCCTTATATTCTGTTCATACTCTTCAAATTCTTGTTTACATTTTCTTTTTTAAACTCTTTTATTATATTTTTGCATTTGTGCTCTGTATGTGTCGTATAAGCTACTGGATGTCTAAATTTCCCTCAGGATCAAAGAAGCGTCCATCCGTCCGTCCATCCATCATACTTCCATATGACTTGGGCTCTTAATATGCAGTACGCCTCCAAGAATTTATGAAACAATATGGAAGATCACGTCAAGTGGATGCAGGAGCATTAAACAAACAGCGTTCCTCTGGCTGTGCGGAGGCTGATATCACTTCAGTTGTTAGGAACAAGCGAGCATGCGTCTTAGTTCTAAGGCTGTGATCAGACAAAAAACAAGTTTGAATACAAAAAAGCGTCCATTTATTAAAATTGGTCAGACCATTTTAGAGGGCCTGCAATGTAGCTCATCTATAATTCAGACAAGGTGTCAGTTTTTAGAGAGGCCGGGTATGAATTAGTAATCTAGAGATGTAGGAGAAAGTCAGGCCTCAGGTCAGTGTTCGCCCAGACTGGGATATTAATATCTGCATTCAGTGGATACTCTCACATCTGCTTCAGGACACTTTGATTATAGCTTATAGAAGTGAATGAGTACTCACAGCAGAACGAAAACACATTGAACCCTCATTATCCTCATTTATCACTGATGTTTTTCAACTCTTTCTTCCTGCTTGTACACTGCTTCACACTAGTTTCCAATAATCCATTGGTAATCTTCAGATTTCCTGCCTTTCATTGCATTTGTTTGCATATATTTACAATCACTTGCTGTATGATGACAATTTTGTATTTCAAAACATTGACACAATGAACACAATATTGTTCAAATTGAACAGTTGTATTGGCATTTGTTTGGTTACAGTGCAAACTGTACATTAATGCATATCATTTGCATTTTGTACAATATCTTTTGTCACTCTTGTTTTCTGTGCCTGTGTCAGTACGTGTGTTTATGTTTGTGCACATCCCTCTGCATGTCTCAGATCCCTACTTGCATGCATCCTGTGCTGTGACTGTCACGACCCCCTCCATCCTCCAGACCTGGACCCTCCCCTCCCATCCTCTCCTTCTGCTCCACGTCCTTCCCTCACCCCCCTGCAGGGGTCAGTGGAGAGGCCTCAAACCACCCTCCCCCTTCCCAGTCATTCCCTGGCTCCATTTGGCCACTGGACCGTGGCTTTCAGGGGCCCACTGGGAGAGGAGACTGTGGGTGATAGAGGCAGCGTAGCTGGGTTCTCCTGCAGCACTCTGACCCCCTCTGAGGGGATGGACATGCGGCGACTCCTCCGAACCCCTCGCAGGCAGAATCGAGCGCTGGGCGGTTTCTGCCAGCGTGTAGTGGCTCGTTTGAGAAGCATGAACTTGAGTACATGATATGATTGCCAGCTTTGGACTACCAGAACATTTTATTTTAGTCTTGAGATCTAAATCTCAAGGCCAGAATGACAACACAAACATCAAACAGCCAAAAACTAATGTTTTACTTTTAGACATTTGGTAGGATGTGTCACTTGTCTGTCATCATCAGTCCTCTTATTTGGGATACCAGATCTGTTATTTGATTTACATGCTGTCTGACTAAACATCAGTCCTCAACCACAGTCAGTCTGAATTTTTTTAGTTATCATCATCCATCCCTTCTTGCTGTTTTTATGTTTATGAAAAATGAAGCAAAATGAAGGTACAGTACAGAGGAAGTAAGAGAGACCTCAGTAACATCCCCACTCCATCACACCAGGTCGGTGTCACTCAGTTTCTTCTCTCTCCAGTCGGCAGTTACGATCGGTGGGCCGCAGCATGCTGAAGAGCTCCAGTGTGAGTGGAGAGATCTACACGCAGGAGCGCACCGACGGCAGCCAGTCAGACACAGCGCTGGGCACGGTTGGTGGTGGCAGCAAGAAGAGACGGTCCAGCCTCAGCGCACGTGTGGTGGCCATCGTTGGCAACCGCCGCAGCCGCAGCACTTCACAGATCAGCGGCCCCGGTGAGTGGTGACTGTATATCCCACTGGCTGTGTGTGATGTGAATTTGGAAAATTGCCCCCCAGCATATGATGGAGACGTAATATTTTATGTAAGAGTGATAAGAAGTATTCAGGAGTTGGTCTTCAAGTCAAGGGATGAGTATATACCACACTGCTGTTTGAGTGTTATGAAAGTATGTCAGGAAGGGTTTGCAGGCCCTTGGTTGAGAAACGCAGCATTCCTAATTTGAGCCATACATTATATCCTGGAGCCACTGATGAGGGTGGGCGGGGCAGCATCCTTCCATCTGAGCAGAACTGCACGTCTGTGTAATCATGCGCCACTCTGCAGATGTCAGATTGAGATCATTTCTCTCAGGGAAACCTAGAGGATGTTATTATATTTGATATAGTCTTAAAGACATCTACCCAGAATTTATGTAGTTGGGGGCACACCCAGTACATATGAATAAGAGTAGCATCGTTGTTTATACATTTATCGCACGTAGGGGTGATGTTAGGGTAGATACTAGATAGCTTAACCTTAGACATGTGAACCCTATGAACTACTGTAAAGAGCAGTAGGCAGTGTCTTGAACAGAATGATGAATTGTGTACTGTTAGAATTGAGTCCCATTGACCATCCGATAGTGTAAGGCTTAAGACCTGTTCCCAGGCTGTTTTTAAATTGTTTGGTATAATAGTAGTAGTGGGCCTTTAGAGAGAAAGAAACACGTCAATAGGGTTCGTGGCTGGTTCTTCAGGAAAACTAAGTAAGGTGGAACGTGCATACAGTGAGTCCAATATGTATTTGATCCCTTGCTGATTTTGCCGGTTTGCCCACTAATAAAGACATGATCAGTCTATAAATTTATGATAATATGTATTCAAACATGGAGAGACAAAATATCAAAAAGAAATTCCAGAAAATAACTTTAAAGAATATATTTTAATTAATTTGTATATCATTGAGGGAAATAAGTATTTGATCCCTCTGGCCAAACACACTCAATACTTAGTGGCAAAGCCTTTGTTTGCAAGCACAGCAGTGAGACGTTTTTTGTAGTTAACCACAAGTTTAGCACACACACCAGGTGGAATTTTGGCCCACTCTTCTTTGCAGATCCTCTCTAAATCATGAAGGTTGGTGGGCTGTCGCCTGGCCACTCTGACCTTCAGCTCCCTCCATAGATTTTCGATCGGATTGAGGTCCGGTGACTGGCTGGGCCATTCCATGACCTTGATGTGATGTTTCTTGAGCCAATCCTTTGTTGCCTTTGCTGTGTGCTTCGGGTCATTATCATGTTGGAAGACCCAACCACGGCCAATTTTCAGCTTCCTGGCAGAGGGGAGGAGGTTGTCCTTCAGGATTGTACGGTACATGGCTCCATCCATCTTCCCAGTGATGCGGTGAAGTAGCCCTGTACCCTTGGCGGAGAAACACCCCCAAAACATTATGCTTCCACCTCCATGCTTGACGGTGGGCACAGTGTTCTTGGGGTCATAAGCAGCATTTTTTTTCCTCCACACATGACGGGTAGAATTGAGGCCAAAAAGCTCAATTTTGGTCTCGTCCGACCACATAACTTTCTCCCAATAACTTGGTTCATCTTTCAGGTGATCATTGGCGTACTTAAGGCGCGCGTCCACATGTGCCTTCTTGAGAAGGGGTACCTTTCGGGCACTGCGGGATGTTAACCCATTGCTGCGCAAAGTGTTGCCTATTGTTTCCTTGCAAACTGTGGTCCCAGCTGCCTTCAGGTCATTTGCCAACTCCTGCCGAGTGGTTGCAGGATGATTTTTGACCGTTCTCAGAATCATTGCTACCCCACGAGGTGGAATCTTCTTAGGAGCACCGGACCGAGGTCTGTTGATGATCATGTTATGCTTTTTAAATTTTCTTACAATTGCACCAATGGTTGTTACCTTCAAATCCAACACCTTGCTAATCTTTTTGTACCCCATTCCAGCTTTGTGGAGATCAACAATCCTGACTCTGAGGTCCTGAGACAGCTCTTTGGTCTTCCCCATGGTGAACAGTTTGGAATCTGTCTGATTGTCTGATTCTGTGAACAGGTGTTTTTCACACGGGTGATTAGTGAGAACAGGTGGCTTCAGTTCAGGTAACAAGTCGATTGGGAGTGTCTACCTGGTCTGTAAAAGCCAGAACTCCTAATGAATACTAAGGGATCAAATACTTATTTCCCTCAATGAAATACAAATCAATTAATATATATTCCTTAGGTTCATTTTCTGGATTTTTTTTTTGATATTCTGTCTCTCCATGTTTGAATACATATTATCATAAATTTATAGACTGATCATGTCTTTATTAGTGGGCAAACCGGCAAAATCAGCAAGGGATCAAATACATATTGGACTCACTGTAGTGTCTGATCTGTATAACGGAAGAAATGTGTCTTTGGTAACTTATAACTATCTTACAACTGCTTGAATGAAATAAAGCATTTGTCTTTGAACATATCTTTGAGGGATCCAGTCCTTAGAAGTTAAGTCATGTTGAGAGGGGATGAAGAAATGGTTAGAGGTGACCGGGCTCAAAAGAGAAAAGTCTCTGTAGCCAAAGGTTCTCCTGAACTGAGCCTAAATTTGCAGGGTGTGACACACAACTGGATTGTCTATTGGTTTAGTCAAGTAGTGGTTAAGCGGTGCACAGAGGAGTGCAGGAAATTAAACCTCCTGGCCTGATCTTGACTCAAGAGATATCCATTCTGGACTATCAGGGTGGGGGGGCGGGGGGAATTGTTGTAATGGTGTTTTAACCTGGTTAGTAGGGTCACAACATTTTCTTTGACGAGATTTTTAAATCACCATGCGACTGCTACTCCCAGATAAGTGAATTGTCTTTCTTCAATTTGAAACGGTATATCACTATAGTCTAGGTCGAATGCTTCCCTATTTATTGGAAACAGTTCGTTTTTGTGTTTATCTTATATCCCGATATGAAACCGAACTGAGTGAACAGCGATAGTGCTGCTGGCATAGGTAACTTGGTCTGAGACATTTAGCAGAAGATCATCTGCATACAGAGATAATTTGTGTTCCAGACCATCCCTCTGGATACTGGCAATATCTACATTACAACAGAAAGTAATAGCAATCGGCTCAATAGCTAAGTCAAAGAGGATCAGACAGGGCAAAAGGTTAAGAGAATGTGTCATTAGTTTGAACAGTTGCGATGGGAGATGTGTATAACAATTTTATCCAAGCTATAAACGATGGCCCCAATCTGAATTTTCCTAAGACTGTGAATAAATACCTCCACTCGACTCGATCAAACGCCTTTTCAGCGTCTAAAGCTACAAAACATTCAGGGACATTTTCAGAGGGTGAAAAAGGGATGTCGATCCTTAACAAAGCCAAATCAGTTGATATTATTTGTGGGATGATGTCTTCTCATCTGTGTGCCAAGACCTGTGCTAGGATCTTAACATCTGAGTTCAAAAGCGATATGGGTCTCTATTAGTCGCATTCTGCTCGGTCCTTCCCCTTCTTAGCTATACATTGTTCATTTAAAGATGGGGGAGTGTACCCTCGGAGAGATTCCGACAGTTCAATTGTTAGTTGTTGGGTGACAAGTGCAGAGGGCCTATTAAAAAACTTGTCCGTAAGACCATCCAGTCCTGGTGACTTCCGGATTGTAGTGATGATATCACTATGGCTATTTCTGCTCAGGTCATAGGTGTTTCTAGTTTCTTAGCCAAATCAGGGGGGATTGTCAGATTAGGCACATGATTGATTTGCAGCAGGCCACTGGTGCACTTTGTATGCTTTTGTTGCCAGCATACAGCTGAGGTGATCATGGGTGAAGAGAGCTCCTGGGAGGTGATGTGTGATGTCATCAGAGGTGACAGTTCACTCCTCCCCATGTCCCTTCCAGATATCAAACTTTAATTTAACTTAAATTGTATTAAATCATAATTGATGTGTGTTAAGAGACTCAGGTTTACAGATTTGACAAGGTGGCACGCTCAGCTGTTTTAATGATAGCAAATATCAAATGCAGACTAATGACAGAGTAATGACTCTAAACACACCAGGACTCTCAGGGAGGGGTCCTGAAGACTGGCTGGGAGGTTTTCCAGTCACATGCAAATTAAAGTAGGGTTGATAATGCTACATCCCCCCTTCTGCAGCTCTGCAGCCGTCTCTGGCAGCGGAGGGGCGATCTGCAGGTGTGATCATCAACGTTAAGCAGATGGTCATAACAATACTTATCCTCGGGTGAATGGTTGATGCTTCCCTACTTTTCCTACCAATCTAATAGCTAGGGACCAACTGGTACTTTGCTGTACTGTTTGCATAAGTTCATAGGTTTGAAAAGATAGGTGAAAGGGATATGAATCTAAAAAGAGAAGACGACTAAGATCAACTATATTAAACTTTAAGACAAAGGTAACGAATAAGCTAAATTGGTTGGTTTAGCTAATCTTTCTTATTCTTTAAATCAACTATTAGTTAATGGTAGGTGTTACCTAGGGGTAATGTAATGTGGCTCAATAGACTTGGACCAAATGCGATACTTCAAAAGTCAAAGTGTTATCAGTTGGTTGAGCTTCATGCACCTGGGCTTTAACCATGAGCTTTGTCCTCTGACATTTTGCTTCTAATCTTAATGAGAATTTTTTTTTCTTTTACCCCAAAAGGTTCTTTAAAATTTGAGAAGGCAACTTCTAAATTTAGCTCTGTGCACAGGAATAATTTAATCATTGAGTGTATTCGCATACACTGAGGAGGAGTGTTTAACTTGGATGGGTTATGATAGCTGTAGGTGTTAGTGCTGCAAACAAATGAAAACAAATACAATCATACAAAAAAGCTCCTGAAATTTACACCGATAGCCCAATATGTGGAAGCCATGCTTTTCTTCCCAGCTTAGATGACCATGTCTTCACAGAATGGAAGACTAAGGGCATAAGGGACATCGGTGCCTTGTACATAAATGGCCACTTTATGTCGTTTGAGCAACGCACATATAATATCCTGGCCTCAGATACTTTCTTCAGATACTTGCAAATCACAGTTATGTAAGGGAAATTGTTTACTTGGAGGAAATATGTCCCCATAATGCACTTGACACTATCAACAAATTTGAAAAACAAAATGATTTTTCCTTCACGGTACAAAGACTCATGGATGCCAACACAGCTGCACTCAAACAGATGTGGGAGCTTGAGCTGGGGGTGAAGATAGATGACGAGTTTTGGGAGGAAAGTGGAAAAGTGTGCATAAATGTTCAGTCAACTCCAGACACAATCTGATACAGTTCAAAACAATGAACTTTTGAACTTGTAGTTGCGACTATCTCATTTAAAAAGAGGAACAGCAATATTTACAACTCCATCAAACAAAACGTGAACTAGATAAATGATTTCTGTAAAATTACAGTTCTGTATAACAACGCATTGCCCGCATTCTTCACCAGTAATGTCAGATCATAATTATAGCTCAAAATATTAGTATTAATATGGCATTAATATAGGTTATTATGCAGACTAATGATGAATCATCCCCAAATAATGAAGGGATGTTCTTTTTAAAGCAAAGGCTGAATGCTTGACTGTTTTTTTCTTATTGATTTTACAAATAATATGTTTCAGGGAGTTTCACAACTTCATGGCCAGTTAAGAGCTCCTCTCAGCTCAGCTCCCAGTCACACAACACAGTTTGGCTGGTCTGACTCCAGCATGCACTTTTACCACAGAACGGGTGTAAGACTCATGATGAAAGCCAAACACTGACCCCCTCCCCTCTTTGTAGTGGACATAAAAAGCTATTTGGCAACACTGGGCCTGAGGGGGTCTCCCGCTCTCTCTCCCTGATGTAGAGAGCATGGCCGCAGCCAGCTATGAGGTCACCGAGGTGCAGACCTCGGTAATTATTTCCTGAATATTAAAATTAAAAAAGCGGCGCTATATAACTGTACAAGTGTTGAAACGTCTGGTCAGTCCGTTAAGAGTCGGTATGGCAGCTCTACTTTTATTCATCTATTATTTTATGAATTAAAGCAGTAAGTGTGTCTGTTGTGTTAAAACTTAGGCGATAACAGTATCATTTTAACTTAATAGAGTTTAATAATGATGTAATATTTAGTTTGCAGCTGAGAGATACAAACTGTGAATACTGTCCTGATGTATATGAGGCATTTGGTCTAATCAGGAGATGATCATTTATCATTTCATCACAAATACATACAGACATGTGTTCACCTCTTTACCTTTACCCATAGAAGACTATCTGTGGTCAGTTTTCTTGAAATTACTCACGACTCATGTCATTTTTAGTACTCTACTTGAAGTTGAAAAAAACAGGGGAAAAAATGGAAAACAATAATCTGGACCTCACTAATTTCTAAAGCCTGACTACGGCCCTGGGAGAGAGGAGAGAGGAAACAGAGATAGTACAGAGATCAACCCTTAATATGAAAAACCTTCCCTGTTCATGATGGGTGAGAGTAACAACAGGTTCCATGATGATTCCGAAACATTTTATGGGACGTCATCTGTTGCTCGGGCTGTTTGAGTATTGTTGGTTACCTCACCTGCTTGATGTAAAAGCTGATCTCATGCTCTGCATAAAGGAGGCTACATTTGTCTCTATTCACCATATGTGCCAATATTATGAGTCAGAAGGTGGACACACCCCTGTCCGAGATGCCACACAGTGTTGTGTGTGTTGTTTTTCTGCCCAACAATTTCCTGTTTACTACTGATTACCAGATTCAGCAGGACGTGGGTGGGACTTTGGCCGTGCTTCAGACAGAGACATCAGAGACATCGCATTTAATGTGGAAACCCCATTGATAAATGTGCTCCGGAAGTTGGGCCATTCTTGATTCAAAGAAACATTTTGGGTTTAAAGGGGCACTCCACCAGTCCTTTTCTGTGAAAACAGTTTACAATGTCTCCTGTGGCTCTGGAGCCCAAACTGTACTACTGACTAAAAGTCTGTTTCCTAACAACAAGGGGTTTTGGTCTAAATGAAGCAACTTGTGTGGCATCAGTAGTGAAATGTGTTGAAGGAAAAGTTTAACACTTGGGACATAAGCTCATTTGCTTTCTTAAAGAGTAAAAAGATTAGAATGACACCACTCTCATGTCTGTATAGTGCAGCAGCTGGTTGACTTAGCTTAGCACAAAGACATAACAGGAGGACACAGCTAGCCTAACATATTGTATCTCATTTGTTTAATTCATTCAAATTCTTAAAATTCTACTGTGATTTGTCATCAGTTTTATACGAATTCTACAAACTACATGTACATTTCCAGTCTTTACGTTGAGACGCGATAGCTGTCGGCTGGCTTTAGCTTTAAATTTAGTAAACACACATGGGGATGTATTGATCTTCTCATCTAACTGTCTTTTACCCTTCCTCTACTGTCGACAGCATCTCTGACTACAATATTGTGATTTTCCAATTGCTCCTCTTCCATCCAGAGGGGAAGACTAAGAAGGAGAAGGGTGCACCCATCCAGAGGAGCACAGAGACTGGCATGGCGGTAGAACTGACCAGAAACATGAGCCGGCAGCCCAGCAGAGAGTCCAACAACGGCAGCATGAACAGTTGCAACTCTGAGGGGAAGTCAGTAAACCACACACTTCCTGTTCTGATCACTTTCAACCAACCAACCAAACACACTCTACATCTTCCTCCTCTATTTTTTCTTTTAAAGAGAATACATTCATTTCTGTCTGTGTCTATTTTACACTTCTACCCGTGTTTTCTTTATATATTCCCTTTTTCCTCAGTTTCAAATGGCAAATTTGACACTGTTAAAGCTACTGTAGCTTGAAATTAACTGCTGTCCCACCACACTGAAGCACCATCTTAAAAAATGATGTGGATGTGACAATAAAGTTTGTATGCCAGCATGTTCTGACGGATTACATTCAGGCGTACGCTGCCATTTCTGCGTGTACGTGTCAGGTGACTGACAGTTAACAGAGTGTAATATAATGAGCACGCTGAAAAAAACAATGCTCAGCTTGGGCTCACCCAGCTCAGTGAGGCGGCGATAAAATGCAAACTTTGACTTAATCAAATTATAGCCTGGAGTTTTCTGTGATGGATTATCTTGCTTGGCCAATTTTTTAGATGTTTTTCATGCTGTAAATAATGACTGGCAGCAAATGGGTTTCCCTGAAGGAAGTAGAATAAGCTCTGAAGTCTGACTGTGTGCAGACGCCACCAAGAGTAACTAGGAGGAGACCACTGATATTATTATTATCTTTAAAGAATCATCTCTGTCCTAAGGTGGATTTTGGTGGGTCCTATTGTCGTAACAAATTCATGTTTATGTGTTCTGTGTGCTAGTTTGATCTGGAATATGGGTGCCAGCAGTCAGTTCAGTGACTTCCTGGATGGCCTGGGACCAGCTCAGTTGGTGGGAAGGCAAACACTGGCTACTCCTGCTATAGGTAAGATACTGGTGATACTTCTCTCCTCTCCTAACCATAACCCTATAGTACAATATCACATAGTATAATACAATATGGGATGTAAGAGATAATAAAGTACAATATAACAAATAGAATGAAATGTTAAATGTAGTTAGGCAAGATTGTGGAAACCAGCAAGAGCAAGCAACATTTGTAGCTCTCACTAAATAGTTGGGAGATGTGTTCAACTAAATCCCTTTGCTTTTTTTAGTCTAATAAATAACTGTTAAATGTCACGATTATGTAAACACAAGCAACATAGCCGTCATAACCGTAACCTACCTCAGTCCTAAAGGCTACCCGGCACAGCAGTCACTCCTCACTGCTGTAGGTGTCTGCTTTGGCCTAACTGGGTTAGCCGCTAAATAAGTCTGTTGCTGCTCCAGAGCCTCCGTTGTTTTGCTCAGGGGCTGTGTGCTTTGTGCTACCAACTACTAAGTTAGCGGCTGAGTGACAGTCTGCCACTGCTGCCACTCACTTTTCCTTCTCTGACTTTGTGTGATGTGTGCTGCTGAGTTGGCTCCTGTACAACCAGTTTTCATGACTAATTGATCCAGCTAGCGTTACGTCATGTGTTGCGTATGAAAACAAATTCACTGCTGTAAATCTAGCAGGTTAGTGTTGGGAAATTGGCTGCACTCTCTCGGCCATTCTAGTGCGACTACCTAGCTAATAGCTTTAGCAATAAATCACCCAGCCTTGTGGAAGACTCTAGTTATGCACGGTGAGTGCTCGGGCAGTGTGTGCGCAGGCAGGTATGTAGGTAGACAGACAGGCGGCCTGTATAATCTTTTCATACGGCCGAATGAGACAATTAGATGGCTTCATTAGTGGCCTGCAACAGCAACAAATACTGAATGTTTTTTAATTTTATTTGTCAGAGCATTTGACTTATTGATTGCTGTCAGGATATTGAGAGCTTTTCTACTATGTCAACCCTAGCATTAATTCACATACCTTACCCTGTGGCCCACACTTTTCAAACACCTGCTAAAGCGAGTGAAACCTGTCACTCTCATCAGTGTTAATAACAGATCCAATAACACAATTTTTTTATGTGCAGAGTATGAAGTTACTGAAACCATCATGCTGTACTCTTTCTGTGCATGTTCATCTTGCAGCTGCCAGCACCTTTAACTCTGCAGTTACTGTCATTGCTCTTTTTCTCTTTGTATTAAACCAGTCATCTTTTTCACTTTTCTGTGTTTCCCAGGTGACATCCAGATTGGTATGATGGAGAAAAAGGGTCAACTGGAGGTGGAAGTCATCAGAGCTCGAGGACTCGTACAAAAGCCAGGGTCCAAATCCCTCCCTGGTGAGAACTTAACCGACCTCGAGATCACTCCCTCCCACTCAAGACATCACTCATACACTCCTTACATATCTGATAAACACTCGATGTTGGGGGAAATCCAGTTTATATACACCCTGCTGAAATTTGCTCTGTGCTTTTCCCTCCCATGAAGATATAATCATCTGTGAGATCTGATCTAGATCATCTTGGCGGGTCACTATGCTCCTTACTAATGGCTTTTTTATCGTTTTGTCTCTGCCTTCAGCTCCGTATGTCAAGGTCTATCTGCTGAATAATGGAGCGTACGTAGCCAAAAAGAAAACCAAGATTGCACGGAAAACACTTGACCCACTGTATCAGCAAGCACTGCTATTCGAGGAAAGCCCACAGGGTAAAGTCTTACAGGTGAGCAGAAGATACATTTGTCTTTGTCGCAAAGTTCAAAATGTTTTGGGGTTTTTTATATAAATTACTGATAAAAATATATTTTACTGGAGAAACTAGACGGCTATGTAATTTGACAGAAAATGATTTTCCTTCAGGTGATTGTATGGGGAGACTACGGCCGTATGGACCATAAAAGCTTCATGGGAGTTGCACAAATCCTATTGGAGGAACTGGACTTATCAAGCACAGTCATTGGTTGGTACAAGTTGTTTCCACCGTCCTCCTTGGTGGACCCGACACTTGCCTCCCTAACGCGGCGGGCTTCCCAGTCGTCACTCGACAGTTCCTCCGGGCCTCCTGGGGTCCGATCCTAGTGGACCAACAGCTCTACACCGCTCATTAAAAGTACTGTAGGGAGAAACAAACAAAAAAGATGGCGGAAATGTAGACCAACAACAATCAGAAACAGTCACAACGAGAAAGCTTTGTTGAGATCTGACAATCACTTCTGTCGCGGTTAATTTTGTCTGTTGTAGGGAGCGCCACATTTCAGTGTTTCATATCCATTCAAAGAAAAAGCTCATAGTTTTTCTCTGTGTACGCTGAAGACATAGTGCTGCCGACAGACTACAAGCAGGAACTCTCGAGACAGGAGACGAAAGAGTGTCAGAGAATCATATGAAGCAGGGTGGTTTTTAACTGAATCAATAATAGCAAAGAAATGTATGTTAAGCATCGGAATGTATGGGCTCGAGACTCAAGAGGTAATCACCCTCCACACCTGCAGGTGGCGCAGTCCTCTCTGTAGTGGCCTCCTCCAGGACCCCAACAGACTGCCAGCACTCCTGCACCCAGGCAGGGTGCTCCTGCGTGGGTACTCAGTCTGGAAGCACAGGGCCTTCTTCTGGTGCCTAGACCTTGGAGCCGCATCACTGGTCCCTCTCTTTCGAAAAATCCTTTTTTCAATATGTTTACCATGGCTGCTCTGAAGCCGCACTGTTTTAGCGTGTTTGCTTTGTCATTTCTTTCCCTTTGTTACTACTGGCACAAAATGTTTTTACAGTGTGTAAAATGCTCATGATAATGTTGTCAGTCTGATGTGTGCATGGAGAGTAAAAAAACGAAACAAGAGATAAAAAATGATATAAAAACTATTAAATGTCTGCAAGTGTTATGCAGGGGAGGGGGGACTGGTGATGATGACACAGCTTAGATTTTTACACTCTACAGTGAGATTAGCGTGCAGCGTTGTTTTCCTTGTTCCACCGCTGGCAAATGTCCAGGCCAGTTGTCTTTGTATAGATGTATATTAGGCCTCCCAGGAGGTTGACCAATAAATAAAATTTATGTCACTTTGAACTATCACAAGGTACAACATCACTGTAAAAGAGTTTAAAAAAGGAAATCTTTGTTCACCTACGCAAGAGCAAGATAGGACCGTCTAATTTTTCACATTTTTTAGGGATTGCGTTCCCTCACCCCAGCACGTTTCAGGTTTCTATCCAGCCCTTAGTTTACATTCTTTTGAAATTTAAACACAAGCACAAGAGCTTGATTTTTTTACAACAAAAAGTTTAACTTTTTGAGAAAAACACATAGTTAAAAAAAAGAAAAAAAGAAACAATCCCGTCTCTGGTTCTGTTCATTTCTTTGTCTAGATGTTAAGGAAACAGACAAACAAGCAGAGAAGAAGAATCGCTCGCAGTTTTCCTCGGGCATATCTGCGAATGTGAAAGTAACCAATCAGACTGATCTGTCGGGACACCAAACACCAATGCTCATCCTCTGTTCGGCCTGCAGACTCCTCCCACCGGGAGAGATTTGGGGCCAGCATGACTTTGGAACCTGTTCCAAGCTGCATGCACATTTTTGTAAAATGAAACAGATACAGAAAAAAAGATACTGAACTAGATACGTGTGTTAGTTCCACATACTGTAGGGCCGCTTGTATGTTGCATGCAGTTGTACAGTTTGCTCGTACTTGAATATTAAAGAGATAAAACCAAGAAACCGAAGCCATTCCCATTTACGCAAAGACATTTGAACTCAACTGCAGTCTATTCCACGTCCCTCAGTCCGGTGCTGAATGTCTCTCAAACTAAATCCCAAGATTACGTTGATGTCTTTCCTCAACCCTCTGGAAGATGTACTGTACTGTACAGTAGTACTGAGCAGACCTCACAGCCTCTCTTACTGTTACTCCACATCGTTGTATACCTCCAAGGGGCTGAGATGATGTATGAATAAATATGTACAAATCAGATCCACTTAAATGGAAATATAAATTATGTTTCAACATAATGATTCAGATATGCTAACACATGAACTGTTAAGTTATATAAAGAATAAATGCAGATGCACAGAGAGTCATACACTGTAAATACTCAACAGCTATTCACTGGGCTTTCATTGGGTTCAGTGATACTTGCAAAGATACTTGCCAAGTCATATAATGAGGAGCGGTTAATGTCATTAGGGACCATGCAGTGGGACAACACAAGGCGACGGGTCACAAAAACTCCAGGTGTGCTCTAAAAGTCGTCATCTGAACACTTCTTTGTGCTTCAAACCCAACGTCTGAACCCCGGCCACGTTCAGTCCCACTCCAGAAGAGTTGACTTTTCTTTTCATCGTCCGGTGAAGCTGGTTTTCTTTTCTTTTTTTCCTTGTCAGTATTAACAGGAAAAAAAAATTGCTGATTGTTTACAACTTCTGTGTACCACTGAAAACAAAAAGAAAATTTGAAAAAAGTAAAGCATTCACTGCAACATTTCTTGTTTGTATAACAGATGTGGCTCAAATGATGTGTATGTTTTATATTTAAAAAAAAGTTCATTTTTATTATTTACAAATAAAAAGAATGTGTGGAAGAAAAGTGTCTCACTCACATCTCTAGGCTAAAACAATCATGCTTCTTCTTCTTCTTCTTCTTCTTCTTCTCCTCTCAGCCCGCGGTTACATTTGACACAATGTCAGGAGGTCAAAGTGAAAAACATATTTCAAATGGGATCTGCGGCCATGTTTGTGGGATAGTTAATGTAAATGTCCTCAGTCAGCGCTTCATTTGTAAGCCCCAGCAGAGCAGCAGCATGTCACACTGAGGAGAAAAAAAATAATAAAGCACATTACAAGTTAACTGAACATTTCAAAAGCAATGGCATTTAGGTTACAGACATGAACGAGATGAATAGATATACATCACATTTTCTCCCTTCTGCAAAAGGAGAATAAATGGCCTGAAGACTTCAGATATGACTGAAATAACAAACAAAATATATGCTTTGTTCCTTTATTGCCCAGAGTTAGATGAGCTTGATACCACTCTCCACAAATTAAAGTTTAACAAGTTAAAAAAAAGTTAACAGCCAGTAGACTGTTAGCTTAGCTTAGCATAAAGACTGCAAACAAGGAGAAACGGCTAGCTTGGCTCTGTCCAAAATGTAATAAAACAACAACAATCTGCCTGCAGCACCTCTATAGCTCACTAATCATATTTGTTTAATACACAGAAATACCAAAACATAGCTGTTTATTCCGTCTTCCAGTCATCTTATCATCTGCTGGCTCGAGCTCAACACAACATTATGTGGAAATTAGCATTTTTTGTGAATTGGTGCCACCCACAGCAACACCACCATCGTAAAAACAGCTCTGTATCAGTTTGTCAGATGTAATGTAGGTGCTTACTACAAACAAAATTCATTACATCATAATAATGTTTTAAAGCAAACACATACTCTACGATCTGACCCTCTCACTGAAGTTCCATAGTTTCAGTTGCTGTGACAGGGACACCATTCACCCTGTTACAAGACACTGTAACATTATTATTATTTTAAGGTGAAAAAGTTACATAATGTTGCATTAATATTCTGCTTTTGAGGCCCCAAGCTGTTAAAAACACCACATATTCTCACCACTCGTACTGTGTGGCTTTAAACACAAACTTATGGACAAGAACCAGTTCACACATAGTAGTCACTGTTTTTAATGTATACCATATAGTATAGTTACCAGTTATATTGCAGTTTCTGATGTTTAAGCATGATAATAAATTAAAGAAATATAGACACAAACATATGTAGATCATAGCTACCCAACACTATGAATGAGCAGTTTGGCTTTAGCATCACATGGACAGTTGTGGATACACTGATAGAGATTTAAAGCTGCACTAATCATTCACAACTGGCCAAATGAATACGTTTAATGTGAAAGTTGTTGCTCATAGTGACAAACCCCCTGAGAGTCACCTAACTCTGCATCTCCTCTCAGCTTGTTTTTACCTGTGGTTTTACCGTCTTCTGCTGTTCTCTTTCACTCTCACAGCGCTCATCAGCGTGATGTGCTGATACACCAAAACACTGCAAAACAGAGCAGAGCTAAGAGGAGGGGGGATGTTGGACATACACTTGTCGTGTGGACAGAGACATGACTTCAGATGCTAATGTATCTCTCTATCTGCAGGCAGCACACTAACATCCCAACAACCGAAAGATCTTTCAAGGTTGTGTTTTCAGCCTGTTGCACCTGATGTTGCCTGATTTTTTATCGGCCAAAAATACAGTAAATGCAGCTCTGAGAGAATATTACTACTAGGAGTGTTTTTTCTTCCATAGTTGGTATCCAAACATGTCATGAAAGGAATACTTCATGCACAAATATATATTCAGTCATTAGTCACTCAACCTCATGTTGATGGTAAATCAGGGGATGTTTGCAGTCCCCAAAACAATTTTGGAGCTTCACAGGAAAACAGCTTTGTAGCATTATCCTAAACAACTGAAGTAGCTGGGGACTTGTTTAAAAAGGTAAGTAAGGTTATTCACACCCTCAGTGGGTGGAGCTTGTGCAGGCATTTCAGACAGGATTGCACGTTAACACTTAGCTTAGCAGCTACAATGATATTATTGGCTTTAAAAAGGTGCAAATAGCATCTTATTCAGTTTGTTCAGATCTCAAGAGAAGCTTTCAGCTGTTTTTCTACCTTTTAAGTCCCCACATACAGTGTTTCAGTTGTTGAAGAGAATGCTGCTTAATTTTCATTGTGGGCTGAGCTTTTCCTTTAAAGTTTTTCTGTTTATTTTATTTTGGACATTTTAATATCTTTTATCATCAATGTTTTTTTGCTAGCTTGCCATTACAAGACCGAGTCACATACCCGTACATCTCTTCGGTGATAAATCCTGTCTGTTGTTGAATTGGATTACTGTCATTTAGGAAGGTTTTGGGCTTCTACACTTATTCTGCCAGTCCTCTGCTAATTAGCTTTTCCCTCATTATTTTGATCAACTACAGGCAAGGCTGTTCCTCCATTCATAGCCCTGCCTTTACTATATTTTTTATCCATTGACAAACGGAGGCTCCTCTCTCTCCTTGTAGCTTCTGCAAAAGAAGAAAAAAGAGGCTCTCATATAGTGGAGGGAATTTCAGTAGGGCAAAAGTTGTAGTGTGTAGTATTTGTTGATAAAAGCACATGGCAGCCATGCACTGCTACATTATAACACAGTAACTCTCTGCCTACAGTGTGCCTCACCGAGGAGGAAGTTGAACCAATATAGCCTCATGCATGGCCTAACATATGATACAGTGCAGCAGAGGGCTTGGGAGATTTATGTTCCACATCCTTTCGTTAAATAAGCAGAGGGGCCCCGAAACAACATCTGCAGGCAATCTTGACTAACCCTCCCACCAGCCTCGCAGTGCCAGCCGGGCCCCTGGTTTTCCCTCTCCTCATCACAGCATCAGGGTTCACGACCTCCAAGTATAACCGGACCATGGCGGAAAGGAGAACCGCAGATCATACAAGTCAGAGGTCAGGATAAAATTTCCATGCTGCTCCCAGGAAATGGATTAATCTATCTAATCAGGTCAAAGGTCACACATCGGTGGAAACATGGAGCATGAGTGGAAGTGGAATACAAACATTATTAAGGTCATTTTTAATATTGCTCATTAAGATGACCTTCCCAAAGATGCAGGGACAAACAAAGTAAACAAACAAAAACTTTGGGAAAAGGGCGGACAAGATGAGTTCTGTCTCTTGACATGACACAGACTGTTTACTTAGAGAAGTGTTCAGTGTGAGGCTGCGTTTCTTCATAAAGTCTCTTCTTGTTGAACATGTGTCACAGGGTACATGTGCTTGTTGCAGGAAGTCACCGCATCACGTGACAAGATTACACGATACAGTTTGTGAGCTTTCTTCTGCTTTCCCTCGAGAGAACCAGGCAGAAATCAACAATGTAAAGGAACAGTCATTTTGGCAGTCTGGAAAAAGGTTGTTTCTTTTTTTTAGGCTGAAATAAAACATTAAGAATCAAATTTTACACGAGTTTCTGGCTCTTTAACTTTTTTTTAACCCCCTTTCATTTCATATTGAAGTACCTTAAAGCAACATTATGTACTTTTTACCTTTAAATAACAGCTTCAAAATAATTTAGAGTCTTGTTTGAGGGTGAATGGTGTCTCTGTCACAACCACTCCGCCATCCCATCACTTGTTTCTGCATTATGTAACTTCAGTGAGATGGTAGGATCACAGTGTTAGACACGTGCTTACAAGGTAAATGTATTGTCACTTTTTTAACAAGGGTTAATTCAAAAACAAAATAATGATTGTGTCCTTGAATCCTGCTACGTCTATTTCAGACAATGGAGTGTTGAGGAGGAGTTCAGGAGTCTCACAGCCTGGGGAATGAAGCTGCTCTGTAGACTGGTGGTACAGCAGCAGCTACTTCTGTATCTGTTGTCAGATGGCAGCAGGGTGTACAGTCTGTGGCTGGGTGGGTGTTGTCTTTTAGTATCTTTGGGCTCTGTGCAGACATCTCACTTCACTAATATCAATGACGCTCTATAGAATGATGATCTGGGCGGTTTATTCATCAGCTGTAGAGCTTCCTGTCCTGGGCTGTGATGAACCATGCCAGTATATTAGTAGTATATTGTTCTCTGTGCAATGCAAAAACTGTTCTGCCATGTCCGCCTGTCTACTTTAATGATTCTTGTAACATTAGCTTTTTGTTGACACTGTCATCAAGGTGTTAATTCAAGTATGTGTTTCAGCATTGAGGTCGTAGTTTAAGGTAATGTTGTACTGGACTTCATTATACTGAGGGCTGTTCCTAATATTCTACCAGCACTTATGATTGTAAATGAGAAGGACAAAATAATTGAAACGCCTCTCATTACAACGTACTCCAGTACAACACTGCTTTCAACTATGACCTGTAATAAACAAGTAATTCAATTTACATATCACTAACAATGTCACAGAAACCTGGACATTTTAAACTCTGGGCTGTTGTACAGGTGCGCCTATTGAAGTGGTCACTGAGAGTATCTGATCTTAACAGTGAGTGAAAAATTAAAACCCAAGACCTCGTTTGACAAACCTCATGGTTCAATCACAAGTCACTCTCAAGTTCTCTGGGTTTGGCCCGTGTTTGACTAACTTGTATGTTTTCTTCAAACTGAATGGAGGAAACGAAGGCTGCAGGATCTGAAAATGCAGAGGAAGAAAAAAACACCTTCTTTTGGATTATGCGTGCTTGTCTCCAAAGGTTGTCTGGCGCTGCAGCCACCAGCAGATGGCAGAGTTCTGCTGGAAGACACCAGGAGTCGCTCAGTCAGCACTGAAGCAGGTCCACCACACTGTGAGCTTCTCGAGATTAAACATGAGAACACTGTGAGAACTTGTGACAGGATGCTGACTGTTGAGGCAGACACACGAATACAGACACTCCGCGTCCCCCCTCGTCAGTGAGCGTCACCTCACTGTGAGAAGTGTCTTCCAGATGTGGTCGGCGCTCTGCTGCATCTGACAGCAGCATCCGGTCAGGGTGATGGTGAGGAAGCTTCAAGAGAGTGCAGTAACGATATGTGGAGAAGAGACAGTGCACTGTGAAGGGGAAGTCCATGCTGAGACACTACTTTCACTTTTATTGTTACAAGGGCAGCATTAGGCCAAGATTAACCCTCTGACCCACAGTGTAGGGTGGGTTTTGAGTGTATAATATTACAAACATAACCCTGAGACCTTTGATAAACCCATATTTACCTTGCAGAACACATATTACTCAATTAAAGTAAAACTTGTGTGGACCCAAAGTCATTTTGGTCACCGCATAATATTTTCTGCAGATGTTCGGTGAGCCGCCCTCAGTGGTTACTTTTCCAGTAGACCAAGTGGAAAATTCATCAGAATCCATGTTACCTGATAGGCTTTTTTTTTTTTTTTTAAATGTGGTGTAATTTGGAACTTTTTCGGGAAATTAAATTACATCAGGAGAGACGCTCGTTCATCAGCATTTCTGCTGCCACCTGAAAAAAAAAGAAAGAAAGAAAAACTTGTGGAGGCTGAAGCGTCTGGAGGCTTTACTGTTCAGTGATGAGGAGGTAAAGATGAAACCAAACTGTTTACTGTGACACGAGGATCGAGACAAAGTCGCGCGCGGGCATTAGCGCAGATGCGCATCCGCTGTGGAGTCGACGCTTGAAGCAACAGGCGGTAAAGCTCAGGGGGAGAGAGCCTTTACTGGAAACTGATGTTAAAAATATCTCCCACCCTGCTCCACCGGACTCACACTGACTCTGTAACTTACTGTTCGGTCAGTTTGTGGCTCTCGCAGGCCGGGAGCCGTGGGTACCTGCACGCGCTGCAGCAGTTGTGTAAATTGCTTGAGAGGTTGATGCAAAAGGAAAGAGGGCGGTCAAAGTGTGACGGTAAACAGCGTGCCTGGCTCTGCCAGCGCTTTCCCTCTCAGCCCCGCGCCTGTGACACTGTGTCTAGCACGTGTGATGTATTGTTCGTCCAGGGCGCAGCTCCCGGCACAGGACACGCATGCTTGAGAAGACCTCGGCGCACTTGATGCGCGCTTTGGTGATGCCATGCCCCGGAACCACAGCGGAGACGAAGGCGGCACCGGGCTCTGGATGAGGACGTCGCCGGGGCACCGTAACGAAGGCTACGGCTTAAAAGATGTGGAGTCCGGACGAAGGATGATGAACAACGCGGGAGACGGTTTGCTGTCAGCCTCCGCCGCAGCAGGTGCTGCCGGGTCCGACAGCCTGAGGGGGAAGCAGGGAGCCCGGCTCAGCCTGCTCGGCAAGCCGCTCATATACAGCGCGCAGAGCGGCCGAAGAAACGTGCGCTATCGGCGCCTCCAGAACTACCTGTACAACGTGCTGGAGAGACCGCGAGCATGGGCGTTCATCTACCATGCGTTTGTGTAAGTTTATTTCCATAATTTGCATGCAGGGTAATGTGTTGGTGAGGTCTGAAGTGGCACACCTGTTGATGCGTCTCCACCCGCGCACACACCAACATTCCTAACTGCTTAATGTCAAATAGGAAAGCGTGTTTGATCTGCCAGGAGCTGACCACGATACATGACTTCAACATATTTTCACACACCACTTTGTCCGTTTTGATGGCTGACATGTCACACGTATTGAAACAATGGGTGTCATGAATGCACAGCTCACCCTGTCTGAAAATATACCACAGAATGAGCATCTGTTCACCAGAGCAGCTCTCACAGCCTGCAGAGGAAATCCCATCCCTGCAGCCCGAGTGAACCCACTGAGCTCCATGTACAGCTTCATGATACTGAGAAAGACTCACTCACTGTCACTCCTCTTTGCATTATTTGTCTGGATGACTGCAAAGGACTCTGTATTGTTCACTGTACAGTCACTGTACACCTAGTACAACTGCAGTTTCGCTGATATTAATCAGTATGGGTAAAGAATAAAGACAGACAGGTGTTTCAGTCACTTCTGCATTTATAAGGCCCTTGGTGAAGTAAGTTTTACATCTAAACTGGGTAAAAACAGAACTCAGGGCCTGTTGGCTCCTGTGGGTCAAGAGTCAGAACATCTTAAGCCTTCCCGTCTGCTCTCTGTCATTCTTGGCTCCCCAACCAGCTGTATCTGATTTCCCGCGTGTGACTGTTGTTGTGGCATCATGGCTGTTTCTGAGAGGAAGGAAGTTGAGACACATGCTGACTATAGAGCACCATCTTTTTTTGGTTTTTGTGGGTGTGGTTTGGGGCTGAATAGCGAGGAGGGGCGGCGTTGTGCTTAATCCAAGCAGCTCATGAAACTGATCACTTTTATTTTTAAAGCATCTCTGAAGAAGCTTCAAATAAGGCACAGAAAGCAGGCACATAAACACCCCCTATAGGCTTCCTGTATGCTTCTGTTATCTATGTAGTGACTCTTTGGAAATCGGATTTGTTAGAAATGACCTAATTAACCGTTTCCACTGTTTCAAAGCGTATTGCTTTTTACAGGCAATAAACTATAGGCCTGGTCGTACCAGACAGTGGCACAGCAAAATTAATTGTAAAATAGGAGGAGGAAGGTTAGTGTTGTGGAACTGCTAACTGGGTGAAGTCCTGTGGCGGTCACCGACAGGCTAAACTGTAGCAGTAAGCTTAGAACACAGTGGCAAGCCAAGAACATTTAGTTCTAGTCTGATCTATTCTCCCCAGGCTGTTTACACCCTCTGGAACTTTGTTCTCAGGATAGTAGGCTACATAATAGTGTTGTCACGATATGGACATTTCTAACTTCGATACAATACCTTGAAAAATTTTCAATACCAAACAAGGTTGCAAAGCAAGAAACAGCCGCTCGGGTTTTGAGGAGTTGTAGCATTTATTCACCGTGAAGCAGCCGCGGGTGTATGCACGCCACCAATGGTTGGCTGGCCATCTGGCTTCCAAAATACAAAAATATCGACCAACTGTTTGGCCATCGTGATCCTCAAGTGGCAAGCAGTGTTGATTTGAGGAGCACATAAGCGGTAGGGGGGGGTAAGATCGACATTTAATTAATTATAGGCTATGGCGGCTACGTGTGTGTAAACTTTCCATTCCAAAACCCGACTTGACGTTCAGAATCGCATGACATTATAAGACCAGCAAGTACTATGGTGCTGAAGCTAGTTATTGAAGGAGTAACTGCTGTCCAACTAGCTAGCGTTCACTCAGTTAGCAGGTTTATTAGCTCAGTCGCTCAGCTGTCCAGGCTTTATGGACTCAAAGAGTAATGCTGTAATTATGTACATGTATGACCACTAAAGGGTTCATCCAGCTCAATGATGACTTTCCTTACCTCTTCTATTGGGGCCGTAACTTCAGAGAGTAACCGTTGGATATCTGGATTTGTAGTCTCCACTGTCGCTGGAATGACTCAAAAATACTAATTTGCATATCTTATGAAAGTGTTGACTCACGTACGCCCACAAGGATCCTGGGACCTGCACTGTAATCTCTTCACATGGGCGCTCATGAATGTTAGGAACGAACGGTTGGGTGGCTGGAAAGTTGGTGAATGATTTTCTTTCATCCCTGTGGCGGTGAGCTTGAGCGGGAGAAAATGGAGGGACTGAACTCCCACTCCTCTTCTCTCCTGCGACGAATGCTTCTATGATGGTTGGTGGCCTTGAAAGTTGCACTGATGTGCTGATATGACAACTGTTGCAGTTGAGAGCCTCACTGTCACAGCTTTTATCTAAAGAGTAAGATGATATCCCTGATATCAAGCTGAGGTTTAAGCTAGTCGAGATTCACATTTACTGCTGTTAAAAAGCTCAGGAGCATATTTATTCATGTTTCTTTACACAATGTTTCTTTCTCTAAATTGAGCAATTTATTTTAACAGCAATTGTTGTTTAATAGAGTCAAATTTAGTGAAATTCAGAGGAGTTACCATACTCGACAGGGCCAGCCTTTTTAGGGCCCAGGGTGAGATTTTGCTCTGGGCCCCCCCTCCCCGACATTCTCACCACCCAGGCCTTTGGTAAAAAGTTTTGTTGCATTTCTTAAGATACAATTTATATTACTTATTCTGAAAGAGAAACTTGCTTGTTGGGGGACACAAAGAAAGGTGTTGCCTTAAAGCTGTTGCCTTGTTTGCCTTTGCCACCCACATGAGATGTAAAGCTGACTGCAGTCCCTAAATACCCACCTGATACCCGACACTACATCGCCACTGATGGCAAAATCATCCTAGTTAAGAAGGAATAGATGTTCTCTCCTGCTATGCTGCTTTGTGATGTAAACTGAAATGATGGCCATATAAACCTTAAACAACTGTATCTTTAAATGGTCTGTATTCATTTTATTATGTCATGTAAGACACATAGTTCATGTCATCATGAGTGGTAGGCTGTGCAATCAGCAGTAGTAGTGTGCTAATTGATTGCCCAATATAAACCACAACTGTTTTAGCACATCATCTTGTCTGCTGCTGCACTAACTGTTGCTACATAGGTTTGAGCCACGATGTGTTCGCTTTCCATGGGCTACATACAAAAAACACCTTGTATCGCCTGCCTGCAGGAGAACAATGACGGCAATGAAGTGGATGTTACATGTGTGAGCTGCATAGTGAGGAGAAGATATATATTATTCTTTGCTATTTTGTTCACTCCATAGAATACAAGCCAAAAAAAGTTGTTATATAAACAGCAAAACAGTCAAGGCTGCAGTAATGGATTTCTTTTTGCCCATTTGGGGTTGGCAGAATCAACACTGGCGTATGATCATCTTGAAGTGGATATGACAGACTTGTTATCACTCTTATTTATACATCCAGCACCATGAGGAACCATTATTATTCATTTGGAGTTCTGTTTCTGGCCATCTAATGACTATTCTGTCAGAAGTTCTATTCTGCTCTCTTTAAGCCCTGAATTTGGTGTCTACTCTGGTTGGATTTTTACAGGCCACACTATTAGTGTCACTATATTGGTTCATCCTAATAACTCACATTGAGTGGTTTCAGGAAGACAGCTCTGATAGACCGACTGCACACTACCTGCTCAGCACCAAACAGCAGACAGACACAGTTAGCAATCAGCTGGAGAGCGGATATTCCCCTGAGGGACCAAAAACTGACCTAAAGGTAGAGACCCCTTGAACATATGTTTGAGCTCAGGTCTGATGGTTGTGCACCTGTAACTAGACAAATGATGTGTCTGTGTTGTGTTTGCATCTTGCTGCCCTGCCCCCTAGTGACCAATATAAATCAAATTACTGCAGCTTTAAACAGTCACCCTATCCTGTAAGTAAACCGAGTCTAGCTCAGTCTATTAGAGCAAACATGTGTTGAGCATATGCATTAAAATCAACTGAATACGTTAAAGGCCCTCTGTAAAGCCAAACATTACAAAGAAAAGAAAGAAACTCACAATACGTTATCCGTGATGTCCCTGACCTCCTCCCTACGACTTGTCACTCTTGATAGTACTTCTTGTTACATCCTCCTTTGCAGCAGTAATAATTATAACAGCCACCAAAGATCGCTGCCTAACAAGAAATAAAAATATGGGTCTTACTAAGCTGCTTATGTATTCGATCTATACGGTGTTTTTTCTGATGAGGACCGGCTGGTGGAGCCAGTGTTTTGTTTGTCCATTCTGCACTGCTGCAGAAACATCCTCTGTAGATTTAAAAGACTTGTTCTAAGGTAATGAAAACAAAACGATTCTTGTGTCAGGTGAAATACATAATGAAAACATGATTATGAATATTAAATTATATTTCTGCCAATAGAAATCGAAATCCCACTAAATTCTGCACAATGGACCTTGAAATTGTCTCGCTGCTAAACGTCTTCATGCGGTCATACGTGACATTTCATTCTCTTGTGTTTGTGTGTGTGCACATGCTTCCTCGTGAGTTGAGTGTATTTGATACTAATTTGTTCTGCTTGAGCAGTTGAAGTGCTGTTTGGATAACTCACATAAGGTCAAAAAAAAAAAAAAAAGCCCAAACTCTTTTCCCTTATCCGACTTGTCTGAGCCGACGCATTAGAAACAGTTCAGAGGAGCAAATGCGCTTAGGAGCCCGTCTTTGCAGTGTTCCATTACATATACCCTCTGTCTGACAGGCCCCAGCGGCACTTCCTCATTGGCTTGAGTGATATTTCACCTTCAGCTGTGTTCCACTTTCTGACATGTGCCTCCAGGTGAAATGACTTCTTGAAAATCGTAACACAAAGAATTAACAACATCAGGGTTGACTTCATCATGTGTGTTAGCTGTATAATTAATTCTACCTTTTCAAAATAAATGTCGGTGATTAAGTCGGAGGTAAAGGCGCGTTAGCATTTGATTGTGTAACTCTTAAACTGGTTACTGATCACTAACTAAAGGCAAATGTCTGGCTCACATTTGCTCTATGGCTGCTGCATACATGTATATTTTTATCCATTCCCTATGTGTGACAGCAGCAGCACTGAGACAGTCTTTGTGCTGAGCTGAGTTGCTCCTGGGGTCCCAGCCTGCCCTCCTTCCTGCTCGCAGACGCGCATACACAGTGCTACCATTCATCTCACCTCTGGATTAACAAGCTCTTATCCTTGCAAGTATGTTCAGGGGCAGGAAAGTGTGGGGGAAAGGATACAGTGTTCCTGCACGTTAGGTTTCTGAACTGGCACACTGAACTACGGGGGGGCACGGAGTGGTGACAGGAACTCACTGCTCTCACTTGTTAAATATCTATTACCGCTTATTCACCAAAATTAGCAGGTCTACATGGGTTTTTTAAATGTGGGTAAACCCCCTAAAAATCGCCTATTGACCTCATTCCCACTTCCCGCAGGAGAGGCAGCCCGTCTGTGAAGCATCACATTGTACATCACTGATGTCACGTTCATGTCACAAATGCGCCAGAAACAGTTGTAACAGAAGAGAAACAACAATAGACCCATTGTGAAAGACGGCGGATAAATTATTTTGAGCACCACAACCCCCGCGAAATGACTTGTTTCACTGTCACATGGTGGAATTGAGCGTGTTCACCTGGGTCTTGCATTTATATCAAAGCTGAGCCGAGGTGATAAAAACCTGCAGAGTCAACTGACCCGGGTGTTAATGCAGAGTTTACACATTCCAGTTGCACAGAAAAGCTCCATCTTAGCGGGTTTAAGTGGGATTTTTGACCAGTGGAAAAGGGGTATATCAGTCATTTTATTGTTAGGAGTACTTTAATTTATAGGCAGCAGTAAAGGATGTTGGCTCATCCTGAAAGCTGTGTTTGATAGACATTATTGGGTATTTGAAGCCAACAGACACAATAAAATGTTTAGTAGACATCTGCATGACTAATCAGACGCTGCTCTGAATCCCTGTGCTGTGTATTATGTTTTGAGGTATCGTTTATAGTCCAGCAGCCAGTGAGATCCTGTCATATAGAAATATGTTTCCTTTAAACCCTGTCTTCATTATCTCTTTGAGAGGCTGGTGTGGAATAAATCCCAGAACTGTTGTTGATTCAGCCCAGAAAGCGCTCGCTGTAGATGCTGGCTCTCATGAAAATGCATGTTTTCCATTCATCTGGTATGTATGTATTTTTACAGCAGCTCATAGTCAGGGTCTGCTGCCACCTTTTGTATGTTTGGCTCAAAGAAAAGAAAGAAATGTCCTATAAACAGTGAGAGCTGTTTACATCAGAACAAGTGTTGAGGAGATACTGCCTGGTCTGAGCAGCGCAGTGACATTAAGTAGAGGTGTGATGGCTTCCCCCAGATGGTGGTTTCTTCTTGTCAATGTGTCGGTGCAAGGGTGAGGACAGGAGGCTGTGTCTGCATTTCATATGCATTAATGGTGTCTGACACAGCTTGATGAGAGAAAGTAGAAGCCTGATTCAGATTTAGAGGGGCAGAATTAGTGTGTAAAGGGTTTCTATTTTCTAGTTTATACATTAATTGTGATTATCAAACACATCAACAATGTTATTCTGTGTTTTGCATGTTTTAACCCTTTAGCTGTAATTATTAGGGCTGTCAATCGCATTAAAAAATGTATCTAATTGATAATAAGCTTTGTGATTAATTAATCGAAATTAATCGCATACACCAATATTTGCGTAAGCATTTAAGAATATTTCAGTGCAAATGTATTTTGTTAGCTGAGTGAATCAGTGAATAAATAGACATTCTAAACAAAGGAGGAAGTTGTCCGATGGTTAGAAAATCCCTAAATTGCACAACAGTGCTCCTGTCAACAGTTCCATCTGGGTGTTTGGTAAAGTACCACTGCAGTGTGTTCTGGTATTTTTATGATCTTCCCTGACAATGTTTTATAATTTTGACAAGAACTTAATTGTGTGCTCAAAGCTAAAATGGGGTGGACTGCAGTAGAAGCTGGGACTTTTATGTCATCCACCAAGCTTAGCTTCTGGTGTTTATAGGAGTGGCGCGGCTCCTTTAAGAACAGAGCAGTCTGTGGTGAGCGAGTGGAGAGCGATGGTCGGTGGCTGAACTCAGAGAAAACAGCTGTTAGCAACTGGAGCAGACGGAAGGTTTAGCAGAGAGGTTGTCTAGTGGCAGTAAATGTACAGTACAGGTTACAGCCTGACCATAAATAAACTCTGCAGCACCTTAATACACAAGAAGACCTCATGTTGAAGTAACAGCTATCACTATCCCTGCTAATATTCATGCTATTGCTATCCATGGTGGTAATCATGCTGAAACGACAGCGTATGGTATCGATGGTATAACGTCCAACTATTAACCACAGCCCCGTCTCGGTTTGAGAAAGAATGAAACCTGGACTTTCCATTCAGAATGCTCAGCAGCGTCATATTTACAAAGCTGCTGTGGAACGTGTTCAGTGACAGAAGGTCAAAGAGCTTCATAGAGCGTGATTCATCTGGGTTATTTGTTTTAATGTGTTCTTTTTCCTGTAATGAACTAATCGAAATGAACTTGTTATTTTGACAACCCTTGTGATTATATTCTACATTGCTGATTAAAATGTTTTAATTAATAACTAATTAATAACTTTTAAAGATAAAGTTCCTGCTTTCTTCTGATTTCCATTCATGTCGATATGATAATCAACTCCCAGAAGCTCCTGTCATATTTAAATGTAGTTGCAAGCACCCACTGCTTGGAAAATCCATCTACTTGTCAAAGAACATACAGTAAGTCATGATACATTTATCTCTATCTCAGGCGAGTATTAAGTCTCTTCAAGTTGATCTTCATGGTGACCTGAGATGAACTGAAACCAAATGGCTGCAGAAATCAGTCCAAAATCTTTGGGAAGTGGTTAGCACTAATCACTGAATCCCTTTTATATTTTCTTGTCAAAAGATCCCACGAAACGCCCAAAACCAGCAACATGTTAATCTGTCAACATATATTCTAATTTCTCTTTTCTGTGGCTGGCAGCTCCATGCCATCTGTTTCTATTGAGATATACATCTTTAAAAAATGGTCACAATATACCATTTGATTTGATTAGATTTTTTTTAAAACAGCTGGGATGTGTGTGTTTTTTTAAACCATTACTCAAACAGGAGTAATTAGCACATTTGTTGGGAACTATTTTCAGCCGCAGATTTGCGTTTGACTTGCTAATGAGTGTTTCCAGTATGTATGGGATTGAGTCAAATTGACTTCAGTGCCCATGTTCATGGTAACGAAGGTACATGTCACCCGGATCAGCAGTGGCTCATTGGTATGTTCTTTTAAATTAGTTTTGGACACTGCAAATTTGTTTTCTAATCATGTATTGATTAAATCCTACCAATCACAGGTACATCATCTATCAGTGTTTGTATATGTAAATCATTGGGTCTGCTTGAATGAAATCAGAGGACAGTCACAGCTGATGGGGATCAACTGCTGCAGGTATCATGTTTCAGTCCTGCGTTTACTCAGAGGGAGTTCCCCTCGCTCTGTTTTCAGAGATGGCCTTTCACAAAGACAAGGCCTTGCTACAGGACACGCAATGCATTGTGGGTATTGTGCTTCAGCTCAGAGAAACAGAATTTACCTAAACAGCACCTGTTGTGTCCTCTGAAAGGCTGCCTCGCTTTAACACCTCTCACAGCCAGCAGGCAAGGACGCACTGAGAGCTTGGTCAGTTGCATAAAAATGAGGCTTATTTTTGCGACCTAACATACTTTTCCGTCCAAATGTTCAATGCCCTGACCCCCACCCCACAGTGTAGACTAATGTATTTTTCCAACAAGTTCCATGACTAACCAGTAGGCACCACTACTGGCTGGATTCTCACCAGTGAGCACTGTCAGACCCAGCTTCCAGCCTGGGCAGGCACTTAAGACCAAAGCTAGGAAATGAACCTGCAACCGTGGGCAAGGGTTTTTCCACCTGACAGCCCCTTGAGTGTCACTCGCTGATGAGACAGTTTTGTGGCTGATTGTCTAAGCCAGTCATTTCAAAGGTTGTGGTCTGTGTGACAGAACACTTAGTGAGTCACCTCAAGTGTGAGAGAAGCACCTTTTCACAATTCCTTCTTATTGACCCTCCTTCCCCCTCTTCCCTTACCTCTTCATATTCACTGCAGTGGTTTCATGTTACTTTCTGCAGTCCGCTCATCTAGGCTTCTCTCTCTTCCAAGAAAAAGCCAATCTCACAGAATTGTAGAGCATCACAATGACCTTTACCATCAGTGGTGTTCAAGTGTTGCATGTAGTCTGAAGGAGTCCTCATCGCCTCTTTCCACTTATCCTCCCTCCATCTCCCCCTCCGGTGCCTGTGCAGACAGTGCTGCTTGTTTGCATTTCTGTCATGGCCGTGCCTACGTTAGCACTGCGCTGTCTCTAGAACAAAGATAGGGGAACAGAGTATGACCTCTCATAGCTCCGCCTCTCTTCTTAGCCTATTTTTATTGTTGTTTTAGTCGTTGCTGATCTCTGAGCCATAATCACAACTGTGCTGGCAGATGCTTGCCTTGAGGGGAGCGACACGGGGGGAGGCTTGACTTGTTTGGAGATCTGAGTGTAATAGTTACTCTGATATGGAGTGTTGCACAGGCAGATCGGGGCCTAATAACTGGGTTTATCTGCTGACTGCTGAGGTGCTTCAGAGCGAGTCTTATGCAAAACACATACACACATACACACACGTTGTTTCCGTTACTTGTGTGATCATTACATAGATTAGATTCATTTCCTGGGGCCCGACCCTAACACTAACAATGATGTAATGACGTGCATTATGGGGTCCAGCACTGTCCCCACAAAGCTGTCAGAACCCACACAAACACACTTTTTTTTCCTTTACTCTCCAGTGAGCAGCCTTTGGATCCAGGATGTGACATTTTTCATTTATATCACCTATTTTACATCGAATGAAAATCGATCAAACAAAGACTTATACACTGCCCGGCCACACACTCATCATCACAGTCACACACTCTAATATTTAGTCGGACCGCCTTTAGCTTTGATTACGGCACGCATTCACCGTGGCATCGTTTTGATAAGCTTATGCAGTGTCACAACATTTATTTCCGTCCAGAGTCGTATTAATTTTTCGCCAAGATCTTGTATTGATGATAGGAAAGTCGGGCTTCTGTGTAAAGTCTTCTCCAGCACATCCCAAAGATTCTCAAAGGGGTGAAGGTATTGACTCTATGGCGGCCAATCAATGTGTGAAAATGATGTCTCATGCTCCCTGAACCACTCTTTCACAGTTTAAGCCCGATGAATCGTGGCATTGTCATCTTGGAATATGCCCGTGCCATCAGGGAAGAAAAATCCATTGATGTAAAAACCTGGTCAGTCAGTATATTCAGGTAGTCAGCTGACCTCATGTTTTGGGCACATAACGTTGCTGAACCTAGACCTGACCAACTGAATCAACCCCAGATCATAACACTGCCCCTATAGGCTTGTACAGTAGGCACTAGGCATGATGGGTGCATCACTTCATCCGCCTCTGTTCTTACTCTGATGCCCAGAGTCCAGTCTTTATGCTCCCTAACAAACTGAAGCCTTTTTCTCTGGTTATCCTCACTGATAAGTGGTTTTCTTAAGGCTACACGGCTGTTTCCCTTGAGTTCTCTTTGTATTGTGCGTGTGGAAATGCTCTTACTTACACTATTAAACATAGTCGTGAGCTCTACTGTTGATTTTTGATGATTTGATGTTACCAAACGTTTAAGTGATCTCCGATCAAGTTCATTCAAGATTTTTTCCTACCACATTTCTCCCTTGAAGATGATGGTTCACCACTGTCCTTCCAGGTTTTAATAATGTGTTGGACAGTTCTTAACCCAGTTTTCAGCGATCTCCTTAGTTGTTTTCTTTGCTTGATGCAGGCCGATAATTTGACCTTCTGAAACAGAGTAACATCTTTTCCATGACCTCAGGATATGTCTTCTGACATGGTTGTTTAAGAAATGAGAAGCTACTCGCTGCATCAGTTAGGGTTGAATAACCTGTTGCCAGCTGACACATATTAATCACTGCAGTAGTTATCCAATGGAAGGCTCTTACCTATTTGCTTAGTTAAATCCAGGTGGTGTTTTTTTTGGCCAGGCTGTGTAGTATATAGCTTTACTTTGTTAGAAACTACATAAATCCATAGACCCACAGAATCAGTGCCTCAGGAAAGGAAGTTATGGTTCAGAAATGGCACCACTGTGCCTCGTTTTAGTGTGACGTAGGCTACACACTACAGTAGTCATAATTTGAGGGTATGAGGGGCTTTTATGCAAGGGCAAAGGATTTACCACCATCTTTAGCTATAGCCAGCGTGAGCACACATACTGAAGAACGGTCCTGGGATGGGGGCATGTGTCTGTGTGTCTATGCGGGGGGTGGGCAGCACATCAGGGAGATACAACTAGGCCGTGCTCCTGGCGATCTGCTTGGCACGAGCCTGGTAACAATGCAGCGGGTCTGGTGACAGGCCAGAGGCCCTCTGACCTCCCTGTCTTACCCAGAGGGGAGGGACTGCAGCTGGGTAGCCAGCATGTCCCTCCCCCTCAATGATTTAACCCTAAATGCCCGTCAGATGCCTCCACTGTGTGACAACAAAATTGCCTGTTTGGATGTGCGTTCATGTCGGCTCACATACTAGTGAAATCAGTGTAAAGCTGAGAGGCTTGTTTGCACCACATGTTATGACATAAAAATGGTTTTCTTTGCCCCTCCTCTCCCCTCCTCTCCCCCTTATGCAAATACACTACAGCTCTGTGGCTTTTATTTCCATCTCTTCTCTTTCCTCACGCTTCTGCATGTCTCCATGTTAAAGCTCAGTCATACAGAAAACTGTGATATAACCCTTTCCTCCGCTGCCCCATGTCGCAGTGAACCCGCACACAGCCCCTCTGTTCAGGCACATGAAAAGCTCAGTGTGGGAACCTCTGTGAAGGGCAGCCGCACTCAACTGCAGAGCTAACGGCCGCTCCGAGGCAAAACAGAGCTCAACATGTGTTCTTTGGGATCGGCAGGTAATGCAGAGGACTCTCCTGCTGTCTCATCAAAAAAACTGTACTTTGAAGCATAATAATTTATTCTCATTTTATGAAGCCAGCCATTTTGTGATATTTTGTTTCTGCCATAGCTTAGCTACTCTTAGGTCAATGTTTTATGACTGTAAGTCACGAGTGTCAGGGATCAACTCATTTCTGAGCCTAGATCCTGTGAGAGGAGCCATATTTTCTGGTCAGATATAATTTTTCCCATAGTTCTGCACTCTCTCTGTGAGAGTCCCCAGAACTATTCCAAGGCTTATTGACCAACACAGCGACAGTGTGGCCTTCGTAATCTCTTATTTGTCCGCAAATTAGACAACATGTCCTGGAAAACGGTCAGCTGGGTTACAGGACTGAGGTTAAAGTGCTGAGGTATGGATCAGTGCCAGGGAGGCTTTAACCATTACATTGCTCTGTTAGCACTTTCTTGTAGCTGAATTGTCAGAACACATTAGCCTTAAGTTTGCTCCCGAGGTCACCCTAGGCAAAGTCCTCTGTCATCTATATACAGTGAGTGTTGTAATTGTGTGTGTGTTTGTAAGTGTGTGTGTGTGTGTGTGTGTTTGAGGAGGTGGGTTGGAGGCTGAGGGAGGAAGAGATTACACACATGCTGCTGACAAGAAGAGGTATATTCAAGTGCCTTCACTTTTTTGAAGATCTTTCTTTTTTCAGGCCTCTGGCCATGTGTGTGTGTGTGTGTGTGTGTGTGTCACCCTTTGGTTGTGTTATTGTGTTATGTCAGCTCCTACACCTGCCTTTCATAGTGCTATTGCATGAATAGCATATTTGAAATGTGATGAGTCCACATAATAACAGCATCTTTTGTAAAAGGACTTAAACTCCGAAGTAAAATTAATCCCATACACAAACAACACAGCGTGGGCCATATTAAAAATGACAATCAGCTCAGTGTATTGCACCTACAGTAGGGCTCTGGCAATATGAGCATGCATTTCAATATAGGGCAAATAACAAAGCTCCATAAAGGGGCTGAATATTAAAATGTTTAACTTGTGCTCACTGTGTTAAAGATTCTACTGTTCACCTGATTGCATTTTTGTTTTCTTGTCCTAAATCAGGTTTTAATGGTGCCATAACTGACTTTTCTGGAAACCAGGAGACATGAACCCTCCAAGCAACCCTAAAAACACTGACTCTATAATCATATATATAACATATAACACACATATAACACTTCATTAAAAGAAACATAAAGTTTATAAGGCTAACGTGCTAGAAGAGAGTACACATTACCAAATGAAGATTAGATGAATATTCACTAGTCTTTTAGCTCTGTTCTGTTCTTCACGGCCTCCTGAGAAAAATGTCTTCAGCTTGTAAACTGTTGAACTTTCCTCATAAGCTAGTCCCTGACTTTGTCTAAGGTGATGGGCCGTTAGCTTACAGGAGGGTTAACAGAGCTTTCTCACTGAAAGCTGCTAGAAAAGAGCACAATGTGAAAGGGGCCACATGAAAAGTTTACACACGAGTAGTTTGACATTCTTGGGAAACTGCTTATTCTCTGTCTTGCTGAGAGTTAGATAAAAGAATTGATACCACTGCAGCTGTCGCTTAAACTGCAAATATATATATATATATATATATATATATATATATATATACACACACATATATATATATATATATATACACACACACACACATATATATGTATATATATATATATATATATATATATATATATATATAAATATAATACTGTGCTGTCCCCGAGCCAAATGCAGGGGATGTCAAGCGACATCCACAACTGTACATGACATCACACAGGTCATGTTCAGTCTGGTTTTCAATACTTAATCAATGGCAGCTATGGTCAGCAGATTTCATGTAACTTTGCCAGTACAGGAACATTTCAGCTTGCAGCCCTACTGAACACAGTGACTCGGCCAATTTAAACAGGCAACAAATAAAATCTGCATCTCAGAATGACTAGGCGGAAGAGTAGGAGTGCTGTAATGCAGGGGGATTCTCTCTCTCTGCTTCTTAATATCCACCTATTCACAAAATCACAAACACAATAGCGTCCCCCGAGTGGATCGGAATTTGGCTCCAGAGCATAGCCAGCTGAAGCCAGGTAGCGTCTGCTTTACTAGCTCTCGTACTCCTAAATCCAAACACCGGCAGTCTTTTAGAGGAAATCTTGTCGGCTAATTATCCCAATTCAGCGCAGCTGTGGCAGTCCTGCTGCTTCTGGCAGACCAGGATGCAGCAGGAGAGAGAGCAGGTGATTAGTACCAGCAGAGATAAAACACTGCACTGAGATGAAACATGATCCTGCTGTACCCCTCATGAAGCCTAATCTGTAAATGCAAAACAAAACAAAAAATTACACTAGCACCACATAGCGATCTTTTGAGCCACCCTTAATAACAGCAGGGGAAAAAAGACTGGAAAAAAGTGAAAGCTGAACTTGCTCTCTCCAGAGGCAAGTTCACAGTTCAGCTACCAGCACCTCTACAACTACTCACTCACGTTATATCTCATGTGTTTAATCCACAGACAAAACAAAGTGCAGCTTTGGAAGCATCTATAGAAAAAGCTTTGATAGCTCAGCTTAGGTTGGAAACAGCCAGGTTAAGTCCAAAGTTAACAAAATCCACCCACCAGCACCTTAATGCTCTCTTATCAACAATTTACACCACACAAGTTTATTCTGCACCAAAGGTGTAAACATGGCAGGCAGACTGTCTTCCTTTTGGACAGAGCCAGGCTAGCTGTTCCTCTTTTTAGTCTTCGTTGTAAGCTAAGCTAACTGCTTCAGATATGGGAGCGATATCAATCTTCTCATCCAACTTTTGGCACCAGGCAAACTGTTGAACTATTTTAAAAAAATGTAAAACATATCCTGGGATAAAAGTGACTGAAAGTGCCTCTGACATCTGAAGTCTACAGTCTACTAAGGGAAATGAAAATGGCCTTTGTCCAAGTTTGCGTCATGAATCACCAAGACTGCTTCTAATGCTCAGTGTATCTGGTGTGTAAAGTGATACCTGTTGTTAATCTCACTTCTCCATCAAAGCTGAAGGGTGGCCTCTCTCTCAGACGGAGCAGTGTTGACTCTGGCCTGGTTCCTTCCCTCTTTATAAGCTCTGACAGGAGCAGCAGACAAGGAGATATGATCACACTGGTAGCTGAAACCAGTGCGTGTGTGTGTATTTGTGCACTAGTAAAAGTGAGTGTGTTTCTGACCAGATGCTGTCATTATCAATCAGCGTCTCATAGGCTGTACGCGACGATGAGGCCACAGGGGTCCAACATTATTTTTATTTACAGAACAAGATACAGCTGTACTGTACGTAATGTTCTGAGACCCAGGTTCAAACCATTTCCACTCAAAATCAAGCATAAATGATGTTGACTGTGTTGCAAACTGTGCGTGAGAAACCTCGCATCCACTCCCTAAATCGTGAGGAATCCCAGACAGCAGCTTGAATGTCAGTTACTATCCCGACATAAGTCTGTTAAATTGACTCTGAGCTGCTGCCCATCACTTCTGTTTGCCAAGTCATGTCTACCTGTCGCTTGACAGATCAACTGTTTGTCTTTGTAAAATAAGCTTGACCCCACAGCATGCCGGCTCGTAGAGGGGGGGAGTTGGATTTTGGGAATCAATCTGAGCATGAAAACACAACAGCTGCTTGTTGGAATAACAGAGAGCACCACGTGGGTCATATTACCCACCAAGGCTTTTAATAGGCTAGCTTGACTGCAGGGAGAAAAGATTAGTGTGCAGTACAGTAGCCTGATCACACATCGTCTGTGGTTGTTGACAGAGGAATATACAGCCATCAGTGTGTTCTTTGTGACGGTGCATTGTCTGCTCAAAGGCTTTGGATGAAGCACTGTCCCGGTCATGTTGTCCTCAAAATGTTCCTCCTTCTAAGACATTTCCACTTCAGGAGTACGTGCTGCACTTTGATGTATATTGACGGTTTATTGATGAAATCCTCTGGTTTCAGCTCTCAGTTGGAATCTCCATCAGACTGGCTTGTCACAATCATTAAGTCATGCTCCTGCTCTGCTCGGGCTGGATTCTACATATGGCTACTGAGGTTTTTGGAAAAATATTTGTCAAAGTAATTTATATTTTAGCCTGGCTGCGGTGGTGAGGGTTGTGAAGTAGAATTATTGCTTTTGGCAGTTTGCAGGGAGATGGAAAACCAACCTTCGTTATTGGTTTTATGGGCGAATTAAATATATTTTAATGAGAGATTTTATTCATAACTTATATTTAGATCTAATCCTCAAACTATAAGTAATGCATATTTGTTCTCCGCAGCTCCCACGTGCTCTCGGCGGCTCACGGCGCTCTGCGAGGCTTTATCTGTTCTCTCCTTTGCGGAAAATTTAAATTGGGGACACAGCAAGTCGTTAAACACTCACTCAGCTCTAACCAATTTCCTGTCGTGATTAAGGAGAAGTGTACTTTGTAAATACCCCAAAACCACCAGTATGACAACGGTTAAGTCAGGCATTTCCACATAATCTGGCTTTAAAATGTTGAAGTAAATCAAAAGTTTATGTAAGAGGGCTACATGTCTACATGCAGTATTTTTCTGGTCTCTAAATACCTGATCGTATATCTCCACCTCTGCCACCTGTCGACTACTCCATTTGGACTATTTCATGTTTGGTATTGCCTGCCCTTGGTGTGTGTGTGTGTGTGTGTGTGTGTGTGTGTGCATGGTGGACACTACTTTACAAATCACGTCAGTCATTACTTGTGAAAGAAAACCATTTAGAGTTTTGAGTTCCCAGTATTATACTGTAGCTGCGATGAAAATTCAATTAGTTTCTGTTTTGGAATTATATATGTTATACAGACATTAGAACAATAACGTTTTAAAGTGTTTTAGGATAAAAACGTGTCCTAATATTTTATCATATATTCCTTGTTGATAATGTTTTTTCATTTTTCATTGCTGCGAAATAATTGTCCCTAACCCTGTGTGGCCCAGTATGCTGGTAAACCCTTAGAATTTACTCAAAAACATGTTTAAAAAATGCATACAGTACAAAGAAAAGATTTTATTTTACATCTCATTAGAATTGCCAAGTTTTTCAAAGATACCAAAACTGTCTGAATTCTGGGTCATCTGGACTATTTCTGTTTGTTGGTATTTACTCGCCATAATAAACATGGAGTCTTGAATATTTCACTGACTGCCAACACCACAGTTTGGACTAAGCTGATTAAACTAATACTTCTAATTTCAGTTGTTAGTTTCCTAGTTTTAAAGTTGCCTAAGAGGAGATTAAAGGAGAAGGCTGTATTTTGAGGGATTGAGTTTATTTATGAAGTGCAGACTTTTTATTTGATAATATATATAATATATACATATATGTATATGTGTGTGTGTATATGTGTGTATGTATATATATATATATATATATATATATATATATATATATATATATATATATATATTTGAATTAATTTAAATAAATTAGAATAACAGAGAGTTGTTGAGTAATATGACAGTTTCCATGTATGTCTGCCAGATCTCATCACTGCCTGTGAACTGAAAACATGACTTAAACACTGGAATTGAACCCTCAAACCGGCAACCCATTTTTTTGCCTCCTTGCATCTCATCTGTGGCGCCCAGCAGTCAGTCCTCCAGCATGCTGCTGTAGTCGTTGCGATGGCAGCAGAGCTCCTCTGCTGTGCTGAGGCTCAGGTTTCTTCAAGGTCTCCAAAGAAAAGCTAGAAATGTTGTTTTGTATGTCTTGTCGTTACTTTCCTGACATTTAAAGGACATCAGATAAGATGCTGTGGGGCTCTTCCATGACACCTCTGCACTAAACCACTGTGAAAAAATGGGCAATTTTTAGCATCACCCAAAGTAGCATTTCTAGTCATCCTGCTGTCAGGAATCAGCTTGCTGTGCTGCAGAATAACTTTTTGTGTCTTTGTTGTGCAACAGATATGGTCAGCGTGTCCTTCATGTGACATCCAGGACTGTGGGTGGTATGTTGTCAGATGTGAAATGTCAGAGGCAAGCCTTGAACCCAAAACATAGCATCTTCCTTCATCTATTCTGGTTTGAGAATGGCTGTTTGCCCTTTGAAAAACACCCAGTGACCCAAATGAAACCTTCACACAGTGGAAAACAGAAAAAGCTTCCTCCCAGCTGGCATGTATTAAAATCCCACATCGTCCTAGTTCTTTCTCTCAAACCTATTTTTTGTTGTTGTTGTTGCTAATTGAGTCAATTTTTCCTTGGCCTTATTTTGACGTGGGATTACAGAGGACTCTTACAGGGTTAGGGTTAGCTTGTTTTGACCAGTTCTGTTCCTTTGTGACTTTGGCAAGTGCGCTCACCAAGTCTGGCTTAACTTGTTGTTTTGCCTCTGTGTCCTGAAAGGGGGATTATTCACAATGTGTCATTCACAAAACGCTTCCATTCATGCCTGGAGCCACTGTGTTGATGTAGTGTGAATTTGATGTTTTCTGTTCATTAGTCAATACACTGTAGACACTTATAACCCCTTTCCACTGGTCAAAAATCCCACTTAAACCCACTAAGATCAAGCTGTTGTGTGCATTGGGAGTGTGTAAGCTCTGCATTTACACCCGGGTCAGTTGACTCTGCAGTAGATACAGGTTTCTATCACCACGGCTCAGCTTTGATCTAAACGTAAGACCCTATGAACACCGTGCGAAGTGATGATGCATCATCCGGTGGTGGCGTGTAAATAAGGAAGGAGAGTGGTGAGTGTAACTTTGTGCCAGTTGTTGCTTGCTATCTCGTGGCTAACTTACAAGGTATTCTGGCTGTTTGGGGCAAATAAACCCCGGTCAATCTCACGTGACTTACGTGAGCCGAAATTTGCTTCTCTTTATGTGTGAACACACAGCTTGTGAGTGCTATCCAGCTTTATAGCTGTCAGCTCGGTGGGTAGTAACTAAGCTTGCTTCAGCTCCACTCACACTCCACCTCTTCGCCCATTTAGCTGGGAGGTAGGCGGAGTCAGGCACTGGCAAGATGGCGACGGCCGTTACCACTCACTCTGGCCTTCATTCTGGCTCTTTAAAAATTTATGGGTGATGTCACAGTGGCTCCGTTATACACAGTTTCCAACAGTCACAGTAGTCCTGTCATTGATAATATGAACATGGTAAATATAAACTACTTCACAGTTTGCAAGATTGGGCACACATTTGACTGTAGCATTTTGTCAGATTATTTAACACAACAATTTGTTCAACAATTTCTTTGACGTAGCAGCTCATCATAAGTAGTGGATAATTATTGTCCAAATAATAGTTTGTTGTGTTATGCTCAGGGTGATCTAAATGCAGTAATAGTACTATTAGTAATCATAGTAGCAATACAAACTTATATGATTAGATGATAATCAGAAAATGTACTTATCATCTCATTCAATAGAGTTAGATAGAAGATTGATGCCTCTGTCGGGATTGTACTGTAAATGTGAAGCTGTCGCTAGCAGTTGATTAGCTTAGCTCGGCATAAAGAGTGGAAACAGGGAAACAGCTAGTCTAGCTCTGTCCAAGTGTAACCAACCTACCAGCACCTCAAAAGCTTGCTGTCTGCCTCTAGCCTCGTAGCATACAGTAATCAATGTTATCATCTTCTGCCCAGCAGGCAGGTGAATAAGCGTATTTCAGAAAACGTCAAACTGATTTTTTTTTTGTACTAGATTGAATGCCTTTGGGTCTGGGCCTGTTGGTAACTGAACCATCTTCAGAAGCCTATTTTACACTATTTTTTGTTTTAGGTATCTTGACTTCTGCCTGCCTACTCATGTATAGAAGAATACAATGACTTTTGAACAGGTTGCACTGCTTATGCATACACTGAGGGCCTCAGCAGAAGTCGCTCTTGTTCTCTGTCTCTTTCTCTTTCTGTGCACCTGGATGAACTTTAATGCATGCCAAGCAGCGTCCTCATCAACCATCTGCTGCTTCATCCCGAAAGGCCTCTGATCCTCGGCCTTATGCTGCGGCTGCTTGAACTAGCAACCTGCCTGCCTTTCCTCCAGGGCCTCCGGCAGTGACCTTTCCTTTGTACCTAAACCTTAACCTGCTTGTGCCGTTTAGTGCAAAGTTCAGCCTTTCTCTCATCAGATCAAGCTCAAAATCCCCACAGAACTGTAGAGAAAAAGCTGAGATCAAACGTTTGATCGATGTACGATCAAACCACAATGCAGCGGCTCCCATTCTTCTTTGTCTGACAGCCCTGTCAGATGACCTCAGATAAGCTTTCATTGCCAGTTCGACAACAATTCCATGCTGAATAAGAAGTTTCATAATTCATTTGTTATAAAAGTGGATAATAATAATTGAAAATGATAAACATTGATATACTATTACTATATACCATTACCACTTAGAGTGACATTTCAGACATTTATCAATAACTGAGCTAAGTGTTTCAACTGACTGTTTATTCATTGTTTTTGAATTGAATTATTATATTATTATGAATTATTTCACCAATTATTTTGTTAATTTTGATTCATTACCTTTAGCTATTTCAACACTTTATATAGCACATTTAGTGAACCAGCACATTTAGACCATTGACTGTAAAAAAAGAAAATGAAAAAAAAAGTGGACAGAGCCACTGGGATGTCACCCATAGGTTTCTTAAGGTCCAGTATGAATCCAAAACTGGGTGGCACCAGCCTTCACCATCTTGGCAGCACCTGACTCGAGCTAATGGGCAAAGAGGTGATGAAAGCTGACTGGAGACTGGTTACTCAACAGACCCACATAGATGTAGTCTTCCAAGCTAGTTAAGGCAAACACGGTAGTTGTGACATCAAAGAATGAGGTGTGAATTTTGCTTTGCATTGTTCATGTTAGTGTGATTGTGGGATCATTTGTGTTTATACGAGTTACTCATGTGACTGTGGGTGTACTCACCCCAAACAGACAGAATAACTTACTTTACTGTACATTAGACGTAAGCTGGCGAGCAACACTGTGTGTCTGTGTGTTTGTGTTCAGTTTAGGCTCTGACTAAAGTCAACACTCACCAAGAACTCCAGATCTTATCCTTCATCGTCTTTCTTTTTCCCATCTCCTGTCTTTACATTCAAGAAGTAAAGTATATTTCCTGACTCTTCAGCAGTAAGTGAGAATAACAGTACATTACAGACTGTAGTTAACTTAGTTAGTTGATTTTGGCTGCTCTTTAATCCCAAAAGTTTCAAACAAACGCTGTGCTCTCCTGGACTCTGGGTGTTCACTCCTCCAGAAGCTCCGAGCTCTGCCCACAGCTGTCTCCTCCAGAGCTTGCCAGCTCTAGCAGCATCTGCCAGTTAACAGGGCCACTCATTAAACAACCACCAACGTCTGCCACTCACAATTATTTACACAGGAAGCCATTAAATGTGTGCAATATTTGCATGACAAATTCTCCAAAAGGCGCCAACACAAAAACATGGCCAGGAGGTCAAGATTGCTGATTCAAATTAGCTGAGCTAAAGCCTGTAAAACTGGTTAGCTGTCACTCAAAGCGACCACACCCTTAATTCTGCATAACTTTAAGCCTTAGTACAATAAAATGAGTGAGTTTTTACAGCCTTTTTACCAGGCTGTAAATATGTTTATTTCTGCTGTAAAGGGTGTTTTAACATGGGGTCTTATGGGGATTGAATTGCTTTTGGAGCCAGTCTCAAGTGGCCATTCAAGGAACTGCAGTTTTTGGTACTTCTGCATTGACAATTGGCTTAATTTCTCAGCTTTGGAGGTTGCGGCTCGATTTGAACAGACTGTTTGCTTATAGCGAAGCGTCAAACTGACTCTTCACTTGCTAACAAGTTTTCATGGACTCTGGGACTCAACATGGAGGGAGGTAGAGCGGGTTGTCTTGTAATCGGAAGGTCGCTGGTTTGAATCCCTTGCTCCCCCAGCTGCATGTTGAAGTATCCTTGAGCATCAGTGTATGAATGTATGTGTGAATGTGACAAATGTCTTGTGAGCAGTCAGTAGACTGGAAAAGCACTTTAGAGTCTATTGAACATGTAGTTTTGAGGTGCTACAGTATATGGATTTGTTTTTAAATCATAGTTTCTATTTTTCCTTTCTGTTCTGTTTCTTTTAATCTGTCCATGTGTCCTCTTGGCAGCAGCAGAAATACTGGGGTACAGGTATCCCTGGTTGGGAATCAGTGCAACAGTTAGGTCAGGTCGGGTCAGTTAGACTGCTCTTTCTCCCCATGAATCAGCTGTATCCTGTCCTGAGCTGCAGCCTCTATTTTCCCTCAGCGTCGATCGTGTTATGACCTTCCCCGGCAGAACAACTTTCACTCCAGTGAACAGCTGCTGTTTACTCCTTCTAATCACAGGCAGCTGAACATCCATCAGACCACTAATGAATAAAATTGCATCATACATGCCCTCCCCCACTGTAACCTAATGATGCTCCATGCTCTATCACACACTCTCACTGTAGGCTTTTTAATTGGGCCCACCCACCGTTCTTACAGGCGTTAACAAAGATTGAAGCACCGCATCTTTGTGGGCAAGTGTCTAGAAGACTTGTCTGTCATGGGCGATTCAAGCTGTAAAACTACCGCTGAGAGCTGTTAAATGCACCATTTTACACACTGTTTTTCCTCTTACATGTATTTAGGACCTTCAGACCAGCTTTCTCTGCAGTTAGCTAATTTGCTGGTGTAAACTCTTACATTGTTATGGTGTCGACTGTTTCTTTAGAACTCTGAGGTTTGGTTAAAAAATGGGAGAGAAAATGGTCTATTGAATGTGTGTTATGGTAATTCCTCCATTTGAGGACAAATGTGAAGCTGGACTCATTACAACTGAACCCATCAGTGACAAAGAGAAAAAGCTTTGTCTTTTATAGTGCTGTAAACACAGTGTAAAGTTGCATGCTTGTTGGCTTCTCTCTAATTAAACCGGGACACAGAAGACTAGTTAAAAACAGCCCTCATACGTAATCCTGCACGCTCCACAGACAGTAGCACCGTTAATGTTCCACGACAAACGCCACAATATCTTTTTTCTCCAAGAAGGCTTGTTCTTCATTTGAGAGCAGTACTGACAGAAAATATTAGCAAAGAAACAATTATAATTAATGTAAGTGAGGAATGTGTGAAATACAGTTTTGGTGAAAAGTTTACATACGCTTGTAAAGAACATGTATACCATGGCAGTTTTCAATTCCAATGATTTCTACAGCTCTCATTCTGTGATGGAATGAGAGCAACACAAACTACTACTTTACTACCAAAAAACATTCATGCGGTTTGGTTCAATAATGAATTTATTATAGGTCTTCTGAAAATGTGACCAAATCTGCTGGCTCAAAAATACACAAACAGTAATTCTAATAATTGGTTAAATGCCCCATTGCCATTTTCACCTCAATTAGGTTTTTTGATATCCATCCACAAGCTTCTGGGAGTCCTCTGGTTGAATTTTTAACCACTCTTCTTGACAGAATCAGTGAAGTTCAACTTCAGACTTGTTTCTTCAGCACAGTCCACATGTTCTCGATGGGTTCAAGTCAGGACTTTGGGAAGGCCACTCCAAAACCTCAATTCTAGCCTGACTGATCCGTTCTTTTACCACTTTTGACATGTGTTTGGGATCATTGTCCTGTTGGAACACCCAACTGCACCCAAGACCCAATCTTCTGCTGATGATTTTGGGTTTTCCTGAAGAACTTGGAGATAATCCTCCTTCTTCATTATTCCATTTACTTTCTTTAGAGCAGCAGATCCACTGGCAGCAAAAACAGCCCCACAGCATAATACTACCAGCACCATGCTTGACAGTAGGTCTGTTGTTCTTGGAGTTAAAGGCCTCACCTTCTCTCCTCCAAACATATTGCTGCTCATTGTGGCCAAACAACTGAATCTTTGTTTCATCTGACCACAGAGTTTTCTTCCAGAAGGTTTTTTCTTTGTTCATGTGATCAGCAGCAAACTTCAGTCGAGCTTTAAGGCACCACGTCTGGAGCTTCTGTCTTGCACGGCAGCCTCTCAGCTCATGTTGATGTGAAACACACTTGACTGTGGACTCTGACACCTGTCTTCCAGCAGCTTCTAACTCATTGCAGACTTGCTTTTTGATAGTTTTTGGTTGACTCTTGACCATCCTGACCAGTTTTCTCTCAGCAGCAGATGATAGTTTGTGTTTTCTTTCTCATCGTGGCAGTGACACAACTGTGCCATGCACTTTATACTTGCAAACAGTTGTTTGTACAGTTGATCTTGGGACCTGTAACTGCTTTAAAATGGCTCCAAGTGACTTTCCTGACACAACTTCATACATCACCAAAATTGGTCATTCCATTTGTTGTATGTGCATTTTTGACCCAGCAGATTTGGTCACATTTTAGACCTATGATAGATTAATTATTGAACCAAACTTCATTTGTCACTTTGTGACAGAGTAGTATGTGTTCCACTCATTCCATCACAGAAAAATGAAGGTTGTAGAAATGATTGGAACTGAAGTCTTGCCATGATATACATTTCACCATTTAAACAATATTTATTGAGTGTGAAGGTTGTGGTTATTTTGAGTATCCATGAGCTACATTTCTACCCTGCCTTTGTGGTTCACATTATACCCAGAATGATAAATGGAGATACTGGAGTTTCAGAGGGCTAGGAGCAGTGTGTGCCTCCCTCTTTCAGTGCACAGTGCACCCTAAGGCTCAGCTCGGTCCAGCTCACATCTGCTCCACATGATCATTATATAGGGCCATTGTGAACCATAGAGGGTGCCTGTAGCTTCACTGCCACTAATGCTTTGAGACACACCAAACTCATTTTATACTCTCCGCACTGTCCACGTTGTTATTATGGACTGTGTGCTTGAAGACACTAGAGAGATGGTCGCTTCATGGTTGTGTTCGATTGACTGGATGAAGATGCCTGCACACTGTTATAACTCACTGTTGCATGATGTCTGTGAAATACTTGAAGCCACTTTTTTTTTGTGGAGCTGCAGTCATAGATGATGTTCAGACAGACATTGTGTCAGCGGGCAATTAAATACATGCACATTCCTGATGGATTAGTGTGTAATGATGTATTCATCCCATATACTGTAGATACACCACCCATCCAAACATTAAAACCACCTGCTTAATATTGTGCAGGTTTCTCTTGCACAAGGGCGTCTGTAGTGGATCCTTTGGGTCCTGTATGTTGGGGAAAGGGGCCTCTATGGATTGGACTGGAGCAGTTTTTGTGGTGTGTGAGAGCAGACGGGGTGTACTTGGTCCACAGTGGTGTTTGGATTGGTGGTGTGTGTCAAGTGGCATCCACATGAATGCCAGGACCCAAGGTTTCCCAGCAGAACACTGCACTATAGATAGATATTACATAAAAACAGTTTTCCACAAGACTTGGATGGAGGATGGGTCTCGACTCCACTGACTTTTGGTGCAGATCCGGATAAAGTGACAGGTCCAGGAATTGGAATCCATTTTTGTTTATTTCATAGTGAATAATACATGGACTTGGTGAATTGGTGTATTTACATGTAGGTGGGTACAATGTACATGAAGGTAAAATGTGATGTGGATCCTAATAAAAATCCAGATCTAGTGGATTTAAATGTGTTTTAATAGAGGGTAATCTTTTTTCAGCCGCCATATAGCAACATACAGTCTTGATTGAAATAAAGGGGACTGTTGGGCCTTTGTGGAAGTATGCACTCTGCTGAGTGCCATTCTAGTTTTTGGCTGTGAGTCTGAGTCTGGGAATGACCTGACAGACTCAATTCAGGGCAACACAGACTGGAAAAATCTTTCACATTCTTGCTCTCCAAAAATCCTATTAATAGTTGTATTTCTTTCTGTCAATATCTTGCGAGCTAGACATGCATGAAATGCTGTGAATTTAATCACTTTTGATACAGAAAAACAAGAACAAAACAAAAAAAACCTCCATGAGACAGATGTTTATCTCAGCATAGAATGGATCACGTTAACAGTGAGCGATTTATGTGATTTTAATGTGAAAGGCAGCTGCCTGTGTTGGCAGGCCACATTAAATGTGACCCATCAGCTGTTTCACACCCTGTACTGCATTAAAACACACACACACGCACACACACACACACACACACACACACACACAAAATACAAGAACATAAACAAATACTTGATGCACGTCCAACTATCCATCCATCTTAGCACACTAATCCAATGGTAGGGTGGGGTTTGGAGTGGGTGGGGGACTGGAAGTATAAATATCCATATGATGGATGGACAACCTCCACCTGCGACTCCACATAAACGCCATACTCATCCTCTACCATCATCACCCTGCCTGTGTGGTGTAGGATGGCAGGGAGAAATCAAGCAGCGATAAACAGGGTGAACGCTTCCAAATTCGTGTTTGTAGCTGTTTGCTGGAGCTATTTGCAGTCTGAAAAATCTCAAGTGTGAGAGTGGAGCAGAAAAACAAACACAGGCCTATTCACCTTTCTGTTGATTCATAACAGCAATGTTCAGTAAACAACTGAATCGGGATGTACTGTATTATTTCAGGTTGTGATTATTTAGGTGTAAAACCATTTAGTGCCTCAGAGACAATTTTTTTATGTAGATTGGGAAGTTGTGTTTCTGATATGTCCAGGTCAGAGCTGCTGGAGTCAGCAGGGACACGGTGTCTTGCTTTAGGACATGTCAGCGGGGGCAGACACAGGGTTAGGAGCCTGCTGGGTTGTCTGGTACTATCATGAAATGCTGCCACTGTCCTCCAAATACACGTCGTATACAATTAGACAAATACTGTGCATCACATACATTTTGTTACATAGGCAAACAAGGCAGACGACAGGAGCACACCAGGTCAGTTGTCCTGGGCTGTGGGTCATGGGAGGGCTTTCCCTTAAATAATCTGTCCTCTGGGCCTATGGACCTCATCTTGTCCTGTGCACAAGGAAGACTATTGTTGGACTTGTAGGCAACGCAGTTTATATGTTGCAGACATGAATGATGAAGATATGTAACATTTGTCCACCTCACCTGACATTGTGAATTGGACATACCATTTCAATCCATCTGTACAAAATAGTGACCTAAATCTAAGTCTGTTTCTCCCCTCATTTCCTGTCAGCTCTTAGCAGTTGCTCATTAACACACAACTGTAGTCAACCTCGGCAACCTCCAACTGTCTCACCCAGCAGAGAAAACTGGGAGTCAGATCATCTCTCACACCATTCGACATACATCCCTGTGCCGGGTTTGAAAGGGTCTTCGTCTCAGCACTACATGTGCGTAACTTAGCTGTGTTCAGCCTCAAAAGAAAACACAAGTAAAAATGGCAGGATTTAGAGAAACACACTGCACAACAGCAGTCTGCAGAAAAATCCTGCTGCCACTAATGTACCTGAGCATCTTGGGTACACCTGACTGAGCAGGTTTAAAAAGAAAACAATAAACCTGGCATGGTGATGTAACGTTTCATTTTCTCTCCCACATGTCATAAACACTTAAACTCTTTTCTCACAGCAACTCTGAGAGCTACTTGTTTTTTATGTTCTCTGGTGGGGGGCAATCTATCACAAACTATTGGGTGCAATCACTTGAAATTTCTGAATGTTGAAAGCACAACCTGACATGTGACACTGTTTGGAAATGGATAGGCCATTTTCGGCTGGTATGATTAAGCATAGCTATAAAGATAGGATTAAGGCAAAGGTTTGGCTGATTTCACTCTGTCTGAAAAATATACACAAGAGCTTTTTGAAATGATTTGGGACTTGGATCTGGAGGCTGCTGAACTACAGGGTGAATCAAAGCACCCATCTACCACCGCGACTTCTCCTTTTTGATGCAAAGAGCACATTTTTGCATTTTGCCATATTATGCTGATTTCATGAGTAGGCTGGGTATATCAATCCATAGCTCCGTATTAAATATACGAAAAGGGAATTTGTCAGAGAAGCCGGCTCTGGGCCTTTGTGTTGCAGACTTACAGTGCAGCTCTAAGGCCCCATGCAGAGCGACAGAGAGAGAGGCAGGGCCGACAGTGGGCATTCATCCTCAACATCCACAGCCTTAATTAGAAGCCTAATTATACAGGGAAATGGGATGCCAGGGGAGAGAAGAGGGAGGGATGGAGGAGGCAGAGAGAGGAGAGTTGGTGGGGGTGGTGGGAGGCTCATGCTTCAGAATGGCAGTGCTCAAAAATAGACCCCCGCCCACTAACCCCCACCACCACTGCTACCACCACCTCACATCTGCACCATGTGATCTGCTAGGGCACCAAAACACAGCAGCTGCACAGGCGGCTGAAGTGGCCCCCACGCCTGGTTGACTCAGACATGGGGGGGACTCAGGTTGAGTTTGAGATTGTTGTTTGGCTCACAACTTGACATTTTCCCTCTTCATTCTCACAGCTCTCATTGCTTAGTCATTGGCTGCAGCCAGTAGCTGTTATGAGTAAAAACAGTCTAGTCGCTAATAAACTCTCTGTACACCAAATGTTTACAAAGTTAATGTTAAAGTTAAATGCAGACAAAGTTACAGACTAGCCGGTGCACATTGCAGATCATTCAGCAGCCAAAGAGCAATATTTCAAAAACAGCTGAAACAGCTAAAATCAATGATAATAATGCTCCATCACTGCTGGATGTGTAAATAAGCAGCTGTTTGCCAACATTGAGACTCAGTGTACTGAACTACTGTCGGATCAACTTGTACGTATTATGAATTCTCAGGATCTACAATGAATAATATTTTACATTCATATACTTTACAACATACAATAGCAAATAACAAATAATCATAAAAAGGGTTATTTTGGGTTACAGAAATAGAAAAGCTATGCAACGTGGTTACATTGTTTACCTTTCTGATAGATTCACCATTTTGTCTTTGACTGATGTTTGATATTAGCATGTTTTAAGGAGAATACCAACTGTAAATACAAAACGTGTTTTTTTCTTCAAAAAAACAAAGTTGGCAGTACCATTTCAGCCCAGAGTAATGTGTGCAGGTATTCTGCATTATTGTTGCAAAGAAGGATCGCCTTTACACCGGCTTTGTTTGTTCACACTGAACCAAAGCATAAAGCCGCTTCAGTGTGTCATTTCATACAGCAAGCCGGCGTTGCAGAACCAAAAGAGGTGTGACGGCACATATCATGACGTTGAGATCTGTGTTTCTTCACCCTCAGTGATTATCCCTCCTTGCGAGGACTTTTCTCTTTTATTTGATGAGTGAAGGATGTGTTTAGTTGTCAGACTATGACCACTGAACACCATCAGACCGACACACCCCTGTCTGCCAGCTTCTCCATTCACACAGACGTCGTCTCGCCTCTGCTGCGGCTCTGTTACTACCTCCGGTGGCGGATCAGAGACGGAAAGAAACAGTCCCCTCATTCTGCCTCTGTAACTTTCACACAGATGGCGAGACGGAATATCAGCATGCTTCCTGCCTTGAAAGGGCAGTGTGAATGGGGCTTAAGAGGCAATACTGAGGGCATAATAAGTCTTCACCACGTGCTGCTCATTAAGCTTTCTGCTTGATGTCTCAGAGAGACAATAAAAGTGAAGGGGCTAAACGCTGGATTGAGGAGACATGTCCCTCAGATCCCCAGTAGAAATTACATCCTTGCTAAAATTAGCAACCACTCTGTCCATGGAACTACAACTTCAGCATAGCCTTCAGCCCGTACACTGTAACTCATTTGACTTCTGGATGTAACATGTATCCTCTTGTCTCTCTCAGGCCCTTTCTCTCTTTCTTCAAACATGTCTCTCCTGCACTTTTCAGTTCCTGTCACTCTCTCTCCCCTCACTCCCTTCCCTCCATATCTCTTTCCACCAGTGCCTTCCCTCTTTCTCTCCTCTCAGTTGCATAGCCAAGCTATTTTCCCAAAGCAGTCTCTTAATTATTAACATGGATGTTAAAAGGAAACCTGACTGTTAAGACCTGATGCCTTAAGAGATCAACATTGGTATCAGCATTATAAATGTGATATAAAAATCACTCTAGATGTCTTAGTTTGTATAACGTTTGATAAAAATCATTTCAGTCGTAGGTCACCATTGTTGTTTACGTCGCAATGGAGCGTGGGTAGTGGTGTAAAATGGTTGCACCAGAAGGAACTCGAGCGCAACATAAATGAGGAGGACAACGTTGAAAACTTTACTCAAAATGATCATCAAAATGAAGACGATCAGACACAGGGTTTAAAGATGTAGATACTGCTCATACAGAAGTAGATGAATCATGGACAGATTTGAATTCCCTTTTTAACATTTTGTGAAAAACATGAAAACTGCTGAGTTTGAAAAACGATCTGTGCTCTGGGTGGTCTCTCTTGTGGAGCCACGATATGTGTTTGGTTCACCTGCATGTTAATGTCCTGGTGTCACTCTGAGACAGAGGACAGAACATCTGCCACTCATTGCTGTCATGTAGCCATAGTCCTCCTCAGCCACTGGTCTTGCTCAGAACCTCTTGTGGACTTTGGAGATTATGAACTTGGGTTCACCAACGCTCTCCCCATCTTGAAAAACAGCCTGTTCACAAACAGAAGCATGAAACAATGAAACAGTTTGATGTACAGTATGAATTGACACATAGTGCTTACAAAGGAGAGGAATAATGATAGTTCACCCACCTGTTCCCTGTTCACATTGATTTTATGATCCAGAGCAGCAAGCATGCAGGCATGGATCATCACACCATATCCATAATGTCTTCTCTTCAGAAGGTATTTGAGGTACATGGAGTACAATTTGAAATATGTGAGTCACATTATATTAAGTTGAAACCTTTCATAAGACTTCTATATGTGAACACAGCTCTAGTGGTGTTGTGTGGGTGCACTTCATCAGATGACCCAGGTATTTCAAAAGGCGCTTGTCTTTGCACAGAGTGCTTTGTGGGCTTCAGATCCTGGCCTTTACCAAAGCTTACTTCTCTGACTCGTCTAATCAAGGGGCTCATGAGCACGTTGGTGATAGTGCCTGTTCCCTGGCCGGTCATGTCGGTTGGTAACATGGTGTATTACTGGTACCCACTTCTCTTTCAGCATCTCTGCGTCACCCTCACAGGTTTGTGCGCTCCGTCAGAAATGATTAATGATGGATGGATTCCACTCTCCCAGGCCTTCGCATTCCCTCTGTGTAGCTGCAGCGGCCAATTTTTTTTACACTCCCTTTGCCACATGCCAGGGATCAAATTCATGGTGTTTTTCTGGATGAGAGACCCTCATTTCTTTACTGATTTGTGGATGTCTGTCAGTGGAGATGGCAGAGACCGTCACTCCATTTTCTTCAGTGGTTTTAAGAGCTTCCTTGAAACCTTTGATTTCCACGGTATTGGAGCCTGAAACACGGCTGCAGCTTATTACCCTGAAGTCCCTTTTGACATTGCGACCATCGACCATCTCCACAGAGCACAACTTCTGCTTCTTGTGATGTCATGGTAACTAAACACACACTTCTTCCTCTGTTAATTCACGTCGACCCAGAGTGCATTGCACTGGTAAAGGAATGGCGGCTTCCGTGGGTCAAAATATGTATTAAACATTGAGGATTAATACAGAACTAATGACAATATCTTGTGTGTTTTTAACAGCGCATTTTAGTATGAGAGAACAATTATGGCATATTAATGCCTACAAGTCTTCATAGCTGGGGTTCCTTTTGATGGACGCCTCAGGTCTCGAGCCTCAAAAGCTTGACATAGCCTCATCATTACAGTATGTGGCTCACCATGTGTGTGTCCCTCTGAGTGCACTAACAGCTGCTGACACACTGGTCCTTGCTTGCTGCCTCGTTCTCTTAGCTGCTGTGAACATGCTGATCTGTGTGCTGCTCTAACATTGATGAGGACATGACAGCAGGGCTGATATAAGTGCCCTGCTCCAGTGTGAGATAAGATGGAAATATTGTACAATTAGGACCTCCTCCTATAATCAGTTGCCACTGCTGCCAAATTTAAAGAATATAATCATTTGAATGACTGACTGACATTGGTGGGCTGGACTTTGTCACTTCCTTTTCTTGTGTCAATAAGAGGTGATTGCAAAATTTAAAGGAAATGAAACGACTCTGTAGAGGAAGTCGGAAGCTTTTTCTTCAAATATAAACAAATATAGTCCAATAGACTTAAACCATCTTCCTGCTTTCACATATTGTTGAATTTATAGCAACATACATATAACACCTGAGCAAAATGTAAGCCAGTGCTCTATCTTTATCATATTTGGGGCAAATAAAATGTGATTTATTTTTTAAATTTTGACCAGAATATAATAGAAATGACAGACACTTAATGTATTTAACACAGGGAAACATATACACTGAACATAAGTGAACACACACACCTATAGAAAGCCCTGTTCTCTCCTCGGCCTTATATCTTGCCAAGGAATTACAGATAACCTCAGTACGGACGCACAACAATAGAGGGATATTTTTTTTCAGAAATGTGTTTCCATTAGTGTCTAATGAGGTGGTGATTGATAACCCCCTCCCTGTCTTTGTGTGCTGCTTCGACTGACAGCCATAATTACTGGAGCTCGGCTGAAAGCTTCAGGCTTGCAGCGCACTCAGGGCTCTAACACAGGAAGCGCAAAACAATGCTTTTTTTTAAAGACATTTGATGAAGCACATTGTGTTCTATCACTTTATTGTAGATAAAAAATTGGGTTAATATCTGACCAGAACTGCTCAGCCAGACTAACTGCTGATTAGGGTTACATTTGCATATTACTTGTACACATGTTAGAGCAAAAAAACACGTTTTAAGAATAAACTGTTAACATTTTATCGATGCCAACAGGTACACCGTTAACATTTGGTTGTTTTAGATCGATCATGATTTAGTCATTTAGGTAGTAGTAGTAGAAGTTTATCTGTAAAAATGCATTGCCACATAGAAATTCAAATTAGTCAGAGCCAGCGAGGACATTTAAACTGGCTTCATGAAGCTGCTTATGTTTTGGTTCACTCTTTTCGTTGGTTAGCAGGATATCTCTTAATCTGGTCAACACATTTCAGTCAAATCTGGTGGGAAGTTATGGGCCGAGGAAGAGCTCATTAGCTTTTGATGCAGATAGTGCCACCACCACTAATACATTTACCTTTGGCTCAAAACCATGGATTTATTCAAAGAATGGCATATCATTTTCCAAGATGGTGCCCATTCATTCCAATAAAAGTTGCTCACCCAGCACAAATCAGTATGCCAAAAAATGTTTTCTTCTCCTGGTTGGCTTCCATGTTTTGTGGTCCAATACACATGCACACTAGTTTATTTGCTCTTGAAAAAGACCCTTGTGTGCTGTGAAGATATTATACTCATAGATAGAAAGCTTTTCTACATTCAGACGAAGTAAAAAATTAAATCTTCACGGTCCAAAAATTACAAAGTACAATGTGTATTAAGTTGGCCTTTTGTGCAATTCAGGGTTTCCTGTCTCAGTTTCCTGTCTCTTTCAATGTGTGGTTGCACCAGAATTCAAGTCACTACCTGATCAAGCTTCTTAGACCTCAAAGATAATATGACAAGTTTGTTTGCAAAAAGAGATTGACACCATTCTTAAATTGAATAAACCAACATTAGTTTGATTGATATTCTCTGGAGTGCACAAAAAACATGATTGCAAATTACCCTCATCCTGGACCTTTAATATTACACCTGAATGCCAGAAAAAAGCAGCGACACCTCTAGTTTCGAGCAGCGACGATGTCACTGTTTGCTGTGAATGGGGTGACACCCTTCAGAAATATGATGTCATCGCCAACAACCACAAATAAATGCACATATGGAAGAGCCAGTTTAGAGGCTTACTTGTAATATCGGATGCTCACAGAAATGCCTGCAGCTCCATGTTTATGTGATCCACGTCTGCATGGACATGAAGGAAACTAAAAATGCTGGCTGAACTGTGCTTTGGAGGTATGAACGTCTCAGTCAGAATGACAGCTGCTACGCATTGGGAGGCCGGCAATTTTGAACATTAGCGCCATGCCTGTTGGCAAATCACATAAAGTCCAACAGCAAAGATGCACATGGAGGCATCGCTGACATGCAAATAAGCATGCAAATAATTCAGTCCTCACGCTGCGATTTGTCTTTTCATCCTCCTCACTGCAAGGATTCTCATCCCTCTCCGCTCCTTCCACTGCTCAGTAATTGGTATTATTCAGGAAGATGAGGGGGAAAAAATGGAAGGTGTCAGTGAATGTGTGACCCAGAGCAAAATAAATGCAATGTGTGTACCACTCGGCAAACGTGAATTTCCTTAAGTGCAGCCTCTGCAGCCTCTCAGCCTGCTTGATTGGACCTGAGAGAGAAGGGCTACTGAATAGCTATTGAAATTCTGTATGAGGATAGACAATGCTATCTACAGTCCGAGGTGCTAAATTGGCCCTTTACAACCTGAGTGCTGTTAGACCTCAGGTTGGGTGGGTTTTCTGCGTCAGCTTGGATCCAGGCAGCAAATGGTTGCTCTGCTGCTCAGCTCATTCACGTCTTTATTTGAAAATAATAATGTGTTTTCCTCTGGATTCTGTCTTTCTGATCGCCAAACTGATGAGCATACAGCAGCTAAGAGATCAGTAAAGAAAGAAGAAAAATCTATTTTATTTCGACATTTTATGCTCTTGAAATACAGCTTTGTCCATTAATTTATCCAAGCATTGGGTATCTTTCTAGATCTGCGTCTTCAAACCATAATCAGGGGACCTGTGGTTATAGGCTATTGTAACTTCAGCCTTTCTCGTAGCTGGTAACTGGCTTTTCACAGTCTCGACCAACTCTGCTTTGAATCAGTAGTTAAACTATTATGCTGTAATCTGAGGTTATCCAGACACTTCACAGCTGACTAAAGTGCCCCTAGCAACATGTACTCACTGTGGCTGCAGCAACGTGCTGCTACTTCTCCCACACTTACTCCCTCACATCACACAACAACCCGCTGGACTACATCACACACAGGTAACACACAGATTCAGAGAAATTAAGCCAGCCACTGTGCTTTATCATGACGCCTAACCTTAAGAACAATATAGACTAGTGTTTTTCTATCCTTAAACATCCAGGAACAGGATCGAAAAGCACTCTTAGAGGCCATGATAGGCTAAGTTCTAACATGGACACTGAAAAGCTGCCACATTTTACCACACGATAAAACCCAATGAAAAAAATAACTCTGATATTTCAACAGTAGAGCCCTTGTGGTTTAAGGTGTTGGTGTGGGCCTACCTCACGCTGATGAAACCTGAAAGAGTCACTTCTTTCCTGTCGGTTGCACAGATTGGAACCGAGTCACATTCATACCAGTGATGGTAACATCACTATGTTCTCCAGGCAAATGAAAACATCGTTACGTAATCTGTAACCAACTATACCAGGCGTATGTCCTATTTATGTCAATCTGAAAAAAGAGCGTGTGATGACATGTTCCTTCTGAGAATTTATTGCCTAAAGCGTACAGTGAAGCATGATAACAGCAGTAATTGGTAGTAACTTTTGCGTATTGCACAATATCAACTAATCGATTAATCGAGAAATAATCGACAATGAAATGAAACGTTAATTGCTGTCCTAGCATTGTATAGTGTAAGCAGTATCATGGTCGAGATTGAGTGGCTTTTTTCAATAAAACACCCTTTTAAGTTCAGAAGTTTATACAGTACATACAGTATGCATGGAAAAGTGATACTGCTCTTTAAATATATATATATATATATATATATATATATACACTGGCCTCTAAGGTCAGTATAAAACTAAAGGTTAGTAAAGCTCTGTGTGTGTGTGTGTGTGTGGAGAATGTGTGTGTAGATGTCCTTATAAAGTGTCCTCACTGGTACACTGCTGCCTTGTGGGGCCAAACTAATTGGTGCATAGTTCAGCAAACGGAAAGAAAGAGCAGAGAAATAGAGGGAGGGAGAGGGAAACGGAGCTGAGAAGGACAAATAGATGATATGACAGTGTTGGAAACTGAGGGAAGAGAGTGTGTAATACAAAACAAAGTGTGTATGACCTCAAGACAGAGAAGAGAAAGGAGCAGGAAAGAGTGTGTGTGTGTGTGTGTGTGTGTGTGTGTGTGTGTGTGTGTGTGTGTGTGTGTGTGTGTGTGTGTGTGTGTGTGTGTGTGTGAGAAGTAGAAATGTGAATGAAAGTAGTGGTCGTGTGACACAAATAAAACCTACAAATTAAAGAGAGGAAATGTTCATCTTCTGTAGCCTGTGAGGTTTACTTTAACCTTTAATGCCAGTCAGGGTTCTCAGAGGAAAAGCCTGAGCATCATAGTTCTCACAGATTTCAAAAACCCTGCACTTCTTCATGTGTGAGTCTCCAAAGGTCTCATTTGTGAGAAATTGCCAACATTCAAAAGTAAACTATAGGGGGCAGCAGAACCTCTAATTGTTGCTCATTATATCTCTGTTGCTGCTATTTTTGGCTGTAGCGACTAGCTTTCATTAACTAGCAAGTGGCCCTATAAGCGTACAAGAGTCAGCCCGCACTGTGACTTCAAACTATGTGGAGAGTCACTGCGGTCAACAGAGCTCGGCTCGACCAGACACAGCCACCTCTTACACTTAAAATTCCACCAGATCTGTGTTCGGTCCATCTCCGAACCGCCACGGCAGCGGAGCTGATAGGTTTCACTCTAGTCTATGTGTGTACTTCCACTGGCTCCACTGCGTTGCGTATCTACTCCGTGGCAGCTCCGGCATTCTGTAATTATCGCAGGAACTCCTCGGCCCCGCAACTCCAGCCGTTTCGCAACGTACATGCAACCAGTGGAATTCCCAGGTTAGTCAACATGGCTGAACATCCGAGATCTCCCATCTGAAACTACGGGGAATATCAGACTGTCACCTCCTGTGGTACAAAGTGGTATTAGGAGACAGGATGGGCCGTGGCTAGCTGGTTAGCATGCTAACCTCAGGAAACATCTCTACAACACAATGCATAGACATCTTTGGCATAATGTCAACATTGTTGTTTCACGTTCTGCTGATAATGTCAGTTCATTTTTTGAATATTTTAAACTCCTGGCCATATCTTACAAATCAAACCCTAGTACACAGTATAATCATCTTACAGCAAATCATTCAGTCTGATTTTAATGCCAACACCAACAGAGAGTCTGCGCCTTTGATTAACGAGTACTTGACTGTTTCTAACATTCCGCCCACATGGATGAACCTCGTTATTTCCAACCAAGGCTGCTGGGCTTCTGTAAACACATTCAACACTACTGATCCATGAAAATCCATGTACAGTCAAGCAGCTTGTAGAGGTTGAACTCTACAGTCTGGGCACATTTGAGCATTGGTGCTTAAATCGTAAGTCAGAATAATGACTGATGGTGAATGGGATTTTTGTGAGTGTACAGATTGTGCTGACCAGATTAAGAAAGACTCTGTTTATTCACAAAGAAGTCTTCAGTTCTATGTTTCTTATGTGAATATGAGCAAATTGTATGGAAAGGATGAACTCACTCCCTTTCACTATATGTTGCGTTTCCTTTCTGGCACAATGCAATGTGCCCCAGTTCACAAATTGAAATCTTAAGTATCTACACCTGTCAGCAGAAGGGCAAAATGGTGATGACTCGGGCTGAACAATTAATCGTGAATTGTCAAAATTGCAATATGGCCGAATGCGACATCAGTGTAATAATGAAGTACTGTAGCGCTGCAGAGATGCCCTGGCCTACAAATCTTGTTCTCCAGATGTAAGGAAACATGTTGGCTTGGTACAGACCCCAACAAATGTCACATTATCATTAGAGGTGGACATTTCTCAAGCATAAGATGCATCGCAATGCATACATGGAAGATTATGCATCAATGCAGAAACAGAGCATAACTGGGTGATTATTTTCTGGACTCAGCTGGACAATAAAGTTGTAAAGTTAAGCGATAAAGTTGCTCGCTTGCATTGAATTGTGGGGAACATAGAATCAGAGGCGAGTGATGAAAAACACAGCCAGTATTTTGAAAGCGAACATTTCGGGGCACAATTCAGAATTCATAAACTTGCTAGGAAGTGCGAACTGGACAAGATGTGTGTAAAATCTGTCTCACAGTTACTAACCACGTTAGCTGGTTTCACCAAAGCTCATGGTTACAGCGAGCCCAGCCAAGAACTGAGGAGGGGAAGTAAATGTTGTAGTCCAGCTCTGAGAGAGGTGTCTGCAGCAGAGTCATGTTTGTGGTGTTGTCACAATCAGGAAGTGTCCTGCCTTTGAGCTGCTATGTGTAAACACTATTTTTGAAGATTACAGCACTCGTGTAATGCACTGCAAATGGATAGACAATTTATTTTGATGTTGTTTATGAACTGAGGTGGGTCACACATGTCCTGCTACTGAGTTACTGTTGTGGGTTAATTATTGGAAGGACTTTCTAGATACAAAGGGAATGTAGATGATGAAAAAGTAGCCGTTTGCACTAATATAGAAAAAATTGAGGATTTCATAAAATACATTGCATCAATATTTGCAATGAGAATTGTTGTGCATTTGAACCGTCGACGTGTGAATCCTAATCAAATTGAATTGTGACGCCTGTAAAGATTCACACCTAACTGTCATGATTTTAATAGATATTTAGTAGAAATGAAAAAATGTAGTGCAAAAGCTCCGACTTATCAAATTACAATATCTGTCAAAATAATCACAAAATGATTTTCTCACCATATTGTTCAGCCATAGTAATGATTTATAAGTGTCTCAAATCTCTATTGCTATCTATTGCTGTTTACTATAGAGTAAACAGTTGAGTGTGTAATATGGGGAGTAGTGGATGAGTGATTGCATTGATGAGTCTTTCTTTATCTTAAAGCAGTTACCATCTGAGCAGTCATGTGGCGGCCTACAGCTGCCTGCATGTGACGACAACATCTCAAGAGTAATTCACAGTTAACAAAAGGGGGCTCGCTCACAGTCGGCTGAATGGAATGTTTTTACATTGTTGACTCCAGTTGCTGACATCTACTACCCACAGTGCCCTGAGAGGATTCTGTTAGACGGTGAGGCTGTAAACACATGACCTATGACGCAAGCTATTTAGCCATAGGCCCTACTGTGGCATGTCAACCAATATACAGCAATATTAAGTGAATGTGGGGTACTGCCCTGGGTCCACGAGTCTTTCCTGTGTTATTTCACTGACACATTCCCCATCTCAAGAGCCACTCTCTCCAGCTTTTTCACAGTATTATCCTTCTAATGCCAGGGTTGTGAGTCATAGAGGTCCAGGTCTTTGTGTCTCAGTAACTTATATGGTTACAAGACCACAGAAGAAGATACACCATCAGCTGGGAAGAGGCACAGTAGTGCATAGAAAGGCAGATTTTTAACATCATCGGAGTACATAGCTGTAGTCTGTTACAGCATATTGACCTGTGCCAAAACACACATGGATGTGGTTCTGCATCAAACGATGTATATAATGTCAATATAGTCGAAGAAAGTCGTGGGATACATTAATGCTCAAGTTCAGTAGTTCAAAAGTATAAAGAAATGCTTTAAAAAGAGCTGCACCAAACAACAGGACTGTGCCTGTACCCTCCATGTCAGTGGTGATAGTCTTTATCACTGCAGGTAACTCAGCACAAAGTAGTTGCTTGTTACTCAAGGAAAAATGGTGCATCTCTGTCTCTGGTCTTTTATTAGGTTTCTAAAACACCATAAGACCAAACGCTCACCTGTCTTGTCCTTTGAGATACGATTACACTTAGACGTGCACGGTGCACAACACACACTGTTCCACAGAGAGGCCTTCTGTTCAAAGCAGCTGCACTTTGTCGGTGGTATTTCACTGCTGAGTTTATAGAAGCTTAAGAACATTAATAAAAGCCTTATGAGTCTCTTGTAACTTGTTATAATAGTATTACAAACACATTTTTTGAGTTTAACCCACTTACCTATCATTGCTTAACCTTTACTAACATGTTTTGTGGCTGTTCCAAGATTGTAATGCTTTTATTATGCATTTATGCAGTTACCTGAGCGAGAACAACCCATTGTGTTTCAGTAGTCTACTAAGTTCAACTTTTATGCATATTGTATCGATATTAGAAGCTAATCAACATCTAACCTTAACCTCCATCAGGACCTCTTGTATTTACGAAGTAGCTTATGAAAAATCAGGTATGCAAAGTTAGTTGGCTACATCCGTTTACAAAGTGTCCAGCCAACCGAAGGATATGAAAGGTATCATTTTAGTTACTTGACTCACCAACCATAACCCCATGTGGAGCCAAGGAAAACCTCAGATTGATTACAGTTTGACCTGAACCCTCGCATGGTATAAGGTGGATTCAGACGTATTGTTGATACATGGACATGGACAGCCCACTGCTGCTGTTTTCATTTAAATACAAAACTACAAAACTACAAGTGCCACATCTTCCATCACAGTATGTTAGCAGCTAATCATTGTGTCTTCCACGAACATTCTAAGTGCTGGATCGTAGGCAACTGGACATGTTTCAGTTTCATGAAGACGTTTCACCTCTCATCTTGCAACGTCTTCAAGAAACTGAAACACATCCAGTTGCCTATGATACAGCACTTAGAACTGCCATGACCTGGATGACTGAGAACCTTCATCAACATCCATGAGCATATTTTAAAATTACACCACATATTCATGGGCCAGCATGGCTCTGCCTCCTACGTGTTGCCCTGCTCTCCTCCTGATTTATGTCTCTGTATATGTTGGTGGCTGTCGTCGTTGCTCTGCCTGTATTTCAGTTTTGAACATAAAAGGCAGCCTTGTGCCAGGTTGGCCCTTGTTCCTCCCTGCGTCATGCACAGTAGCGTTTTTTTTTAGTGTAATGTTATTATCTCCAGGGCATCGCTTCATGTCAGCAAATGAGCTTTTCCATTCGCCACAGAGCCTTGCCGCGATGCTGCTGCACGCATCTTCTCTTCAGGCTGCCTCCAAGCCCCTTCTTCAGTTTTTTCTTTTTTGCGCCAGTTCTCAGGGTTTACCACAGCTGAACTGCCGCTGGTGCAGCTTACAGAGACCTCTCACACTGTTCACTTATTGCATCGCTTCATCTTTGAATACATCAACAGTGACCTCTCCTCCGTTGTCTTCTGGTGTTCTTCAGATTTACCGTTTCTTTTCTTCTACTCTCACATGTGAGCTTTATTCGCCACTGGATCTCATTTCATCCTGCCCTTTCTCCCTGGCTGTCTTGCTCTCTCTCCTGTCCTCAGTCAGTGTAGGCGTACTGTACAGCTGATAATAAATGCACAAGACCCTTTTTCTTTTTGTCCAGAGTGCAGTGAGTCACTGAAGGGCCATGAGCGAGATAGATGTGTGTGACCCTTCTGCAGCGCTCTGCGTGAAATGATGTCTGCGGGGATGTGAGGCGGCAGAAGAAACCTCTAAGTGACTGACACACACACACACACACACACACACACACACACATACAGAGCAGCCACACATACTCTCTAATAAATCTGAAGTCTTTCAGGGTGCAGGGAACAGCTGCTGTTGCCTTTTTAATGGTCTCATATTAAAACGCAGCATATCTGGGTGAGTCACAAGCACAAGTTATTACCGCTCACATCTCAGTGGGTGCTGCAGTGTGTGTGTGCGTGTGTGTGTGTGCGTGTGTGCGTGTGTGCGTGCGTGCGTGCGTGCGTGCGTGCGTGCGTGCGTGTGTGTGTGTCGACGAGAGAATTTGGAGATGCATTTGTGTGTGAATGTCACGATTGCAATGTGTGAAGTTTCCAGATGAGGAAACCCACATTTGTTTTGATAATTCAGTTTTAACCTCTTTTAGCTTCACACTCTGAAATAGATTTGTCATTCTTCAAGTGACTGCAGATCGTTCCCCTGCTGACACAGCCGTGTGTGGAAGTGTTAAGTCAGTTACAAGTGCTTGTTGTTGCAGAGGTTGCAGATGTTGCAGATGATGCTAGACTAAATGGTTGTGTGAAATTTTGTCTCTGCAACGTTCTGTTCTCACGACCTCCTTTCTCATCTTATGTCTTACACACAGGGCTGTGCGATATGACCAAAATCTCATTTCATATCCAGTTACCAATATATACCACGACATATCACATTGTCTGTAAATTCATGATTGATTCATGATGAATAGTTAGTAGAAAATTATTAGAAAGGGCTCATTCCATACCAATTCACCTCCGAGGTCATCTCATGGACTGTCTTGAAAAAAGTAATATAAAAAACACTATTAAATTAATGGGACCTTGAAAATCCTGTTGCTGTTCTACTTTTTTGATTATTAATTTTGACCCTCTGAGCTTCAGGCAGATTTGCTGCCTGCATCCGTGCCAAGCGACGAACGCAAAGGGATGTTCGAATATTGCCATAAAGAGCGTGATCTGCGACACAACGGAAGCAACGATAGAGAACAATATAAAGCAATACATGTGTTTCTGTCATCCTCAATATATCATCACATCGCAAAGGCCTACTTAAACAGATAATGTCCACATCTAACAGCCAGGGAGTATCAAGAACAAAACATTTGTTTTTGTAAAGTCTGACATCATGTAGATTGTGCCCCGAAGAGTCGAGTGATATTTACCAATCAGAGCACAGCGCTCTTTAAAAAGACTAGATCTGCATTGTGAACTATGACAGGTGTTGCGCAACAATCTGATAAATGTTTTGCCAGCAGCAGACAGCACAGTAAAAAGGCTTAACAATAATCCACTGTATAGATATAACAGCATATGTATACTGGAGCATCCAGACTGTTTGCTCTGCTGCAGTGAAAATAAATGAGACCAGCAACAAGAACGCAGGAGATCCAGTAAAGGATAGAGATAAGAATGTGTTTTGAGGTTATGTGATTACACAGTTACACATTACAACATCTTATCTGAGTCATATCACTGTCATACTCCTTTCTGATGCCAGTGTTGCAAAATCCCCTCCCTCACAAAGGTTCCTAGATGTCTTACATCCGCGAACCTTAACACTTTTGAAGATGCTGATTGAACTTTCCCTGCAGCTTCTGGTCCCCAGGTTTCTTTCCTCACAGAGTTCAGACTTCAGTGGTTGCGTAAAGCTCTGTCATGCCGAGCAGAATTCAGAAAAGTCTTACTCAGCAGACATATTGGATTTCGCCAAAGGCTTCAAATGCCAACAGGCTGACTCATTTTTTTGCGAAGGGAGCAGGGAGGAGATTCCACTTTAATTTATGACTTGGTATCTCAGCAAGTCATTCAGTCTAGTGCATAACACAGTTTCAGCCAGGCTTTGGGGAGAATCCTGCATGCATCTGTAGCTTTCTAATAATCTCTCCAACACAATTTCAACATCTCATTTGAATATTCATGACTGGGGAACTGAAGCCTTTGGTCTCAGCAGCATCTTGGTGCAATATATCAGGTTAAATACTCAGCAGAAGTGCCTCTCTGCAACATCATTTGCTTTCTGCTGGTGTGTATCTGACAGAGTTTTATCACCTACCTTACAGAGCATTTAGCGGCTTCAATGGCCACCTGTTCATATACAGATACTGTGGACCACAACACACACAGATGCACACATTATTTATGGCAGGATTAGATAGAAGTGTCTGATTGATCCAGTGTTGTTTTGTGAGAAACATCCAGCGGACTCTGTTGTGACCCTTTTCTCCCCATCATGACCCACAACTGACAGCCGAGTCTTTGGTTGGAGCTCAGAAACGAGGGTGGAGATCGTTCCCACCGTCTCATTGGCTACTGCTGGTCCTCTGTTAGTGATGGCGTGTCACTCTCTGTGATGCTGTCAGTTGCATGTTACATTCACATGCCTCTAGCAGCTACAGCTGTGCTGTCTTTCCCACATACTGTATCCCACTGTGTTTGTGAGTCACTTACTTACATGAGGTCTTGTTATCTGTTTTATTTAGGCCTCCTCATTCTTATTACCCAATACAAATACTATACATGTACATGTGCCCTTAAATTAACCATTTTAAATAAAATATCTCACCACAGTTTGTCAGACCAATATTGCAATTTAAATACTGATTATGTTGTATAGATTATACTATGTTTCATTGGTGTGCTCCAGAGTATAAGACTGCACCAAGCATAATCACTCATTTACAACACATATGAAAAATATGTGATAACTTGATGCTGTTTTTTGTTGGTGTCTGTGCTTGATTTCCTCCAGGGTTACCTACTGTAGTCCTTATCTCTCTGTTAGAGCGAAGTGAATTAATTGCAGCTCACATTGATGATATTGACATCTGACTACCCAGTAACTTTCAAAACTGTTCCAAAGTGGCATTTCAAGTATTGATATCTGCTACAAAGTTGCCCACATAGACAATAATGACAAACTAAGGTAACATTTGAAGATGCTTTGATCGGACAGCTTATGATACAGTAGGACTACTTGAGCTGATGTCGGCGCTGCAGACTGAAAGCACGAGCTGCTTCACAGCATCAAACACCAGAAACCCAGAGGTTCTGCCTGCACAGGGGGAAGCTAAACATTAAAATATATAAAACATCAACAAAAAACAAACAAACAAATTAATTGAATAGCTAACAAACTGGTCAGACTGTTCAGCTCTCCCACGTGTTTTCTTAAGTTTCCAGGTACTCTGTTTTTAATACCACTGGTCCAGACTGTCTTTTTGCCTAACATTAACGTTTTCCACTCGCAGGAGGAGCTGTACACTGTACATAGCCAGCAGCTATGTACAGTGTGCTAACCTTGACAATCCAGTTGTATTCTAATTTAACTGACAGCTGTCTTTACTAGCCAGGCGTGCATGATCATATGTTGACTCAGAATGTGCATGGAGAGAACAGGTTGTTCACAGATGGTCTGTTGTGAGTATGTTTGTAAGAGAAAAAGGTGGGATGGGCTTAGATAATAGATAATAGATCATAATGTGTTGCACGCAGCTCTGCATGGAAATAAGATTGACCCATTTTTAGTTGTAAAATAAAGTTTCAATTTCATGTTGATATTTTGGCGCCACCAAAATAAATGAGTCGGTATGATGTACAGTATTTTAGTAGGCTATAGCTTATCAAAACTTGGGTTTAGTCTAATTTTTGGGACAAACAGGACAAGATTCAGGACAACTGTTGGTATTTCAGGACAGTCCCAAACTTTGGACATCTGTCCTAGCCACCTAACTGTATCCAGTTTGTTTGAAGTTTTACTTTTTATAAGTTTTGTTTTGGGCTGTTTTATGGCTCTTATGGCGAACCGTGGGCCGCTGCAGCGAGGACGCAGCCTCTGTATGTGGGATGCGCACTCTACCAACTGAGCTACTCAGACAGAGCAGTCACACAGCCTGTTTTCTATTTTTGTAGACATGAAGACAGACTGGTGCCTTTTTGTTTTATAAGGAAACTATTAACCGGAGATAGTAGATAGATACAGGAGGTTCAGCCATATATACACACAGACTCACAAAGACAAGACATTGTTACTCTTTCAACCACTGTCATTATCGGCCCTGCCATCCTGATGCTACATTACATGTATGAGCATTGACAAATAGCCTTCCACAGACTGACGTAGCCACACATACAGTAGTAGCATCAATACCACTTTTGACATTTCAATAAAAACAACCTCTCTGTCTGCGCCATGAAGTGCAACGGATTACAGTGCGTCCTTTCAAAAGAAGAGCCACTGAGTGAAAAATGAATTTAACATATGGAACCCAATATGTGGAATGATCCATGGCATATCATGCAACTCCTGTGCACCACTGGTAACAAAGACAACAGCATGGCACAGAGGAAAAAAAGGAAGCATTGAGTGAGTGAGTTTGCATGAGGTGAGAAGTTAGAAATCAGCAGCCTTAAGAAACAGCTCTATAACGACTAATTTAGAGTTTATTAACACTGTTAAAGCTGAAGAGGGAACATCTCCTGCAGACACAGCATCACTTTGTTCAAAGCAACATGATTCTGGATTATTTTTGAACAATTGTCACTTATCAAGGAGATGCCTGCAGTTGTTGCAGGGCAGTGGAAGGCAACAGAAACAGGGGTGAGAGGAAAATGGGTTCAGCCTCTGCGCTGGACGTTTTCCCAGAATGAGCAGGTAGCTGGTGTCTGACTCTATTTACAGTTTTGGTCCATTATCCAGTAGCAGTGGGCTGTGTCTGAGGTGTTAAAGCCCGATGCCTGCTGTTACTTTAAACTGGTAACTACATTATTGTGTTTGAATTGTTTGAACAGATGTTTTACAGATTCTCCTCAGTAAATGGTTGTTGTGTTTAGCTAAAGTGTTTTCTGCTGTATTTCACACACCCACTGGAATCTGTATTGAGTTTGGTTTTGAGGCCCAAGTCATCTGAATGTCAGTAAGGACAAACTCTTAAGTTCTGAATAACAGAATGAAAGTTTTGGCCTTGAGCCCCATGGACGCCAATCCCTCTCTCTCTCTCTCTCTCTCCCTCTCTGTCTCTGTGTCTCTCTGTCTCTCTCTCTGTCCCTGTGTTATGCTGTGAGGCCCAGTAGTCGCAGCCAGCTGTTCCACTTCAGAGACAATTAAAACAAGCTGTTCTCTGCTAACGCTGTTGCTGTTATTTCAGTACTATATCTGTGTTAACCTGAAGCATCCAACCAAAGCAGCCCAGTGATCTATTTCCTGGCCCTGCTAATCACTGATAACATTCTCCTCTTAAGACTAAATCAACCAAGCTGCTCTTTAAACCCAAACTAATCAGATTCTCCATTTAAAATAGTCTTCACATCTCCATCTGCTTTGTCGTCTCGTCTTTTCCCCCCACAGTTTATTTCTGAACATCCATATCTACTGTATTTTTCATCCTTTACTTTTTGCAATGGCAGCCTTGCAGCAGCCCAGGTGGTCCGGCACCATGCGAGCCCAGGGTCACTGAAAGATCACTGTGACACAAGCAAGCACAGAACCATGAGCTTAAATGTGAAAACACTACAAGTGGTACAGATTTAAATGTCCTGGCTTACCGAGGTCAGCATTAGAGACGGTGATGACCTTTGCATAAAGTTCATGTAGGGATTATAGCAATTAATCTGCAGGTGATTATTAATACAGTTCATGTTTTAAGCATACCTGCTGGCTGCAAGATTACCTGGACTAAAGTATAAAAGTATATCAACTGGAAAAAGAAGCCGTAATCAAAGTTCATTTTAGCTGCATTAACTAGATATTCTCTTTGTAGTCATTTGAATTCACATCTGAAAATTGTTCCGCCTTTCTCGCCTTTGCACAGTTGGCCGGTCTCAGAGTTAGGTGAGTGTGAAAGTCAGATCAATCTGCCAAACACTTGTGAAGAAGCTTAAACGCATGGTTCAAACAAGGTGTTTAAGGCAGCTGTAGCTTGGGAGGTCCTCTAATCAGAGGGTAGATGGTTTGATCCCTGGCTCCAGCTGCAATGTCTTCTGAGTCGAGATACTGAACCCAAAAATGATCCTTATGGCTGTTCCAACAGTATGTGCAACCCTGAGTCAAACCAAACTGTGTAAAAGACCTGCTGGTCCTCCGTGTCCGTTAGGTTTGGCCTTGCCTACCTGTAAAAAAACAACATGGTCTCATTCCATTGCAAGGTCTGGTTAGACTGTCAAAATTAAGGTACCAAAACTACTTGGTTAGGTTTAGGAAAAGACCACCTGGGACTTGAACTTTGCACGCCTTGGTGAAAGTTTTATGAGTGAAACACTCGACCAACCTCAACCTTTCTAGCTCATCGTGCATTTGTCCTTGGGATCTGTCATTATTGTCCCCTGCTTGTACTGCACCTTCATACACCCATGTACTTTTGACGCCTCAGTGATCAACAGGTCCATTAAACACATTAGTGGCGGCACTGGGCTACTGTCTGAGTGACTGTGTAAATGGCTGAGCATAGAAATATCACTGGCTGCTTTGTATCGCTTCTGATGAGAAGGTCTGCACCATGCATGGTAGCCTCTGCCGTTTGTGTATGAATGTTTACATATTACATATTTTGATTTGTCCAAGAATAAATTAGTGACCATTGCAGCACTACTGCAGGATGAATGCAGTATCGGAGTATTGCATATTGACAAACGTGGAGCAGCCTTGCGAGCTGTCTGCTCTAATCACACAGTAAGCCACACTGGCCTCGGTACTAACCATCACCTGCTTCCATCACTGTGATCCTTCTCACTTATGCCTTTTTATTTTCTCTCATTATGCTCTCTCCATCATCCAGTGCAAGCCTTGTGACAGAGTTGGGAAATTGAAATAAAAATAATATATATCAAGTTGATGGAAAATGTGGAGGAGAAGTGACATATAAATGGCAGGGAGTGGAGCGGGGAAGGAGAGAGGGCTGAAAGGAAGAAAAAGAAAATCAAAATTCATCCGGGTGTTTGAAAATGTAACAAATGTAAACATATAAGTCACATATCTCAAAAAAGTTTGTTTTATTTGATCTGTTCTTGAATCAAATCCAATCACAGAGTGAGGTTTTTGGTAGCAAGCCCCTCATGTATCCAGAGGACTGCTGACCCTGTCCTTGTTACCTTTTTGACCCTCCTCTAACGCCTCCCTGCTGGTTGTAAATTCTTACGCTCTGTGGTTGATTCTGGGTGCTTTTGTTGTTTTCCACTATAAAAAAAAAAAAAAAAGCAGCAGATTTTTCTTTTGCGTGTCTCTCTCTCTCTGCCTCTTATTTTCCACTCAGCCACAGTGTTGGCTAATGGAAATTCTGTGGAACCAAAAAGTCACATTCTGCTGCGTCTGTTGCCAGATATAATGGACAGATGCTACTGTAAAATGTATTGCTGTTGCTTTGTTGTGGTGCAATCCAGAGTGATGTCATAAACGTTTATGCAGAAAAATATACCTTAAAAGTCAAAGACCTTAACACTTGACATTTTTGAATGGACTGTTGGTTTATAAATGATCTAGCTTTTCTGCCTGCGTGTCAGAGTTCACATTTCTTCTTTTTGTGATGGCAATAGGCCATAGTGAGCTAAATTTGGAATCTTGGTAGTGATTCCAGATGCTTAAGAGTTTTAGGTGTTGAATACGAGGTGTGGAAATGTCATCTGACCTGGCATCAGTCTCCCTCCTTCCCAAAATTCAAAACACAACTGCTAATGAAGACACAGCAAAGCTGGCTCCAGACGGATGGCAACTTTTACTCTTTGATTTTCCATCAGATGTTTGTGAGAGCTTGCTCCACTTGGCTGTTATTTAAGGCGTCGCTTAAAATGACTTAAACGAACACCTTTCATTGAAAGAATGTACGACAGAGCCTGCGGTTCGACAACTTATTGCTTTGGCTGGCAGTTCATGTATTTTCTCTGTTTTCATCCGCTCAGGGCAAAGCACACTTGAAATCTAAAGCCTTATCTGAAGAGGCATGTTGCTGCACATGCAAGAAACACAGCAAGCAAACTGAATATCACCTCTGGGTGTGTTTGATTGTATCCGTTGTCAAATAAATGTATGCTCTGTAGACTATCTGTAGCCCTCGCACAGACACAATGTACAGTATGTACACAACATTTTCCCACTAAAGTGACAGTCAGCTTTAAAGCAGTATAGATGTGCTGTCAGACAAAAGCTTGAGGCAGACTGCAGTGTTTTTAGTTCACTCGACAATATGAAAGGTCAACTTTACCTTTCAGTTGCTTTCAAAAACACTTACAGTCAGAAGTGGGTGGGTAAAGCCTGATTTATGACAAGGCACTCAACACTTTGAGTGCTGAGTGTTGCTTGACAGAATTGATATATTTTCGAAATAGTGTCACTCACCACTTACCTTTCATGCCATGCACTTAGATAATTTTGGTCATGGATGGTCATGGTCACATATTTTGTCATGCAAAGTGATTGGGTGGCATCTAGTTATCATGGATACAACTGAAGCCTTTTGCTGAAGCATGGATTGAAAACATTGCACAGCTCTTTAAAGAGGTCATATTATGCTAATTTTCAGGTTCATACTTTTATTTGGGAGTCCTAGTAGAAAAGGTTTACATACTTTAACTTTCAAAAAGCACATTATTTTTCTCATATGGTTGATTGCTGCAGCATCCCTTTACACACTGTGTCTTGACTGCTCCATTTTAGCTACGGAGTGAGACATCTCGCCTCTGGTCAATCGTTGATGAGAGTTGCACATGTGTATTACCTAACAGGCAGGATGTAGCCAATCAGAGTCAGAGTAGGTCGGGTCATGCTGAGCAAGGTAGTGTGATCAAAAATAACGCTGCTACAGCTGGTAACCGTGGCTGTGGTATATACAGCCGTATATTTTATATATTTCATATATAAAATTACATATATTTATATACCGCTTGTCACATAGTGATGCACAAAGGTTACGAAGTAAAGGCTCAACTTTAAACCAGGCTTTTCAGGCAGCGCAGGAGCAGTGTTTTCTGTGGGAGAGAGTAACTCGGACTTTGGGCTTTTTCACTTTGCAGACCTTTAACATGCACAAAAATGCTTCATGACACAATAAAGGAAAGGCAAAAACCCCAAAAGCATAGTGCAACACCACTGTTGTAAATACAAATCCCAGGTCTGTAACAATTTTTCAGACATAATGTAGGTGCGTAGGTTGTTTCATAATACCGTTATGTCTTGAAAACTTGTATCTTGTAGTAACTGACATGGGTTGTGATCCTACCCTCTCACTGAAGTGACATAGAGCAGAAACATAAAATAGGGGGCCGAAGTGGCTGAGACAGACACCATTCACCCAATTACAAGACACTGTACCATCAAAATGATTTTGAAGCTGTTATTTTAATGTGAAAAGCTTACATAACGTTGCTTTAATGTCCTATGTTCTGAGCCTAACTAATCTGATAGTAACAAAACATACATAGAAGTAGCAAATATTGATCTCTCCTTGCTCTTATAAGAAAAAATGTACAAACATTCAGGTTGTAGGTGTACCTACCTATAGAAGTCAGCCGATCAAATCTTACTTATTTATTCATTTTCTCCCTCATAGATGTTGAAAAATAAACCTTTATATGTTTCATAGGGCATTCAAAAGGAGTCCGGCTCCAGAGGCGATGTAATACTTGATTGTAATTGTTTAAAATGACACTGAACCTCAACTGTAGTTAAAACTATTTTCTCCTCTTAGCAAGTACATTTCTCAGAGAAGGAAAGCTAAACACAGGAACAATCCTAAAAGGGAGAAGGAGCCAGAGATGGCCTGTATCTTAGGAAATCACAGGAAAACACACAGCGACAGTCCATATGCATGTCATGTGTCAGGTTATTTCAAATGTGTGTGTATTCATTGCATCAGCTCAGCCCCATGGTCCTGGCTCTGTGGTGAAGGGGAAATGAGAGCTCTGCTTTCCTATGTTGATCATAGTGACAGTCAGCCTAGATGAAGGACAGACAGGAAGAGAAATTGAGTGGATGATCAGAAAGACTGGTTCCTTTTACAGAGCCTGATAAAGGCGGCACCGTTGCCGCATCATTCCGCCATGCCGTTATGTATAAGACGTACAAAGATGGAAAATGGGGGCATTGTTTTTCCTCCTTTAAACCGACAGTGACAATAGTAACACAGCCGAACTGACATCTGTGTAAAAAAGGTGAGCCTGCAGGACGGTTTTACATCTGACACGCTAGCATGCTATCTTAAATAACACACTGTGGCGCCATTATACCAGCATGGTTTGGTTCAGTGTATAAAAGAAAAGCTGGCGTAATGATGGGGTCATCTTCACGGCAGTAATGCAGGATCTCTGTTTAAAAAGGGCTACTGAGAACCTGTAGTAAGGCAGACAGACAGATAGATAAACAGGCAGGCAGGCGACTAGACGGCCAAGTGGAAACACGCCGGTGGTCCCAGCCAGTGCTGCCAAATGACCGTGTAAGTCAGACGGAAAATAGGGAGGGGGAGGAAGAAGAGAAACATTGCTACAGTGGTGCACTCTCTCTTGGCCTCCGTCTCAGTTACGCTCTCCTTAACGTCTCCTCTGGTTTTTCAGCTGTTTTTTCATACTCCCCGCTCTCGTGAGTTGAGCCTCTTTTGTCTTGCTTCCCTCTCGTCTCCTGCCACCTCCTCACTGGTTTGACCTCCTTGGCCTTAATCTCCACTTTTTCTTACTACTTTCTCACATTTACCTTATCCTCTCAGTCCTGCTCTCTCTCTCTCTCTCTCTGTTCGTGGGAGTCTTTTCCTCTCTCTTCCCTCCCACCTGTCTGGACTGGCAGCCAGGCAGACAGAGGCAGCTTCGTAGCTAGTGTGGCGTGATTGTGCGATAATGAGGCCCGAACAGGAGAGGGAGAGCTGAGCTGGCCACAGCTACAGTCCATATATCCTTACAGCCAATAACACCCAGGGTTAGGATGAACCCTGCCAGGTTATTTTTGGCCTCTGTAATGCCTTCTCATTAGTGGTCAAATTAGTGTAGCTAATAGAATCTGGAACGTGATGCCGGACCTCAGACACATTTTTTATTTTGCCGTCATGACACTGTACGTGCTTACCTGATTACCGGTGCACCCCTGCATCCCTGCACTCCAGAAAGCAACTAAGGTGTGACGTTGAAATACGACCAATAAGGTTGCAGATGCACTTGCGAGGATCCAACTATCGGCAGCGGTCAGCCGTGCAGATATGAAATAAAGACATCAGATCTGACTGACACAAAATGACCCTTCCAAACTGTAATTTTGAGCTGAGGCAAAGCTATTATTAGCTGATTGACCATGGTATGTGCATGGTTTCCATAGCAGTTTGGACTCCAAGACTGAATATGTCAAATGATGGTTTCTGAAGTGCTGGTGGCCCAGCGTCCTTCCACGGTTCCCAACATGATTGGGCACTTGTTGAGGTGGGAAATTGAATGATGTGCGTGCGCCTATCTGCATGTGTCTGCGCGTGTTCAATCAGTCAAGTCGGTCTTTCCATCTACATGGTCTCACGTGCACATAAGCGGACACACAGATACACCAACTTCCCGCCAAATGGTGTGGTTTGGATGACAAACAAATCACGCCATAACTTCTCCCCTGTGGAAAAAGAGACTGCTGCTCTCGCTGGCAGACACTAGCCTTCTCTCTTTCTCCCACACTCACACCGGGACGGAAATTCTTCAACTTCCAGTCTGCCCTGCACACTCTGTGCTCGCAGCTCAGGCCTGCTCCTTTTTACTGCCACTGGAAACACAGTGAGCCTCCCTCAGTGGCCCCAGTCGTCTGGCCAAAGCATCCCTTCTTCCTACACAGTAGCCACTCTGTAGCATTTCACTTCCAGGGTTTTTTCTTTGTTTCCAGCCTGAGGTCAGCACACCAACTTCAACTCCTGTCCATTACAAATCGTACTATTTGTTTAGCCACTTTAATCTATAAACAAGGAGCAGGAGCATGATGAGGTTACTTAGCAGCAGACAGATGTGCAGAGCCAAACAGACAGTGACAGCTAGACTAAGGTCAATGAAGTGCAGAAACACAGGCTAGCTGAGAGAAAGACATGCAGACAGAAAGTCAGAGGTCCAGGAAACCACCCTTGGGGGACACCTGGCAGGAAGTGGGTGGGTCCCAGCTGCCATTAGGTTGTAGTCTAATGGCTCCTCTATATGGAACCTGTTTGGCTGCTCCTGGTTACTGGGGCCCCACAGGGAAATTAGCCTAATTTCCTTGGCTCCTTCCTCTACCCTTCCTCTTCCATCATAAACATCATGGTGTGATGCTTAGAGCCCTGTATTTTCCAGCAGCCTGGAAACATGGGAGTGGTCACATTCACTTACCACAAAATGGAACGAAAATTAATAATGAGGAAATTAATACTATATACTATGATACTACTACTATACACATATGGGGGTGGCTGCAGCTCAGGAGGTACAGTGGATCGACCAGTAATCGGAAGGTTGCTGGGTTGAATCCCTGGCTCCCCCAGCTGCATGTCAAAGTATTCTTGAGCAAGATACTGAACCTGAACTGAAAATTGCTCTTGATGAGCAGTCGGCACCTTGCATGGCAGCCTCTGCCATCAGAGTATGAATGTGCAAATGGGTGAATTTGACGTGTTGTGTTGTAAAGCGCTTTGAGCAGTCAGTAGGCTGGAAAAGTGCGATTGAAGTCCATCTACCATTAACACACATGACAGTTTTGTGCATGTGTGAACATTTTGTGCATGCAGTTTGAACATAAGGAGATTATTTTCTCTAGTTTGATGTGATTTCCAAACTAGTATTGGGAAATCTAGAAAAAAAAATCTCCCTGTGGGGTGACCTTGCACTCCTCAGTGAAGCTGTTGAAAATTGGCAGACATGACAGAGGGATCTCTGCCCCCGAGTCACAATGTAGTGTCATAATATGACCATTTCTTTTTTTTGTACTGCTGTTGGGTTTTCAGTAAATAACCATCATTTTTCTCACCGTTTTCTGATCTGCACAAGCTCGAAGGTTTAAGAAGTCAGATAGTCTTTGGACAGAATGAGCTGTTGCCAATGAGGCACGGCTGATAGTGATTGATTGGATCAACAAGATGCTTTTGCACAAGAGTTGGGATGCCTTGCCATGTTAAGCTGTACACAGTCTATCAATAACTCATTATTGACAAGGCCTTGACGTGACGTCTTCAGGTTATCAAGTAACGTAGAGCTGGGTTACTGATAGCATTCCTTTCTGTCATTTCCAGCATTCCCCTCCGTCATTCCCAGCTTTTTATTCAGTCTTCCTAGTTGTGGCTTGTGACCACAGTTAAGCAAATGGAGCTCAGGAACATTTAGGGCGACACAACAAAATATGCTCCAATCAAGCTGAATTTATAATAATACTGCAATTGTCAGAGGAGTTAGATTAGGACAACTTTGCTTTTGCACCAAACCTACCCAAAGCAGTCCGCAGAGCAAGGTGTTATTTTCAGCACACTGCTCACATTGTGCTGAAGTTTAACTAAATTGACCCCCAGACACGCATCCTGTGTCCAATGGTATTCTGGCACTGACCAGAGGAATTCTGGCAAATCTGGTTTCCCTTCAGTCTGAACATAGCCCAAGTGCAACTTTAGTTTGAAAGATAGTTAGTAGCAGCACTGAACTAAGAGAAAACCTAATTCAAATTTGGTTATGTTATTGAGAAACTTCAAGTGATGCCAGAAGACAGAGCTTCTCACCATCTCTCTAAAAACCATCTATCTCCTTCCCTGTTTCTCTCTGGCAAAACCTTGGTTCACATGCTTTGACGTTCCTGTCTCTAACAGCTTTGAGGACAGTCTTGAGCCTGATAAACTGAAAGGCCGAGTGTAGCAACACATGACCTGATACATACTCGTGAGAGATACCAGGCAATAGTGCCTCAAGCAATTCCGTGCATTGCACCAGCAGCTAACGGGCTTGAGGCAGCTTTCTCGTGATATTCACGCAGCTTGAAATGGTCGATAGCAAACGACTAATACAGCATACACATTGTTTACTGCAATGCAAATTTAAACATGATCACTGGATCAGTTGAGGGACTATCTTCCTTACTGTTCTCGAGATAACAACCATGAAAATGAAACAATGAATATCATGTCTTTATTCCATGTGGAGTAACAACTAATACCTCCATCATTTTGGTGCATAAACATGCTGTTGATTTACATATTGGGGCAATGTACAAGAATAGTAAGTCATTCACATAAATGTCACTTTCCAACTCACAGATATGCACATATATGTGTAAATGAAGTGTAAATCATATTGTGAAGGATAGAATGAATGAGTGTCTCAGAAGCTGTTGCATGCATGACATTATACAGTATAGCCTACTATATTTAATAGTTAAAAGGAATTAAAAGGAAAGCTATGAGCTCTTTTGTCTATAAGTAGGCAGCACTTTAGTTCTTTGACAATGCATTTTCTGTTATGTAATTATATTGTCATTATTATGGGATTTCCTGCGGGAGACTCACAGTGGATTCATGCAGAGATTATGAGAACATGCAACCATTCATTGGCACACGAGTGAGGGCTTTTACCTCTTTAAGGGGCAACCAGCAAGCAGCAGTGTTACTGTATACTGTAACAGGTTACCATTAGCTTGATTTAGCATCATATAAGAAAAAATATGAACTCAGGAGGGGTGGTACACTGGAAGAAAAATCCTACCAATATGTAGCAGGACTGTCACATTTTAATTAAATTAGAACAATTGTTTAAACATGAAAAAAAATGGTGTGTGTATTCATCTGTAGGTGAACCGCACAACAGACTCAGAGGGAATGTTTCTTGAATCACTGAGCTATTGCAGGGCCCTGTTTCCCTCTGCTAACAAGGCTATTGTTGTTGCCTTTACCAACATTAAATGAAAAACTAGCGAACTAATAATACTTCTAATAAGTGGAGTGGAGAGCATTCTGAGTCCATACTGCCAGAGATGTCAGTTGTACATCTCCTCTTGAACCCAAAAGCCAACTGAGCAAATCGTAGTTGTGTTTTGTTTTTGTTTTTTTAATCAGATTTGACTGGTGATTTCATAAATGCAGTTTTTATGTCCTTTGACAATGGAAAGTACAGTTCTGGCTCTCTCCCCATTAATTTTGTGTTGTCCCAAAATAACTGCCTGGGGGCATTGCCAAGATGGCCGCCGAGTGGCAAGACTTTGCCTGAAAGGACTTTGGTGCTACTGCTTTGGCAATAGTCAAACATCGATTCAAATCTATCTTGACAAGCAGGAGGTGCTGCTGTGTAGTAGCAACAGTAATAAGACAATTACTCTACTTATGTCCTGTTTCCTATTAGATTCACCCACAAAGATGCTGTCTGGGTCAAATGCTCCAATTCTAATTGTAATTCAAACTTTACTGTCCCATTAGGCGAATTTGGATTGGAGACACTTCACAATAAAAGTGCACAATAAAAACTCACAATAAGGACACTAAAACACAGTGAGCAAAATAAAAGTACTTAAGATGAAAAAGGCACATACCACAACAGACAGTCACTTGTTGGCGACAAACTCTTTCTTTGTACAATGCTAAATCCTTTCACTTGTAATTGTATTGAATGTTTTCTTCTTTTACCATCTAGTGTTGGTACTCTACACAGAGAGGAAGGATGTTAAAGTGTTCAGAATGAGGACTGGCTGCATCTTAACACCCAGATAACCTGAACAAATCTGGAGGCAAAGATGAAGGAGAAGCTTGTTGCTCACATGAGCTTGTGTTTAACATATGAATGTATGTGTGAGTGTGAGGGCGGACATACTTGTATATTTCTATTCAGTGCAGTACAGTCAGGCTCTGCTGCTGTTTGGATTTAATCCTGGAGGATCAGGGATCAGTCAGGAGTGCTAATCGGCTAGTCCAAACACTGGGTCTGTGATTAGCCGCCCACTAGCCCACACTAGCCACAGCTCCATATCTGTGCCATGACAGGATTTGCGGGAGGTGCCAGAGCCGGAGGGCACTCATAATGGGCTCCATTCTGCCAGATTTAATGAGCTTTACTCCCAGAGACAGAGGGATTATTAAGTCTGTTGTGAATAAAGGCCATCAGACCCGGCAGACTCGTATCACCGCGGTATTGTTTTGATGGGTAATATGCTAATCCCAATTAGCAGTGTACAGCAGAGAAAATAGTCGGTGACAGCAAACTTTCCACAGGCTGTGGTGGTCCCGTGGTTTCACTTTTCCCAAATTACCAACACCTTGCTGGACAATTAAAAATACAGACACATCACAGTCGCACCACACTTCATTTTGCATAAATAATAAGGTTATGGAGAGGAACAAAGGGCAATATGACAAATCTGATACAACCTTTTATAAAGAGAGAGATATTTTGCCATCCTTTTATACTATCCCTTTACTGTCACTGTCAGGCTTCTGTAGAGACTGTGGAAGGACTTAATTGCTGCATAGCATTTTTTGTCAATGTTTTTTGCATCAATTTCATAAAACACTTTCACATTCCTATTGGATTTTTTAATCAGTTTCAACATTAACATTTTAATAAATTTTTCTTTTTTTTATCCCCACATATACAGTTATGGTAAAGAACATGTTTATCATGGCAGTCTTCAGTTCCACTGATTTCTACAGCTCTCATGTTTCTGTGATGGAATGAGAGCAACACAAACTACTTTGTCACAAAAACATTCATGAAGTTTGGTTCAATAATGGATTTATTATAGGTCTTCTGAAAATGTGACCAATCTTCTGCTGATGATTTTAGGTTTTCCTGAAGAACTTGGAGATAATCCTCCTTCTTCATTATTCCATTTACTTTCTTTAGAGCACCAGAATTGATGTAAGAGTGGCTAAGGGACATTTAACTAAATATTAGAATTACTGTATGTATATTTTTGACCCAGCAGATTTGGTCACATTTTCAGAAGACCTGTAATAAATTCATTATTGAACCAAACTTCATGAATGTTTTTGTATTTTGTGTTGCTCTCATTCCACCACAGAAACATGAGAGCTGTAGAAATCATTGGAAGTGAAGACTGCCATGATAAACATGCTCTTTACAAGTGTATGTAATCTTTTGACCACAACTGTATCCATACTGTGTTATAACTTCACACTGTGATAAAGGGTTTAATCTGTATACAGTATGTTTTTTAATCCTATTTACTTTAAAATGCTGAAGGTGGTTCCTGATTTGCAAGTTAATGAAAAACATTCCAGGATAATCCATTTTACACCAACTTTAATCATCAGACAGGCACTAAAAAGGATGGCTTCACAGTTTGTAGCCAAACTGCTACCTGTGTGGCATGACACAAAGAAAACATTTATAAACCCTGCTCCATATTTGTGAACCATTCTACTAACTTGCTAAAATAGTACGGAGCCCCTCTAGGATCACATGATAGGAAAAAACAACTGGATGTAGAAACCGTCCTCTCGGCTTCACGATCTGTGCTCGCAGATTTTGCCTTCTTCTGTTCTTCAGCGAATTGACCCACCTTGCATGGACCACGATGACCACATCCTCCAAATAAGTCCAATGCACAATGATAGAACAATAGCATTAAACCACTGTTACCCTTAAAACTAGCGTTAGACAAATTTGGCGGATGTGGTCACCGTCAGAATGCTCCATGGGCAATGCTTGCATGTATGTTAGAAAGCGCGCACAGATTGTGAATCCGGGAGCACGGATTTAAAAAAACGCACTGGAGGTCATACAACAGAGGCTGACATGATGGTTTTTTCTCTCTTCATAAAATGCAGCTGAGACCATTTAGCTATATCTGAGAACATAATAATAATAGCATAATTGCAATAAAACAGACATTTACTTCTAGGCTCCAGAATAAATGTAACTACATTACAAAACACTTAAATCTGTAAATGTCAATTTTAAATCAGGGCACGGTTCAAACCATTCAGAGTCTATTCCATCCATTTAGTGTCATTTTAATGTTCCCTGTGGAGCACTTTGGTCAGACTGGCTCTGGAATGAACCTGACTTGATTTCTTTGTTCATAAATTGGACAACTCACTTAGCGTGTCCATACTTCATCACAGACAGCATGATTTACGGTCGAGGTTCTCTATACTGTTTGCCTCAGATGAACTCAGTATAGCTTGTGGTGTATTTGTAACACAGACTGATTTTTCAGTATGTGTGAATATCTGTATCTGTTTTGTATCAGCGCACACATGCAGACATGCAGATTTTTGAACACAGCTCTGATTTTTGCATCTCTATTTGCATGTAATTTCCCTTCTGTGACTCGGCCCGGCCCACCTTTTGGCACTGTGTCAGTAATGAGCCAAAAACAAATGAGTGAAGGGATGAGGAGTTTATGAAGCACAGCTATTGAACAAAGTGATGAATAAATTAATGAACAAGGTGAGTAATTAGCTCTATCTAGAGGTAATGAGCAGCTACACTTGAGGATTTACTGGTCACGGGGCTCTAGGCTGTGAATGAAACACAAAGGATGCTTAGACACAATGGGATCCTAATGCTTGGATTCTTTTGCATGCAGTCACATTACACAACTCTTCCTATTCTGTTTTCCAACCTTAACCCACCCAGGTCATCCGCTTTGTGCTCAGTCTGTGGTGACAGGGAAGCTTTTCAGTATTAGTCTGATTGATATGGGTTGTAAGGGATCAGAAGAAAGGATTGCTTCTGTGTGTGCCTGATGAAATGACTGATTTCTTTTTACATTTACTTCAAAGTTGATCCTTTTATCTTTACAGTACCAAGCTATGAGAGCAGCAGGGGTGGCATGTTAGCGGGAGGGCCTTTAATTAGTGAATGAGAAACCACCTCAAAGAATTGCAGATTAGAAAAGGGAGTTGAATTGCCTTATTCAATCCAGCTCACCAATTTTGTTCAATGAATATGAAAAACCAAATGAGCCGCAGTGTTTAAGAACTAAAACAAAACCTAGGGTATTTGGGAGAGAGATTAAAGAGGCATTTTTGAAATTATAGTCATGTTTTGTTTTTTTTCAGAAATGTGAGGGGATGCTGAAATTTCCATCAATAGATGGCTCTTGGTAATATGCAGAATAATGAAGACCTTTCAATGTCGTAAAAGCCTCTCATTTCTAACCACTTCACTTTGAAGGCACACTCAACAAATCCCTTCTATATATCTCTTTAATGTCAGTAGGAAAAACAAAAGGAGCCTGTGGAGAATGGTAGCAGGAGGAAGCATATGGCTAAACCCTCAGTCTGCCAATCACAGCAACATGAAAAAAAACATGTATAACAAAACACAGACACCGCGCTGCAGCCTGATTTATTTTCCCTCCTTCATCTCAATTTCAGGAATTTTATGAATGGAAAATGTCAGGGGATAGGTTTTCCAAAGCCGTCATGGCCTGCGTCTCATGAGCTTACCATGCTGTTCTGGTGAGTTCATGCTGTCTGGAGCGACAGTGTGGAGCGCCACCGGAGGGACGGGACCCCCACATTCACTTTGCATTATGCTGTTTGACTTCAAACTGACTACCTTATCCATACTAACCTGAGACTGCAAAGGTGGTGCATCTGTTGGTGGTCTGTGTTTAAAGACAAAAATATTTTAGATTAATGATACAAAGCAGCAAAGCCTGGAAAAAACATAACTGAAGTAATAGCTGATGAAAGAAGTGGAATAGATTTTTTTTTCATCTAGTGGCCTGAACAAGACCTCAGGCTGCTTCTCCTTTGTTCATCTCTTACAAAGTGCCTTTTTTCTGTCTAAAAACAATGTCTCTTTTTTAAAAAAGTGCACTACACAGACTGGAGCCTTTTCCTGACGAATGACAGCGAGAATTGTGTTACGGCAGAAAGCACCTTGGTCAATCAGCCTGATCTGCTGTTATGCCAATTGTTTCGAGACACTTTTGCAGGATAAAACGCAGGTACTTCTACCCTTTCTAACCCTGTTATACAAAGCAGTAGGATGATTCATTAAAGATTTAAAGCCCCGACCCTGTTAAAAACCTTCCCTTTCTCTCAATGGCACTTTTGTCACTTTGCAGAATAAAACAGTAAAATGTTAGCGAGCATTTCAGCAACCCTTGAATTATTTAACATGTTTGCTCTCAAAGTGCTCAATCTGTCACCCAGGGCCACACTGGGCCAGTGATGTTTTTCTGTGGGGTTCAAGACATTAACATGGTCTAGACCAGAGGTTTTCACAGTGTGGCACTGTCACATCACAGTGGATGTAAGCAGGATGCATAATGTCTTCAGTGGCATGTGCTGTGGACTACAACTTCAGCCCTGTTTTTCTAAAATATATTTGTGGACATTTTGTCAAATTGAAACCATCAAGAGAGTGCTGAATTATAAGTTACTAGTGGTTCCTGTTTGCAATATAATCATGGATGTTGAAACAGTCACAGCTTTGCAGTTGCTGAAGCTGAAGAGGAAACTCTCCAGAGGGAACAGAATCAAACTTTATCTTCTGAAATAAATGTTTTCAGACAGATCGAGTCAGGAGTTTCAAATAATCAATAAAGTTCCTCCACGTTCCTTGTGCGTATTTGCACACTTTAAGGGAGGGATACACATACCTATCATACCACGTTTCTGCTGCTGGAAGACGGCTGCAGGTAATGACATTCATATTTTCCTCATTAAAGACGTATTTCACCTACCTTCATCCCACCCCCTATTGATCAGTATGACCTGTCCCGCCTGATCCACGGACTGAGATCCGTGCACTACGCTCATTACTCACTAGTCTGTCTACTATTCTAACTCTAACTTCACAACCCATAGATTCATTTCTTTATAGTAGGTGTGTAGTATTGCAAAGTAAGTGGTGACATAGAAGTCAGACAAAAGCAGTGTAGTAAGTTTATTATGTTAGATTTTTACTTTGGAGATTTAATTTACCTTTCATAAAACCATAAAAGTGGTGTTCATCTGTGAAAATGATCTTAAACATCTCATTAAAACAGTTTGATAAACTGGTGTTTGCTACAGAGCTTATTTTCTGTAATAATCCAAACTGTCCAACAGGCAAAGTGTCACTCTGCAGTTATTTATGAGCAGAGTGTTGACGAGCACGTATAGTCTCAAATATGTAAAACTGTGATGTTAGCCACAAAATGAAGCCACAAGGATTCAAACGTTCACACTACATCAGCAGGGTAACATTGTGTCACCCTGCTGATGGAGTCCCCATTCTGACTCTGTCCTCGCTGAGCCTCTACAGCTGCACATAAGCCAAAGCAGTGGGGGTATGAGCGAGCTCAGGCAGGCGAGTCCAGGTGACAGGGCCACTATGACGCCGACTCCACCAACATCATTATCTATATCTATATTATCTATATGAAAAAGATGCCAAACTAACTACACCAGCAAAAGTTTCAGCAGTCTGTCAGTTCTTCTTCAAGGTTGATTCACAACAAACAAAAATAAATGTATAGTAAAATCGAAATAAAGTGCTTTGCTTGAGTTAGGGTTGGTAAGGTTGTAAAAGAACAGCAAGAGCAAGCTACATTTTTAAAGTATCCAACCAGAAAAAATCCTCCCTCCGTTCAGGCGTCCCCTCCAGAGCCACTCCTTCTGAAACACATGAATGCACACTGCCTGACTACACAGGCTGCCCTGTAGCTCTCGCCGGCCAACAGGGAGATGTGTTTGCGACTAGTTTGCTACATTCCACCAGCTCTCTTAGCTTTTGAATGCATTACTCTGTAAAAAATGCCACAATCCAATAAACACAAGCAAAACAGCCGTCAAAGTCCAAAAGGCTGCCCGGTGCGACAGTGACTCCATACTGCTGTAGGTCTGTGCTTTGTGCTAATATACCTTGGCTCAGGGGATGTGTGCTTTGTGCTGACGGTACCTGCTAAAGTCGGCGTTAGCTGCTAAAGGAGTGTGTTGCTGCAGCAGCAGCTCTTGTGTTGGGGTCAGGGGCTGGGTGCTATGTGCTACTGACTAACAGTCTTTCACTGCTGCTGGTGCTGCTATGCCTCTGCACTGACTGATGGCAGTGTCATGGAGGAGGCTATGATATGGTCGGACGACTTCCTAGACTTAATAGTTAATATGTGTATTGCCATGTGCACATCACATGAGAAACATGAGTCTTTGGCACCATTGTGACATTCATTATATCTTAAGAGGGAAGATGAAACCATGAGGAGTATAGGAACCCCCTGATGGATACTAGACACTGGTAGTGGTGGTGAGATAAAGATGAATGGCTGAAGATCTGGATGATGAGGAGTGGGCTGTGAATAGCTCAACCTTGGCACTGGATATGATGAATGGGTCGATGGGGTGGAGGAGAGGGTCACAGTGGTTTTTGCGCTGTGATAGCTGACAACAGCAGAGAAGAGAGCAGATTTAAAGTTTGACAGAAACAATATGATCGGATGATTTAATCGTAGCATTAAGGTCGTCTTCCTGATTGAACTTACTGTAGCTGAGCTTCATAAAAACGTCAGCACACAGTTACATCATAGAGTACAAAGTCTACACTTTTGTGCAGAAGTCCTCACATGCTGTCTCATTTCCTCTGTGTCAACACTCTCAACAGGAGAGGAGCAGTCACTCCAAATACATCCAGACTGCCTTGTCAGTGAATAACCATGAGCTGTGACACCTTGTCTGCAGTCTCCGGTACACTGGATAGCATACTATTTCTCAATTTACATAACTGGTTTGACAAACAAACAGAGAGATTTGACAGCACCAAGTGTAGGTAAGCCATCGTACAGCCACAGGGGGTTAGGCAGCCAGCAACATCCAAGATAACTGCAAGCAGAAGATCGAGAGAGGTGAGAGGTGAGAGGGAGTCTTCACCACTGGAGATGATCAAGTGCAGTTTGAGAGAAGTGAGGTTTTCAATCTCACAGACTCTTCTGCTGTCGCTCTTAGAAAATGATTACTCACATGAAAGTAGAGCAAAAACACATTTTGGAATTTTTGTATTTCTGAATCTTTGTAAGTCTCCCTATTTATTCAAATTCATACAATATTCCCATGACAATAGAACTTGGCATGGTACCAGAATAATCTGTGCTGTGTTAGGAATTATTAGGAACACTTCAGGTGCGCTCACTTGGTTTTAACTTCTAATAAAGTGGTTTAGATAACCCGGTGAAACTGGCTTGTTTACAGCCTGTATCAGGTTGTTATGGAGAAGTACTACAAAGTCCACGTAGGGACAGGGCAGCTGACATGGGGGAACACCAGGTCAGTTGCCCTCTAAGCCAAGAAATAATCTGCTAGAGGGGCCTTTGCAGATCTTTTTGTCCTGGGCATGAGTAAGAATATCAGAGGCCCTGAATAGGGAGAATGTTAGGGAGGACAAACAACATTTCAACCTAAACTGATTTGATTCCCCAACCTTAACAAAGTACTTACAGTATTTTAAGTGACCCATGATGTTCCTCTATAGACTAAAGGCTCTCAAACACTTTCTGGCATGCCCTGCTTCAGAAACATAAAACAGTTCATGCCCCCCACCCCATGCAACAATAAAAAACAATCCAGGTTGAATTCTATTGAAATAAAGGTCAGCGGGATAGCATCAGCAAACTCAGTTTATTTTCCCTACATAGATCATATAGATTTAACCTAATTCAACTACATATTTTACCTCTCGTCATCCACAACACCCCTGCAGTGTCTCTCTCGGTCCTGATACTGCGCTGCGTTCTCAGTTTTATGTGGAAATGGGCATTTTATTAAAAGCACGGCTGTTAAACTTCACTGTCTGCACACGCATCCAGTGTGTCCAGCCTGTAAGACACTATAGAAGGAAAGCAAAAGTACCTCAAGTACAAATAAAAACAAGTTGTATACAAAAACAATAAATGCTGTACATGTATTATTACAGGACATTGTTCAAGTCTTTTTTACAATGTGATTAATACCGTACTGTGGACTATATATGGTGATGATCTCATACTGTCCCTGATATGTAGTATGTCAGATAATGAAGGAAATATTCCTTCTAAATAAAATCTTCAAAATAAAAGTCTCTCTACGCTGACATGCTGTGATCAGAATTATCCAGGAAACTTAACACAAGTTCCCAAATATATCTGTCTGATACAGTCATTGAGAATAAAACTGTAAACTTTGATAATGAGAATGTGAGACAATGGCTTCTGGATGTCTTACACTTCTACTGTAGTGTGAAGTCACTGAACTGCCAGGCACCAGAGCCAAAAACTACTAGTTGGATAGAGGTGCTGCTGGAAAAGGTCACAGAGGAGAAAAATAAGATCATGCTGTAGGAAAAATGATGTTCAAGTTACATACAGTATATTTAATTAGCATCGCAAACTATTTGTTCTTTTGAAACAGACTCCAGTTAACAACTACACCGGGATAAAAATAACAATGAAGGCAGGATGGGAACATGGAGGAGATTCCAGTTCACAGCCAACTAGATTGGATTTTAATTTAGGAAGGAGGATATTTATAACAAATCTCCAGACGGTCTGTGTTGGCACTCTGTTTGTTGTGAAAATCAATATCCAACCTCTCAAAGTGTGAACTGAAACAGCACAGCATGTGTAGTGGCTGTATAGAATCACACAAACATTTTAACCTAAACAAAGCTTTGCATAAGAAATGACATCATGTTTACTGACGGTTGCACCCAAAATCACCCATAGACACACAGTACAGATACACATATACGTACACACCAGCATGTAGCATCTGGGTCTGACAGGGGACAACAGCCAACCAGTGGGAGTAATTAAGCATAATAAGTGGTCTACAGAGGAATCGAAATCTTTACTGGGGTGATTCAGCACTTAAACTGCAGCAGGGAAACAAGAGAGACACAAAAGAAGAGAGAAAGAAGTAAGAAATAAGAGTAGGTGTCGGTGGTACACACACACACACACGCAAGCACACACACACACACACACACACACACTAGCTGAGTTAGTCTAATAGATGCATTATATGTGGTGGAGGAGAGCCAGTCTCTTCTGACCAGTGACCTTTCACATCTGTCAAAGCACAGTGGGCAGATCCATTTGTTCTCTCCACTCCATTATTATTGATGCTGGCTTTGCACGAACACATGTCTCTGTTACTCTGTGTTGAAGGCAATTGTTGCTAATTGCTTTATTCACCAACAGATTTGTTTGTTTCATCCCTGATATCTCTGAAAGTGAAACTAAAGAGGAGAAACTATATCTGCAGCGTTTTTGTGGCACTTGTTTGCATAACTGCTCATACAGACATGGACAGAAAAGGCTTTTATTCGTATTGTTGTTCAGTAAATACGTCTATTAGTGAACGTCGTTGTTAAATGTCTGCTTTGAGGGCTGTTTTACTTTGAAAACTGAGAGCGGTCACACTGGCTGAATGGCTGTCTAATTCTTAATACAAGGTCAATGATACATGAGATAGGACTGAGAATGTCATTGTCTGCAGGACAAAAGGAAGAACTGAAGGCCATTCTGTATCACTGAATGTCATTTTCAAATGCAGCATTACGAAGTATTAGACTACACAGGCTTGGTTATAGCACATATTTGCTCTGCCATGGTTTGGTTCCTCTCCCTCTATCCGTCATGCTGCCATCTCCCAAATACAGCCTGCACTAAAGTCATTTCACTCTGCGTCTCTGATGGAGTTTCTCTGATCCTGATTGATTTGAGCAAAAACTACTCTGAGGACATTTTGCTTGGATTGTTTTGTGAGACCAAACATGGTAAGCGTCAAGGGGAATAAAAGACCATTTACCGGAAAAAGTCCCCTGATGTAGGCTGTTAAAGCCTGCCATTTGTTGCCTGTGTTTCCTCCTCTTCCACTGTCTGCCTATGACTAGAACCCCATCGCCACATGAATGAACAACAACAACCGTCAAGCTAGCCTACACGCCGAAAATAGCAGGTTAACCCTAACCTGGTCGCTAACAATACAAGTGCAAACAAGCTAGCAGCTGTTACCTCTTCTCCTGCGGGGATGCCGTCATTTTAATGTTCCACCTCAACAAGTTTTTTCCCCCAACACTATATTGCAGGGGCACCGTGGCGCGCCACCCAAGAGGATTGGAGTTTGTTGAAAGAAATATAAACACACCATTGGTTGAGGTGGTTGATTGACAAGTGCTCAGTGACAGGAAGTGTGAGCCTGAGCTAAGTTTTGTCGCTTGATTTAATGCACCAAGTGTGTAGCTGACGGTGTGTGTAGTCTCAGACTTTTACTCACGAGGCTGTGTCAAGACACTCATGCTACATCAGTGTGTGAGCAGCTAAGATATTTGATATACTCGTTCAGTGCTCACTGCACTTCGCTGCAGAGAAGACGCTGTCGCTGGACACCTGTGTGCCATCTTGTTCGTCGCTGAGACCGAGAGACTGGTTAAAGCTGCAGAGACCACGGCCGTTGGGGACAGCTGCCTGTCTTTTGTTCATCAGAGACAGAGAAACTGGTGACTCTGCAGACTGGACTCATAAGTTCCTGGCCTCACTGCTCCCAAGCTGTAGCAGGGGTTTCTTTATATTATGGTGCTCTATGGCAGCCTAGGTGTATTATTAATGTGCATTTGAGTTAAAGGTAACTTGAATTTGTTTCTATAGTGCGTTTCATTTGAAAAGGAATATTAATGTGGCAACCGAAATTGTTTAAAGGAGTTTAAATAATATCTTGTTTTGTTCATGTTAAACATAAACATTTTTAAAAAGATATCTTATTTTTTAAAACAGATTCCAGTCTGGTGATTTATTATTTTGTTAAAGAAATATAACTACATTAGATTATTATTCGTTCAGCTACCTACAGTACCTACAGTTAAAGTGGGACCTTACTAAGACACTGTATTATCGTTCTAACTTGTCACTAATCTGTCTGTCTGATACGATCTCAAATGATAGAAGAAGAACACTGTTGCCTTCTCTATAATGGTAAATCTGAAGAGTCCCTGAAGATCCACAAAAGCCCGCAGGGTGTTTTCTTTGTCACTGAAGGGCTCGGTGACCTTTCCATGCTTAATATCATAGCTTGAAAACAGCCTTTGAGAATGTGAACATGGACGTTTCTCACCTGCATTTGTCTTTCTACCCGTTACATCTCTGTGCGTTTGCAGCTCCTGGTTCCTAGTCTTGAGTTTCAGCATTTCATGGACATATCGATGTTACAAAGAATTTGCAGTGTTAGCCACAGGAGCTGCAGAGCCGGTCACATCAGCACCACGCATCATGTAATCTGAATTCATATATTTGGCTTTAAAAAATACTTAAGCTCATATCTGTCAGAATGGTATTGGTTTATTTGGTTGCATCAGCTGTCTTCATTCATATGAGTACAATATGCAGCTTCCTGTTATGCGCGCGCGCGCGTGTGTGTGTGTGTGTGTGTGTGTGTGTGTGTGTGTGTGTGTGTGTGTGTGTGTGTGTGAATGAGAGAAACTCTGCTTGGCTCTCAAGGCTCAATAACTTCTCACTGACATGAAACATCCAGCCAGCTCCAGCTCGCTCAATTATGATGCGATTAGTTAATTGGGTGAAGATGTGGAAAGTGAATTATGTGCGTATCTCATGCTACACCACTAATGGATGGAAAATACCTCCATCTCCAACCTCATCCTCCCCACACCCTTTAACCAAAAAACTTCTCATAATTTCCAACTTGTGCATTCTAAAGTGAATAGGTTTAGCATCTCAGATTTATATCATCTTTCCATTTGGCTTTCTCGGGCTGTCTTTCATCATGGCCACGGCTTGAGCCCAGTTGTAATTTACTGTGAGGTTGTTATCGTTACTGTAACAAAAACAGCCAAGCGGCTCCTGTATTTATGTGCTTTATCCTCCTGACCCTGTGAATGCCCCTCATTTGAAAAATGTGCCTGGTTATTAAAAAACCAATCTTACGCCATAAAATGTCTCTCTGTGTAGCCTTTCACCGGAACATTTTTTTCTGTTTGGAGTGCCTCTTTATGTGCTTCTTGCTTTCTGTTTTAGATTTCTGATTTCTGTGTTACACCACGGTGGCTTCAAGTTCAAATTACCTTGAACAGAAAAGTCAACAGTTATTCCAGAAAACAGTGAGCGTGATTATCTGGCACCTCAATAATTGTTTCCACAAAAACCGAGCAGCTCTCTCAGTCGCACGCATCGGTCTGAAGCGTACCCACTCTGTAAAAACGGCATGACAAATCCCTTTAACAGAGACACTGAGGGCCCGCCAAAGAATGTGCTGTTCACCACTCCGCGACTGAACAGGAAGTGGACTGCTTTTCCACAGGACTCCACAGAAAATGGTTTTCCCATGCGTGGCATGCAATCAGGTGCATGTGTTTGCTTGGCCATTAGTACTGACTGTCAGTCGAGCCGAAGAGATCCATAGAGAAGCGTCAGGGAGGAGTTTGACTGCCATCAATCAACTCTCCTCATCTTTCTCATCAAGAGTGAGAAAGGTGCTGAAAACCACGTCGAATGTTGTTGTAGCTGAAGTTGCAGAATACATCTTTGAACAATGGCTGCCCTCCACCTTTGTGTGGTGATGATGCCGAATGTTACAGATGGTGGGAAGGTATGCATCAGCCACAGAGAATACACTGTCATCACTTCACTAAAGCCTCCCTCCTCTTTGTTTTGTCTGCCTATTCATCTTTGTCAGACATTGTTTGTTGTAATTGCTTTTATTCGACTGCATTCATCTCCACGGACTGAGAGCGAAGGGATGAACCAGGGGCCGGGTCTTACTCCTCATATTGCGACTTAATAACGTAAATCTCCGGCATGATATTATAGCTTGGTGCTGAATATGCTTTAGAAAGCCATTGTGTAAATTTCCCTTTTCTTATAATGAAATTATGAGAGAACTGCAGTGCAGCATATAGGAGACATCGTGCACATTGTGCAGTAATTGTGTTTTATCAATTCTGCATGCAGCTAAATATAAAGAGAGGAATAAATCTTCACAGTGACGTGAATGGAAAAGTGCTGATTTATACTTTTCATCCTCCCGCTTAATGAGCAGAGCATATCAGTGTGATACAAGTGTTTGGATGACTCAGCGTGTGTGTACTTCTTGTATGTTTGTGGAAGAAGTAGTGTCAGTTGTCACTTGAAGACACAAAAGGTAGCTCATGGCGTTGTTGTTGACAAGAAGACAAATGTGGAGCAAATGTTGAAGTTGTGTCATTTTGCCCCATGTCAGCAGCAAAGGAGGACTTGTGTTTTTGCTGCGGCAGCACTTAAAAATGACTCCCTAACCCTAACCCATTTGCACCCGTCAACATAGTGACACCTTTTTAGAGCATTTCCTGTGTTGTTCTAGTTCTTACGCAAAATGTTGCTTGTGTCCTATATCTGAAGACAGCAATCTAAATACATTTTCTCAGTCGAGTAAAATAACCATAATGATGTAAAAAGAATTACCCAGTACAAAACCATAGAGGCAGAGAGAAGAAAATAAGAAAACATGCTCACGGAAAAACTAAATGCGTATGAAAGAGACCTTAAATGAGTGTTAATCAAGGGAAGTGCACTGCAAAAATACAAAAACACTCAGGCAAACACAGCACAATACGCCCAAAAATACAGATTCAGTCATTATCTACTCACAGATGAAAAGTCAAGTTTGGTAGTCAGAAACATTTCTGGAGCTTAACAGAAAGACTCGGCTCCATTCAGCTCCACCGTCATAAAGACCAACCTCCCCTAGATCTCTAGTTGAACTTGTCTGAATTGGGAACACAAGTTCAACCACATGTTGAGGTTGTAAATAATGTCTTTTCAAATTAATGTGGACTTCCGGATGTTTGCTGGATTATGTTGAAGCCTTCTTGTTTTATTATTTCATCAGTTGTTTAATGTGTAAGTCGTTTTAACTGCCCATCTGCATGCTGGTGAGTAGATAATGACTACATTTTAGTTTTCTTGTGAACTTATCCTTTAAACTTGATGAAAATGCATAGATGACTACCTGAAAATGGCCTTGATGATATGTTTTTCATCTTTACTTCCTGATTACATGCGTCCGATCTCCTGAAGATAAAGGCACACACATCCAGTTAGCCTTTTACTGTTTGCGCGTGTGTTTTAATGTCCCCTGAGAGCTTTCATTGTTGTGTATGTGTGATTTGCTGTCCTCAGCACTCGGCAAAAAGACAGCTCATTAACTGTTCATGCAAACTGCTTAAAGGCAGGTGTAGTAATGGTAACGGTCCTTTAACAAAAAGGCACATCATTTCTTAAAAGATTCATGTAAGAGGACCGAACACACACACATACTGTACACCCTTTTTTGCCACGCCCCCTAACTCTGTTGTGGAAGACACTTGTGGGAGGTATCGCTGATCACAGCAGTATCTCCTTCTGTTGGTCCACAAAGCTGTGTCCACCCTCGAGGAACCAAAGCTTTCTTTCTATGAGGCTGAAATTTGCCGTGTAGGCCGAGTGTTTGTGAGGTCGTGTGCATGTGAACAGCATCACCACATGGATGGCTGCACGCACTCGGTTGCAGCTATGCTATATAAGTCTTGATTGTATGTAAGCCTCGTGAGCATATAAGTTCTCATCAAAGCACATCAACCCTTCAGAAAAGCAGCGACTTTATTACATTCAGTCTCCAAATGGACACATCCCAGCTACTGTACCATGACTTTTAACTGTACAGGTTGCTTGGTTTGTGCTGTGGGCAGCAAGTGACAGCTGCTTCATTACACAGTGTTGCTGCTTTTCTTTATCTATAGAATTATTTAATGTCTTTTCTAAAATCAGCTTGGACATATTCTTGTATTTCTATTTACAGAGAGCAACTGTTTCCTTTTTTGGACACATACTTGATGCCCACCAAACAACCTCCCCAACAGAAATAGAAATGCAATAAGACTGTAAACACTATGAATGCACCTCCTGTTTCCTAACAGTCTACATGCTGGCTGTTGTCTGCAGACAGGCCCGGCTGGTTGCTTCCATGTTTCACACTAACTGGATCAGGGATCATACATGCTTCTCAGTGGCTTCTGTAAGACTATGTTTAGAAAACCGGATGTGACGTTACCACCATGATTATGGAATAACCAGATTACCAGATTATGAATGGGGTGAGCTGAGGTGACACTGGGTCAATGGCTTTGTTTACACTCATGTAGAGGGGGGGAAACACTACATTCAGTTATTTAAATGTGTTAAAGTATTTAACAATATCCCGACATGTTGATCCTCAGCTGGAAGAATGTAGGAAGAAAGCTGCTTTTTTGATACACATGTTGTGCAGGGACAGGCAGGTTGTATGATATACAGCTATTGATGATCTTTCATGTTAAAAGTATCTTGGTGGTTTATGTTGGCTGCCATTAAAGATGCTGACACTCGGTCATTGTCCTTGTTAAATCAGATATCTGCTGAGAATTATTAAGGCCTCATCACAGAGCCCTGCTCTTAGTCCTCTGTATATTTTTTATGAGATCCTATCAGTGTTGGAGTTATGGAGTCTCCGTAAAGTCTTTAGTGGCCCCCTGCAGGTAATTTGTCATGTCGTCCAGGGTTCATTCATCACAGCGTTATCACATTTCCAATGACTGTGCTCCCAGTCCACCGCTGAAAAACTGAATGGAAGTGAAGTATTTCTCCAATACACGTTTTAACAGCTGAAAAATATGTTGCATTCATGGACATCTGATGAGACATTCTATCATCAGACAAATTTGTCTCCTGATAGACGTGTTTTGCCTCCAAGAAAGAGGAAGATTATTCCATGTTTTTTACTTTCAGTGTATTGTCATACTGTCAGAGGCACACTAAACCAAAAAAGCCAATTGTTTAGGCAGAAGTGGAGAATATTTTGTAAATGGATCTGCCGTTCCTCTCGCTCTTCCCTCCTTCCTCTCCCTCCCATGCTTGTTGATCATCCAGTTTAACCACAGAGATTCCACTTTAATTCTTTCTTTTCTGATAGCCATCTTGTCTGCCACCCACCCTGCCCACTGCCCAGTTGTTGTTGTTTTTTCCCTGCTTTTCGTGCATTCGTGGCCTTGCTCGAGGCTCCCTGCTCCTGTGGGACACACTGGTGTGTTAAGCCTTGTGGTGCATCTTCAGATATTTACAGATATTCTCAGTAAGTTATGTGGGCCTCCAAGCTGTTTTTTTTGTCTCCTCAGTGATATGTTTATGCCCATAAACTGTACATATATACACACATAAAACCTCCACTGAAGTTCAGTGCATTGTTGGCATGAATTCCAGCAAGAATATACGAGGAAACATTCACTTTTCTTCTAAAAAGCGAATTAAAGTCTTTATAAAAGTGGGAATATAAAATATTTGGTAATTTGAAATCATCTAATTTGTTTAAGCAGTGAAAGACACTATGGGGGAACAGGCAAACAGAGGAGCACTAATCTACAGATGAAAACACAGAACAGAAAATCCAATAAGTAAATCACAGTGTCCTCACAGCAAACGAGTGTCCAACATCGCGTCACATTGGATGCCCTGTGTCCACGCTAAATCTGTTAAAAAGAGACCTTCTTTTACCCACCTATCAGCTTTGTGTATGAGATCAGAGACAACACCACTCAAATAAAATATGTTTGCTAAGATAGCCGATCTTCCTACATCTGTAGCCTAAGTTAACACACGTTATATAATATGATATTAGATATTTCTTTACTGGAACTGACATACAATGTAGCCATGTTCCCCGGCGATCACCCTCCAGCCAGCTGCTATGAGGCGAGAACAGTGACAGTAAATGGTATCAAAAATAAAATGTGACATTAAAAACAAAACCTGAAATGAAAAGGAAACAGCTGTATTTGAAATAAACATCAAATCCAAATGGCAGATTGTTTGACTGCACTCTCATGGCGACTTCACGAGTTTGTCTGAAACTCCCACGGAGCAACTAAGCTTGTTGCTCTCCCTCATTGCTTTTCACAGAGAACCTAATGTTAGCTATGATAGCTAACATTAGCCAACATTAGCTATGATAGCTGACATAAGCACATGTTAGAGCTTGCTCCAGCAGACCTCTGCCAGACCAGCATAACGTCATAAACTCAACATACAACACACTTGTGGTCTTGGCAGTTTTTGGTCCATGCAGTGCCTTCAACGCAAGCGACAGGATTACATAAGAGCAAGATCTTCAAAACAAGCTGTCTCCAAACCAAATGACTGGATTTAAATAGTGATTTTTTTAGTCCAAGGGCTTTAAACTTACCTCCGACTACATATATTTACACACTGGCCTGACCATCATTGGTTTAAACCACTGGTTTAGTTTCTTGCTCAAAACACTTGGATGTGGACACGAGGAGCAATAAATCACATCAAATATCTTCTGTGAGTTCTGTTTGAGGTCACAAATTATGGACCCACCACAGTGGAAACACAACATATACATAATATCACCTTACGAAGTTGCTATGGTGAAGATGTCGAAAGTAACACATCCAGCAGAAAATACGTAGAAAAAAATGGTACAAATGTTGAAGAGTGTGATTGTTTAAAGTTCACTGACGCGATGCGATAAAGAGATGGTAGACTTCTTGTAGTTTGTGGTGTGGCAGACAAAAGTGAATATATTTGAATGACTTCCTCCAGCATCAGTTGCCACCGGAGAAAATAAGCAAAACAGAGGAGATGAAGATTAAAGGATGAAGTTTGCCGGTTGATTGAAAAGCTGCCGTCACAGCGTACATCTGTGTGAGATTAATAATTCAGCTCTGGCGCGACAGCGCAGCCCATTTTAATGTTCTCAGCCATCATCCTCTGTTATCACCCAAATTTAGACTGCATGGAGATGGATGCTAGACGTCAGCCCATCGACCAGCCTACTCCTGAGCTGTTGATTAATGGGGTCCTTGCTATTTTGAGGTCATAGGGGTTTGCCTGAGCACATATTACAGCGAATGAATTTGCTGCACAGGACTTGGCTCCGCTGGTCTCCACCATACTCAAGTGAGAGTAACGTGTGAGGTGGTTTACCCCCCTGAGTTCTGACTTAGTTTATAGCTCTGAAGTCTGAAGCACAGGGTCAATATGTCTCGTCAACAGCCTTCATTTTAGCGCTGACCAGTTCTGCTGAAACTCTTTTTATCTAACCTCTGCTGACCTTTAAGACTCTGTTGCAGCTGTCCTGAATGAATTCAAGCCTCTAACTTTATTCTCACCCACTGTGCTGATTCATCTTCCGCACATACAGTAGGTTTATTTATTTATGAGTTTGACCTTTGAGTAGGTAGCTGCGCACACCACAGGGGAGCGTGGGTGTGGTGGTTCCAGTGGTTTTTGGCCAAGGCACCATCTGGACAGGTGATGCCTTTATGCAGGACATAAAGGTATTAGTTTTCCAAACTCTGTGGGGTCAGTCCAGGACACCGCTTCACTCCTCTTCCACGTCCGTCTCTCGTTACGGTGTGACAATGAGAGCTCTGTGCGTCTCTGCCACTCCCCGACCTCAGTGCGTCTGGGTGCCTCATTATCCTCTCACCTGGCACCATTAATACTTGTTTGCCTAGAGTGAGATTGGAGGTGGAAGTGGGGCGTAGCCCGAAGGCCCGAGTATTGACCCATCACTGGCTGGAGAAGGTAGACAAATAGTGTTGATCGATGGAGAGTGTCACTGAAAAGTGGGACGCCACTGGACGAAGCACGTCACAGTCGACTGTACGAGAAAGTCACTGAGGACGTTTCCAACTGTGGAATCGGATCAATAGGCTCGCAAATGACACAGATCTATCCCTAACAATGATCGCTCTGGACAATATCCACTCCCATATCAGGGATAATTGAAGTTGTGTGCGAAGTGTTAAAAGTTTTCCTACACAGTGTTGCTTTAATTGGCTTGCCTTGTGTTTCTGTTCCTCTCTCCCTGTATGGTCCTGCTTTGTTGCCTCTCTTCCTCAGCAGTACGTTTGAAAAACACCTCATGCTTTAGAGTTTATGCACCTGCAACTCAGCTTTCACAACAGCAGCCAGTGAGCCGCTTGTGGAGGGGGCTCGCTGTCAATGATGTAGCCCAACAAAACCAACGTGGTACAGCATTAAATCGCAACAACCAGGTGCACTTACACCTTTCATGCTTAGTGCACCTGCTTGTACAAAATAACGATATAAGTAGGCCTACATTAAAGATGCTATATGTAAGGATTTTTTGTCAAAAATGTACTTAAATTATCAACAGAATGTGAAGAGATAAGATTTTTTTTTTAAGTTAGCATGCTAAATAGCAAGCCCTGTCCTTCCTCATAAAACCACTCCGAGCTCCCAGTCTGGACCGCTTACTACACAGCTTACTGAGCTAACTAGCTAATAGCAGCTACAATTAGCAGCAGTTAGTGGTTTCTATAATGACAATCCTCCCCCTGTTTATTTAGAGAATTAATTTAGGAGGTGGCCAATTCTTACATATTACATCTTTTAAAGAAGAACGGCCGCATCACTGTTTTTATAGGAGGAAAGTTACACCAGACAGCACCTCGATCAGGGATTGACAGCTAGAACAATAAAAGTATACAATGCTAAAATGGGTCTCCAAATACACTTGGGTGGCTGTGAGGCATTAACATAAAGATAATTGAAACACAGATGAGTGCTCCTGTTCCGAGATGCTGTCCATCGAGACCAACCAGCATCTCTCTCAGCATGAAATAGTCTCTGTGATTTGGAGTGGCCTAGTTACCAGATGGGATTCTGCGTGGTAGGAGGATGTCTGTGACTGAAATCTGTTGGTATCGTTAAAGCCCAGTTGTGAAAGTGTGTCTGTTTAAAAAAAAAACAGGTGGCAATTTGATCGGAAGGTGAAGATGAGATTCAAGAGCGAATGGGAGAAAATCTTAGGAATCGACATCCCACTGGACCCTCTACTGTTCATACTGGAAATATCACCACAACACCTGTATACTAAGGACCGCCAATACATATTGCATATATTGTTGATGATTGCGAAAAAAATGATAACTATCAACTGGATGAAGCCCAACCCTCCTACAATAGCTCAATGGGTACAAAAAGTTAGACATGTCCACACAATGGAAAATATGACTCCGTCAGCTAACACAATGTTGGCTTCGGACTGATGGACTGCCTCACTGTCCCGAATGAGGTACAGACTCAGAAGTTTGAACAGGAGATGCTGATAATTCTTAATTGTACTTAATTGCAAATACTTAAGTGTACTATCAAGCTACTTGCCTGAAATTGATGCGAGACAATCAAACACAGCCCACTGTCTGTTTCTTCAATCATCAGACTGAGTGGATTGTCATACACAGTGGTTTGTGTTCTTCAACATAACCATCTTTGAGGAAGCAAACCTAGTACAGTCACCTGCAAGGCCAAAGGTATTTTTCGTTTGAAGGTAAAGCTGGAGTTGGAGAAGTTTGCAAAACCAGAAAGAATAAGCCAGACTTTGATAGCACCCAACCCTGTAGGCTCAGGGTGTGCATACTGTGCCACGAGCACATCGTTGTCAGACAAAAACCTTTTCCCCTTGTTTGAAATTGCAGCTTCTTTTTCATTTAAAATCAGCACAAATAATATGATTCTGATATTAAATGGTTAATATATAAAAGATATAGTTTTTCCTGCAACTATGCTGTAAGAATGGAGACATCGCCAACAACACAGCATTAACAGGGGGAGGCTGCACGCTGAAGGTCTGGCACTTTTATGAAGTCACAATTGTTCAGTTCCTCCTTTACTTTCCATTACAAGTCCTCCTACAGCTCTGCTGATGGAGATTTAATTTGCGCAGCCTCTTTACGTGCGTCTGTATGAGAGAACAGGACACATTAAACTGGAGTGAGGCTGCTTTACGGGTTTGCACACTTGTGGTTTCATCCAGATGTATCGCTCTTTCTTTTCTACCAAGTGTGTTAAAGGCTCTTAACTTTTCATTATACACCCAGTTCTTGCTGAATTTTCATTATGGTCTCTTGGATGTGTTCAAATGAAGGACAAGTGTGAAATAGCAGTGTGCTGTGGGTGGTCTCTGTGGCTGTATCTACTTGAAGCACCTTCACATTTCGCTTTTGTTATTGCACATCAATTCACAGCACAGGGATTGTGTGCATGGCCTTGCACAGGCTCCTCCTGTTTCCCTCTTGTGTTTCTTTTTTGGGAGTTAAGCTGTGATATCTTTCAGCTGTGTAGCTGTGAAGAATTACAGGATGGACCATGTTTTTGGTACTAATTACCTGTTTGGTGCTCTGTTTGAACTAAGGTGTGATCAGGGAGTAATTGGTTATACAATATAACGGCACACGCTTTCAAAAAGAGGCACAAAATGTTTGAATTATTACGAAATTAACAGTGCACTGCAGGATCGGATGGCTGTCGTTGCCATTTCTTTTTATTTATAAGACTTCTAACAAAAATCACAGACTGCATTACGAGCTGAAGAGGAGCAAACTGCACAGTCCCCAAGTACCCACTGTGTTTCTGAAGCCTTAGAGCCTGTGTGCATGTTCCTGTGACATCAGGACATGATGTTATTTGTGGTTTTCAAAGTGTTTCATTTACTTGCTGTCAAAAGCAAGCTTCCCTGCCTGGCCTTCTTGGCTGAACCTATAATACCTACTGTATAATAATATAGTTATCATCTTGTCAGGGAGAGCACAAGTAAAACATGTTTCACATCTTTGATCATAGACTTTAAATGTACTGAAGACTGATAGATTTTAAAGAAACAACTTACATAGAGGAAAAAAAGCCAGTCAGCTGCATGTGCACCACTTGGATCTACCATTAAATGTTTCATGTTTGATGGGGGAGGATGTGAGGGCACAAAAAAGATGCTGACAGGTACATCTACGAGCAGGCTGAGGCAGAAAAAAACTGTCTGCACGACATGCTTGTATTTAATATGAGATGACATTCTACAGCACTGCATCAGTGCCCTGTCACTTAAGCTGAGGCCATGATCTTCAGTGGTGCTACAGCTACATCATGTCATGTTTCATGTCAGTGAATATATCATTAACACCCATCCTGTATTCTCAGAACCTTCTGTCCCTGTTTTGTCAACTATAAAGTCTAAAAGCTGTCATTCAGTGTTGTAGCGAAACACTACAGTAACACCTTAGTGCGCACACTCTATGGGCCACACAACACAGAAGATCTGGGTGTTTTAATACCCAGGAAGTCGAGCTTTATTGGCTTCAAAGTGCCTCCAACACTGTGTCCAGATTTAACGTAGCGTCCTTGTCTGGAAGGGATCCCTCCAGCTAGCCACCCGCTAACTCCAAAGTTTTCTTATTTATATACTGTGTCTTCTTAGCTTTCTAGCTAATGTTAGCTACATTTTACTTTCAAATACCGTGGCAATAAAAAGTTGTCAGAGAGGATTGGCAGTATGTTGCCCTAAAGGTGGGGATTCAGCTGCAAAAATTGAATATGATACTCACACGTGTTTTAAGTCTATAATCACCTGAAACCGGACCCTCTGCCGTGGAGTCCACCATGTTTCTACAATAGTCCAGAACAGACAAACCAAACACTGGCTCAAGAGAAGGCAAACCTGTTTTTTTTTTTCACAGCTTGTAGCCCTTACTCCATCCAGTGATGTAAGAACATGTCGGTGGAGGTCCTGGCTGAGCAGCATAACTGAGAGTATTGGCAAGTATCATGGATGTAATAGGAAGAGCCACCGTGGGTCTAATTACTCTCAAAACTCACAGAGCTTAATAGGTTCAGCCTGTGTGTACATGCAAAAGCCACGCAAGGTAAAACCAAATTGAATGACTTAATTCTCTGTCTATGAAGAAGAAGATGAACAATTCACAGTTTAAGATCTTGGCAGTCAACAAGATGCCTGGCATGTCTTGACCTTACAGTTTTTTTTCCAAACATGTCAAACCTCTCATTGTGAGGGGGTGAACTTCCTTTCATTAACCCAAACAACTCAAAACAGGACGTCATTGAAAACTAAAAAAATATAATACTCAGGTTAAAGTGTATGTGTTTATTATACTCAATGTAGCCACAAAAGTTACAAAATCCTCCTGCGGTGCTTTGTTATGTGATACACTGAGCACCAACAGATGAGACTCAGTCTGTGTTATCCAAAGTGCTTGATTCCTCTAAACACTGTGCACTGCAAAGAGCCTCGCGCACCAACAAACAAACCCACAGGACTCCTCTTAAACACATCACCATATCAATTGTCAGACGTCATGAAAATCCTCCCTTGCCCCGCTCTTTGAGCCAAGCGAACACATTCTGCTCATTCTGCTCTCTCTTTCAAAGCCTCATACCATCGGCGTACTGGGAGAGGAGAGACACAATAAACCCCACCCCCACTGCTTGACAAACTACAGAGTGAATCCACGGCTCAGCCTTGAAAGAGCCCAGGTGCATTATGGAAATTGTTCTGTCATCTTTAGCTGGTAGCAGCATCCTCTGAGCTTTACGGTCACACTCATTTCCCTGGCTCGCTGTCAGCCCCGTGGCTTATAAAACGTTGCTTGAAGAGAACACGGATGCACACACATGCCGTCCTGCAGATTTAGAGTGTATGTGCATATATGCTTGACTGCGCTGAGAGAGGCAACGTAATTACAGTACTTAAACAAGTGATAACAATCTAACAGTGTATGACGTGTCCCTTAAATCTTCTCCTCCCCCATGGAAGCTTCTGAAATGTGCTGAGTGCACTGAGAGGGTCTGTCGCTGTTGGAATAGACCAACACTTTGCCACAGCGAATGTAAGGAATGCTTTGAGACATGCAATGCATGGCTGACTGGAATGTAACTGCATGCGTGGCCTCACAGGGAAGGTCAGAGGTCATGAGTTGTGTCTTTGGGTCACAGTCACCAGTAAAGGAGGCACCCACACTACTGTGGGTAATTATGTCGATACCATTAGTGATGAACTTGTTTATAGATGATGTGTTACTCTTCGTGATGACATCTGATGGCTTAATTATGGAGAGAAAACACACGATCAGCTCGGTAACACTTTGTAATAACCTTCATTAATAAATCTAATAAATGGTACATACATTCAGGACAGACAGGGAAGATATTCAGCATTTTCTGGATTGTCACTATCAGTGCTTTTTGTGTCCGATTGCCGATAAAATACATTTGTTTAAAATTATGTTGGCTCTGATGCAGCATCCGTTCTTTGTCTGCTGTCACCACTCTGATATATAACTTGGATTGGTTATATGTCACAGGTAATCTGCGAAAGAACTAGTAACTGAAGTTATAAAACAAATGTAGTGGAGTTGGAGTACAAAGCAGAAAATGAAAATGCACAGGTAACTCAAAATTGTACTTAAAGTCTTTGTATTGTGTTGCAGAGATATCAGCGGATGTTAGCATGCTAACCAGCTAGCCCAGGCCCGTCCACCACTCAGACCGCTAACTGCATGGCTGACTGAGATAACTAGCTGACAGCAGCTATAGTTAGCAGCAGTTAGTGGTTTCTCTGGTGATATGCTGTCCCTATCTGCATGAATTCATCAGGTGGCCAGGTCTTACATATTGCACCTTTAAGTACAGTACTTAAATAAACTGTACTTAGTTACATTTCATCACTGTTATTCTAAATCTTGATAATTGGTATCGGTATCATTCAGTCCCCAAATTTTATAGTTAAACTTCACTGTTATATCAACCAATTACATGCTTTATAAACCAGTTATTAAGCCATTGTATAAACATCAGTGGCAACTTTACAATAACAAATGCATAATAAATGGTATATAAAGTAATTAATTGTTAACAGTGAAATACTATTAACGTAAGTGTAATTAACTATAAATATACTATTTATTTAATGATGGTTAATATAGTTAATGAGGTGTTACCATTGGCTTCACTATCTATGTTTTCAGTAACTACTGTACCAATATTTGAAAGCAGTATAAAAGTCTAAGATCCTCTATTGAAACCTGAAGCTAAAACATAAAAATACCACAAAATTACAGTTCCGAAAAACTCTCATTACCACACATTTGATGTGAAAGCTGCTCAATAATCTAATAATACAAAACATACAGATTAAGTTTAAGAAGTCATTTTTGTTATGTCTGCAACTCCAGCAATGCTATTTGAGAACTGTATCTTCTGCCAAAGCAAAGCAACTGATTGATCCATGTTGAGAATAATTGCAAGTTTAGTGTTCATACTGGAAAAGTGACATGAACTTGAACTTGAACTTAAGACTTTGCTTAATTATTGAGCGTGTGGTTTATGGTGAGTGCTTTTGCCCCACAGTGCAGTATGGAAACAGGGGAGCCACAAACAGCATGATGAAATGAAAACTGTGGTTATGGGTGAAATAGCTCCAGGAACATCTTAGAAAACACAAAGTATTTCATCCATGGAAAAACATTGTGCTTTCTTTTTAACTGGCTGCAGTTTTCCAAAGCTAAGTTTGATTAACATTTGTTGCACTTCTGATGTTATTTCCTGTTTGTTCACAGTGGTGACGTGCATTCACTTCTGTTACACTGTGGCAAGGATAGTATTATGTGGTTTGGATCTGAGACACGGCTCAGTTTAGATGGTAATAGGAAGAGATATTTATTAGCTTCAAAGACATAGACAATTAAATATCTACTTTCATATCAAGCCAAATGAAATAGCATGATGGTGCGCTGTGAAAGCAAACCTTAATGATGAATCAACAGCCCACAGGTATCAGAGGCAGGAGCAGAATTTAGTTTCAGGACCATGGACAGCATCAGAGGACATATCTACATGAGTGAGAGCTTCTTCTGTAATCATCCTTCAGAAGAAACCCAATCAGATGTGATCATTAGTCTATTAGTCTGCTGTGACCCAATTAGCATGTGAACGGGAATCATCAGAGTAATGGTTCTTTACATGTTACACTCAGTCTGTGGGCCTATTTTGTGCTGATTTTCTTGTTCATTAGTATCCAGGATACCTTGTTCATTTCAGGAAAAAAATCATTGACCTGACACAAAAGCCAGACTACAACACAGATTCAAAGGAGGAATTAGGGAAAAATATTCAGATTCAGATTCAAAGCCTGGGTTCTTGGGAAGAATATTTTTAATAATAGTTACAATGTTTACTCAGTGTGATAAATAAATAAACCTTAAATATCCAAATATCTAATCAGGATATATCCTAAAGGCTCAGAGACATGGACAATAATGTTGCTGGACACAGACGTGTAAAACACCACACCTGCTGTATATAAAGGTCCTGATATACCACTTATAACTAAAATCATTGTGTACATGCACATTTTTAAAATGAGGAGATGAGTTTGCCTTCCTGTTTTTTTTTAAATTTTATTTGGTTGGTTTTTTTTGCGTGGAGTTTGTCGTCACGAACATGCCAGAAAAACAGGGAACAGTAGAAAGCAGCAGATCACAAACCTAATCAGAATACATCAAGAAGACGTTAAACGTGTTTTAAAAGTCTTAATAACATTCTGAATTAGACACATTGTTTCCTGGAACTGATGATGTTAGTAGCTAAGGAGTGAGATATCTCGTTTCTTTCTCATCTCTGTTGAGAGTTACACATGTTCAGTACTGATCAGGCAGCTGGCAAGGCTCAATTAGTGCTGCAGAAGCCACTCACAGTGTAAAGCTGGTTACACGCATCATAGCGTTGCACCTGACAAGGGGCTAAAATTTAATTTATGTGTTGTTTTTTCATCACAACCAATTTTAAGAGGTGAGGTTGTGATTGCAAGGGTGTGTTTGTGTGTGTGTGTGGGCCACCTTCATTTTCAGCCGCCGCTGTTTGGAAGGTTAAGAGCAATCACTGTGCTCTGGAGTGCCGGCGAAACACTTCAGATCAGTTTTGCTGCCTGTGAGTGCACACAGCAGGGACCAGGGCTGGCTGAGAACACTAGTTTATGGGATTAATTAATGGACTTCTATGAGAGCTGAAAGATGCTGTAAGGGGGCTTTTCAGTAGTTCTATACTTCCATTTAAAGTAAATATATTCAAAAGGGAAACATGAGTTAGGCTACGGTTGATTGTCACTCTGTAATTTTCGGTCTGACAACCTTGTAAATGCGAGAGGCGTAGGTGTGCCGGTGACAAGGAGCTTGCTTTTCAGCTGACAGCACCACAATGCTTGTCACTAGATGTTTTCCTCCAATCAAAAGCACATTATTCAAATCTTTGGAAATGTCAACAGAGCAAACCTCAAACTTTTGATACTTAATGCTTCTGTTTCACTCGGAACCTCCAGCAGCTCTCAAGTCATGTGACTGAGCAGGAGGAGAACGTAACGGTCGAGGAAAAATCACATAACCACACTCGTGGATGTGTGGCCATTCAATCATTGGCGGTTATCCTGATGGCCTCCAATTTTTAGCTTGAAACACTTCCTTTTAACTCTGTGACAATCTGGGGTCATGTCAGCGCCAAGGGGCTGATAGTAAGTCTCAGGTCTCGACTTCAATACAGCTGTGGAGATGGACAAACTGCATCAAGGGTAGCCCAGATGTTACACTGCCTATAACAAGTATTCACACCCTTGGATGTTTGTCTTGGGTTGTGGCTGAACTTGAAAAGGGCTGTGCACGTCTTCAGTTTTGCAAAGAAGAATGGAATAAAACTGCAGTGTCCAGCTGTCCAGGCCTGATTGAGACCTATCCACACAGACTCAGTGCTGTGATTAAAGCCAAAGGTGCATCTACTAAATACTGACTTGAAGGGGGTGAAAACTTATGCAATCACATATTTTACATTATATATTTTTATTTAATTGACATCACTTTGTAGGAATTTGCTTTCACTTTGACATTAAAGAGTTTTCTTTTGTAAATGTTTTGTCAAAAAAGCCTAATTATATTGACCATGATTCAATTTATGAAAGCAATAAAAAGGGAAAATACTTTTTACAGGCACTGTATATTGCCTATAATGACATTTTTGCAAACAGAAATGAATTATGTTGACCGTAAAAAGCTTTTGAAGAATTCAAATAAGTATGCACTATTGGATGAGAAACAGAGTGGTTATGAAGACATCATATGATTGAACTGGCTAAGAGACTAAGAAATCCAGTTACAAAATACTCAGCCTGTATTTTCATAGCACCAACACTGAATGTATAAAGTATGTAACATTATAAACTTTAAGCAAACCCAGTTTTGGATACACTCTCCAGCTGGCATGTGTTCTGCTATAGCTATGAAATCTTTTGAACCTCCTGTAATGAAACTTGTTCCATCACAGTTGCCGGGTCCGCCACACCTGCACTGGATTCAGATGGCGTACACATGCACTCATGTTTATTTGTTAAATAATGATGTAACCTGGAAGATCAGAACAGTTGGTCCCAGGACAGTACAATGAATTTGTTCAGTGTTAACAACGTAAATACATTCTGACAGACAGAGATCTGCTCCCAGTGATCGTCAAACTCTTCTTAAATAGAACTACCGGGATTATGAAGAACAAAAAGCATTGTATCAAATGACAATGTGAAAACAATGAGACATTGTAAAACATGGTCCTTCGTAGTTACCGAGACAGCTGGATCTGTGAGGTGATGTGATCTTGCAGTTCCATCTTGCCAGACTTCAAGCTTTGCACCTGTGGCTGAATACACAGAGATTCAACTGATCAGCTTTCTATGAGGAACTCTTGGCAGCTGTAGATGTGCCTTAGATTTAAAAACCAGAGAAAGAAGCAACTGTTTGAAAACAACAATGGCAACTCCACAAGAGGTTAGCATAACTGCTTTAGCATCAGTTATAGGAAATTAAGTTTATTTCACTGAAAGAAGAGCAAAGAACAACAACTTTTCTTGTTTTCGCTCTTCTCCTGACTGGTGGTAAGAGTTTGATTTACCAACTGGATCCTTTGCTGGTAGCGCTCTCCTACTGATGACCTGATTGGCTGAGGTTAGCCTGTGATAGACAGTAAGTCAGTCAGTCAGTAAAGACGAGCAGAGCTGAAGATCAGGTTATAATGCTCTGTAGGTTCCTCACTTTGTATGTAACCTGATGAGTCAGATGGTTTGTCCAATCAGTTGCTAAGTATTTTTTGAAAGTGTCTACCCTTTTTCCCAAACAGTTTCAAAGGACGACTTCCTAGATAGTTCTAGCTTATCGAAGGGTCTCCAGTATGAATCATTGATGTATTACTGTACAAACATGAAACAGGACATGACTATAAAAGCCGTGTCTGCTTTACTTAAGCCTCTCGTTGGACAACATTGAAAAGTACACACACAGCATATCAACCGGTGTTTTTCCAGAAGGCTTAAGAGGAGATCTGAGATGATAAAACACAGATGTGCTCGCACCGTTCAGCATCAAGAGCCACCGTAACTCTAAACCACACGCTTGTATCTTAGACAATGGTGTGTTTTTGGAAGATTTATGCAATGGAAAAAAAACATGTTATGGTTATGAAGATGGAAGGCTAGGGTTTCCTGGCGGAGGGAACGACAGTCGGAGTGTGGAAATGGTCGGATGTTGCTTGTTGTCCAATAGCCGCAGTTTCACTGCTTGTTTCTTGCAAATCATGTTACACAAACAAGCATGATTAACTTGATATCTCAGGAAATTGAATAATAGTGGGGCTCATGGTTCACTGCAGAAAGGAAATAAGTTCTGTGATTGTGCTGCCAGGTTGTTCGTGTTCTGGTTCTCCTGCAGTGCCAGAATGAGTTCAAGAGTTTGTCACAGAGGAAAACACGGCAGACAATTTCACGTTAGTGCACATTTCGATGATCAACAGCATGTTTGTGGTGGAAATTATGTTTTGGAATGTAAGATTTGATGTGCTAGTCAGTGTGGCGGTTTCAGAGGGCAGACCATTGATGTCATGTATTTATGTTCCTCCACTTTGTTTTTTTGTTGTTCCGTTTAGGTTCATCTTGGTCTTCAGCTGCCTGGTCCTCTCTGTGTTCTCAACCATTCCAGCTCATCAGGACTTCTCCTCCTACTGTCTCCTCATCCTGGTAAGAGACCGCACAACCATCAGCATCACCATCTTTAAACCTCTTTTGAAAAAATATTTAACAGATACTTTTCAAAAGATTGAGATACAGCCATAGATGTAGCATATATTGATACACAAGATATATCTCAGTATTTTTAAAATCTCTTCAAAAGCGCTTCATTAATGCTGGAACTGGTCAACACAATCAAGTATCACAATATATTTGACCAAATCTTTGACATCGTGAAATGAAAACATTTTTAGTTTACTATCATCAGTGATGCAATGTAACTAAGTACATTTACTGAAGTACTGTACTTAAGTACAATTTTGAGGTTCTTGTACGTGAACTTGCGTGTGTCCATTCTCTTTCTATTCTCACTTTATACTCCACTTCATTACATTTTAAAGGTAAATATTGTACTTTTACTCCACTACATTTATCTAGTGACTGAAGTGACTTTGCAGATTGCAGGCTGCATCAGAGCCAAAGTTGCAACCTTTTTAATTAATTTATCAGCAATCTGATCACTGATTCCAATAATCACAAAAATGCTGAATATTGGATCTAATCATGAACCAAGTCGATAACCAGTCTACCCCTAATACACAGTGTACACATACATGTTAATATATGTAGAATGTATTTCTACTTGTACTTTTGATACTTAAGAACAGTTAATACCGCGTACTTTAAGACTTATAAGACTCAAGTACTTTTTGTACAGGTGGCTTTCACTTTTACCAAAGTAATATTTCAACACAATATCTGCACCTTTACTCAAGTAAGACTTTTGGGTGCTTAAAACAACACTGTGTATCATACACTTCTGGCTTCTACAGTAGCGTTTCACATCGTTTCACAATCTTACAGCTGCCTTGGTTGGTTATGTCTTGATGGCTACTAACCATACATCCTCTGTTCAGAATATGAATGGGATTTTCACTTCCTCACGGTAGCAAATAACAAGTCTCGACCTCTAGATCAGTAGCTAACTTTTCAAGTGTTTGAAACTGGGAACCCAGCTGACGAGAAGTGCTAATAACAGTAAATGGAGTTCAAAGCTGCATTCACAAAGAAAGTCAGGAGCAAGCTGCTGGTGGGCAAAAAGCATTTTTAAAAGACTCCATTTTCAGTTATTCAAAGGCCTGTAACTGAAAGGAGAGGTAGCTTTCATTATACAGTCGAGTATTTACTGCACATGATTGCCCCTGCAGCGGTAAATACCATTTTACAAATTGCACTGCGCTAATTGCATCAGTGTTGTTATCTAATGGAAGCTGAATCAAAGTCGCGCATTAACAGACGACCTGTCAGAGTCATTACCAGATACACACTTTGTCAACCTGACATCCATTTTAATGACATGAACATTGCAATAATGATGTGTAATAATGATGACATTGACGTACAATGATTGATGTATGATGTGTGTGTCTTTAACCAAACAACTTGCCAAAACAAGTGTTGTTTCTGTGATCTTGGACAGGAGTTCGTGATGATTGTGGTGTTTGGGTTGGAGTACATCGCCCGTATCTGGTCGGCAGGATGCTGCTGTCGCTACAGAGGATGGCAGGGACGACTGCGCTTTGCCAGGAAGCCTTTCTGCGTCATAGGTGGGTTGTTGAACCTTTTTTGTTGAGTCTCTTTTGTGGAAACAGACACAGATAAATCCTCCCAAAAAAGGATTTTTTTCCTCCCCTGCAGCGGTACCATTTCCTCTCCTTCATCGTTTCACCTCTCAGTTGCCTTCTAGTTGCCCTCTAGTGGTCTGCAGCTGTCCTCTCTGTGAAAGCAGTTTGATGTCAAACGTAAGCACTGTTCCACTGCATGCTATTGACCATAGTTTGCTCGTGTCATTTTCAGTTGTGGTCAGAGCTCGTAAGAGCAGAGAGCATTTACGTAATGAGGTCGCATTAACTGCCTTTTATTCTTTCCACTGTTTAGACATGGGTCTCTCTGCTCTTGGAAAGTACAGTAGGGTGCTCGAGGGAGAGCAGGGCTTAGACGTCACGCGGGGCGCCGTGAGCCCCCGTCGTAATACTTTGTGGTGGGTGCTGAAGTTTGCCAGCAGTGAGGGAATATGAGCAAAACAAAAGGCCCAAAATAAAGCCAGAGAAAGAGAGAGAGAAGCTGGGAGACAGAGTGTGACAGACAGGGTGAAAAAATGGGAGCGATGAAGGGACGAAGTGAGGAAATGAGGACCTGAGCAGTAGAGAGCGAGGTGGAGGTGACGCATGTACACACGATCATCAGTGCTATCAAGTTTTTGTAGCCTTGACAGATATACCACGTTATGAAAACTGGGTGTATCAGTCAGCTCTCACTGTGTTCTCTCTTCCTTACAGAGAGAAACCCTCTGTGCTGACTGTGCTGCGTCATGTTTTCATGTTTTCACCGTGTGATGTAAGGGGATTATAATGGGAGTATAAAATCCATTTTTAACAGACAAAAACAATACATGTTTTGATGTCACCTGAGGTCTTTTTATTTACAGTGCAGATAGAGGAGTAAATGATGTGATCTTTTTTTGACTGATTTGACTCTCGGTCTTCAGTTTCATCTACAGTGGCACCAGTTTGTTATCACAAAGGGAACAATAACATTTTTTGTCTAGTGATAAGGCAACAGCAGATAGCTTTTATAAAATGATGTGTATGATATCAGTTAATCCCATTTCTTTGGGAGAAGAGCTAATCACTAAAATCAAACATGCCTCCAGTCAATCAGTTTGATTTGTTGGGGAGCCATTCCTAAAATTCTTGGCATTTAAACGTGTACCTGCACAATATTCTTCTTCCATAACATGTCATATTTCAGACTAGTGGAAAGAAAGCGTCCAAAAAACAGGGGTTATTTTTGTTCATTTCATATTTCAAGTCTGGACATTTATGCAAATTAGTGCACATTTGATACATTCATATATATATATATGTAAAACATAAAATATCTGAGACCTTGTAATACAAAATTGTCCTTATGTGAGTAATCAACTAGGAATATTTCTTGGTGATATCATTGGTTAAAATGTACGGAAGCGTATTGCATTCACTTGAGTAATTTATTTTTTGGTCTGTTTTTCTGAGTAATTTTTTTTTTTTTGGTCTGTTTTTCTGAGTAATTTTTTTTTGGTCTGTTTTTCTGAGTAATTTTTTTTGGGTTTGTTTCTTTTTTCTGTTTTTCTGACTAATTATTTTTCCTGTTTTTCAGAGTAATTTATTTTCTGTTTTTCGTGGTAATTTTTTTCTGTTTTTCGGAGTAATTTTTTTTCTGAATTATCGCGATACTTCGAACTCCCGCGAGAACCTCCAAACTGCCATATCTGTCCAACTGATTCTGGAGAAACATTACTGTGTCTAGCAGATCTGAATGGGCTTTCCTTCTGAACAACCGCAAAGCCCCATTCCGACCGGGTTATGGTTAAGGTTAGGGTTTCAGGTTCGGAGTGGCGATCTTTTTTCAAAAAAGGGCCGGCATTCCGAAACATGAAAGTGAACCTTCGGAGTGGCGACCTGTCGCCGTCCTCAGGTGCCTGCGTAAAGTTGACAAACTAATGGTAATACCATCTATATGACTTAAAGACAGGACTATCGCCCAGTGTCTTAAACCCAGATCAAAGTAAAACTTGATTCAATTAAACAAGTCGGTCATGTTTGTCTCCATTATCGAGCTTTCAATAAAGGAATGAATGCGTCTATTGTTTCAAATGCTCTCTAAACTCAGAAAAAAATTACTCCGAAAAACAGACCAAAAAAAAATTACTCCGAAAAACAGAAATAATTACCCCGAAAAACAGACCAAAAAAAAAATTACTCCGAAAAACAGACCAAAAAAAAATTACTCCGAAAAACAGAAATAATTACCCCGAAAAACAAACCAAAAAAAAAAATTACTCAAGTGAATGCAATACGCTTCCGTAAAAATGCCTATTTACAATTTTTGTCAAAAAGTATGTGGAATATTACAATACATGTCTTTCAAGGCCGTTTTCTCATATTAGAGCCAGAAGCCTCCACTTTAGTAGCACTTACATGCACCAAACACTTTTATAATCTGAAGGTTTTAACAGAGGGATTTGTTTCTTTCATAGCCTGATTTCAAGAACATTTCATTCCAGAACATGGTGAAAATAGATTTTTTTGGGAGGTTGTTGACAGTATGATTTGATGAAAAGAGTGAGGAAAAAAAATAATATGGCAAACTGGCCAGTAACAAATATCTTCCCGGCTGGCCAGTGAGAGCTATGAGTCAGTCAGTGTCTGTTTTTTATGATATGCTTTCATAATGTAGCTTGATCCTGCTGGTTTCTACATTCTTACCAACTGGTGCTTTTGGGTTGACTGACCAGATCATTTTCAGATTCAGTAGATTTCTAGCTCAAATCACATTACTTACCTTTGAAATCCCTGTTCAAAGTGATAAGACTGGCCATCAGAATGAAGAGCAAACATAAGTTTAATTTTCTAGATGCAACATAAACTTATTATATGTTAAATACATGTCAATGACGTCCTTGTATTGTGTTGCAGAGATATCTACAGAAGTTAGGATGCTAACCAGCTAGCCCCGGCCCAACCTGTCTCTGATACCGCTTTGAACCGCAAGAGGCAATAACGTGATAGTTTTGACTGGGTGACATATGCCAGTGTCCAGTTCATATCCTACTCTAATAAGTATCATGGCTAACTGAGCTACTTGCTAATGGCAGCTAGTCGCTACAGCCAAACAAAGCTACAGCAAAGAGTATAGTGAGCAGCAGTTAGCGGTTATGCTGCCCCCTATAGTTTTGGAGCTATATTTGAATTCACACAAAGAACAGCATTAAAGAGCAACCTGACAGCCCATTTTAGCTTGAAAACCTTCCTCCACAAGTAAAAAAAAATGCAATTTGAACCCTGTCCACTTCTTCCAAAGTAAACACTCACTGTTGGAGCACGTGAGATCAGCTGCTGCCATACGATATGTCTAGTTGTCTGGTAACTTGACTGAATTGCATTGAAAGACTTTGTAGATCATAAAGCCCATTTGAAGAATACATTTTAGAATTCCTTTTTTATCGTAAGAAGGTCCCAACAGATTCTGCTAAGGCAGTGACTCAGCAGAGTGATGGAACAGATGTGGATGAGTGGAAGAGGGTGAGATAGTCACAAACACTTTAACACTGATCAATACTATAAATTAGTAGCCCACAAGTAGTAGAGGTAGTACTACCGCTACTCTCCTTTTCATCTCCACACTGACACCCACACAAACACAGATACAGACCAACAAAAAAGAAAACTCAACCTACTTTCCAAAAGCCCCTCCGCTCGAGTGTCCTGAAGTGTTGCGTCATGGAAGAGAGCAATACTTACCCCCTATGACTGACAGTTTGTTGGCTTGTGCACTTTTACAAACATGGGCACACGCCATTTTACCCCTCATCTTCCTGTCAATCCCTCTCCTCAAGTTTCTCTCTCTGCACTTTCAAAGGGATTGAACCTGCTGCAGCTCTGCCGGGTGCCGCTCAGAGTCTCATTAATTAATTTTTCATGGTGCTTCTGCTGATTTTTCTCCTTTTTCCTCTCCCGCATATGGGTCAACAGCTCCATGATTTAGAGCGGGACCATCAGCCCCACCTTGGTCAGCATCTTCTTTCAGGAGATGAGTTTGGCATAAGGACAGGAGAGTTTCACATGGCACGTCACTGAAATAGAAGATCTGCTCGAGAGAGGAGTGAAGGGGGAAAGAGGAGAAAGAATGTCATTTCTTGGGTCGTAGGAGCTTGTTAGTTTTGTTGCCGTGCTCTTTGTGGGTTTGATGTTGTTCATTCGTTGTTCTGTGTGAACTTCCTCTGAGCAGAGTCAAATCTGTGTGTGTGCTCGTCTGCCTGTCTGTCCTTATGTGCCTTCTTTGTTATTGTTTGTGTATCTGTCTGTCATAATTTGGAGCACATACGATACAGTCGGCCTCCACTATACTATGTGCTTATGGGAAATGAAATAAGAAAAAAAAATCTGAATCTGCAGTGCAGAGATTGTGATTATTTCAGATATAGTGAGTGAAAAAATATTCCTCATGGAACAATGCTTTGAACTGTTCCTTCTTCCCCACCGTCCTGTTTGTGTCTGCAGCAGACCAATGTGCCAGGAGACGTATATATAAACATATAGTGTATATAAGAAGAGTGCACAGTACATTATTGGACTTTCCACATTTAGGATTTACAGCTGAGTTGACATCAGTGCATTGCTGTTATTGCAGCTACATGATAGACATCAAGACTGTGCCAGGTATTCTGGTCTGCAGGCTCAGATGAGTCTGTCTCAGAGGCCAGTTTCACATTAGCTGCATTTCCACCATTTTATTGACATTATTGACACAATAATACAAACTTTTTAAAAAAAAATGGTATAATTTTTTTGTAGCACCTGTTCAAAATGTAACATGGGCATTCCCTCCACAACTCCACTTAATTTAATTCCTAAGTATTCCATCGCTTTGAAGCCAAATCTTGTTAATGACTTCCAATAATGTTAATGTCCAGTTAATTTTATATCCTGGTAGTCTGGAGTATGATTGTACTGTGTCCACTGTGTGATGTTGAGTTCCATGGGGTTTCTACCCGTGTCAAAATGTCTTCCGCATACAATAATAGTTTTCCTCCTTCCACCCCTTTAATATTCACATGTGTACTGATGGCACAACCTCACCTTGGTCAGTGGTTGTTTCCCTGATAGTCAATATGTCTGTCACCACACCTTGCAGTGTAGCACTTACTGTATTTTGGTGTTTGGGCACACTCTCCAGGCTCTGTTTTCTTATCAGTCTGCTTCTCTGGTGATGAGTTTGAGGCTGCCTTCTCCTCAGGTGGGGGAGGTGTTCTCCTGGTAGTCATGTGGTTTGCAGACACTTCCTTAAAATACTTCGATGTGGTCGCCATCAGGTTAAGAAAATCCCTCAAAACTCTTTTAACATATACTGAAGACACCCAGACAGCTGATTTTGCAAAATGGTGTGGATTATCATATAGCAAATTTGCATAAATATTGGTGGCTCGTCTGCTGTGCCGCCATCTTGCTTGACATACCCACTTGACTGCCACATCAGTTTTTACATGGTGGTCTGGTTCACACCAATTACATTAATTGCCCACTGCACCTTCTGTCATTTTACTTTTCAAAATCAATAGTCTGATGACGGACACTATGATTACAAACTGCCGGAGCCGTCTAATTTGTGCAGCAATGGGGTCAGCAACAGAGTGGCAGGAGTCACATTTAACTTTTAGTGTGGAGAGAGTTAGGAGAGCTGACTGACAACATGATGGCTGAGGATTTGTTGTCAAAGTGTCAAGCAAAGGTACCTATTTTGGTAATATGTCATATTTAAACTCAGTCAAAATAGAAAACCTGATAACGTAAATCAGGAAAAAGGCGTTGTTACCTCGCTGAGAAATTTTTTATATCAAATCCATTGAAGATTGCAGGAAGAGAACGAAGAATGAAATCATACTTAATACAAAACTACAAACACTACAAAACAACACGACTTATTAGGGGAAGCAGTGTTTTAGAATATAATTTCCATTCCGTTAGATATATTAGGACATTTCTACAGCTAAAATGTATAAGAATGATGGCAGATATAATGTATCCAGTGTTGACTGTAATTGATTATAATTGGTGCAGATTCCTGATTGTGTCTTGGTGAACCCTTTGTGTGTTTTTCCTCTCCGCCCTCCAGACATCATAGTGCTGATAGCGTCAGTAGCGGTGGTGTCGGCGGGAAGCCAGGGCAACATCTTCGCCACCTCTGTCCTGCGGAGCCTTCGTTTCCTGCAGATCCTACGCATGGTGCGGATGGACCGAAGAGGAGGTACCTGGAAGCTTCTGGGCTCTGTAGTCTACGCACACAGCAAGGTTGGCTAATACAGATGAATGGGCAATAAACACACAAACATGTATTGCTGTTAGCTACAGGACAAGATCCCTGGGAACTGACAAGGTTTCCTGTTGGTACCTGCGAGCATGGGGCCTTGGCCCTGTGACCACCATGCTGATATAGTATAGTATTTTTACATGCACGCTAATAAGTTAATCCTCACATGAGTCCTGACATGAATACAGGAGTACTGTATGAAACAAGGCTGCAGACATGGGGTTTACATTGGAGGGGGACATATCAGCTCCCCTCCCCCCCGTCCCTCCCCCCCTAAGAAAAAATATAAAATGTGAAAACTTTTCTGCCATTCTACAATATTTAAAAATTCAATAACACGTGCTATTAACCTTTTTATTTATTCACTCACTATCTTATTATCTGACAGTAATTTAGCATAAATTACAAAAAAATATCAAATTCATAAAATTATAATTTTCATAACACTTTCTATCACAATTGTCAGTGATAGCCAACAGTGATATAGCCTATTCATTTTTCTCACATTCTAGTTTTTGGCTTTTTAAAAAGTTTGCAATTACTGAAATGGAGAGACAGCGTTTGATTGTCCCACAGCAGTCAAGCAACATATTCAGCTGGGGTACAGCAGCACTGCTGCACAATGCTGACTTGGGTACGGGTGTAGTTAAATCAAATTGTACTTTAAAGGAGGCCCAACACAAATCTCCTGGGACCGGGCAGTTTTAACTCTGCTGCAGATGGGAGGGGGAAGTCAAAAAATAAGTGGTTCCACTAACCAAGGGGTTTCGACAAATTTCTCACTTGTTACTGACTGGAGGTTTTTCTTTGCCATTATCGCCAAGTGCTTGCTCATGGGGGAATGCTGGGGTATGGGTATGCATCTCTTTATCGTTTCTTAACACAGAGTAAACTTACATGTTTAACCTGCGAGGACAGAGAAGACACAAAATCAATGTGGTGCAGGAATGAATCATGCCTGCAGGTGCAGGCAGGAGTGTAACACACACACTGTGGGAGGAGAAAAACTGAGATCAAGAAAATAATAAGAACACCAGGAGCAGTGACCTTGGTGGAGCTCAGTACTGTGTTAGTGCTGCAGTGTTGGTTTTATAGTCATTTTTGAAGTAACACTTAGTGGTGGTGTCATTTTCTTATATTGTGTCCCCTTCATGTGTGTTAATGGTGTGTACAATACATTCTAAACACATTTAAATATAATGTATACTATACATTAGACTCTATCCATATCGACTTTTTTTGTATCTTTGGGACTGCCATCAATCACTTTGTCTGATTCACTGAATTAAGGTATTCATATATTGTAAAATAGATTGTTAATATTCAGTTACCAGATGTTACACAACTTTAAAGGTAGCAGTAATACGGTGTTAGAGCTTGAAGTATTCAGAGTAGACTCCTCAGTGTTGGTTCTAAAACATTTAGAGCTCCTTCTACCGTTTGCGCTCTGATTTGTTCTTTTCAGGCATTTCTTGCCTTTTCTTACCTCAACTCACCCTCGTCTCTCTGTGCTCCTCCTGGACCGACCAACACAAATCCATCGACTGCTTTTAACTTCTATCTATGATCAGTATGACCCACAGAGAGGCAGAGGCCAGGACAGGCCATTGTTGCTGGCGTAGTTCTTCTTTATTTCTTACAAAGCTGCACATTCAAACTGAATAATCAACATCACATTTCAGATGAAAAGGTCAATGATGTAAGTAGTGAGTCTGTGTTTCTAAGGGCTTTTCAGAGAGAGAGTTTTGGGGCCACTGAAGATGATTCATGTAAGTCTCTGACCAGGCAGATGTTTCTTTTAGTGGATTTTGAGTAAAAGATTTTAAAAAATGACCCGAAACAACCAATTATGCAGCCTGAAGTAAAAGAAAATGTCATCACACACAGCTAAATCAGTTCACTTAAATTACTGTACAAACACATAGTTCCTCAGCTCTGGTGATCTGTAGCCATATAGATAGGTTTCCTTTGTTTTCCAGGTTTTGAGATATCAGTCTCAGAGATTTTTGCTGCCCCTTAAAGCATGCTGTCTACAGTTTTCAGAGGGACTATTTCCTCTGTAGAAAGTCGATACAAAACATGCTTTTTTTCCAAATCGCAGTGAATCAGCAACAGCAAGCAATAGCTAGTTAATTCAGGAGCTGCAAGAGCAGAGAGCAGCAGCAGGGTAGAAAATCAATTGTCATAAAGGTGGACGTCGAAGCCAGTGGAAGCCAGTGGTCAGTGTCAGCCACAGCAGTAAGTGATACAAATATCAAAACACAAGAGCTTGGCATTTACAGTAAATATTATGTGAAGGGCTGTGGAGATAGGAAGTTGGAATTCTACATGGGCCTAACTGAGAGCCAAATCCAGCCTGTTACATGTTTTCATGTTTTTGTTGCCAAGTTTTGGAGATGTCAGCCGGAGAGATTTCTGCCTTCTTTACAATGGCAGACGATGCCGACCTGCTCATCAGGAGCAATTTGGGGTTCAGTATCTTGCTAAAGGATACTTCGACATGCAGCTGGGGGGTCAAACCAGTGACCTTCTGATTACCGGGCGACCCGCTCTACCTCCTGAGCTACAGCCTCCTGTGAATGAATGCCACATACAGTGGCTGAATGTTATCAGTAACACCTTTAGCCAGGCTGCTCCTGGCTAATGTCTGGTCGCAGGAAATAAAATGGACAAAATTGGACTCAGGCAACGTGATGTCAGAGACTGTTTACAGAGGCCTGACTCCACCACAACATCCCTGATCAAGCTCTTGCCAACAGAGCACAGGACTACAGCGGGATGAGCAGTCACAAGCACGCAACACTTGTGACTGTGTTTACCTGATGTCGAACTTTTAATGTGAAGATGCCGATCATGTCATCACCACCATCTTGTGTACATTCACACAGACTTATTTCCTGGGTGTATACGTGTTTATGACTGTATATGTTATTTGTTTGTGTAGTGTGAAGGAGCAACAAACTTTCATTTCTTGATGCAACCCTGTGTTGCATAATGACAAATGAGTCACCTTGAACCTTGAACATGTTTACCTGTGCAGGCACTGCTGAGAGACAGTAGCTATTAGCTCATTCTGGTACAAAGCATCTTTTCTCTTTGTTTGAGATAAATGCTTTTGTTTTGTTGAGACCAGAGGCTGTGTTTTTGCTTTTTTTCTCATCCATCACTGACTCTTAGCTGGTTAGCTAATGCACCACATTGGAACTCTCTGTACCTTTCAGTCTTCTTCTGAAATAACCAGAGTGAGAAAGAGTGATATTTTAATACATTATATTTTAAAATAAACAAACCTGTCATTAACCTGAAGCTGAACACAACAACAAAATGTGTTCAGCCTGAAGCCTGACGCTTGATCTGGTCGGCACTAATGATTTCATGTCTCTACCTCAAACATCTGACATTCATTTAGGTTTGCAAAAACAGAAGGGACAGTGCCTGCGTGTTAGAAATAATCAGCAACGATTGGATTTAAGACACAGATTCAATTAAGGGGTCCATCAACAACGAATGCTAAAGTGTTTTATCAATGATTACACTCTAAACGTCAGTTGTGACCTCTGCCTGCAGGAGCTGGTTACTGCCTGGTACATCGGCTTCTTGGTGCTCATCTTCTCTTCATTCCTCGTCTATCTTGTGGAGAACAAGTTCAACAAGGAGTTTGCTACCTACGCTGACGCCTTGTGGTGGGGCACGGTGAGTTTGGAGACGGCCTGCCTTCAGTCAAGTTTCAGAATGGAAATGATGACTTTAACCGCTGTTTTCATTCTTATCACTGCTTTTATATCTGTAGATATCTGTTGGATTTCTTCACATCTACAGTCTGTTTTTAGCTGTTTTTTCTGCCAGCCAGAGAATTCAAAGTTACACTTCTTTGCATCAGAAGATTTTTACCTGATAAGTCTGCACTGTAATCACACTGCTTTGCATAGAGTCCTGCATTGGAAAGTGAAAATCGGCATCTTATTTTCTGCAGCTCAGTATGACTTTGCCTCTGGCCGACGACAGCTCCTCCATAAACATGATCCGTTCAGGGCTCCATTAACCACCATTTTCATACCAGCTCAAAAGAAATAATGGTGCCACATGACAGCAGCCCCCTTTGTCATGCAAGGCAATCAGAGGCTGAATGAAAGCTAATCCAGAGAGATCAGTCTGCCAAAACACAGAGGCAGATAGATGGATATGCGTCTAGATACTGTAGATAGACACAACAGACAGAGTACTGCAGGCAAGCAAGGAGCAAGCAGTGCCAACTCCAGTTCACAAACAGGTTTATTTGCTTCTGTCATTAAATAGTGAATACACTGCATTAAATGCTTCTCTTCAGGCTTTTGCTAACCACATGTTAATAGCTCTATTCAGTAGTCACAATTTGATGTGCTAAGTACCATCACCATGAATCATCATCACAGTTAACTCTTCACGGATCATCCTGATAGACTTAAGTAGGTCTTCACTGTAAGGAACAACGTGAACACCTTTTTTTATTTTTCACCCATAAAAAAATGAAATAAATGAAGACTTCAGCCGCAGGCTTTCATCAGTGTGATGGAACCAAGGCCATACAGACTCGCTCCTGTGAAGTCTACGCACAGGTCTGATCATTCTAATGTGATTGCACTGCCAGAAGGCATCATTTCATATCACGCCTAAGTAGCTGAACTGGAGCAGTATACAAAAGAAAAGCATGCAAATATAATACATAATCAAAGTAACCAAACAAAAAGAGGCAAAACTGAAAACATGAGCCTGTGTACAGACATGCTGTACAGCAAATGGGTTTCAAACTAGGCTGTTACCTTTAATCTAATCTAAAACATGTATATTTTCTCATTCACCACACTGACTGTTTAAAACATGGACTGAGCTTCAGGCAGAGATGGGGACTCGGGAACAGTCTCTGTTTCAGCAGGTCAAAACCCGAAAGCTGTTGTTATTAGTTGCTTATAACTGATACACTGAGCAGTGATAGATGATTTATTAACCACTGATTGGTTAGTTATAGACCTTTGATAAAGGGATTCTAATTAGAAGATGTTACCAGAAAGCAACATGTGTTTCAAGAAACAAATTCTGTCAACTCTTTCATGAGAACTTTTTTTATTAAAAATGATTGTTTATTGTTCTGATATTTTTGAACTTATATACAACAGTCTGGTTGGTGTAATATTCTTTCATCTGTATTCCAGAGCCTCAGTATGAGCATCACCCAGGAGCACATGATAAGTCATTTGTTTTCTCAGATCACCCTGACAACTATTGGCTATGGGGACAAAACACCAAAGACGTGGACAGGACGGATGCTGTCTGCAGGGTTTGCCCTCCTGGGCATCTCGTTCTTTGCCTTGCCTGCTGTAAGTCTGTGTTCTTTAAGTAAATCCTTCCTTTGTGAATTAACAGAGAGCAGCATTTAAACAGGAAGACCATGGTCAATTGATTTAATATGTTTTGATTGTATGCCTGTGAGTTTTACCTGAAGGGAATATTTACCTTAAGGAAGTACACAAATGTACAAGTATACATTTATTTTCTCTTCCATTACATAGATGAAGGGCTTTTAACTCAACTCAGTTTGAGTCAATTTGAGTCTTACTTTAATGAAAGATAACCTGGGGTGTGTTTTGACCTGAAAATGAATGTTCTTCTATGAATGTTTTGATGAACACTTGAACATGAATGCACATGTAGGTGAACAATGATATGATTTGTTCAGTTCAAACATGTGAATATCATAGAATCCATTTCTGAAAGTTTTCTCACAGCTCAAAGCCTCAATCTACTGAAAGCAGTACACAGAGATTCATTTGGTATAGTGCATTCTGGGAAATGCACTGATTAGCTGAGATGAGAAGATTGATGCTACTCTCATGTCTGTACAACTACAACTATGGTGCTATACAGCCAGGAGGCTATTAGCTTAGCTTAGCATAAAGTTAACCGAGCAAGCTTGGCAATTTCTCTACATCTCAGTAGCAAATGTATGTCTACTGACTGACTGGAGTGTATATACAGTATTTTATAATAAATATATAAATATATATTTGTATAACGCCTGTTACATAGTGATGCTCATAAGTTACGGAAGTAAAGGCTCAACTCCAAACCAGGCGTTTCAGCCAGTGCAGGAGCAGTGTTTTCTGTGGCAGAGAGTAACTCCCTTTGGCGTGGACTAAGAGCTTTTTCACTTTGCAGACCTTTTACATGCACGACAATGCTTCATAACACAATAAAGGAAAGGCAAAAACCCCAAAAGCATAATATGACCTCTTGTATGTCTTTTTAAAATCAACACAAACAGAAATCTAGAACCGACAATTTGTGGATTTGAAAGGAGGTCCACACACACTGTGTGCAGTATGTGGTGTGTGTCAGACGAGTGCACCATCTCTTTTGTTGAGAGTGAAGTCTGATTCTCTGCAAGACAGAGAATAAGAATGTTTTCCAAAATGTCAAATTATTCCTTCTCGCAAAAAAGCTCGATGATACTTGTGAATCTTTGACATACACACACATCCAGTATTTATTCCTATTAATATCATACAGGGTATTCTGGGCTCAGGCTTTGCCCTGAAGGTCCAGGAGCAGCACAGACAGAAGCACTTTGAGAAAAGGAGGAACCCAGCCGCCTACCTCATCCAGGTAAAGCAGAGAGCCTGCTCTTTATGTTTCTTTGACCCACTTTACTGTTTTTGCGTTGGATAATTAAGACATTGTTGAAGTATTGTTGCTGTCACTCAAACGGTTCACCGCTTAAACTGAATGCCTGAATATTAGAAAAAGTGTTTAAATGGTTTTATCACTGTCCAGTTTCTCTTCCCCACCATGGACTCTATGAAACCCTGGTACTGGACAATAAAAAGCACATAGTATGTAGCTTCACCCTGTGCAGCCCTGTGTCCCCTGGTCCTCACTGTGCAGTAAACTCTTTAATCTCTGGGAGGTTCCTTGCTCCTTCCAGACTCTCCTGTGTTTAAGCCCAGAAATACCAATACAGCAAAGCCACTCCTGCCACCCCTCTCATGTCTGCTTTACACATTTCCTCCTTCTCCACCTGGTCTTCACACACACCGTTTGTTTCATCCGGAGTATCAGTGGTGCCGACCTCACATTGTCCTCCACATGCTTCCTGTTCTTCCCCTGCCCTCTCACCTTCTTTCCTCCCACTTGCTTCACCTTTCTTCCTTTTTGGCTTCCCCCTCCCATCTTATGTTCTCTTCTCCCCCTTCACGGCCCTCTGGTCTCCTCCTCATCCTCATCCTCCTCCTCCTCCTCCTCTTCATCCCGTCCGTCCTCATGTTGTACCAGGCTGCGTGGCGTTATTACTCCACCGACAGCACCAGGCCCTACCTGGATGCCTCGTGGCAGCACTATGAGAGCCTCCTGCCTTCCCACAGGCATGTATCCATGCCTGACCTCCGCCCAACAGCAGACGTGTGACACACATGTTTTTTGGTTTCACTAATCAGCGTTTTTGTTTGTTTTCTCTCTGCTCTCCTCATCCCCTCCCCCCTCTTCCTTCTTACTCCCCCCTCTTCCTTCTTACTCCCTCCTCTGCCTTGATTTTGTTTTGTTTTTATTTTTAATCCTTTTGATTTATCTTTTGTTTTGGTGGGGGGGTTCTCCTCTTTTTACTATTTTCTTCCTCCTGGTTTTGTGTATTCTGCATGCAGTGTGTTTGGCGTAGTTATGCGGCTGATGAGAACTCGGTTTCCATTGCTACCTGGAAACCTCACTTGAAGGCGTTGCATACCTGCAGCCCTACAAAGTAGGTACAACTATGGCAGCTGGTCTCTGTATTTGGTGTCTGTGCATTGGTCTTCTTTTTCCTGTACTTCAGTGTACATTTTAAGTTAAGATATCATTTCCTTTTTTCCCCCTGCTCTGTCTTACTGTTTAATATATCTGCCTTTATTTCTTAAAATATGAAATATGCACTGATTTGCTCATTTTCTGTTTCTTATGAGCCATCAAAAAGACTGATCTTTTCTAGGCTCCATTAATCTCTAAAACCCTTCATTTTGCTGCTTTGATATACATTTTATCCATCCACAGCATTCAGAGGCTGATTTATGTTTGACACTCGTCCTCACATTTCCTAAGTGTTTCTAACTACGTCCCCCACTATCTAACATGACACATGGAATTCCAGTTAGCAACAACAGCTAGTAGCGGTGATAACACAAACCCAGACTCCACAAAGTTAGCTAGTTAGAAATGAATTATATGTGGCCCAAACCATCAAAGGTCAGCATCGGTTAAAAAGTAGCAGGGTGCTCCTTACAAAAGAAAAAAAGTTATGTTAGCATTAATGACATTCCTGCTTTTTGCTGTAAGGCACAAGTTCAAAGCACAGAATCTAAACTTTTATCAGTAAAATATCAGACACTAGATGTATATATACAAATCCCCATCACAATTTTTATTTTTAGCGAAAAAAAAAACTGTTACAATAATGACAACGTGACATATGATGGGATCTGTACCGCACCCAGACATGTTTTCTTTTATCTGGAGAACAGGACTGGTAGACCAGAATATCTCTGCAGCACTGTAGTACTGTATTATAAAGTTAAACTAGTTTCTGCAATTTGGATATTGCACTTGACCATAATGTGATTTTTGATAATATTGGGATAAGTTGAGCAAGCTTAGTTTTCTACCCCATGTGCAAATTATGATGAAATCACTCTGAAATACATCTATAGAAACTGGAAATATTGGGAAAAACCTCTGCAAGGTCAAAATGAACTTCATCTACAAACACACACTCTGAAGACACTACCTACAGTGATTAAGTGAACAGATATTCAGTCACTAGGACACTACCTTCTCTTGCTTCCTTAGCTTGCATTGATCTGCATGTTTGTGCTGAGCCTGTTATTTGTTCAGGTCTATTTTCCTGGAATGCTTATTATTGATTGATGTATCGCTACCCTCAAATCTTCTGCAACGGTTTCTGACAAAGCCTTTAGAGGACCGTACCGGTGTGTATGCAGGTTTGAGCCTTAAAGACCCCAAGATTTTGCCCACCATTTCTCAATCCAGGCTGTTGTTGTTTTTTTTATATACTTACAAATTCCATAATTCAACATCTGTACAGTATAATAATCATCAATCATTGTCAGTCATACATTAACATTAAGGTAATGCAAGTAATGCAGTTACGGTTTAAAGTGATATGACATAGGCATAAGTATTTTATAAAACAAATGTTACTCTGACAGTGCAGACTGGATGTTGTTTGTTACATTACTGAAACAAGTTTCAAGAGTCTGCTAACAGATTGATGCATTCAGATTCCTGAAACAGTGTTAAGCAAAGTCTGTGGTTTGTAGCATCCTAAATGGGCTAAAACATGCAAAAGCACCGGTATGGTTCTTAAAGCACAGTGTTGACACTGACATACTATGAAAAGATGCTCTCTAATATATTGTTTTTTCTTCTTCTCTTTTGTGAACTCCAGGAAGGAGCAGGGGGAGTCAACCACAAGGTTTGTGACTGTTGTTCCACTTTACATTCACTGTCTTCCGTTATGTCATAGCTCCAAGGAAAGGCTGGGTATCTAACCTAAGTACAACCTGACAAAGACAGCAAGTTGTGTTTTGGATTAGTTCCAGAGTTTTATTTATTTATTTATTTTCAATTCCAGATTTGATCTCAGCTGAGGTTGTGTATGGCTGCTTGTGTATAAGAACACTTTAAATTTAAGTTTGGCTTCATTTATAAAGGGAAAGAAAAGTTTTTGTAGAAAATAAATTGTTTACAATTTAAACCTGCATTTATTGATTTTTGTGGCAGCACAACAGGCTGTAAGCACAACAGTAACAGTAGTTGCCTTGTAATACATCCAGCAGCCTTGGAGCAAATTTAGGCACGTTTATAGACGCCTGGGGAAAGTAGCATTCTCTCAGACTTTGCTATGTACATCAGCTCGTAGCTAATATTCTGTCTCTGTGTGCCGGGCATGCAGACAGTGGGTTTACAGACCCTTTTCTGGTTGATGAGCAGTTCAGAGCAGTGAGAGAGAACAAACAATGGTAAAGTTGCCACACTGACCCCTTTAACATTAAAGAGTCTTTCTTCATTATTAAATGATATATATATAATTATACTGACGAGTGCGGCTTTAAAGGGACAGAGCAACCACAAAAGCTCCTATTGAAATGTATTTTGGTCCTTTGAGCACTACAAGCCGAGTGCCATCTAGTTCCGTTATATTCAAGAGAAGGCAGACATCTCCATGGCTGATATCTTCAAAACTAGACACCTCACACAAAAACACTCCACAAGATGGATTGATGGTGAACTGTCACTTTAAAGTAAGGTAGCAAGAAGATGTCTGTCTGAGGATTTTTCTGGAAACAGTATCAAGCATTACAAAGACTATAAAGACTCCTGTTGCTCCACTTCTGTGTGAACTGCACTGTCACTGAGAGGGTCAGGGCCTTCTCACTAAAAGGTGTTTAAGGCTGTGGGTAATGAAATGTGGACCTGTTAATGACGAGTCTAGCTAAAAGCACCGTCGATGACTCATTGTTTTATCTCTCCGCTTGGTGCTATCTTTCTTTTTTTATCACTTGTTCTCGTCTCTAAAACATACAGATGCTGAGGCACTCTTATTGAAGAAATCATTCACACAGCCGCATACACACACTATTGTTCAACCATCCTCTTGCCTCAGGTATCTAGCATGCAAAGAATGTGAAAAGTCAAGAAAGTTAATAACCAAATGACAGGTTGAGACGAGAGGAGAGGAGAGGAGAGGAGAGGAGAGGAGGAGAGCTCCAGCCTCCACCTATGCTTTATGTTCTGTCCGACTCCTCGATTAACATCTCCTCTGCGGAGCTGGAGCGGAGGTTAAAATCCACACGGTACAGTCCAAGTGGAGCTGCCTTACTTTATTTATTAGCCAGATTTATGTATTAATCTTCAGAGTAATATATCACAGAAGTGTAGCAACAAAATTCAACTATACAGATTACATGAAAAGCCCAAAACAGATCTACATGTTAATCCCCCTCAAGCAACAAGCGTCTATCTAAAGGTCACTGGACTCACACTGGTGACTCAGGCAATTGTTGCCATGGCTCATGGAATTCACACAGTTAAATGAGGGATATCGACATGAAGTATGTGAGTCACCGATGTGCTGCCTTTTTCAGATGGTGCTGTGGATGTTCATTTCCCTCTACAAAGCTCAATTGCCTCTGTTCTGCTGCCTCTAAATGTCAGTGGTCGACATATTGAACAGAAACTCGGCTATATTACTTTATACTTCATGGCCTTCATACACACAAGTATAAATGCTTTCACATGTCAGGCATGTAACTGACATGTGAAAGCATTCAGGTTGACCTCACGTACACCAAAATGAGTACAAAGCAGGGTCAAAGACAAAGGTTAAAGGGAAATAGGGGTTAGTAAGCGCTTTGTTTCACCAAACAAAACGTTCAGGGGTAAATATTTTCCTTCCTCTCTTTCTGCATCATGTAACACATTACCATATTTCTATCTCCCCTTGATCTTTTAGTAAAATTGATAGTAATAAACAGAAGCTACTGAGGAGGCGTACCACTCGGAAACATAGGTACACAGCGTTTCTGCTCCCCTGTTACATGACGTTTTTTATTTGGGAATGCTGACTAATTCTTGGTGCATGGGTATCTGTAGGAGGCTGTGCAGCCACCGAGAGAGACGAGTAATTAAATATTTGAAGGGAGACATCAGTCGGCTTTATAGTAACACACTCTCTCCGCCTTTGTTTGATCTTTGCCTGAGCAATGCGCTACTTTCTGCCTGTTGTGATTATTGGTCTGAACTGCATTAGCTCTCAGAATGCTAATACCAGATTTAATTCTCAATAGCAGATCCTGAAAATAATGAACATTTGTAAGCTTTGTCCTGACCGTAGGGAGATCATTTTAGAGATCATTCAATGAGCATTATTTCTTTTCTTCACACAGTATTGCATCTAAACTATCTATCATGCTCCTCTCCCCATATCTCAGATACAAACTTTAAACACTATGGTACTAGTGATGACACAGTGCTGTCACTCAAACACACACATCATGTGTCTCTATACAAAACACAAGATACAGTAGGTCTTGTGATGTTGTATATAATTTCTTGTCAAAAAATCCAATGAAAAGACAAAAACCAGCATAACAAGTATTGCCATGTAGCCAAATTCTGATGTCTCTTCTTCCTCTGTGCTGTAGAGATCCATTGTTGTCCAAAGACAAGACAGTGAGCCACAGCGTTACACTGTGTGACATGTTTGTTCATTAACATGAACATGATCACTGTCATTTATTTTGGCTCAGTTTGGTTGATGGTAGTCCTCACTTGTGCATCAAATGTATATTAATCTGAAAGTATTCCCATACAAATGCACTATTTACTACTTCAGAAAATCATTTTCAGTGTCCTTTTTAAAAACGCAGCTGTCCACTTTTGAGCATTTTTTAAGATGAGCTGCTTGAGAAGGAACCTGCAGACAGGGTTGAGAAGTCAGACAGCACTGGGAATGTTGGTTTTGGTCTTCTTATTAGATTTGCTAACAATAAGAAAAATATAAACACGTTAGGTTTAAAACTACACATGTTGAATTCAGTATACAGCACCACTTCCAAATGCTTGACACTTGTGCACTGCCTTTGCATGCAGTCATTATATACAGTACGTACCGTATAGCTGCATAAATACAGAATCTGGCGTTCCCTCACTTTCTTTACATCTGAACTCCTGTCCCCTAATCTCCGCAAGTAATTTTCATTTATTCTCTTCCATAACCTCACCCTTTCATGACATGTTACTTATGTGTCACTTAAATGCTTCTGCTTGAAATGGTGATTTCCTTGTAGGGTATGGTATGGAACATTTCCTATTCTCAGTAGTTTTTAACAATATCTCTTTTAGCAACTTGCTAACCAATTTTTCAACCACAATCTCATATCGCTATGTTGGTGTTGTTCCTAGAACATCACAATTAATGTTGGTCGAGAACCATCATTGCAACTGACCATTCACACTTTTGTAATGGCATAGCAAGTTATCCTTTCTAAGACATGTTTAACGTTGTGAAAGAGCAAAGTTGAACACAAACAATGTTTTCCTAAACCTAACCAAGTACTTTTGTTGTCTAAACCTAACCAAGTACTTTTGTTGTCTAAACCTAACCAAGTACTTTTGTTGCCTAAACCTAAGCAAGTATTTAAACTGAAAAGGAATGGAAAACAATAAGACAGCTTAGTGTAAAATGTGTACAGTCCAAAAATATGTTCCATGAGCCCTGGTCTCCTAAATGAGATAACTACACTTAACCCATTCAGTCACAACAGCTTGACGGGTCCTGGAGTAACATTAATTTTGATGTTCCAGGAACAACACCAATAGGATTTGCAAAGCTATGACATCACAACAGCGTGATTGTTGAGTTGCAGTGATGGTCCTGGGACAACATTAATTATGATGTTCTAGGACAACACTAACACAGTGATGTCACACTTGTTCACATAGAATAAAATACTGAAGCTTGTTCAGGGGCCAACACATGACAACATGCACACATCAAGGCACAAACTAAAACATACAGTCATGCCTCACACCTAACCTGAGCATGCATTTCATGTAAGGCACCTGCTGCAATGCTTCGATGCATGCTAGTCATTCTCCATCTTGCCCTGCAGCCCTTCACCCTTACATTAGCAGATAAAGTTCTGAATGATGACTGCTACATGATCAGTTGGTGCATATTTGCCAAAAGTCTTGGATAATTTATGTTGTTGCCCTAAAACTTGACTCATCATAAGTTATCTTTGCCTGTCTATCATTTCACTCCTCACAACATGATTTCCTTCTTTCGTCTCTTCACTCCAACTCCCCTCTGTACTGCTGTTCATCCCCATTTCACTCTACAGTCAGAAGTTAAGCTTCAAGGAGCGGGTGAGATTGGCCAGCCCACGAGGTCAAAGCATCAAGAATAGACAGACGTCATCAGTGAATGACCGTCGGTCTCCGGTGGCTGAGTCTGGGACAGAGGGCACCAGCCCTGCCAAGGTACAGAAGAGCTGGAGCTTCAACGACCGTACACGCTTCAGACCCTCACTCCGCCTCAAGAGCCAGTCCCGCTCCACCACTGACAGTGAGTGACTCTGTCCCATTATTCCACGTCATACAAATGTTTGACCTTTATTTACCTTGATTTATTTGTAGTAATAGCGTGGGTGCATCCAGAGTTACTCTCTCAGTATACAGCACTGAGTACCATACCAGCATTGAATTAAATGAAGAGTAGATTTTTAGTGCAGCTGAATAGAAACAAATCACAGAAATCACATACAAAATATCTTAAAGGAACAGTTCAACATATACTTTCTTGCCTTGACTTAGATGAGAAGATTGATACTGCACTGGTTGTCAGTTTAATATGAAGCTACAACCAGGGTGGGTTAGCTTAGCTTAGCATAAAAACAAGAAATAGCTACAGTAGCCTGGCTGTGACTAAAGGTTATAAGGATTCTCCTATCACCTCTAAAGCTCACTAATTGACATTTTGTTTTTGTTTTTGTTTTTTATCCAGAAAAGAAAAAAAAAAAGTCAAAACAACAAATTGTGGTTTTATAATAGTGGTACTATTTTTACCTTTGGACAGAGCCAGACTTGCCATTTCCCCAAGTTTCCAGTCGTTGTGATAAGCAAACTGTGTTCTGGCTGTAGCTTCATATTTAGAAATGACAGTGATATCAATCTTTTCGTCCAACACTCAGAAAGAAAGTGAAAAGCAATGTTGAACTATTCCTTTAAGTCCAAACATGACTACACAACTAAATTCCCCAGTTTCACTACATGGGTTTAATTGAGGTGTATTGACTGACCATCCAACCCACCAGAACTGGTTTTGCTCACTAATTCAGACAGCTGAGTGGAACGCTAATGGTTGTTTGAACTTCCTTCCTTTGGCCTAGCAGTGCCAGCCGGGCAAGCCCTGCTGGGTAACAGCCAGTTGGAGTTTGTGGGTGGACTGCTGGATGGATGTAAGGTGGGAGTGATGTACGCCAGCAGCCATATGAGATGTCAGAGCCAGCCAGCTGGCTGGGGCTTGCTGGTGGAGAGGAGTCAATAACCAAGCTAGCCAAAACCAAACTGCTTTGCTGGTTATCCATGCTCCGTCTGATTGTTCACTGTCACTGACATGTCTGGCTAGCTCACAGTTAGAAGATGGGAATGATTTCCCTTTCGTTGTGACTAAATCTGAAGTGAAAAAAGTTATATTAATGGAGAATCTATGTTGGTCACTCTCTATCGTAAAGACTTTATATATATAACGTAATATAAGCACATGCAGGTCCTACATGCTGTGACCTATCGAGTGATGATGATCCAAGGCCATTTAGCACATTTGCTTTAAAGAACATGGAGCTCACTCTGCCAACCAGCTTTTGCACTGTAACCTTCTGCATACCTCCTGTGGGTGTTGTAGCTAAAGAAGCCTGCATTGTCACAAAGTTGCATTGTTATATATCTGCAGGCACACCAGAAACCTGTTCTTTACCACTGTCTGCTGTTCCAGACAGCATTGATCTTTCTCTTTATGATTTTATCACAACAATCTTTGTATCTGTGTCTTTCACTCTCAATTCAGTTCAGTTGATTCCAGTCAAATTCAATCAATGTGTTGGATGCACTGTTGAAACCCAATTAATCCACAGTATCAATCCCTCAATTATCAATGGACAACAAAATTAATATCCATTTAAACCCAAAACTTTATTGCAGCTAGATTTCTCTGCTTCAGGACACCCTTTCACCCTCTTTAGGCTGCACTAAAGAAAGTACTCCTTTGGTTTCCAGTATAAGAGATAGGGAAACCAGTTCTAGACGGATTAGCAATTGTTAGCTATTCTTAGCTGGTGACCAGCTGATCAAAACACATAAAATGGTATTTCATTCATACGGACACCGAAGCAGAGCTGCTGTAGAAGTTGGACACTGATAGAACAAGACATAAATAAGACAGAAGTGCTAATAAACTGTATATTTTAGAGCCTTAACAGCTTTTGATGCGCAGAGCAGCCATCTTGGATTTTGCTTCTGTAATAAAAACGATCTGATTTTATCCATCTTTGAAACTGAAGTTAGGATAGGACAAGCAGTTTTTACAGAATTTTGTCTATAATAGGCTCCCTTATCCATAACTACATGTAAACTGATATGTATAATAATAAGATATATATTAAGATCAATTCAACACATGCATAATGCATTGCCAGAGTCCCTATCTCAAAGCAATCTGTTTTTGCAGGTGACATAAAGTAATCTGATCAATGAACAAAATCTAAATCGCTCTCCTTTTCTGTATCCTCTCTCCTGAGCAGCTGACTCCAATGTGGCCGGGGAGGATGGCTTCGATGATAAGGGCTGTCACTGCGAGATCTCAGTGGAGGACTTGCTGCCCTCGGTCAAGTCTGTCATTAGAGCTGTCAGGTGAGGCAAAGCAAATGAGACTTTCTCCTTCAAGCCAACTAAGAATGTATTTTTCTAGGGTGCTGTTTAGCTCAGTTGGTAGAGCAGGCGTCCCACGTACAGAGGCCTTGTCCTCGCAACAGCGGCCCCGGCTCTGAGTCCCAGCCTGGGGCTCTTTGCTGCGTGTCATTCCCTCTCTCTCTATCATCCTGTTTCCTGTCTATCCATAAAGGCCAAAAAAATACTAAAACAATAAATAAATGTATTTTTCTCTAGTCATGGTGACTCTGATTGCAGCCCCCTGCCTTCTACCAGCCCTCCTGACTGACAATGTTCAGGGGGTTAAAGTGACTGGAAGATTTTTTTTTGGTATTATTATTTATTTTTAGATCATCCTCTCCAGCTTTTAGTTTTGTTGATTAAATGTGCCGCGATATTTGTTACAGTTAATTATTGTGTTCATGGAAATGTGTAAAATAACTGGAAGCAGCCTCTCAAATCATAAAATCAGAGTGTATGCACGAGGTGAACCCGCCTGTGTAGGCACATCATACTGTCTGAATAATGCGCTCTTTAAATAGACTGCGCCTTTGACTTTAGAGCAGCTTTTTGTTCGTCTATGGCGCTTTCACTTTCTGCTGCCTCAAGATAGCAATCAGCCATCTGTGTACCTGATCACACCTCATTTCAGACCTGAAACTAGCAGTGACACTTGCACTGCGTTGTGCATCCCCTTGCACCGAGCGTAAGATGGAACCCTTTCTGTCTGTGTCCTAAAATAAACAGCTGCAGTGATAACAAATACTGTGAGTTTGGATTGAACCAGCAAGAATTTGCTCTTCATTTTGGAATTAATTACATGAATTATGGTTCAGCTGTGAAAATTGTAAAATTTAAATAAAAGATTGGATTTAAGGTTTATATTGTAGCTTTTAATGTCAGGTTTGACTTTGAGTCTACACTCATATTTACAGTGTAATTAAAGATTAATTCATACGGCACAACCCACTTGAGTTTTACAGCAAAATGTATATCTCTATAGCAGAACTGAACAACTTAACAAACCTTCTGCCATTGTTGCATTTATACTAATGCTGAAATATCTTATTCCCATAAGTGGGTGCTTGCAAAATGTTGTCAGTGAAGTCCTCAGTGAGTAAACCTGAGTCCTGAAATCACCTGAATTCATGCTGTAATTGAAGCTGCCTTTTCAAAAACTACAGCCAACCATCACCATTTTGGTCAGAACGGCTCCTGTTATTCTGTTAATATATATTAAAGACTTTGATCTGATTATTATTACTGATGTATGAATGTGTAAAGAGCATTTTGCTGTGAGTTGGTTGATGTGGAGCTCATTTCAGCCTGTCTGATATATCAGATATAATTGACTCATGTAATTGGCTGATATTGACGGATCACAGATGGCATAGAGAAGTATCAGCGTTAATGTTGTCCAAAATGTGCCGATGTGATTTCTTCTTATTATTTTATTTTATTTTATTTCACAGAGCATAATGCAGGAACACATGCCTTTGGTACTTTATAATCATACAAATCCCTGTGAAGTTTACTGATTGCATTTTGGACAATAATGTTTATGGTTTAACTGTAAAATAAATAGCTAACATCTGTTACTCTGTTACTTGTTGGGCAGTTAAATTTGAAGCAATACTTGATATTATAAAAGCATATCATAGGTTTGTATGGAAACTCTTTCTGCAAAGCAACAAAAATGATTAATGTAGTGAAATAAAAAGTATAGTAATTCCCCCTGAAACTGTACTTCAGTACACTTCTTGACTTGCATACACTGTATGCTGTACTTAACCTCTAGTGTTATCAAGCCATATAGGGTTTCTTTCTTCAGTTAAAAGCAATAAAAGCAGATCACAGTGATCCCTGATTCTGCAAAGACATATTCCTGTTTCGTTTTTAAGTGCACCCTTAAATGTTTTACTTTGGCATCTACTTTTTAGAAGTTCGGTCATGGTCCCATAGTTCCTATTACCCAAATGGTATTCAATTTATCTCAGTTGAGAGCGACTGAAACGAGCCCACAGCTTGATTGGCCATAGAAAAAGATGGCTTCACACAAACACTCACTTCCACTTTACTATAAGACCTGTCCTTGCTGATCCCGTCCTCTCTTCACTTGAGGACTCAGTAACTCACACATTCTGCCGATTCCCTTGACTTTAGCCTTCAGACTCCGAAGGTGCACATACTAAGAGAGCAGCTTTTGCAGTGTGATTGTTTTACACATTTTTGAACAGAGTTCAAATAAGCGGCTACAACCTCCCTGGATGTTTTTTGCGGTGAAGTGATTGTTCAACTGATCTGTTTGCATTGGTGTAAAGAAACAGGTAGTTGGCAGACAATCAGACGTTTAGAGCTCCTTTAAAAACAAGGTATGCGTTGAAGTGTTTTTACTGACCGACTGAATGTGTACTTACTGTATAAGTGCTCCACCCTTTGGCTAATTTATGCATTTCCCTGCTGTTTGTGCAGGATAATGAAGTTCCATGTAGCCAAGAAGAAGTTTAAGGAGACGCTGCGTCCTTATGATGTGAAGGATGTGATCGAACAGTACTCTGCCGGTCACCTGGACATGCTGTGCCGCATCAAGAGCCTGCAGACCAGGTGGGACTGACTGCATCAGCTGACAGTTAATTCCACTAGTCTTTGCTGTCTAACTAGAGCTGTGTGACCACACTGTAACTGATTCATCTCTGTCTTTGGTGTGTATGTGCGTGTATGTGTGTATGCATGTATTCGTGCACCTGAACTCCTATACATGCATGGGTATATTTGTGTGTTACGCTGATGGTTGTTTATGTGTTTGTTCTTTGCACTTTGTGATTTTGTATGTATGAATGTATGTATGTGCATGTGTACCTGTGTGTGTGTGTGTGTGTGTGTGTGTGTGTGTGTGTGTGTGTGTGTGTGTGTGTGTGTGTGTGTGTGTGTGTGTGTGTGTTCCCTCTGCTTCCCTTGTAGGCTGGACATGATAATAGGCCCACAGTCCCTGAGCAGTCGAGCCAAGACCTTTTCCTCCCCCTCCCTGCCTGTCTATTACAGCCAGGGCAGAAAGAACTCCACCCAGGGGTCAGAATGCCCTCCCTCTGTCCTGTACACGTCACATGGGTTCAGTTCACGTCTCATTCAGTCAATTCAGCTGGTTCTTCTTAAAAATATGAAGAAAATTATATCTTATTTTTAAGACAAAGACAAGAGTTACTTCTCTGAATTGACTAATCAGGAAGTGAAGTGAAACCCTTCTTCACGTATGTCGGTCATGAACTTCTCTTTTCTCACACGCTTCTTTCTTGGGTGTGAAGTCATTCACAAACCGAACACTAACAAGACTCAACAATATATTGACTTTGGTTTTGGCAATCGCTCTGTGTTTATCTGATGAGACATTCTGGTGAACTCTAGGAGATGATGGGAGCTTGCAAGCTGATAACACATAGAACACAGAAAGATCCTCTTCATTCACACGGGTGGAACAAGTGCAACGCTGTATGCCTGCTTGCCATTGCTGCAGCAATGCTGACCCCTGTTGATGGTGACTGTTAACTGAAACTGCTGCACGCACTTCACACTGTATCTCATACAGGAAGTGTTTTGTGTATTGTTGTAAAACTCCATGTCCACCAAGTGTTTTTTGTTTAGTTTTTAACCACATGTCGTGGTCTTCAGACAGAGCAGATGAGCAGGAGTTTGCTTAGTTGTCATGGTGATGAAATCACATGACCAAAGTGATGGTACCAGTTAGCACTTCTGGGGCAGAGATTTTAACTCTTCGGTTCTCCATGACAACTGCACAACCTCCATTTGTTTGGATCTCTGATGAAGAGTGATGATGAGACAGTAATCTTTAAATAAATACCTGACGCAAACATAAATACCACATTTCCATCCACGTTTCATACATTCTTTGTGTTCACATAAGGTTTGACTGGCGCTCTTTTACTTACGTCATGGAGAATTAACATCCAGACTATTTATCTCTGTGTGTCATGAATGGAATCACATGTTCATTTCTATTTTCTTTTGCTGATTTTCTTGAAATTCCAAAGAAAAAAAAAAGATTTTGGGGAATTTCTTATTTATTATTTGACCCATTCAAAACACTAAAAAGCACACACACTCAGACTGGTTTGCTGTTGGAGGATCTTGTCAAAGCTGTAATCATCTATTTCTCCAAAATGTTGCTGGCTTTATTGCATGATATTGCCTTGGTACCCCTGCCCTTTGTTGAATTTAACCCTGTTCATTAACAAGTGACTGTATTAACCAGATTCTACTGAACTTCACTGGATTAAGCAGGAATAGAGTTTATATAAGTGCTGAGTTTATCCACAATCAGATAAAGTAAACTTTGTGTTGTGGCCTGTTTGATTCACATTGGTAATGTTTTCTCCTCCAGCACACACTATTCCCTTAAATCCAGCGAGGAAGTATAACCTCTCATATGCCTTTATTTGTTGTAGAACAAAATGTGCTTCTGGTAATCTGTCAGTAAGCTGCAGTTTCCTTCCTCTCTGTGGGCTGCCTCATGGATTTCTACTCTGTCATCTTTTTTCTTCCTATCATTAATGTCTAATTGTGTTTGCATGTGTGTGTGTGTGTGTGTGTGTGTGTTCCAGAGTGGACCAAATCCTCGGGAAAGGCCAGATTCCTCTGGATAAGAAGATTCGAGAGAAGCTGCTGTCTGATGGAGATATTTTAGAGGACATGAGCATGCTGGGTCGCGTCTGTAAGGTGGAGCGGCAGGTCTGTGTTCAGCTTCTTGTTTTATGAGATGAGTTTGATAAAGTTAATATAAATTCTGAGTGAATTATAAATATTAAACTATTATTTCAAGTGTAAGGGATGTAAAGATAACTGTCAGCACCTGGTTGTCACAATAGTTTAGTCACAACTACTGTTGACTATCCCTTTCATTTTGGTCTTTTTTGTGCATGGCAGCAGTAACAACCTTATTTATTTATTTTATTTTATTTATTTTTTCTCATTAAAAGTGCTGCTTGCAGATTTTGAAACCTACCATTTTTGGCTCCTCTCAGTGGCAGTGGCAAAAACAACACTTTAGTAGATAGCAATGCATGCTGCTGTGTTATTATCTGTTGCGCAACTTTTTTGTTACTTTTTTGTTAGTACAAAATTATGAATATCCTCCAGGAAAGTGTGCGTGATCATCCCCATACTCAAATGTCACTTCTCCCCACCCTGTAGATGTTATAACCTCATCCAAAACTTCTACATATGTCTGCTTTAAAATGCCTTCCTTCCTTACTGTTTATCTCTTCATAATTTCTTATTGTTGCACAATTCACTCCTGTCCTCCCTTTCTCTCCTCGCAGGTCCAGTCGATTGAATCCAAGCTCGACTCCCTGCTTGATATTTATCATCAGGTTTTGCGCAAAGGCTCGTCTTCAGCCCTCACTCTCTCCTCACTGCCTCTGTTTGAGCTGGAACAGACTTCTGACTACCACTCCTCTGTCTTCAGCAAGGACCTGTCCTGCTCCACCCAGGTCAGCAGCAGCGGAGTGCCTCCCCCTGGTGGTTGTGCCACACGCTCCTCCACCAACTCCCATCTCTCCCAAGGAGGGCTCCATCTCATCCTGGCACCACCCAACGAGCTCAATCTCAATCTTAATGCCTCCTCTTCCACGCCCCCCTCTGGCCTCGCATCCTCCTCCTTCAGTCCATCGCCGCTGCCTCATCACCATCATCATCGCCACCACCACCACCATCCTCACCATCCCCACTATCATTATGCCCAGGCTCAGGCCACCTCACCTGAAAGTGGCACAGATGAGGCTGTGGGGATCTCTCCACCCATCCTGACCCCAAATAGTATCAGCAGTGGCGGGGGCAGAGATGGAGGGTTTCCTCTTCTGGGAAGGCTCCCACCTCCACCCCCTACCAGCCGATGTGGGGGCCCAAGCAACTTGCCACAAGCGACCTCCACAGAGGCATCCCCTGACATGGGGGACTTTTGCGGAGGTTTCAGGATGCAGATGGCAGACAGCAGTGTGGTGGAGGACCTTGGCCTTGGGTTGGGGCTAGGCAGACTGGGGCAGCAGCTACAGAGCAGCACCAACAACAATGGCAGGATAAACACTCAGGAGGGGGGCTCCTGGAGGAGACATATGAGCCTGGAGCTGCAGCCCGTGGTGCCTCCAGCCCTAGGCTGCTGCTCTGGCCCCAGCCAGATGGACCAAGGCTTGGGAAAGTCCATGTCAGTGCAGGACCTGATGCAGGCAGCCCCGGGGAATGTCCAGGATGCCCACCACAGCCACAGCCTCTCATCTCCAAGCCCCAGTACAAGCAGTGACTCCCATAGCTGTAGCCAGGACCCTGGAGGAGGAGGTGGTTTAGGCAGGAGCGGTGGAGGCGGATGGGGTGAGGAGGACCTCTTTATCAGCGACAGGGAGATAGAGACGCAAGGATTTGACTTCCTGTCACTGGGGACTCCTGAGGCCCACACCTACTCCTCGGAGCTCCTGAGGACAGGGAGTAGAGCCGGGGCAGGGTCCCAGGGCTCAAACTGTAGTCCGGCCAGCGGTCACGCATCCTCGCCCTCTGCTGGCAGCAGCGAATTGCTGAACATGCCGCACGTGCGGCTAAAATAAACTTGCCTACATGTTCAGAAGGCACGCAAATCTCACCTCGAATACACAGTTTTTATCCTTTTTGGATGGGAGTGGGAGGGTGGGAATACAACAAGGGGTACTTTTTTGTTTATGTTCATGTTGATCCATTTGATAAGAATCACAGTATTTTTATACAGGCTAATCACATATGGCATATCATTGCATGAGTTACTCTTTGATTGACAAATCTGAGATAAAAGATTGAGGCTTGCGTAAGGGAAACACATCCCTCAAACCTGAGACTTTGCCAACAACATTTGGTCCTGAAAGACAGTTGGTTTATATGTGACTTTGAGACAGAGCATGAGCACTGCATGTTTTCAGTCAAAGGTACTGAGCTTAGCAAGATACAGTTTACACTTGACAAAATAGAGAGTCATGGACACGCAACATTAATGGTGAAAAAAAAATAGGGCTTAATACTTAAATGTGCCCAAATACACGAGATCTGTAGCCTGTCTCTCCAATCACATGACAGGCGTCCATATTGAAGTGAATGTTACCTCACTATTGCTAAACTCTTTATTCTCTGTTCTTGTCACCGTTTCAATTTTATCTCCATACCATTCTCTCCATTTATAACCTTAAATTATATGACCTAATATATGACCTATGATTTTGGTTGCCTACAGTCTTTTTAAAAGTACCACACAAGGACCGTGACAGTGTTTATGGAGGTTTAAGTTCCTCAACTACAGATCTTGTATACCTACCATTTTTGGTAACCATTTCCACATGTGGGCAGTTTCATATTCTCTTTCTACAGTTTCAGACATCTACTGGGTTGCAATCATTGCCGTACAGTAAATGAGTTAGAAGACTACTGAAACGTGCTTGAGTTATATATAAACATCAAGAGTGGACATCTGTATCAATGTAACATGATCATTGTCCGGTTATGCAGTTTAAGCGCAGGTTGTTTTAATAAGTCTGAATTGCATTACCTCAAAACAATGAAGTCACTGTCGCAGAAATTACTCAAATTACTTGAAACGAGCAAGTTTGAAAAGTCGACTAACTAATTTGCATATGATACTGCCAACAACAACATTTGACAAAATGTGTCTGTATTTTTAGGAAACAGGCAAAAACATGCAAAACTGCAGGACTGGTCCTTTAATTTTTTCCCTTTTAGTTACACTCTGAATTGTTTTTCTGCCTCTTCGGAACTCTTGACAACCATTACTATAACCTATTACTGAGAGGTACAGCAGGAAAAGAGAAATGTCAGCGTTGCTGTTACTAATATTTGAACCCTTTTCAATCCAATTTCTGCCAACAGTCAGCTGTAGTATGAGGCTGACTGCACCATTTTCAAAGCACATACAGTACACGCATGTATACACCTGAATATGCACAAGTACAGCTAAGAATGCCCATTTATACACACAGCCAGCTGTTACGCCACGTGTCCTCTACACTGTGGAGGATCTTTGGTACAGTCCAGAGGACAGGAACAAGGAGCAGTTGTTGCTGATCATCAGATCAATTATGCACCAGTCAGTTGGTTCTCCAACTGATGACAGCCATAGATTGAAACACATCTTGAATGTCATTTCTTCATTTAAAAAACAGATATTTTGTCAGAATATGTGTGTCTTAGCAAAGCAAAGATATCTAACTTTGAATTGCATCTGGCTTTTTGCCACTCTGTTTCTACATGAAAGGAAAATATCTTATTTAAATCATGGTTGATGTCTGATTTTTTCATACAGTATAATGTGGGGTTATTTTTTGCTTCCTTGAAGTGGACTCACTGCAGAATGTACTCTTGTTGCGTGGTACAGAATCTGGTGCATCAGGTAAGGTTAAGTGGCTCTCTCTAAGCTGTTGAAAAATCATTGTAGCGCCACAAGCTGCAGGTAAATTCTATCCATAAAGCACCCAAAGCCTCAGTGGTGAATAATCACTCTTAGCAGTTCAGTACCTCAATGAATTCTTAAGACCCATATCAAAGACAGCAAGGGAGGCTTGGGGTCAGTTTGCTTTCAAGAAGTGGATTTTATGTTCCTTCATATATTTAAATATATTTTTGCATGAAGAGGTTATCATATCCAAAACTATAACTGAGAATGAATGCCATGTCATGAAGACTAATCACTATTTATGGTTCAAAATGATTGCATCAGGAGTAAACAGACCTCAGCTCAGATATGAAGTCTACAAAATGTACAGTGCATACAGTATATTGGTGCCTTGGTTTCTGTGGTACATAATCATCTCCATATCAACATTTTCCTGAAAAGTGCATTAGGTTCCTGCAAACAGAACTGTCTTCATTTTCTTTCCTTGTAAATGTTTTGACTTGAGGCATTTTACCTTTTTTTCAGAGATCATTTTGCTACTGGGCATAAAAAGGCCTTTGACATGTTAACATTCTGTCTCATTTATTTTAATTTATTTAAATTATGTGCACATATTTACACACTAGTAATATTCTCAGTTAGATTTATGAAGCCTGTAATGTAATGAAAATGCAAGTGAACTTTTGTTCTGATTCATCAATAAAGGAAATTCAATGAAAGGTGTTTGTTTTGCTTTCTCATCATATCCACTTAAACAGTAATGTTCTTGGTTTGGGTTTAGACTCGGCAATGATACCAGGAAGAAAGACATACAGTTTAAACATCTTTACTTTAATGAACACACAAATAACAGTGATTCAGGTGCATGAACATTAAACAGAGCTACTGTTTGGAGTTGTGAAGATTTCAGGTATCAGACAAAGACTTTGTCAACTTCTCTAAGGTGCAAACGGGGAACATGCAAGGCCAATTTGCCTCTGGACAGTTAGCATATCACTTTTAAAGCTATAACACAGAGCATTACATCAACAAAGACCAGGCAAAACAACATCATTGCCTTATTACTGGTGCTAAGCAGCTCAGTTTGTTGGCTAGATTAATGAGCAGCCTAATTCTAACTTCAACAGCGCACAACCAGAGAGCAGTAATGTACTGTTGTTGTATTGTTCTGCCACAAACTGAGAAACAGCAAAACCTACATATAACAGTGTGTTATCATGTTAATCACCAACAATGTGGTATTTATTTTTTTTCCTTCGTCTGCTTTTGCGATGCATTGTGATAATAGACCAGACGCTGACTATGGTGTGCAGAAGGTGTCTTCGGCCATGGTGAGCGCTTGGGGCAACAGCCCAGCACAACGTTCATTTGACCTTCTGGGCCTTCTGTGCGGACTTGGTAATCTTACCGCTGGTCGGGGCTTTCTTTTCCACACCTTTAATCACTCCCACTGCCACGGTCTGACGCATGTCACGCACCGCAAACCTCCCTGACAATGGATGATGGAAAAAAACATTTGTTATCTTCGATTACAATTTTACTTCAACCTGTCATTGAGGTTAGGGTGACAGTTAATCTTCGATTTAATTCACAATCACCCTGACTGAATCAACAAATTACACTGCTAGTTGCAGCTTGACCCACAAATAGAATACTTCTGCCTTACAGTAAACTTACCCAGTGGTGGGTACTCAGAGAAGCTCTCCACACACATGGGCTTGCCAGGGATCATGTCTACGATGGCAGCATCTCCAGACTTCAGGAACTTCGGGTTGTCTTCTAGCTTCTTACCAGAGCGACGGTCAATCTTTTCCTTGAGCTCTGCAAACTTGCATGCGATGTGTGCAGTGTGGCAGTCCAGCACAGGGGCGTAGCCAGCACTGATCTGACCTGGGTGGTTCAGGATAATCACCTGGACGAGAGCGGTTAATTCATGAGCAGAGGCAGAAACCTATTAACATGATGATTTTTAGGTCAGTATCTTGTTCAAAGCTAACTCCTGTATGCAGACCTGAGAGGTGAAGCCGGCTGCCTCCTGTGGTGGGTCACTCCTGCTGTCTCCAGCCACGTTGCCACGGCGAATGTCCTTAACGGACACATTCTTGACGTTAAATCCCACATTGTCGCCAGGCAGCGCCTCAGTCAGGGCCTCGTGGTGCATCTCCACAGACTTGACCTCAGTGGTCACATTGACAGGGGCAAAGGTCACCACCATGCCAGGTTTTAGGATTCCTGTCTCTACTCTGCCAACTGGTACGGTCCCAATGCCTGGCAGACAGAAAGATTAGAACGTCACAGTGTGTAATGGCAACTACTTGTAAAACAACTGCATGATTTAAACTAACAATTCGAGCTTCAATGACACGCATGATGATTTCGACAATACGGTGCTCTGAAAGAACAGACACTCACTTTAGGAGAAAAGGAGCCAATGGGAATTCTTTCCAGACCTCATTCAGTTCAGCTCTTTTTGTCACAAGGTGCTCTCATTCCCAAAATACTTTCAAAATATAGTACAAGTGACACATAATTGGAGCACTTCTTTTAAGTTTGTTCCACACCTACAAATTGCACTTCTCTCACCCTTACATCCACCCACACCAACACCACCCTCACCTCCAATCTTGTAGACATCCTGCAGAGGCAGGCGGAGGGGCTTGTCAGTGGGGCGCGTGGGAGGCTGGATGGCATCCAGAGCCTCCAGCAGTGTGGTGCCTGAGGCATTACCATCTTTACGGTTGATCTTCCAGCCCTTGAACCATGTCATCTATGGAAAGGAAGGAGAGGTTTGCTGTGTCTGCTTACAGCGAGGTGACTTCAATGGTTAGAAATAAATATACACACTGTCATTGTTTGGATACAAACATGGTACGTGTACTGATGTGTATTTATTGTTTACAATGCGGGAAACTTTTCATTTGTTTGCCTGTATTTAATCTGAAAATCACTGAGGGCTGGCCCTCTTTCACAATGATTTTTGTTGGACTTTTTGTTGGATTATTAAGATGCTTTCAGACAGTCACTGCAATATCTGCCTTCTGTATTTTGAGGCAGCAGAGTGTACCTCCTACCTGTCCCACCTGTGCACCACAGGCTGCTATCCACTCAGTATGAGCTAATTGGGGAGTTTTTCTTTCCTCAAATCGAGTGTCTAAGGACTGTTGGGGTGTCGCACATTGCACAGATTGTAAAACCCCCTGAGGCAATATTATTTTGGGATATATAAATAAAATTGATTTGACAGCTAAATAATGCTGGTTCCCTGCTGGTGCAGAGGTGTGTCATTCAGGGAACTCAGATACCTGTAAATTCAGCTCCAGGTATGTTTCCATTGCTGCAGTTTCTGTGGTTGACATGGTTACACAGCGAGCCGCAGTTGCAAGTTGAAAAAGTTGAACTAATATAAACTTGGAATGCAGCAGCCAAAGAGCTATATGTGCTTTCATTAGAGTGACAGCAGCTCTCTCACCTTGCTGCTATTGCTGGCCTCAGCCACTGACCATTCAAACTAATTACAGGGCCCAAAAGCCACGACTGAAATAACAATGAAATTGTACCATTTTATATCCAAATTGATAACACTCACATTAGATATGACTCTTAACACATGGGACTTATGTGAGGACCTACTATCCTTATTCCTTATGTATCTGTAAATACTGCAACATATCATTATGCTGTATGTCTGTCACAGAAGGCTTACATTAGGGCTGGGTTCCAGCATGTTGTCTCCGTTCCAGCCAGAGATGGGCACGAAGGCCACAGTGTCAGGGTTATAACCAATCTTCTTAATGTAAGTGCTGACTTCCTTCACAATCTCCTCATAACGCTTCTGGCTGTAGTTGGGCTCAGTGGAATCCATTTTGTTGATACCAACGATGAGCTGCTTCACTCCCAACGTGTAGGCAAGGAGAGCATGTTCACGAGTCTGCCCGTTCTTTGAGATGCCAGCTTCAAACTCACCCACGCCTGCAGCCACGATCAGCACAGCACAGTCGGCCTAAAGGAGTGGAAGAGGTGTAAAAAGTCTTTCTTTCTCAATACTTTTCTCTCTATCATGTTTTGTTTTGTTTCATTTTCTACTCTTCTGCCCATTCTCCCTATACCTGAGAAGTCCCAGTGATCATGTTCTTGATGAAGTCCCTGTGTCCTGGAGCATCAATGATGGTGACGTAGTACTTGCTGGTCTCAAACTTCCAAAGAGAGATGTCGATGGTGATGCCACGCTCACGCTCTGCCTTTAGCTTGTCCAGAACCCAGGCATATTTGAAGGAACCCTTTCCCATCTAGGGGATGTGGAAGGGAAAGTAAGATAAAGTTTTACTTTACATTACAGTACCTTTAGGCGCTTTTGTCCTACCAGTCAAAATCAGTTCATTCAAGTCTCTCAACTGTTTTTGAAAAATTGTATAAATTACACATAATGGATATTTTTAAAGTAAAAACTTACTTTACCTACACATATACTGTATGTATTTATGAGTACTTATTAATATTACTGATTACTAATTAAGCCAATAATTAAACCTTTCAGTGTTTTTGATTATGCAGAGCAAGAGAATCAGGCATCAGCAACTTGCATGGCATGGCAAATGGCATATAAAGTTGGAATATTTTCATATCTTACTTATGGATTTATTTTGACCAAACCAGAGGTGATTGTAGAACAACAAAGGAGTGTTTTGGTGAGTTTTATTAAGTTATCTCGAGTGTACACGATTGTTAACGCAGCAATTAAGCTCATCTTAGTGGTGTAAAAGAAAGAAACTTGAATTCAGAAGGTGTGTGGTTGAATTGTCTGTTCAGTAAAATAGAAAATAGTGTAAAAATTAGGGCCGGGACTCGATTAAAAAAATTAATTTAATTAATTGGAGGCTTTGTAATTAATTAATCGAAATTAATCGCATTTTTAATCACATATAAATATTTGACCTGAGAACAGTGAGAAGCAATTTTTTTCATATAGGTTTTAGTATACCATTGAATAATGACTGAATAAAAAAGAAAGAAAGGAAAAAAAAAAGTTCCTTTGTAATATTTACATTTTTGGGGATACGGAATTTTAGGTCTTCATTGAATGTTAGCCATAATTATTACTATTAAAATAAACTGAATAAATAAAGACATGGGATGTTTCATTCGGTGTGTAATGGACATATATATAATGTATTAGTTTCACTTTTTGAATTGAATTACTGACACAGGCCTTAATAAACTCTCCCATGACATTCTAATGCACCTGTACATCAGAAACAATAGGAGTGATAGGTACAGTAGGATATGCAATAATTAACTACTGCATACATGTTGACAGCTCTACTTTAGACATAGACATATATGTACGTGTTACACAAGACATTCACTTAAACAGCAGAGGATACTTGAGGGTACTTTTTTTTTTCTTACAAGAAAACCATTGGAAGGAAGTGCAGTCACACAGTAGAAAGGCAATAAAAAGATCAGATTTCAAATTCAAGTGAGAAAAAATCCGAGTCATACCTCAGCGGCCTCCTTCTCAAACTTCTCGATTGTTCTCTTGTCGATGCCCCCACACTTATAGATGAGGTGGCCGGTGGTGGTGGACTTGCCTGAGTCGACATGTCCTATTACCACAATGTTTATGTGGAGTTTCTCCTTCCCCATGGCAGTTTACCCTGAAAGACACTGAGATACCAGCCAACAACAACAAGCAGGAAACTTGACTATAAGACAGACCTGTGGAGAATTATCACTCCTTCACACACACCTACACCAGTAATGGACCTGCAGTTTTTGTTTATAAAACATTAACAGTAACTATCTAACCAGCATTGGATGATAAAGCTACTGTTGCCAGAGTGCTGAGAGAAGACAAACACAGTCAATGAACACAACAAGTAACTTGAAGCTTCAATTGTACATACTGAATACAAACACACTAAACCTTAAAATGTCAGGCAAAGGTACTCATTGTTGTCAAACACATGACACACTACTGAGCATGTTGGACCTATGCTTGGTATGTACAGTATCTGCGGTGGCTAAACTATAGGGAGAGATGTGACAACCTACACCATCAAGTTGTTGAGTTTCTATCAAATTAAATAAATGTTGAATCACTACCTTCACATTCCCTTAATATTGAGTTGTATTGTATTACAGAACTTCATATTGAATTCAATCAATCTCAGGTCCGGTCCTTCTACAGTAGTTGGGCATGTGCAAGCTGACAGTAAATCAAGAGGCTGAAGATTTACACTACGTTAATTACAGAGTATTAACTTTTACCTCATTCATTTAAAATATATTAAAATGGTCCTGAATCATTTAGTAATTTACTGGCAACCATTTTAGTCAGTTCTCATTCCAATCATAGTGAGCTATCATCGCTGTTTCTGCGTACTTGTTTAATGATAAAATAAACATTTTTTCAATAATATTACCTTTTTCATTTTTTGCAAACAAGTTACAAGCTCAATGATACTACTGTAATTCAACCTACTGACATATAAGATAGTTCCAAATGGGGCTAAGCCTCAAATTATCAAATGGAAGTACTAACTAAATCTACTTGCAAAATCCCCGTATGAAAGACAGAAAGGCCCTCAACCTTCTTTCTTTACTGGAGTTGTTCGTGTAGACTGAGTAGGACCCTCACCCTTCATGGATTCTTACTGATTTAGTGGATGACCCTCTGTTTGTTTTTCTCTTCTTTTCTTTTGTACTGTTTGTTTTGTTGCATTTGTACAAGTAAGAGAGAAAGAGAATGGGAGCAGAAAGAGGTACAGTAGGCAGAGAGGGGTTGAGGGGGATATGGAGATGCACAGAAGCAACAACAATAATAACAGCTATAATTGAAACATGAATTATAATACTAACAGCTAAAACAACTATAGTGTAAATATGATGATATGATGCATCAGCTTGCTGTAAAAAAAAAAAAAAAAACGTGTGTAGATTTGTAGGTGTGTCAAAAATGTGTTTAGTGAAATTACAAGTGTGCCCATTTATTCTTGAAGTTATGACTTGTCTACAATAACTGACCTCAAAATGTGTTAATTTTATGCCTCTGATAGATTGATTAAATTATTTTAACACCTCTTGTAACTCCAGTGTGTTTCTCAAGTATGCTTTTGAAGTTTGCACCAGATTTTCCAAATGAAAATGTATTAGCCTTATCCTGTGGTTTTAAGCTACTTCTTCCAGGACTGTACTAACTTCAGTTTACACACTATTCAGCAGCTACTGCTAATTATACCAAGCAACTTGATGACTTCTGACAGTTATGAATCTGAATAAACTTTAGCTAATAGGCAGAACCGCACCATCACCAGCTAACATTAGCCTAGCCTAGTTTCGCGCCAACACTTCATGTTAGCTCGTCACTGCAAGTAGCAGGAAAACTCAGACAGCGTGCGAAGTACCAGAGTTAATTTAATAGTAACAAACATTATGTTGACGGTTACATTTTCGTAGCTAACGTCGCACTTAATTTTGTTTAATTTTATCATCAGGGAAGTCAACGCCGACATCGCCATTACACCGAAGTTAAATTGGCACACCGTTTAAGAAAACCCCGGATGAGAAGGTGTTCACTGAACCAAATACATGAAAAAGATATATTCAAGTAGGCTACACCACAAAACCCAAGAATATCACAAAATATGTTTAATATAAGCTAACCTGTCTTCTCCTTAAGGTTTCCTTCGTGCTTTTAATGAAGTGTGTCAGCCGCCAGGTGAACCGTCTCCCGAAGTGACACGGACAGTGTCAGTGGTCCGCACATGCGCACACGGCTGAAAACTGTGCTGGTTTGTAACTTTACATGACTGCGTCAACTACATCGCACTGCCTGTCATTTGAATATATTTTAGTCCGGGAGGAAAACAGCCTTTTTTAAACACATTTCACTGCTGTGTGCATATCAGGAGATACCAAAACTCGACAAGATTTCTGTATGTGTGTATTTGCAGAGAGAACCATCCTTCACAGTAACATCACACAGCAGCCCTGACACCTGCTTACCTCATGTTTACAACTCATCATGTGCAGCTCTGACATCACAGCATAAAGTTCAAAATAAAAAAATGACTGCTCCAGCACACATCATGGTAAACCACCTTAAGCTCATGTAAATCTCCTCATAAAATAAGTTTGCGTGTAATACAAATGTCAGTAAAAGACATTGCAGCAATAGACATGCAGTGAGCACCACACTGCGGAGCCCAGGACGTTTTTAAAATGCCTGCATGTGTCGGCATCCAGCGTGCAGATGAACACACAGCACTGTTTATTGTAGCTACATTTAATCGACATTTAAGATTCCAGCATGACTGTCAGCTGGAACATTTGTCCGCTGAAACTGCGCCATACAGGCCTAGCAGGCAAACAGCCAGCCATGCTGCCATCCCCACACCCCTCTGCACTTTCTGGCACTGCTGCCCTCAGTCAGATCACCATGACACCAAAGCCACACAGCATCCAACTTATTCATTTCGAGACTTAGTGTAATGCACTTACATAACAGCTATTACAAACGCTCCTGGAATTACCAGCACTCTGCAACATCACTTCTGCAGGATGTTGACAAGATGCCTGTTAGTTGTTGTGTTCCACTGTAAAACGTCCTTTATCCTACCTTTGCTTCCTGCTCTGAGGTGCGTTCACTGGTTCACTGCGGTGACACAGGAGATGCTGCCTGCTGTGCTCTACTTGCACAGACACAACAACCACAGCTCTGCTGTCAGCCGGCGTCAAACGCGTCATTCACTGACATTACGAGGGTCGGCCACTAGATGGAGCGCTGCACCACATTTTAGAAGTTTAAAGTACACAACAACAACAACAACAACAACACTGTTGGTAGGCCATATTTTATGAGTAGATAGATTACAAGGTCTTTTTTTCAATTACCTTGCCTTCAAATGCTGTCTGTTAAAGCACATGAAGTTTAGTTTAAGTAAAGCCCTGAACACATTGAATACATCTTACAAAGTAGTAATACAAAGTAAATCACAAAATATTAAAAGGTGACCCTTTGCTATAACATATGTTTTGGATACATCCACACGTTTTGAAAATTTTCTTTCAACGGAGTAGATAAAGGGAAGTGAATTAAGCAAAACAGACTGAAAAGCACTTTTATTGATGCTACAATGCACAATAGAATGCAAGGTGTGTGGTGTAAGAGAAGTGAGCCAGTCTGAGTAGTGACCATGTGTCTGCTTCTGTCTATCTCCTCAGTCTTTTGCAAAATAGGGAGGTAATGGCCGATATGTTTCAGATGCTGAGTCTGCTGTGACACTGAAATATAAGACAGGGGACATGAATTCTTCTCAGATTAAGTCTGAAAGTGAGTAAAATTTCATTTGCAGTCAGAATTGAACTAGTCATTTTAGACTGGAGAGGAAAAACATATATATATATATATATATAAGAAAACTGGAATGGGTGTCACTTATAATATGTGTCAAACGATCTCTTAGCCTGTCAGCGATCACATGTATAAATCATTTATAATCAGTATTTAATCATGTAATGGTGCGAAGATTGTCAATAGAGTTAGTTAGTTAGACAGATGTAGCTAACAAGGCAGGAAGTTTGGTGATCTGTTGGGTGTGCCTATACTCGCACTGACTTCTTGAACATTACTTCTCTTTGTCCATTTGTTTTTAACACTATCCAAGATTCACCATTAGGCCTATGTTGTTGTTCAGGTGAATCTCCAACTGCTACCAAAGTCAGACCTCTAAATGTATCACCACTCTCATTCTCTTCATGCATGGAGAGTATCCCGGGAAGATCTAAGTGTGAGCGTAGGGGTTACCAGCATCTGATAAGATGCACTGGACAAGCTGACAGGACTTATTTCTCTGGAAGACCTCCAGTTCTGTTAGTGGCTCGTCAAAGCATTCCTCCAAAATATACTGCAAATGTCAGAAAACCTGCTGGTGATTTGTGTCGCCCCATACATGTGTATTACGTTATGCATATTATACTATTTTATTCCTAATTAATTAATTTAACCTACATGATTATTTACCATATTATTTAGATAGTTAAGACAATGTTTATCCAGTAGTGCTTGATAATTGATCACCTGCTCTTACCCATTGACCTGTTTGTCCCTTCACCTCCAACATCATTATCTGAAGTGCTCACTGACCAGAACAAGGCTGATGGACACCTCACACAATCCTTCTTTGTTCCACTCCTGACCACAAGTGACCATTTCAAAGCTCAGCAGCTCGAACATTGTTTGTCTCGCACTATAAACTTTACTCTGGCAGACATTACCAGACTTCATGTATTCAGTAAAGAAGCCATACTTGTGGCCTTCAGCTTAAACTCTTTGAATAAACCCAAGTACGATCAGGAGTAACAGTGAACTGGGGTCAGTAACGGCTCAACACTCATTACGCTGTCAAATATATTACTGTTACTAAACTATTATGACTACCACAGGGACTGCAGAGTTTTGATGATTATAAACTAGTTACAGTTCCAGGAATTTAGTAAGCTGGTTGGAACCTATTGAGCTACAAAATACCTTATTGTGAGGAGTTGATTTTGGTGAGTTTTAAGTTTTATCACAGAGAATCGGTCGTGGTCATCACACATCTCCACCCCCGTAAGTACAAGAAAGGCTCTACTTCTTAAAGCAACATTGTGCAGCTTATTTACCTTAAAATTTCAGCTTCAAAATCATTTTAATGGCTCAGTGTCTTGTAACAGGGTGAATGGTGTCTCCGTCTCAGCCACTCTGCCCCCATCACTTGTGTCTGCACTAACTTCAGTGAGAGGGGAGCATCACAGTGTTACATACATGTTTACTGATCGGTGTTCAGTACATATTGTTGATGATGATGTGAAGCACTTTGTTGTTAAATGTCCAGCTTTACAGGTAATTGTAGTAATTGTGGGTTTTTTATATTTTACACTTACCAAGGACACAAAAATAATTTCAGAAATGTTAATAAATTAAACTAATTATACTCCACAAATACTCCAATACCTTACCAACGTGTGCTTAGAACCCTGAAGTAGGTTCTGAAAATCATTTAAAATCAGTTTAATTATAGCTAGTTACAGTAATAGCTCACCTAGTTCAGTGTGTGTCCCATGGATGGAGGTTTGATTTGGACCTGAAAAGCCGACCCCCAGAAAATGTTTAATTTCTACTGTTTATGTACACAGTCTGTGCATAGACATGTGTTAATGGTGCATTTTAGAGGATGGTGATGACATCCTAGAAATCCTCCGTTGTTCCTGTGCAGTCAGCATAATACTGTGCCACAAATAAATCTCATCCCACACCCAAGACCTGACACTTCCTCTGCAGAATAAAGTAGCAACACTTGAAGAAATGATAACATGTTGGAGTCAGCACGTAGCGTCTGTTGGAGAGAATCTTTTCTTTTCCATCGTCAGCATTGAGCTTTCCATAAACAAAACAGTAGAAACAGTGTCGTTTCAAATTGACTTTTAAGAATTAACTGGCATAAATCCAAAGTCCACTATTGAGTCCAGTACAGAAATATTAAATCAGAGTACAAATCTTTGTCACTTTAGCTATGAATAAGAAAACATTTGCATATAAAAATATTTCTACAGACATACAAGCTACAATTGACCAGCAATTGCAGAAAATAAACATAAGAGCAATAAAAACAATCATAACTCTTACAATAGTTCATTTTACTTATTAAATCGTTGTTTTAGCATGAAGTTTTTTATCTGTGTTATTTTGATGAAAGCTGACTAATCACTGGATGCCAGCTGAAAGCTTTCAGTAGCATACAGCATGTTCAATTCATATTAAGGCACTTAGAATAACAGCAGTTAAGGCAAATGTTAGTTAGAAAGCAATATTAAACTGAATGACCTCTGAACTTTTCACCTCTGTATAATACTTCACATACTAAAACACCTGCAAACCAGCCTCTACATGATGACTATCTCTGCTCAGCTCAGCGGGGCCAAAAGGACTCTAAATGGTTGAACTATAGATAAGCTAAACTAATCTAGCATCAACAAGTCATATTTTATTTTTCCTTTTTGACCCAAATCTGAACCAGAACACTGCCACTTTCTAGAGCCCATCCTACCCCATGGTGGCTCCTCATCTCATTAACTGCATAGCATCATATGTGATCAAAGACATCTTATATCTGCATCAGCAAGTCAATATACAGCTTTGCTTCTATCCCCACTGAGACATCCTCAAACCTATCTGCAGAACAAACATCTACAAGAATACCACAAAGATTACTGTAGTTTAGGATCAAGTGCAGGAAGCGGTTACATCCTCCTCCACTATTCAACTTGAAGACAGTTTCCATTGTGAGCGACAGCAGGGATGCAGAGGTTAAGGTTAGGCACCTTCTTGTAGAGAAAGTGGAAGATCTGTGTACAGGGCCGGCTGTGGAGCTCGGCCTTAATTAGTTGAGGGTGAGTGTCCGGGGCCAGCTGCTGACTGGTGTCCTCAGTCACCAGAAACAGTGCGTAGTTCTCAGGGTTGGGGATCTTGAACCTGTAAGCGCAGAGTGAGCAGACCTCCTCTGTGGTTGTGTAAGGGTGGACGAATAGGGTTTTGGCCGTGCAGCCTGAGTCTGCTTCCTGCAGGGCTACACGGAGATAATTCTACAGAGAGAAACAAAAAGTCATGTGTTAGCGTTTGGCAGGACAAACTCTGTATTACTGGTGAGTCACACTGGGAGGCAGAAAAAACATAAACAGCTTTTGCCATAGTGAGAAACCACATGCAGTTGTTAAATGCTCCACTAGTGGGCGCTCTCTACCAAAAATATAAAACCAAAGATCCAGATCCATATGCTGGGATGTTAACAGTTTTTTGTTTTTCACTGACGAGGGTCAAAGCACCGTTCATGCACCTTTCCAATGCTGAAGTTTAGATGTATTTTGGAATTGGTACAACTTAGACTCACTGCCTGGACGTTCAAGGTGGGCTCAGGTCAGGCTGATACCTGAAAGTCGTCCACAGACGGCACTGAACGCTGAGTGGTGCGCCGGCGGTGCCACTGGTGCAGCGTGTCCCTGGCCTCGGAGCTCAGAACCCGGGCTGCCTGCTCCTCCTGGAAGTTCTTGATGAGGGCCATGGCTCCATATGCACTAGTCAGGTAGTAGCCTCCTGGGGGACGGATGGAGAAAAATGAAGTTATTGAGAAGGGTTAAACACCTCATTTTTCACAGAGTTAAGTCAGAACAAGAATTGGTATTTTTCCGAGGAAACACTTGTTGTAGAACCGCACATACGTCTTGTTGAATGAGCGGTTCTACAATGAGCTTAGTGCCAGACAGGTTGACGCTGGTAGGAAAATATTTCATTCTGGGAGGGTTCCACCCCGTTTTTCCTCTGAACCTTGTACAGCCCATTCATATCAAACACCCACTGGAATTTCCTTCAGTGTCGCAAGGACTTTCCTTCCTATGTCTACAGTTCTTAAGTGCTCTCACTGAACCTTCTTGGTGAAAATGACTTCATCTCCCACAAGAAAACTCTCAAGCATTTATTCCATCAGCAGATTAAAGAAAGGTCTTCTTAGGGTTTACAGTGGATGATGATCATTGCTGAACGTGATTCTGCAGTAGTAACAGTCAAGTCTTTAATCGATGCTAGACTGCAGTGATTAGGAACAAAAAAGGGGGTTAGGGTTACATTGGACATTAATGAGCTTTAAGCTGAATAATGATGTACCTCTGTAGTCACAGAGTAGTTTGTGTGTAAGTCAGATCTCAAAAGAAATGAAAGGGAATGCAAGCTTCTCTTCACATGTTCGTTCGACCTGAAGCATAAAAGCATGAAAATATACAAAACTAAACTTTCTGGCTTGAACTTTCAAAACTTCATCAGACAGCACAACATTGATATATTATCACCGTATAAAGCTGCTACAGCAAACACGTTAGCAAAAAAGGGCTTATTTACACATCATGCAGACATGGAGCAACATCCATTTGATGTCGTCTTCATGTCAGATTTATGAATAAAAGTCCAACATTCACTCTCCTGTCAACTCTGTTGGGTTTCCACCAACTCCTGAGGGAAATATAAAACTGTTAAAACCTCTTTAGTGGCTAAATGCTAACTATGTTCACCAGCTAGTTGCTAATGTTGTCTCTCTGTTGTTTGGTGCTGGGCAAGTAGTGTGAGGGGAACTGTAGAGTTTGGAGACAATAATCTGTGGAGTTACGACAAGCAGAGCCTTTGACGTTACTCATTATAATTCGACCCATTTTTGGATACAAATATTGATCTTGATCACGACAACAACTGAAAAAATGCTCAGATCGCAAAGACTTCCTATACTGTAACTGACCCCACCCTTGATCTCTGCTGATATCGACCACTTCCGGCCATTAATTCGGAGGCGTGCCTTCTGTTGACACCGAGTTAAGTCCCTTTTTCCTGGACAGACCTTCCATTGACCAGGTTACATAAGACACTGGAATCTTCATTAACCTCACACCACACTGTGCTCTGCCTGACCCGATGGATGGAAGTGAAGGTGAATGTCCTCTCCTCTGAAGTGTTTATCCTCTCTACTTTAACATGAGCTACACAGGCAAAGAGTCCAGGTTGAAATTCCTCAGGGGGGTGACAAAGAATCTATCTATCTACATGTCTTACTGCTTTAGAGGTTTTAACAGTTGTATTTTTTAGCTTTAGGCTGTGAAATTCTACTCACTGTATAGAGTCATGAATCATGGATCATCTGAAATGGAGCGAACCGACAGGACCTACCCTCTCCTTGCAGTAGAGATGGGTCTAGCAGCTCCATCATGTACTGGATCTCTGTGTCCAGCTGAGGCATGTCACACTGAGCCACAACATAAGTCAGCATAGGCAGGAAGTCGTCGGCACCATACATCCTGCCTGGAAGGAAGCAGACGGAGCAGAGAGGATGTAGGTGTTCTGGTCACACAGATTAGACAGAGGGAGCAGACATGACTGTGAACTGAAACTGAAGCCCTTTTCACACAGAGACTCCGCAATATCGCCGCAACGAAGGTTCCCCTTCTCACCACCTTTGCTTGTTCACACTGAACCAAGCAGCACCGACATAAAGCCGCTCCATCGTGTCATTTTATACAGCTTGCAACACCAAAAGAGGTGTGACAGTAGACATCATAATGTTGAGATCTGTGTGTTTTTAGTGTTTTCATGTATCTGCCGACTTTATATAAGTGCTGTAATTGAGATCCTGACCCACTGTGCATCATGGAAAGTGACAAAGTTGAGTTTTAAGCTCTAAATGACATCACATCACGTCATCAGTCCCTCACTCCCGGAGAGGGAGGCTGTTTTCTGGGGAGAAGTTCACTGAAGACTCTGTCGGGAGGGCTGACCGTCACAGTGACTTTTCCTCATTAAATTTGGTGATTTTTTTTTCTATATGAGTTGCCAGAGACTGTTACCTTTCACTATTGTGTTGTTGTAGTTACTAAGATGTGATGATTTAAATTTTTTTGCTTGAAAATCACATCACATAAACGCCAGCAGTGACCTGCGGGAGCTGCCTGACACAGATGGCGGGGCAGTGTGAATGGGCTTTTCTGTTAATATATGCAAGGCAAATTTTTTTATCCAACACTTATTCAAACATTACCTGAGTTATCCTGCATGATGGTATAGATGAGTTTACACACACGCAGCAGCACTGACACCTTTTTCTCAGGGGAGTACATCTTCCTCATGTTTAGGAACTTGTGGCAGATCTTCTCAATGGCCAAGGGGTCAGGGGGCACAGCTCCGTCCACCCCGAGCTCCTGGGGCTTCTTGGTCTTAGCAAGGGCCAAGTTCTCCCTCAGCTGCTGCCAAGCTCCGCTGCTCACCTGCAGACAGCAACAGACGGAGTTAATGGTCAGGTTCACTTACCTACTAGACCAGGTAGGATCATTAAGAGATCATTAATATTGTGTCTTGATCTTTAATGTCTACGTCTAATCTGATCTTATTCTTTTTTATTTAGATATTGTTGATAAGTAAGGAAGATTGGGAAATTGTGTAAGTCAATTCTCTTTCACATTGCACAATGTCTCATTTGTCTTGAATAAAGCGATTCTTATGTACCCAAAAAAGATAAACAACAAGATCCTGCCTATCTCTTACCTGGAAGTCGTGTAGAGCCGCATCGATCACACTCTTCAGAGGCTTCAGGACACACTTGTGCATGGCCTTCTCCAGCACCTGGTCTGTAGCAGAAGACAGTAACACAGACACACCCAGGCCATGGGTTAATGACAAGATTTACCCATAAAGTACAACAGTAGATGAATAAATCATTAATTTCTCAAGCAAAACAAATGAGTCAAATTTTATAGCTTAATGAGCATCATTGTACAGCGTCATAAATTACAATTACTATGTCTTACAAAGTCTGCTGACAGCCTCAATCAAACCACAGCACTGTCAGAAACACAAGTGTGATTAACTTCAGAGAACCAAAGTCTTATCTGTTAGATGAAGAAGAAATCTTTTATAACAGTTACTGTTAAAAGACAGGGTTGTCATTCATTCAGTCATTCCTAACTGTCCAACTTAAGTCACAATAACAAACAATAATGTGTTAGTGGATCGATTCATATTTTCTAACTTCATGTGTGTCTCTCAGTCTCAGGCCTCTTTAAGATGTCATTCTATGAAAACATACTGTAAATGGTTACATTTTATTCATAATGTAATTAAGTAATTATAAGCAAGTTAGACTTTTTTGGGCTGATGTTGATACCAAAATAAAAGTTCAAAATTCTGTTACCAATATTTAGGCTGATATTCTATAAAGACAGTTTCACTAAGATATGTATGTAATGGAGGCCGGACATTTCAAATCTCAACAATAAACTTTATCGTCCAAAATGGCGTCAGTATCAAGAGTAAACCTCACTGGAAATGTAACAATTACAAATTACTCCAATCAACTTTTTCTGCATTATGTTATGTAAAAAGAAAAAAAAAGCTTTTATATTGGTGCATGTCAGACAATATAAACGTAGATACAGACATATCTGTGACAGGTCCATATATCAGTCAGGCTCTAATCAACAGTAGGGCTGAGAATCACAGAGTAACTCACGACACGATACAATTCACAATGCGTTGCCCATGATAAGGACAGCATCACTACACAGTGATTCTGCCGTAATCAATACATTTAAAGACAATCGTCTAAAAATACATAACCTTATCTGTCTGACTGAAGAATACAAAAATCCCCTAAACGCCAAGTACAGGAAGTACAGGATTTATCAACTGCAACTGTGGTGCTGACCTGACTTTGACTGACCTCAAAGTGTGACACTCCAAGAACTCAGTCAGGTGTCAGCAGATAGATTACATATTTGCTACTCTAAAGAGTTAAAGAGTGACAGATTTGTTGAAGTCTGACATTGACAGATACAACTTGGGAGCTGATCAACCATGAAAGTCAGCTCTATTCATAATTATACCATTCATTCAGCTAACGTGCAGGACCTCTACAATGGCTTCATCTGTACCTCACCTACATACATATGCTACCAATAATTCCCTGCCTACCACAACTATGTGCAGAATGCCGCATTTACACAATTGTGTCTTATTGTCCACTGGCAGCACTGACAGCACCATTCATGCACAGCCTTTCACCCAGTGCTCATACCATGCTTATGAAATGAGCAACACAGAACCAAATGCATGTTTTGCCACTTGCGTAAACATGCGAGCGTGCAGATACAAGAATCCTGTGGAGAGATTTTTGCCTTCATGGTGAGTCAGAGGAACGGCACATTGTGAATGTGTCCCACTTACACTACAGTACAAGCCTCCACACTGTATCCAAGAGCCGAGTGTCCAAGTGTTGTGGGTCGCTTGAGGTAACGGTTTGGCAGCCCTTTATTGCACACTGCTAAAACTAATAAATCTGAAGTCATGAACACGGGGAGTGTTTACAGAGGCTGGAGGAGTCCGTCAGATCCTCGTGTGTACACAAGGAGGGCTACAAAGGCTACTCTTGAAACAAAACTGGACACTGTTGTATGTACATGTAAAGACACAAACACACACTCGCACGCACATTTTCGGACGGTGGACTTCCTGATTCCCTCCGGACTGCCTCATTTCCTTTGTATATTGAGCAATGTTTGTTACTGGGCTTTATCTCGAATACAACCTGTTCAAAGACTTCCCTCGAATGCAATAAACTGTAGGAGAGTCTATGATAAACTATATACAAACACACACACAAACCACGTACACACTGGCAACATACAATGAAAAACTTTCAAAGTAATGTACATGAAGTGAAATGTTAAATCTGTGCAGTGTTCTGGTTCATCATCCACATCCTCCGTCTGTTTGCTCCTATTCTAATCATCATGGTCATAAGTCAGGATGTGTGTTGACACCACACAGTTGATCATTCAGTATCTTGACCTCTCAATAAGGATTGTAGTATTTGTCACTGCAAATACTCTAAAAGTTTGAACTTCTAGCTCCTCTTTTGCTACAAACCCAAAATGTCAGACTACAACATTTCTTTCCGGAGACGTCAGCTTTGAGTCATCACATAGTCACACTCTGAATCTTTCTGTAAACACAGATCACAGACATCAGCTTCACTCCACTTCTCCTTTCCTTCAAAAATATTACGCGGGATTACAGCATGATGTCAGTAAGACTGTGGCTCCTGCCCGTAGTCCTGACTTCTATTTTGATTTTCTAGGGTAAAAATAAACAGCTGTAATTTTGACACACCTTCTAAACTTCTAAAACTCTACATAACTACTACTTCTACTCTAATGACAGTGTCTCAGATAAAACTATCAAACCTGATGCTTCTGTGGTCGCTGCATAAAAAAAACATCTCTTCACATTTCCTCTCTCCAAAGGGAACATTTGCGACGTTTTATGTGTATCTGTGGTCTGTGAGTACAACCAGAGTGGCTCACTTCTCTGTCTCTCAACAAGGCTTCGCTGTTGTCGGTTGTTTATAATAAACGAGGGAAGTGAGACGGGTGCAAAGACCGAAATACATATTCATGCAAAGTCCAGAATAATCTGACTGGAATGAAGCATCCCTTTGATAGAGCTGCTCGAGGCTGCAAACTTTATTTTTACAATCATGACCTCAGTGAGTACGAATGTCAGTACTAATACAATAACAATACTTTGATTTTATTTCCACAAACCCCTTTTTCACGCAACTAAAGAAGCTTAACTTCTCAAATATTAATTGTTGTCCTAATACAAGCACCCGCACAGGAGTTTTGCCTCAATAAATTCAAAGAGACGACACAACTTAGATATATAGATATATATATATATATATATAGACTTAGATATCATTCAAAGCAAGCTGTTGGCTCCTGACTCTGCTCTGTGCTACAGACTTGTTTTGGTAGATACCAAATTGAGGTTAAAGGAATAGTTCACCCAAAAATGAAAGCTCAGTCATTATCTGTCCACTCGCATGCCGGTGGAAAGTCAGCTGTAGATTCGTAGCATACAAAACATTTCTGGAGCTTCATAGGAAACAGCATTGCAGCATTCTCCTCAACAACTGAATTTACTGTGTTTGGGGACGAGACGGGCTTTTAGCTTAACAGCAACAGTGAAGATTTCGACCTGCAAAAAGGTATGAATAACATCATATTAGACCAATTTGAGCTTCTGGAGACCTGGATTACACCGGACAAGCTGTATGGAGCCTTTTTTTTTCCGTCTGTGATTTTAAACGTTCTCAAACAAGTCCCCATCTACTTCAGTTGTTCAGTTTCACCTTATTTTCCATTGGCATGAGGGTGAGAAGATAATCTCAGATTTTTTTGTTTTTGGGTGAACTGTTCCTTTGAATGCAAAACAGCTCGGATAAAAATACAAATACATGCCTTTCAAAGGAGCTTCAACTGCACTGTTAGTTAATGCCACCACACAGAGGCCAGGAATACCTCACTGGACCGCAGCACGCTGACATTTCTGTAACTCAACACCAGTAATGAGAAGGACTAATACGGAAAACCTCAACTAGTATGTCTGATTCCCAAGACAATGGCACGCCTGAGCGCTCACTGAACATTGTGAATGAATGAAGTCATTTTGAAATCCTTTCCTGAACTAAAAACTAAATGTCGTCAGAGATGGGATATGACTAAAACATCCCACACAGGAACGAGTGGATGTGTCACAAAGCCAGGACACACGATGCCACCATGCAAACAACAACTCTCATGAGTATCTTCAACTTCATGGTTTTAAAGAATCTTTTTAGTGAACTTACCTATCTGGTCCTCGGGTATAAGTGACTCTATTGGGGGGTCCAGCTCAGAGCTCTGGCGCAGGTAAGCCTTCATCTGTGTCATAAACTGCCTGAGTGTCTGCAGAAAGTCAATCCCTGATGTGTGACAGCCTCGGTTCTCCTGAACAAAGCTGATGTAGTCCTGGACCAGGGAGCCAAAGTATGAGCTTTTGTCCCTGGAGACCTCGGTGATCCTTTTCACCACCCGTCTCTTTGGGGTCATGAGGGAGCTGAGCATGCCGCTCACCTTGCGGAAACGTCCCTTCAGGGCCCTGGGGAGGATAAAAGAGCCACCGCTCAGGCTCACACCGACCCTTTGCCGCCGCGATTTAAAGGATGTACGAAGGCGCATTTCTAGGTCCGACTCTAGGCCGACGCCGTAGTCTTCCTCCTCGTCTTCCTCCCCATACTCATCATCGTCACTGCTGTCCTCCGCTGGGTCTTGATGATTAAGGTGTCGGGATGGACTTGGGGCCAGTCCCAGGGAGAATCCAGGAGACTGAGAATATTCCAGTGAGTCAGAGGAGGAAGTGGACATGCTCATGTCACTGAGTCGCTGGCGTCCCCTCTCATTAGGACTGGACGGACTCCCAGCGGTATTCTCCAGTAGCACATCAGCAGGGACAGCAGGGGGAGGCTGGCAGGGTGAAAGCTTGGCACGGGACAGAGCCTTAGCGATGGTCTCATCATCCAGGGCTATGTGGCAGCGATGAGCTTCCAGATCAGGCTTCTTAGGCCTCGGAGGTGGTGGGTTTGAAGACACAGGGATCGGTGAGCTGGCAGTTTTGGACGGGCTGCTTTGCTTGGCACCCATCGGTGGTCTAGCGGGTGCTGGGCGCTTGATGGAGCACTGTTGTGGCTTTGCAGACACAGCAACGGCCTCCGGCATGCTCTTGGGTCTGGTGGTAGCTGGTGGAGGTCCGGGCGGAGGCGGGGCAGGGCGCCGGCGTGGCATCGAGCGTGGGGGAGGGGGGCGAGGGGGAGGGGAGCGTGATTTGCCGTTCACTTTTATCTTGTCCAGGTGCTTCTCGCTACCTTGACTGCTGCTTAATGGCTTCACGGACGCTATCCCAGCATTTTCTGGGTTGATATCAGACTTGACAGCATGCAAAGGTGGATCGTCCTCACAGTGGTGGTGGTGGTGATGAGTCTGGAGAAACAGGGGGTTAAGGAAGCACAGAGGGCCGCTGGAATGTCTTCTTTCTAGGTGAAAGGAAGGTGGAGGAGCGTGGGAGCGTAGGGTTGGGGGTGCACTGTCACAGTGAACCCCGGTGTGTCTCTGCTGCGACCCCTCGGCCTCGCTGTTCCTGTTAGTTCGCTGGGGGCTGAGGGTACGACTCAGAGGGCGACGGGGACGGGGGGAGGAGCGACGCTGACTGCAGAGGGCAGAGTCCCAGAAGCCTGTAACACAAAGACACACTCAGAGGCAAATATTAACTAACTCAAACACACACTTCTCCTTGGTCAATTCACAGTTTCCTGAAAGGGAATATCCTCAGACACCAACTGAGATCAGGAGTCTTCACATTTAAAGAAAAGATTAAAACAAACAAAGACAAGATTCTCCATATTTCTCACCAGCAGTTCAGATGTTCCCTCAAAGTTTTCTCTTTACATGTCTTTCCTCTTGCTGGTGGCAGAAGTGCGGTGAGCTCAGCCCTGCAACTCTTTGCTCTGAATCACTGGTTGCCGACACACAACCAGAGACACAGAGGGAGTCACCCATGCTAATCACAGAGTGGGAGGGCACTAAACGCACCACACGACACACAGCTCCAGTTCCTCCACTCCCTCTTACTGCTCTGTTTTCCTCTCTCACACTTCTACATTGTGCAGTATTTCCGTGTACAGCATTTTCTGTGAAATGAATCTACTGCTGCCTTCACACCTTATTCATATGACTTTCCTCTTTTCTTTTTTTCTTTATATTTACAGTGCGGATGTAGAGGACATTTGCTCCCATTTTGAAGTTCTTGTGGTCTTTTCCACTGAATCATCCCATTGTTTTCAGCTACTTGGCAAGTGAGTTCTCATGCTAACACACACCAGCTTTAATAACCACTTGAAAACAAAGATTCTACTGTATCCAAGCATAATTATGCAGTTGATTTTTACCAAACTGTAAAGAACAGGCAACAAAGAATACCACTTTAAAATATCTATGCAGTGACTGCAGCGTAAGCCCAGTGATGACTGTTCCTGCAGGCTAAAAATATAAACCTGTGCATTCCTGGGGGCAGTGAAGGAGCAGGGTCCAGCTGATGGAGCAGTTTCATATGTCTGATGATACCCCAGTGTCTGGAGACTGAAATCTGCCTGTGGTATTCTCACTGCTCCATGTGAGCAATGACCACCTGACACTGTGCAGTCTGTCTGCACAGCAAGACTGCAGCAGGCTGTTTACTCCAACTGGGACACAAAGTGGCTATAAAGACGAGTGCCGTGCTTTATGTTAATACTAATCAGTGATAACTGATTGGAAAAGAACATGCTATAAATTCTCAGATAAAAGCTAGATCATTCAAATAATTTCTCAAAAATGACATGTTTGTGACTATTATGAACCAATAGAGGCTGGACACTTCTGCTCCCAGCAGACAATTAAATTCTAGGAAGAATTTCCCCTCCCTAGATCGTGGTAAAGATAAAAGTTATTCACAGTGCATCATAGCCCTGCAGAGAGCTCCAAAGCTGAAAAACCGTTATAGTTTATTTTAGGAGAAGGGAGGAGGACTTTCTAAAGCAGAGGAGAGAATGGAGGAAAGACATATTCTCCAACTGCTGGATGACAGTTTGATAATGAAGCGTTATTATGGATCCCACTTATGTTCTTCAAAGATCTGCCCTACTCCGTCCAATAACTCCTGAAATGCCGTTCTAGAACAAAGTGGTGCATCGACACACCAACAGACTGAACAAACGACTCTAAAGTCACAATTCTCGCCTGGCTAAAAGCACAAGTTGAATCCTATTCTCTCATCAGAATGATCTATAATTTACTACAGCAACTACTACAGCACACAATATGCTGAAAGTGTGCCTCTCTAGCATAACAACCGTCTCCATGCCTGCAGGGAGGGCAAATCGCTCACAAAGTCACCGCAATATTCAAATGTCTCTGAAGTATCTATAGCACGTGTTTATGTTTCTCGTGTGTGTGCCCAGATTCCACAACAGAGGATATGGCTCTGCTTTTTATCTTTAAATAGAGGCCAGTGCAGAAGGGGAGTTTCCCTCAATGACTGTACGAGTTAGCAAAGAAAAAACTCAGGCCACAAATACAAAAGCATAATTCATGTTTGTAAGTGTTTATGACACAGTATACTGTACATGTGACGTTAGCAATCAGCTCTGTGTGTTTTCAAATATATCTCAATGTTGTGTGATGGTATGTGTGTGTTCAGATAGCACACAGCTTACTGTAGCTTTCCACTCGCCACTCCCTTCTCCCCCACACTGAGCACTGAGCTATGTTGTAGGCTTCTACTGTAGGAAGCTGACTCACTGCAGCTTCACAGCAGCTGAGCCTGGAACAACTTGACAGAAATGAAGTGACTGAATCTGATGTGAAAACAGACCAGAGTAGTCAGCCTGAGTCGACAAGGAAAGTCAAACAAAACCTGGTCACACAAACACCGGCTGCTTTATCTCCACCTGCTTACTTAGTTGACTGACTGTTTCCATGTTGTAGCAGGCGTAGATAATTTTTCTGCATTCAAGTTTCTGCTATAGAGCTGCAGCTGGCAGGTCATTAGCCTAGCTTAGCATAAAGACTGGAAATCAGAAACGCCTAGCCAGACTCTCTCCAGTTCATAAAACCTACTGACTCACAGATCAACTTACTGACTGACAAGTTGTCTCTCATATGGTTGATTTGTACACACAAAAATAAAATAAAGAATAATAAAAGAATGTAACTTGCCCACTTAATGAAAAACATTTTATTAATTGACCCAGCACTTTGCTTTAGTGTCTCCTTTAATGTGGGTACCAGACCTGGCCACCGCATATATGACTCCAGGAGGTCGCTGCGCCCAGCTGATGTTGCCAAGAAACAGTTACAGCACTTAGCTCACCATTAAACCTCAAATTGTAATTTTTTTCATTTCTCTTCTGTATTAACTAACTTAACTAACTAACTTAAGGACATATAACTTTATAATTAATGAGCTTTAGAGGGGTTAGACGGAGCATTTAAACACTGGAAGGAACCAGGCTCCCTCGTTCCCCCTGCTTCCAGTCTGTATGTTAACGCAGGCGGATCGCCAGCTTTGCACGTAAGGCCCAGTCATAAGCAGCAACAAGTTTCTCATCTAATGATCTTCTTATCTAAATTCCCAAAAAAAGGTTGAACCAGTCCTTCAAGTTCTACAAAAGAAAAACATAGAAAATGCTTTCACTCTCAAACAAGCCGTTTTTCTGCAGGTGGGAAATAAATGTAAACTGATGAAAACAAAAATCTAAAAGCAGTAGAATGCTTTCAGAAGTTACCTATAGCTTAGCTATAAGCTATAGCTAGCTTAAACTTGAAATTTAGCTGTGTGTTCCTACAGAATTTCAAACCAGTCAAGTCATAAATGAGACTACCTGCTCCAAGCTGAGCCACCTCCTCCAGTTCTTTCCGAGTCGTAGCAGATGCAATGGCCTCTGGGAGTTTGAGTGCGAAAGGCAGGACATCCCTGTGAAAGAAGAACAGGCAACAAATGTGACTGAAAACAGATACAAGAAAATAAACAATATTCTGTAAGTGAGAAAACAAACTCAAAATGCTGATGTATCTATGTACCTATGTATGTTTATATACTTGTGACAAGAGTTAGTGATTCAGCCTCATCAATACTGTTCAAATTGCAGAGCTTTATGGTCAGGGTTATAATGCACACTGTCCTCATTTGACAGTGATATCCCCAAACAAAAGTGATGATGCCATATGTTTGGTTGGCACAACAGAGCCTGGACACTGACACACAGAGAAGTGAAAATACCTTCAACCATCATTAATATAAACATGCTGACACATCCTTTGTTTCCATTACAAAAGACATACACATATATGAATATAGATGCACAATACATTCATGGTGGGATTGAGAGTAAAAGTTAACATTCCAAAAATATAATTCATCTGTTAAAGTGAGGAGGCCTGTTTGACGAGCGGTCATCCCTCTACTGAAATCCAGTGCTGACCTGCCTTCAGCACAATTTCAATCTACTTCCTGCGTCTGTCTGAGTCTCCTGAGCTGACATGAGCTAAAACAAGAAGTGAGAGCCTTGTGCACAGAGCTGGCTGCTTACTCGACAAACACTTTTCATCCATGGAGTTTCCATCTTAAAATGACCCTCTCCTCACAGTGCAAAACATGGAGACACCGGGGATGTGAAGGATGGATAGACAGAAAAACAAATCTTGGCTGTTTACCTGCTGATACAGTAGAAAGCAACCAGGCGAAACAGATCTGCAAAGCTGATCCCGGATCCCTCGAGGGAAAAGGCTGCAAACAAAGTAAATATGTGCAGATTGAATTATAAATCATAGTCTGGAACGCTGTGATTTTCATTATTACTCTCACATATACTACACGTTGACCTATATAACTATATACGTTAATATTTGTGTTTGGATTGATGTATATGTAGTTGTATCTTCTACGGAGGTTCTGCATATGATGAGTTTACATATACACATAGATGTGTTTGCTTATGGTTACCATGAAAATCAATTGGGCATGCATGTGGTTGTTGCACCCGAATGCACAATGACTGAATACATTTTCTTCTCATCAGTATTTGTATTTTTATGATGTTGTTTTGATTATGTTATACATGAACATACATACATCAGCTGTTGTAGGTGTGCATATCAATTTTGGCTTTTTGTGAAATGTCTAGACGGACATAGGATGGATTGCAATGTAACCCTGGTACAACATTCAAGTATCCCAGAGGATGAATTCTAATTACTTTGGTGATCCCCAGACTTTTAATCTAGCACCATCAGCAGGTCAAAGTGGTCAATTATCCTCTAGGGTGAGGGTAAATATTATGTATTTAAGCTCAAACTGTTCATGCACAAAGGTAGCTTCATACATTAATCTGTGCAGTATGAGGGGCAAACTGGAGCGCAGCTGACCCAAATCGAAAGGCCAAACAAGGCCAAAGGCGCTCCCCTCCTTCCCATGTGTGCTGTCATTTCAGCCAGGAAAAATCCACAGCTGGTATGTCATCACACTTTGGCAATGTCACAGCCCCTAACTACTGCCAAATACTGAAGCACAGCACCTCAACATAGGACTTGTTATAGTAAGATCATAAGCAGGGTTACAAATTAAATGCCAGTCTTGGTTATAGCAATCACAGTGGTTAACCATTAAACAAGTACAATCCTTTTCGAATGACTTTCATTACCTAAAGTCACTCACACTTACACAAAGCTACAGCATGTTCACAGTTCAATGTCAATCTTGAGGCAGTGTAAATAAAAATGTGACCATGTGGCCTAATGTTCAGCAAATGATATTTGGCTAGATGTTTACTCAGCAAACCTTTCCTACGAGAAGAGACGTCAAAGAGCAGGGAAGGTGTTACTGCTGCCACATCACATTCAGACCAACACTTTATTGCTTTATAACAGCAATCCGTTACTTTAAAAGAATAGCTCATTTGAGCACCACAGCGGCATACTTACACAAACTCACACACTTGATTGAACCAAACTGATGTCCCTCGCGTGCACACTCATTTCTCATTCGTGTATTGGTTTGTTTTTTTTCAAATTGTTTTCTGTGACCCCACCCATCCAGCAGTCCAGGTACAAGCAGTTAAAACAAACATGTGACTTACTGTACTGGCTCTCTCTGACAGCGAAGTGGCTGATGGGAGTTCCTGACTCATCCTCCCTGAGACGCACAGACAGAACCTTTCTCTGCAGAGCGACTGACTTCCTGACCAGGAACACCTGCAGAAGTCATGAAATAGACTGTATTCAAACGGGAGCCATTTTCCTTTGACAACATGCTCAGGGTGTGAAGGTCAGTTGCTGGGGTAATGTCATACTGCGCTTTCAGGTTGCAAGTCACATAAACACAGGGATATCGGGCCACGTCTCAAGGCAAAACACATTAGCTACCGTTAGACAACAGCTGACCTTACCATTTAACCACTTACTAGCTAACATGACCATTGACAGTGTTACACGATACAACAGGAGAGGTGTAAATTAATTCTGAAATATTAACGCACATCTTGGACAGATTTTTTAAGCCTGGGAGTAAAACACACTGGATGTAATCGAGCTTGAAGTGTAGCTTGACTTAATGTAACACAGCTAGCTAATCAATTCAATCAATTCAGTTGCTGATCCACCAGGAGCTGGTGAAATGAAACAAATGTAAAGACTTGCGACCTGATATACAGCAGTATGACATTATCCCAGCATCTGAGCCTCCCAGACCCACGCATGACGTCAGAGAAAAACGACCGCAGAGTGCAAATGAGCTGTGCAGAAAAAATCTTAGATAATATTAAATGTTAACGTTTGTGTCCAGGATGGTGAGCCCGCACCCCTGGTGGTTGTTTGAGCAGAATGTGGCTGGCCTCCTCTTCACTGACTGCCAGCAGCAGCCACACCGGGTGGGTCTGAGTCAGCCTGTCCAACACACTCATCCTCCTCCATAAGGAATCGTACCCAGAATCCCTTTCACCCCCAACCCCACCACAGAGGGGGGACTGCAGGTAAACACCACTCACTTCACTCTCCAGCCTGCAGAGACAGAGAGTGAAACACTTTTGCCATCTACAGGTGACAATGAGTACTAACTTACAGGAGCATTTACAAACACTGCATACTGTTAAATCTGATTTCTTTTGACAAAGCCATACAGAACAAGCGGATGACAAAACAATCATCAAGATGACATAGTATTTCAGATATTATCAGGAATAAAAAACCAAGACCACTCAGGTAGATGAAGGTTTTGATGAAGAGTGTAAGACTTTAGGGAGGAAAAGCAAAAAAAATGTGTAAAACAGTCCTACCCTCGTAGGTCAAGGGGCTCCATGTCCACAGTTACAGAGGTCTGGACCATCTCCTTCTTCAGCTCCCCGATCTCCAACGCAAATGTGTCAATCAGCTGAAAAAAAAGAGAATGAGTCGCGTTGACTGACGAGGGAATATAAGAAGAAGGAGAGGAGGGGGAACAGCAGTAAATGAAACAGAATGCATTGCTCAAACATAAATTCAAAGAAAGAAAAATGAAACTGGGGAATGGAGGGACTGTACTGGTCACATCTAGAACAAAGGGCAGGGAAGCAGTTAGTCACTTTTCCTGTGCGTGGAACTCATTTCCTACAGGCAGGAAGCACAGAGACAAAGCTTTGTCAAAAAATGACCTACATTAACTTCTGACGTGAACCCAAACAGTTGTACTGCAGAGACAACTCTTTCCAACGTGTCCCAACTATAAACATCTGGAAATATCCTGGTGGACTGTTTTCAGGCTGACAGAGATAAAGGTGTTGTACTGTCATTTAAATCTATGTTAAACAGGATTAGTCAACAGAGTGATTGTTGATGATGACCGGACACCTAATAACAACAGTGAAGGATTGTGTCTTGATGCTGTATTAAGTTATAGCATTACACAGTATCAGTCAAACTGTGATGACAGGTATGGAATGTGTTGAACAATCTCTGATGCCAACCTCATGAAGCATATGGAAAGGCTTTTGTAGAAGGCCGCCCAATCACTTTGACATTTGTTTCTTTTTTGAGAATGACGGAGAAAAGTAACACACTAAAGATGGAGCTGTAGAGTAGACAAAATCAAGACAACAACTCAGGGGCATAACCTTTCTATGATTTCTATCCATATTTATAGAAGTTAGTTTGGAGATAATAATATCCTTTGGAAGTGTAAGTTACACTGAAAAAATATGAGCATCATGTCTGTGTGTCCAGATTTGAGTTGAGTTATAAAAGAAGTGTGTATTTTTTTTACACAAATTGTCGCAATCTGCAAAAGTACCTTAATCTTATACATGATCTGTCAGCCATGTTGATAAGCAGCTAAATCAGCAAACAACCGACAATAACTAACTTCCCATTGCTTTTAGATGTGCAACTGTCCCTTTGACTTTATGCACTGCTTTGCCCCTCACTCTCCCTTCAACTCTCAGTCTGAAAACCTCTGCTCTAGAGCTACTGAGACATGAGGACACATTCTGGCAGGATTTAAACCTACAACAGCACAGTTGTATCCAATTAGCCCCAAAAGGAATTCTTAAAAACAAAGTCAAAAAATGGCTCACTTGCATAAACAAGGCCACTAATTGCTTTCCTGCCGTTCTGTTTTCCCCTTCTCCACATTCTGTCATGCCACATTTTAGAGCACTCTCAGGGATTCCTCAAACATATCTGAGCAGGGATGTTGAAATCTGAATGCTTGACACTGAAACACACAAGATGGCTTCTTCAGGCCTGTTTATGCATTCTATTATTGCATCTGAGGCCATCAAGGAAAAGTATGTCAATATGAACTATACATGGAAAATGGAAAAGAGTTTCTTTGATGTAGTAAACTCCGCCCATGTCACGCAAACACAAAGAACTCAATACAGAGTTTCTGCTTTCATAATACACTTCAACCAGCAGGAGGCATCCTTCTCCAGACTTTCCTGCACCAGCTGAGCTCCAGACCAGACCACAGTCACCACAGGGCTCTCTCATCCCCCCTCCCCTCACAGGACTAAGTGGAGCCAGCTCTGTTAAAGCCTCAGCCTTCTCCAGCTTCGTGTCAGGTCAAAACTCTATTACACAACATGAGTCGAAAAGTTAGCTCCAATGTTACTGGAGCACTGAAAACTGCACTTCACACACCGGGGATGCTCAATTTGAACCTGTGTGAAGACAGCTGACTAACACTAGGGGAACGGCCAGCACTCTCAGGCAGCACAGTGTCATATTTAGCATCAGAAGCAGTTAAAACCCCAAACCAGATGCCACAAACAGCCAGTGTGTCAGTGTAAACTCCTGAATTAGTACTGCTACACTATGGCTGCATCCCAAAGAGTCCTTTCAGCCCCTTTAGACAAACAAAAAAGGATCCTACAAGCTGTTGACAGAGATTTGTCTTTGGGTTACAGAGTGATAATTTGTGCCTTTTACTGCTCTCTGAACACTTGGAACACTGGAGTTTTCATTTATGTTGTTGGTCACTAGTACTTTTATATCACATACCATTTATACATGTACACATCTATTGCTTCCACATATTTGTCCAGTATTTGCCTTCATTAGTTTCGCTCTGTTGTCCTTGTCCTCAGCAGTTATGTCTAGTCCAGTGTTGTGTTTGTGTCACATACTTGGCCAGTAAAGCTGATTCTGATGTAGGAACTGAAAGTCAAGCAGTTGGACCTCTATGAGTCATTTGAGGGACAAAAGCAAGGTTAGATTGCCAACCTGCCCTCGCCAACACCACTTTCACTGTGTGTCAACATATTATGCATAATCTTAAATAAACTTGTGGTAAATCATATAAAACAAAACATGTAGTTTGATGACCATGTGAGGTAATGTGGGATCATGGGAGCTGTTGTCTTCATCACACCCACCATTGCAGAGAAAGATGTTTCTGACGAGAAATGTTTAAGGATGAGGTAATGTACGGGTATTTAGTCATTTCTGCCAACTTTCTTCCTCACTCTCTGATGACATTAACATCATAACAACATTTTAATGTGGAGATGTATGGGGCCAGATCAAGGCTAAAAGGGTTTGTTAATTTGAAGAAAAATAAAATTTGATTGAAAAAATAAAATTTGGAGTGAAAGTTGAAGTTTTGATCTTAAATACTTTATTCAAAAGAATATCAGAATTAAATCAATACTTCAATTCAATTCTAAAGTATTTATCTTTAATTTTCACCTATATATCATTTCATATCTGAAGTCTTATTTTTGTGTTTTCAGAGCTTATTCTTTTTCACATTCAAATCAATTTTTTTTTGTTTCAGATTTTTTTCCCCCACTTCCAGATCAGATATTCTCAGTTTCAGAGTTTGGGCCCTGATCTAGCGGGGGGGCGTGGCATCAACGGAGAGGGGCATGGGATTGTGAGTGACAGCGTATTAAAGAGGGCTCAGGGCCTCCCCCCATTATGTTGCCTTCAGGAAATGTGTGTACTTTGAGAAATTTGATTCAACGCTGTATTCACCTAATTAGCAGTGAATTAAGTGATGCCCAGGACAAATTTACATTTAACAAGCTGTTTTAGAACCACTCTTGGCAATTATCAATATATAAGAGCAGTAAAATATGCCAGAGTGTGAAGTTTAACAGCCATGCTTTAAAAAATTATGTTTCCGATTTTCCACATAAGACTGTGAGCGACCCAGTACCTTTAAATCCTCCTGTTTTCCTAATACAGTCAATGCAATTTCTGCATATGAATACTGTACACAAGGGGTGCACATAGAACAAGGAGGGGGGCCAGCAGCTTATTTTTGCCCTGGGGCCCAATGAAGGGTTTTTAATCCGGCCATAGAAAGAAGTAGAAAGATAATTATTGCCTTCTATTACGTGTCAGACACTGAATGATATGAATGAAAATGTGGGAACTGGGCCAGAGGAGAAGACTGGGAAATTCCTGAGCAATGAAATGAAGGTCAGTGAACACAACAGTTGCTGAGTGACTGACTCGGGGCGCAGTGCCTTGTGGAGCTCTGATGGTTTTCACACTGATAACTTTTAGACAGAAATGACTGACATTCAAGAAAAAACAAAGTCTGTGTTTAACTTTTACGAAGCTCCCTGGCATCATTGATCTGGTTGGTTTTATTCTCTCTCTCTCTTACAATGAAGCTTTGTGTGTGTGTGTGTGTGTGTGTGTGTGTGTGTGTGTGTGTGTGTGTGTGTGTGTGTGTGTGTGTGTGTGTGTGTGTGTGTGTGTGTGTGTGTGTGTGTGCACGCGCTTGTGTGTAGAGGTAAATGATTCTCGGCATGGGCTGATGTTAAAGCCATGGATGGAGTCAATGGGAAACTATGTGTTTGGTTTTGACGCACAGACACATGCAGAGAGTGCTTTCACAGGGTTAGTGAGGATGGAAAAAACTGGAAAGGAAATTAAAAGTGGGACAGCTTTCAGTGTTTGTTTCTTAGTTTATTGCTGATCCAAGTCTAAATGTGTCTTTTTTTTAGCTTTAAAAGTGGGTTTAATTTCTCAATCGGCAAGACAATGAGTGAACTGAGACGACGCAACCAGGTGAAAGCTAGAAACTCTTCTTCAGACTCAGTGTGAGGCACTAGTTTTAGGTCACTTGCTTGCCAAGATTTTTCACAATAAAATTAGAGCTGTAGCTGCTTTACGAATGTACTATAATGTACATGTAACACAGTATATTATTTACGCCTCTGTGCCTATGAGAGATGGACAGGAGACAGAAATTTGACCATTCATTTAAGGATTCTGAAATTCCAAAAATGCAACATGGTTTGTGGAAAAATAGGAGATACAGCATCCACAGCACAAATCACCAATGTTCTCCTTAAAGACTACTGGCGTTGTCTTTGAACCTGGCAGGATCTGCTGGAGCCTCTAAATAGCACAAATGAAAACAAGAAGTCAATCCAACAAGCAAAAATTCACTGTGTTGCTCAAGAATACTGCAGCAGGGTGGAAGCTTCCCATCATAGACGGTCTTTCCTGGTATACAACAATAGACGTGAATTTGCTTTTATTTGATCCGGATGACGTGAATGATGCGAACACACAAAAATTCACGTCATTCGCGTGAGCTGAAAATATTGAACTCACGCGAGGATTTCGCATGACCCTGTGTTGCAAAAGCCTATCAGCATTGACATTCACACTGACATCATGGCATTAACGTCCCTGATATCCAGACATTCATGAACAGCAATGGGGAGAGGTTAGTAATTCATAATCGTGGCCGTGGAACGCAGGATAAGCCACCCAACAGGGTAACAGTGACCAAAGCTATTGCAAATAGCAAATACATGTATACAGCTACATACAATCTGTAGTGTGATAATGAAAGGCTCATTCAGACAGCAGCTGCAAAGAGGAAACAGCTTTATCTCATTATTTACATAGAAATAGACAATTTTCCAAAAACAAAGTGTCTAAACAACAGTGTCTTAAAACAACAGTATGATATGAATGAGCATATTGAGTGATAGTGGAAAAGAATGGAAACTGAAGGGACAGGACAGAAAGAGGGAAGGGCCAGAGATGAGGGGGAGCGAGGGGGGGCAGAGAGAGAGAGTGAGTTTCATTACTCCTGTTAGTATGTTTGTCAGGCTGCCAACAAGTGCAGCTGCCATTCTTTATTTCCAACACTCCTACAATTGATGGCAGAAAGAGAAGGAAAACTGTTCAAAGGCAAATCCAGTGTAATGTTTCATCAATCAATCCAGTTATATCAATTACATTTCCTAAGAATATGAAGAATTTCTCATTTCTCAAATGGATGCTTAAAGAGTTCCTGAGGGACAAGGAGTTCAAAGATTGTCATTATTGTTATTTAAAAGGTACTGTAGCGTATAACATGACATTTTAATATGAGTAATGTTTGCAGCTGATAATAGCTTCACTACCTGTCACAAAGACAGAGATTGATTAATCAATTTACCTTAAGTGTTCACTATGTGCAGCTGATTTATATAAAAGTGACCAATTAATCTACAATAAGTACATTTGAATGTCATGTAAAGTTAGTTTAACCACACTATATATCACTAGTCATGTTAATATCTCTCAACTGACGGGCCATGATTACAGTCAGGAGACTCTCGACAGACCACTGCAACCAGCATAGAGAGGTTCAAGTGACCAGCTGGGTCAATTGGTTTGGCCGATTAATCGGCGCCAATAGGACCTTTCACAAACTATTGTTTTCAGCATAGGTTTAGAAAATATGGGCTAACGTTAAATCTTGTGGTCCCGTCAAAACGTTAAATGTTGGAGCAGCTGATTTTACCAAAGGCTGACAAGAAGGCATTCAAGGCAGCCAGGGAGGCAGGAAAAGAAACCATTCTGTTAACGTTCAGTTACTTAATTACTTACCAACGTGGCTTTCTCTCTTCCAAATAATCCAGCCACATCTAGTCTGGGGTAGCCAAGACAGCACTAATGCTAACATGCTAATCTGCCTGTCTGTTTACCGTTTTCTCACCACAACTGGTTGCCTAAGGTGTTAAAATGTTCCCACCCTGTCCCACACTGTGGGTATGAGAATTTGTTTAAAAATGAAAAACAGACAGTCTGTATGAAGTTCACGAGCGTACTGTTGGGTGACAGATATACACATTTGAAAATGTGAGGGAAAATTCAACTGAAATACTGAAATTCTACAAGGATTTTTAAGTGGTTTAACAGTACTGTCATGAAGAGTTGAAATGGATGCAACATCATATTTTGGAGGGATTTTGGAGAATGGGTAGCTACCAGTATTTAGTTTGCTTCACTCACATTTTTTAAATCACATTTTGTCAAAACTAAAAAGAGGTGAGAGAATAAAACAAACATGTCAGGTGCATTGTGATCTTTTGCTGTTGAGAGTTATTCTCACTACCCAGACACAGTTGCCGTATCTTCTTCATAGTTTAGCTTCTTATACAGTAGGCCACAAGTAGACAAGCTACCATGGCTACCAAAAACTAGCCTCGAGCGCTTTTGGCTGTCTCCATCTGTGACCCTCTCCTTGCAGGTCGTAGCAGTCCATCAAGAGTCTCCCATAACAGTTACAGTTACTGCTACTCAGCTAAACCACGATACTTTCCTTTTACCAGGATTATTGTACAGTTTGTTGTTATTATTTGCCTCAGTTATATGGGATGGAAAATTTTATTACAAACCTGAGATAATCAAAATTTATCATTTTCAGTTAACTACAGAAAACAACTTAGGGAAAAATTACTTTAACATTTAGCCACTTAAGCTAAATGCAGTGTGGTTATCTCACGAGCTAAATTTTGACTAGACATGACGTTACTAGGTTTTGGCTTTGTTAATGACGCAAGTGATTCACCCTGCTGTTTGTGAGTTTTTTCCTGTTTTAAATACATGCTGAGTCAGCCTTTCCCAGAATAAAAACAAACACTTGGTACACAGAAGTAAGTGATGTCTTTTACTTTGTCTGAGCAAACTTTGGAAAATCAGCAAAGTCCTCCTTCCATCTTCCCTTACCTTAAAGAAGCTACCGCTCCTGTCCGTGAGGCCACAGGGAGGATTACTGGGTGGTGAGCTGGAGGCCATGTTGTCTTCCTGTCCACAGGACTGGGTAACTCTCCCGTCTGGGTGTGTGTTGAGGTATGGGACAGCGTCTGCAGGGGCCGGAGCTCTGTGGGTCAAAAAACACACTTCAGCTGTGGTGCAGCCAGAGGAAATTCCTGCTTTGGCCGCAGCCAGTATTATGGAGGTGCTGGTCTGCTGGAATGCTTTGACTCTCAGTCTCTCTTTCTCCTCTCCCCCTCTCATTTTGCTTTCTACACATTCACCTCTCCATCTCCTTTCACTTTCCTGCCTCCTCTCTCTTCCTCCCCCCTTCCACCGGCCCCTTCAGCTCAGATAATCGCCTCAGTCCTTTTTATCTCATGACAACCCTCATCTTATTCTTGGCCTGAACCTCTGTCCTCTCATTACCTGTCTGTCCTGTTTCCTCCCGCTCTCACATTTTCACTCCCCTCTTTCCCTATTTTTTTTTTGCATGTCCTCATACATACATAATTCATTTTCCATCTCGGGGAACCTCAGTGCCAGCACAGCTGCCCTTCTCACCACACATCGTAACAGAAAGTTTTAGGGCTGTGGTGCTTCGGTAATCTTCTACCAGTTTTTAACTGACTCGCCAAATTAGTCCATAGTGAGCAGTACTCTGGTCTTTGCCTGCTCCTTTTTTGTTTCCCTCTCTCCTAACTCAGTTTTTCTTTCGACATCTTTATCTCTGTTTGTCTATCTGTGATTCATTTGTCTTCGTCCCTCCCCTCCCCTGCCCTCTTCCTCTGTCTCACTATATTCCCCCTTTCTTTCCAGATGGGTTATAACTATTAGTCCTGCCTTCCCTGCCTGGCAGTCACAGTCCACACATGCACTTTCATCTGACACAGGAGGGAAGCTATCACCCCCACCAGCACAGGCTTAGGGGGAGGAAAGAAACAAAACACAGATATGGCAGAGAGTCAGGAGGCAGGACACACACTTTCAGACAACTGAATGTGAAAGTAACTATTTCTATAAACAACCTTTTGCAAAATGAAAGCACCAGTTAAACTCAAAACTGTCTACTTTGGTTAGTGTTGAACAAGACACAGTATAGGACACGACTGGGTCATATCTGAAATACTGCCATTGTCACTGCATAAAGATTGTATTATTATGAAATTGTATACAACTGTATTCAAATGTCAGCTATATCCTGACACACTGACTGCCATTTTCGTCCCTCGAAACAACAGACAACATCACAGGAGAGGACAACATGTCTGGGTGACAGTAATACATGATATTCTCTATAGACACGTAAACAGCTAAAGAACAGTGCAAAAGCCTGGAATTGATTCATAATAAAGTTACTATATCATATACTAATACTATTATCACATAAACAACTGCTCAAATGAATACATGTAATGTGAAAGGGCTCATCCATAGTGACAAACATTTTCTAGAACAAACTCTGTTGTTTGCTGTTGTTTCACACTGATGTATACGACTCCTTCATGTTGATGAAGGTTCTCAGTCATCCAGGTCAGGTGCTGTATGAAGAAGCCACTTGGATGAGAGGTGAAACGTCTTCAAGAAACTGAAACACGTCCAGTTGCCTACGATACAGCACTCAGAACTACCCCATCATATGCAGTTAAAATAAAAAACACAATTGTGTTGTTTTTTGTTTTTTTTATGACGCAAAATATGTAATCGCGAAGTCTCGGAGTTGTACTTGTTTGGCTGTGAAAACCAAAGACGTCTCTTTCCAAACCAAAAAGAAAAGTGGATGATGAACACAGACAGTTTCAAAACAGGTGGATATGACATTTTTCAGAGTGCAGTGAAAATGCTATCTGCCTGATATGCAAGGAAAAACTCGCTGTTCTAAAAGGAACAGAAACTCAAGCGTCATTACTCGACTAAACATGGAGAACAATATGAGTAGTACCAGGTGAGAGGAAAAAACAACAACACTATCGTCTCAACAAGGTCTTTTCCATAAAGTGAAGGATGCTGATGCTGCAGCTGAGGCAAGTTATGTGGTGAGTGAATTTATTGGCAAAGCGGGAAAGCCATTCACTGAAGGGCCGTCTCTGAAGGACTGCATGTTGCACATCACTTACGTATATTCTATGTCGAGGAAAGAAGAGCTTCAACAAGATCTCTCTATTGGCAAACACAGTGGCAGAAAGGATGAACGAGTTATCAACTGATGTGAAAAAATTCATGGAAGATGGCAGAATGGATGTTCCCAAACTTGATGATCCAATATGGATCATGAATCTTGCATTCCTAGTGGACATAACACAGAAGCTGGACATCCTTAACCTGAAGCTTCAGGGCCCGGGTCATCTCATCACAGCAGCTTATGAAAGTGTGAAAACTGTCTCTACAAAACTGAGACAGTGCAAAACTCAGCTGTCTGCAAACAACCTCTGTCATTTCACAACATGCAGATCTCTTGTGGAAAAAAGAAAATAGGTAGAAACTGCTGTTTGCATTGTTTTTGTTATGTATGAAGAATATATGAGCAGAAATGCAAATGTAATAAAGTACAAATGTATTCAGGGATATCATTTGTTGGTTCAGTGCAAGATTTACTTTAAATAAGTTATTTCTATGGAGAAAAAATAAAAAATGTATACAAAATGGTGTTTGCATTTGCACAGTATCATTCTGTTAATAACAGAAATAACACTACATTTTCAGAAATATTGGGGTTACTTGTAGTACCGGAACGCTTAAGTGGCCCTCCTACAAGTTAACAATACCAGCAGTGGCCCCTAGCTCATTTAAGTTTGAGACCCCTGTTCTAGATTCTTTTAGCGCACTGTTTTGGTTTTATGGCCCACCCCTTTACTGCTTTGAGTCATTATTACCATTATTACCATTGTTATATTGGACAGAAACACAGCTCTGAATGTTTTTATATCTACTGGATGTGTGAAGAACTGTTAGCCAAAATGTTAATGAAGGTTCTCAGTCATCCAGGTCATGGTCATTCTAAGTGCTGTGTCGTAGGCAACTGGACTTGTTTCAGTTTCTTTAAGACGTTTCATCTCTCATTCTCACGCTTCTTCAGTTCTAACTATCTGGAGGGAAGTTGCAGACTTTAAACTCTGTGTGAGAGTGTCCTTACAGAGTCGTTAAGGACACGTATGAGCTCTGAGTTTCAGAGTCATCAGGGCCACTCGGACAGTTTTTAACCACAAAGCAAGGACATTTTTTTACCATAACAGTTAAGTTTGGGTTTGAGTTAGCCATTTAGTTGTGATGGTTAGGGTCAGGGGCCAAGAAATGCTTTATCCCAGGGGATCTCAAGACTTATTACATGTTGATCCAACCAGCCTTCATGTGGGTTGTTAAGACTTGGTGAGCCCAGGTGTGAATGGTTGTTAAGCTGTCTGCATTGTAGGTGGGTGATAATAAGTCATGTCGTAGGCCACCTCCTCTGTTCAAAGACGGTCGTTCCAGTTTGACACTGATGGATTCTTTTACTCCTCTTTCAAACCATCTGTCTTCTCTGGACAAGATGTTTCATTTTTGTCCTCAAAGGAATGATTTGTCTCCTTCAGATGTAAGTGGACAGCAGAGTCTTGACCTGAGGAGTTGGCCCTCCTGTGTTGTGCCATTCATTTATGGAGAGGTTGTTTTGTCTCCCCAATGTACAAATCTGTGCAGTCCTGGCTGCATTGAACAGCATAAACTACATTACTCTGCTTATGCCTGGGTGATTTGTCCTTAGGATGAACAAGTTTCTGCCTCAGTGTGTTGGTAGGTTTGAAGTGAACAAGGATATGATGTTTATTGAAGATCATCCTGAGTTTCTCAGATGTTCCTGCGACACAGGGAATGACGATGTTGCGTTTTCTCGTCTCCTCCTCATTGACTGCTCTGGATCTTTTAGAGGTTTTGACAAAGGTCCAGTTTGGATAGCCACAGGTTTTAAATGCTCCCCTGATGTGCATCTGTTCCTTCTCCTTCCCCTCTGTCTTTGTGGGCACGGTCTCAGCCCAATGGTTTAGGGTTCTGATGACCCCCAGCTTGTGCTCCAGTGGGTGATGAGAGTCAAACAGCAAGTATGATCTGTGTGTTTAGGTTTTCTGCACACCTCAATGTTGAGGCTTCTGTCTTCTTCATTGTGTACTGCACAGTCCAAGAAGGACAGACTGTCTCCTCTGACATCTTCCCGAGTGAACTTGATTGTCATAGTTCAGTGTCTGTTTGTTCCTGTTTCCTGTTTTATTTCGAAATTGTACCCTTGTGTGTCGCATCGTGCTCGTCAGTTCTCCCTGTGTTTTTTTCCGTTAATTCCCTCACCTCTCTGTGTCCCTCCTCACTCCACCTGTTCCTCGTCCCATCATTAGTGTGTCTGTATATAGCCTTTGTTCTCCCTCATGTCTTCATCAGATCGTTTTCCCTCCATCTTGGTCCGTGATGTACGGTGTTACTTCGTTTCCCGTCCTTTGGATGTTCCGTTCCTGGTTCCGTGCCCTCCCTACTTCGCTCGACCTAGCCTGTGTTAGCCTGTGTCCGTTTTTGTCCGTCGTCCTCCGTCTTGGTCCGTCTTTCCCCGTGTTGCCTCTCAGCTTCGTCCCCAGTGTTTCCTCCAGTGTCTCCTCGTGTCTCCAGTTTGGTATGTTTGTAGTTTTGGTTTCTGGTTTCTCTTTTGATTTGCACTTTGTTTTAGCCTTTAGTTGTTATTTTTTGTCTACTTGACTCATTTTAGTTATTCTGTATTCCTTTGTCTGTAGTTCAGCTTTGTTTATTAAAAGCTCGCCTTCTGTTTCCCCCCAATCCTGCCTCCTGTGTGTGTCTGCACTTGGGTCCTCATTTAATATACCTTAAAACATAACATTGATGTTATTGTCCTAGCTAATGCCTATTGGCATTACCATCTGTTGGAAGCCTTAAAAAATAAACTGTAGAAATTAAAGGACTAATCAATGAATCAATTAGTTGATCAACACAGAGTTCTACAGAAATTATTTGAATTATTGATCAATCACTGAAGTCATTAATCAAGCAATAATCTCAATCATTCTCTGCTTCCAGCTTCTCATATGTGGAGATTTGCTCTTTCTGTCATGCTGTCATTTGCCCATGATGGTCGGACAAAAACAACTGACATTTTTGAAAGTTTTTCATGACATTTTATAGAGTAAGTAATTACAGTAATCTGGAAAAAAAAACAGATGACCAACGAACCGATACTGAAAATAATTGTTAGCTGCAGCCTAAACAAGAGTGTGAAGAGGACAAATAATAAATCTATTCAATCAATCAAACAAGTAAGTTCTGATTCTGCAACATCTTCGGCAACCTGTACAGAGACTGTACCATTTCCTGACTGTCTGAAAGTAGAACTGATAGTCTGGCACCATGGTTTCATTTCCACAGACTGATGAAAGTGGAGAAACAAAGACACAGAGGGCCTGAGGGGGATTTTAAAAGAATAACTTTATGAAACCCACCGAGAATATTTCCTGGAAATCAGTTAGCGACAGCTATGTGAGTTCTTCTGCTGTTGATTCTGTAAAAGATCTGAAATTGATGACGGCACCAAGGAAAACTCTGACGGTAAGGTAACTAATATTTCCACATGCATAAACATCTGAACCTGAGATGAACCAGAAAGCATGCTGGGTACTGTAACAAACATGACCTCCCAACAGTGCAGCTTTTATTTGCGCTTGGCAAAACCAACCATGGGAATGTCCTGAACACCCTCACCCCCAACAAAACACTCAAATCACATCGACCTCTCAACCAATAAAAATAAAAAAAGTTTTTCCTCTGTAGATGAACTGCCATGTGTGTCTCTTTGTGTGTAGTCTATGTGTGTTTGTGTGTGTAAGAGCCTCAGCTGCAAATAAACAAAGACACGTCTGAGTGTGCAGCCCTCCCTCACAGAACCACAGACGAGCCCCCTGCCACTGCAGCACAGACACACATTGTTCATAAAGTAAACACACTCGCACGGACACATATATTAATACCTCAGATGTTAGAAACGAGCATATGAGACATTTACAAACAACTTACAAATGCAAGACTATGTAAATAAATTCTCTTGTTCATAAAGATAAAGAGACAGGGTGAGAATACACCACACACACACACACACACACACACACACACACACTTCATTGTGTTTTGCATATTAATAATGATAAGGAGACACAGCAGGACTTCATTAACCTCTGTGGTCTTCATGTTTTAAAGCCTGCTCTGATGGTGGTTTGTCAAACAAATCCAATAATATTTGTCCCATAAATTTACTGTAAGCCTCCATCACACATTATTCAATTGAGAAACTTGAGAGACTTCCAGCTTTGAACCGACTGCTGTTGTTGCTAACCCCCAACAGTCTCTCTGTCCCACCTTGCAAAACAAAGCAAAACCAACAAACTTTAACCCTATTTGTTTAAACAGTCATGACAACATGAAGCACTGCTTCTTGTGTCAGTTGTGAGATCCTGCAGTGAGGAGTGTTCGGCTGACAGGGTTCATGCTGCTGTCAGAGGGGGCTGCAGGCAGCTGCACAAACCCACAGCAGATAAGAACTCCCACACGTGGGTCATGTTATTGCCCTGAGCAATGCAACATGATGATGTGTGTGTACATGTGTGTGTCCACAAGACAGAGGGAGGGATTGGAAGAGCGTATTTGATTTTTATACACTGACTTTGACTGTTTATTTTAAAAGAGAACTTTAAAACGTTTTGACCTGAGTATCAACAGCTCCACAAATCTGTGTGTGTGTGTGTGTGTGTGTGTGTGTGTACTTAGTGCTACATAGTGACAGTTTTTAACCACAAAGCATTTTTTACCATTACAGTTAGGTTTAAGTTTGAGTTAGTTGTGATGGTTACGGTTAGGGTAAGGGGCCAAGAAACACTTTATCTCAGGGGGTCTCAGACTTATTCCTCAAAGGTCTGCATCTGATTTGTATCTAAGGTCAGGGGTCTGGAACAATTGGCAATAATGAAATAAGATTTTATTTTCAATGAATCAATGTCACATCTTCACATCTCACCTCTTTAGTAATTAAGTATTTATAAGTGCTGCAGTAAAACCACTTGAAAATGATAGACTTCTTGGGGGCCTGTTGAACAAGAACATGGTTGAGTTTGCTAAACACAATTTGATGAGTTTTTTCTGATAGAATCTTTAAAATCTATGTAGGAATGGATGGGACAGCATGTCACTAGTGCAACAGCTAATATAAAAGTATATTTATGGTTCCCTTTATCCTCATTGAGATGTTATCCCTGTGCATTTTTGTTAGCTTCTATGTTTTGTCCTGTTTTTGTAATGTCTCTGACTGACTGGTTCATCAGCTTTCAGGTGGCAGCCCTGGCTGTGCCAGTGGGGTCCCTCTGAGTGTGTCAAACTCAGACAGATAATTTATGGAGACACCATTATGTGGCAGTGAGAGTTTTTAATTAAATGCCTTTCGGTCATTTGGTCACTGCCAGTGCGGTGGATAGTCTTTATTGACAGAATATCAACGAGCACTGTAACGGAAAACATGCCCACATTTGGAGCATGGCAGACTGTGTCTGACTCAGACATATTCTTATAGCCTAACCGCCATTACAGTAGTTGTAGAAACTTGAGAAAACTAGAGATCATCTGCAATTTAGTAGCCGACAGCATATTCTCTGGTGTAACGTGCATGAACTCAGCAGCAACAACACACAACACTCTCTCCAGCTGTAAACCCAACACAATGTCAACAACTGGTAAATAAGCCACATTAGCTCTCTAGCTACTGTACACTGTGTATTTAATGTCTCTACCAATGTGCCGATCAATAAAAAATGTTATTAATAAATAGAGAACGTTCATGATGTATTGTTGTCTTCCTAACACAAGTTGTGGGCTGGGTCCGCATTGACTTGGCGGTTGGTTGAGAGGCCCTGTTTTATGTTAATACGGGTCCTCACAAGTACAGACATACAAGTCTGTGTGTGTGTGTGTGTGTGCAGCCGCAAGACTAGAATTTGGGTCAGTGGTTCCCTGTAAGTTCAGCTGAACCGACTGGCCCACGTTGGTTAGAGAGGAAAGAATTTGGCTTATTATAACATACAGGAATCTGATCACTCACATGCTTTTATTAGAGGACAGAAGGTTACGATTACTTAAAAATTTCCATTAAATGTTTATGGACCCTCTGAGTCAAACCAACAACATGCAAACACTAAAAACCATCACTGAATAAATCAAACTTAGAGAGTTAAGAGTGTCTCCGGTCTAAATCATGGTGAGAAACTGTGTCAGGCACCAGCACTGCCCAGCCCAACTTTCCACATGCAAGGTCAGCCGAGAAAAGCCTGGTCTGTTTTCACTGGGCTACTCCCCTTTAAATTATTACCAGGAACACTGAAGAGTGGAAGAGAGGGAGGAAAGTCGGTGTCGATAGGATGGGAACTTCCAAATGAACACAAAGTATTATAATGACCATGTAGAGTCATGGAGGAGATACGGAGGACAGGCAGAGGATAAACATACAGCTGGAAGTAGCCCGAGCCTGGCTGCAGCCGAGGACAGACTACCGGCCCGGTTAACTGAGCTACTGCCGCCCTGAGGGACCACAAATCCTCAGGTTTCTGAGACAAGTAGATTGTGGTATTTTAGTTTATTGTGAAATTCCTTTTGTGTATGCACAACAAATGAACAATATCAACAAAAATGCTGAGGGCCTTAAAGAAGAAGTTTGACATTTTGGGAAATATGTCTATTTGCTTTCTTGCCGTGAGTTAGAAAGACATGACTGATGCTAGGGCTGGGCGACTGGACGTCTATTGGCGATAGGCACAACACATCACCGGTTGGTTTGTTGGAGTTGAAATTTTGTTCTATTTCTGACATTTTATTTTGCTGGATTAATGGTGCGCCTCTCAAAATTTCACTCAATAAATGATTAACCTGTAAGCGCCAAGCATAAGCACGACTGGCGATTCTTCAAGACTCTCCTAACTCTACACTACTTCATGGTCAAGTTTTAATACCTTGATTATTTCTGTTGGTATTTCACTTACATAATGAATATTTTTAAATAAAGTTGTGTTTAATGCCATACAAACTAACTGACGCATAGAGTACTATTTTAGTTGGATGATGGAGCTCCTGCACTGAGAGTGGGAGGAGTGGGTGTTCAATTGGGGCCCACAGCCCGTTTTCCCCCCCGGGTCCCTAGCCGGTGAATCAGACCCTTACTGCCACCGCCTAACTATTAAATCCCAAAATGTGGCAGGAAAGGAAGAAACCACACTTTCCGGTTAAACTCTTATTGTAATTTAGGTTTTGGGCAGATACATACTGTAGCTCACCAACACAACCTGAATACATGAATAAAGCTCATATTCAGTGTGTTTAATCTCAGGGCCTGCTGCAGGATTACAGCAGACATCAGTGTGGCTCCTTTGAAAGCACTCAGTGTTAACATCCCCCACAGGGACAGTTTATTCTCACAACGGTAACTTGAGTGGATGCTTCCTCATCCTGCCAGGATGACATCACTGTTCATAAACTTGTAGAGCTCTCTGTACTGCTGTGAACTTGCAGAGAGAAGAAGACTCTGACTGGAGTTTACTTTTAAATCTGAGGTTGCAGAAACCACTTACAAGTAAAGCAGAAAAATCTGAAACATCTCTCTGAAATGCTAAAAATAAAAGCATCTAAAAGAAAGCAGATGGCCACTGTGGAAAAAAATAACATCAGCCTCATAACGCTAATCAACGACCGTCAAGCTGCAAGTTATTATTCATTAAAAATACCTTTCTGCTGATTTATTTCCTCACAGCAGTAACTGGGGCTCTTTGTGCCAAACATCCTTGAAGCTAATCTCTCTAACAGATTCCACAGAAGCTTAAATGAGGAAACTGACCCCTTTACATTGATAAACATCAACGCAGTGCCCATTTCGAAAAAGTAGAGGGCTACAGAAAGAATAAAGCTGCAGAGGAGGATAACATGTGTTGTCTATAATCAGGTTCAGACAGGTTCTGCATGCTTCTGAGGGAAAAAAGTTCACCTCGCTGAGAAGTTAGGGTTAGCTGTGTGTGTGTGTGTGTGTGTGTGTGTGTGTGTGTGTGGAGGGGTGCTGGAGCATGTTGCCCCTACATACCTTCAATAAATGGACATTTTTAAAAGGGGAAGAGCCTATGCCTAATTGGTAGAGGTCTATTTCTACTAATTCAAGTGTCAGGGTGAAGATGTATTTAGTTATTTGGTCTAAAAAGCTATAGATTATAACTTAAAAAAGAACAAAATTAGGATCATGCAAAGAAATGATGGAGCACTGTGAAAAATATTGACAAAATGCATTAACTGGGTGATGAGCAGACTTCTCCTCACTTTATCTGTCATCACTTTGACTGTCTTCGGCACACTCGGCTCTAAATATCTGAGTTAGTTATCGCTCCATGTGTTGTCTCACTGCAACCCAGAACCCAGCCACTTCTACTGATATTCATCATCCGGCTGAAACTCCGTCAGCCCGGACAGGCCTGGGCTACCTTGTTAGCATGCTAACTTCAGCAGAAATGTCCTCCACACTGTTGTTTCTTCACATTCTGTTGATAATGTCGGTTCATCGTTTGAATATTTTAAACCACATTTCTGGCTCTATCATACACATTAACAATTTAGGCACGGGTACAACTCGTTTGGTTGTTGATAATGTTATAAGGAATAAGGAACTGGTCAAATTCAGTTTCAGTTCTGCAAGAGTTTGTGAAAAGGATGTGACAGTTTTTTTAATCAAAGGGCCCAATAAGTGGGTCCTCATCATGTTCAGGAGAGTCTGTGTTTATAAGTCCACACCCAATCATTCTGTACCCATCCTAAAATACTACACAACTCTAGTATAAGGCCCGCAGGTTGTATATGACCATGTGGAAGTCGTATTTCCGAGGGAAACCCACCACTTTGAAGTCCCTGTCAGAACTTTGTGTGTACACATGTTCTGACTTTAACTGAAGCTGTATGTCAGCAGTACATTTCTGAAGTATTTGGGCCAAATCACTACTGCTGCTGCAGGTCCAGGAGTCATGGAGCAGTCTCATCTAGTCTTATGGACTCACTCAAACTACACAGAAACAACAGTAGGCACGGATCAGAGGGGATGTCTCTGATGTCTCTGAGGTCTCCAGTCTGTCTCAAAAAGTTTGGGTTAGGGCTCCTGCTCTCTGTGGAGTCACCGTGGTTTCTACAGGGACTTTCTCCTGACCGCTTCTCACTCTGTGCTCGACTCTCACTGCAGACTCACAACACAAGCCTTCAGACGGAGGACAGCGTTCATCCCCGCGGTTGTTGTCAGCAGCCTGTGTCTGAAAACACTCATGCCATCAAAGTTTGGGAGGCGCTGGTCAGAGAAAAGACGGCCTGACTCACCTTTAGGTCGTCTCCCTCAGCACCAGCAGCCCGGCGCTGTGCTCGGCTGCACTCCCGGCATGCTCCGCTCACACAACTCAACCCCGCTGCGCTGCTCTGTCGTCGGTTCGTGTAGTTTTCGGGTGTAAACCATAGCGCCTCGGTGTCTCCACTCGCTCGGTTACATGGGTTTAATGTCGGACAGAGACAGACACTGGGTTTAGACCACAGCGCTGAGATGAGAGAGCCGGGGGAGGGATGAAGGGGGAGGGATAAAGGGGGAGGACAGACGCAGCGGTAATATGACTCCTCCGTCTGGCTGCCTGAGGAGGTGGTGGAGGGTTTTTACCTTGGCTTCATCCGATTTCACCAAAAATTGCACCCACGTTTCCCTCACTTGGGTCCTTTCCTAGTTCCTCCCGCGAGGAATCCATGGGAGGAGAGAGGAAACGAGGAAACATGTTTGAAGAGACACGGGACGCACCTCAGGAATCTGAAGTTTGTCAGGCGGTGGCATTAAAAGCTTCAGATTATACATTCAAACATAGTCGTACATGTGTTACCGCTCATAAGAAAGTTATTATATTAAGATGCATTTATTAAAGAAAGTAGTATAAAGACTTTAGTGGCTCCAGAGGCCTGCCTCCTGTGATGTCACTCATTACAGTGGGGGTGTAGACTCCAGGGGGGTATTCCAGAAAGCGGGTTTTGTGAAAACTCTGAGTTTGTTAACCCTGAGATGAGAGAAACTCTGAGTTTTCAGTTCCAGAAAGAGAGATAACTTAAACTCTGGGTCTGTTACCGCGGTAACTGACTCTGTGAACATAACCTGCTCACTGGCAGGTTCACCTGAAGAAACCCTGAGTCTGACGGAGCTGTCTGACAGCGGCTGTCCTTTCCTTCTCAGTCCGATCATGTTGAAGCAGAAATAATTCACACAGTTTTACACCAGGAGGAGAATTTAGATTAATTTAGATGAGCTCTCGCTCCCTGACGAGGACTGGACCGAACAGTAGACCGCTCCTCATCAGTCCGTCATTTATATTCTCCGGCCGCACAGCGAATATCAGGCTACACGTCATCGCTGACGTGCTCTCAGATCTGAACCATCCTCTGCGTTTTTTTGTTTTGTTTTTTTGTTTTTTTGTTTTTTTAATCACTTCGCAGGTTAATCAATCACCTTCAGCAGCAAGAAGGAGGAGGAGCCACCGTGAGACTGTTTTTATAGGTAGGCTATTTCATTTTCAGCCGATTTAAATGAAATAAAATAGCCTAAAATAAAACACTGAACAACATTCAACCACTTCCCCAAAGGCTAATATGAAAGAAACTGATGTTAAATTCCAAATGAAAAGACGACCGCATCTAAAACTCTGTCAGTGATTTTACGGCCGCAGCCGTGTTGCTTTTTTTTTTTTTTTTCCCAGAAAATGTCTGCTTCCTGTTTTCTCCCCTGTTGCCATGGTGAATCACAGTATCGGAGCTCCATTGATGATGGCTTTTTACTAGTCGTCAGGCACGAGCTCAACTCAGAGTTAACATACTCAGAGTCGACTTACCTGGATCAGATCAGCTGTTCTGGAACTGAAAACTCAGAGTTTCACTTCACAGGGTAAGTCAACTCGGAGTTCATGGATAGACTCAGAGTTTGTTGAACCTCCTTTCTGGAATACCCCCCAGGCCTATGTAGGATCCCGAATTATTATTTTTTTCATAATCTGAGCAGGCAGGCAGAGGGGCAGCTTGTGCAGGAAGACAGCCAATAGAGGGAACTTGGGAACTATGAAAGCAATGAAAGGCAGATAGATTCAAAATTAAGGAACATTGAAAGATTATCCTGGCACACCTGTTCTTAAATCATAAACAAGGGAGAGAAACAATTTAGAGCTTAGAAAATGAATCATATTCAGCACATGCCTCCCTGGGCTTCTGTTTAGTACCATTTCACATCTTAGCGATACTCCATAGGTGCTTGCTTTGGCCTGTGGTCGTTTAATTTTTGGCCCTTCAAGAGAAAATTTTTGGGCACCCATGGTAAAAACTTTCTATAACTGATTCTTTATTAGAAAGTGATACTGAATATTTGATGTTATTATAAAACCAACCAGCAAACATGATGAGCTATCTACTTTATCACATGTACACTGTGGTTGTCTGAGTATTACAGGTCAAATCAGATTAAAAGGGTAATTGGTACCAGGGCCGTAGCCAGGGTTTAGAAATTAGTGAGGTCCAGATTTATTTATTTTTGATATATATTTTTTAAATGGAGTTGTTCTTTTGTTTTTTTATGGCGCTGTTATCTGTTAATACGTGTTAAGACTGTCATGGTTCAGTGTCTTATTCTTGTGTTCTTTTATTTTAATATTATGCCCTCTGTCATTATTCAGCGTCTTCTTGTTTTCCTGTTTTATTTTGACATTATGCCCTCATGTGTCTCTTCTTGCTTAACAGTTCCTCCTGTGTTTTTTCCCTCCCAGTGTTTTTCCACTCGTTTCCTCACCTGTTCCTCTTCCCTCCTCACTCCACCTGTACCTGATCCCCTCGTTAGTGTCTGTGTATATAGTCTTTGTTCTCCCTCATGTGTTTGTCAGTTTGTTCCGTCAGTCCTCCGTCATTCGTCCATATTGGTAGATGTTTCTCTGTCTTGGTCCGTCTTCCCCCCTGTTGCCTTCCAGTGTCTCCTCCTGTGTCTCCCCCCATTTGATATGTTTGGATTTTGGTTCCTTGATTTTTCATTTGATTTGTACTTTGCTTTTGGTTGAACTTTGCTTAAGCTTTTTAGTTGCTACTTTGTTTTTGTCCTAGTGACTAATTTTTGGTTTGTATAGATTTCTTGTATTTTGTATTTTCAGCTTTTATTTGATTAAAGCTCGCTTTTCATTCCCCCTATCCTGCCTCCTGTGATTTGTATGCGTTTGGGTCCGCTTCTCACGTCTAACATGGTGTAACAAAGACTCTGTTGTCTTGTACTTTAGTGTGCGTTTAATATGCAGAGACAGTGGATTAGAGTATTCAAAAACTGCACTTAGGTATTAGTACTGTCACTGTATAAAAACAAGTAGAAATAAAGGTAGTGATCAAAAGAAGTACGAATAATGACTTGAGTCGTGAGTAATTTCAAGAATACTGTCTTTTATTATGTGAATCTGATTATTTCAACCACAGATGGTCTGCTATGGGTAAAGAGGTGAACAGGTGTCTGTATATATTTGGGATGAAATGACACATGATCATCTCCTGATTAGACCAAATGCCTCATATACATCAGGACAATATTCAGTTTATCTCAGCTGCAAACTAAATATTACATCATTATTAAACTCTATTAAATTAAAATGATATTCTTTGCTTGTTATCTCCTATATTATTATAGGGAAAATAAATGAGCAAATTGTGTATATGTGCGTAATGTGTCTGTTATGTCAAAAAATAAATATAAAGAGAGTCAACATGTTACAGTGTCCTTAAATTTTGATGAATCCAGTCCAGATGTCCCAGTGTGACATCCCCCCCCCCCCCCCCCGTAATGGTAGTTTTGAAGCATGTACATGTTATAAGTTTTAATACAACAGATGCACTTACTGCTCTCTGCAGCCTGCTGTACTTGTGCACTGCTAACTCATTTGTAAATATTAGCAGTCAGTGGGATCTGAAAACCATCCTCCTGCTGCAGCTTGTATTTTAATACTAGCTATGGCCATGATTGGTACCAATCAGTGTGAATAAGTAATAAAAAGTGTGTATACCAGTCTGTTCAAAAAGTCAAATATGCTGAGTATACTGCCTGTTTCTCACTTTATTGTGAAGATTACTTGCTGTCTAGGTAAACAGTGAGGTAATGACGAAGTCATTGGTCTAAAAAGACATGGGAAAACATGTTGTTGTGTAAATCAGTTTATTGCAAGAAGACCACTGGGAACAAGGCCAACATCTCTGTCTCCCTCTGAGCTCTGCCCGGAGGTCCTCATCAACAAAAATGAGGATTTACAAACAATTCAAAAGACATGAGCATAAAACGACATTAATTGGCTGAAAACTAACTGCTGTAGACCTACATTCTAAATATTGTATATCTCATATTTAACTACTCGTCAGAAGTTATCCAACATCCGTGTTTATAATAGCATATCCCTCTGATATGTACAACATAATCAAGACAGTGCCTTTTGATCTTGGAAATTCATTAAAATTACACACAAAATAATCTGAATCATGAAAAGAGGCATGCAAACCGACCAGTATTTGTCTCTATGTAGCCTTCCTGAAAATATACGCAAACCACTTTCAACTGAGTGTGTAAAATTACAGCCACCTCTGAGGATGTAGCACAGCTCTACAGCGCTCTCTCGTGGCTGCAGGATTACCATCGACACCTCCAGAGGATGCTTTTCATATATCAGCATCTCTTTAAATCAAATAAAAATACTTTCACATTTTGTTTGAACACATGCTGAAACAGAGTGGCAATACTGTTGACAAAGGTGGGTTATTTTTGGCTCAAATGCAAGCAGGAGAATGGCCACAAGCGTTGCTTTTGAAGCCTCAAATACAAGGGACGGCACAAGAGTTCAAGCACTGTGTTTAAGAGACAATATGTTGTGAGAGTTCAAAGGGTGGTGTGCCATCTGTTTGCGCTTCCTTTTTTTAAATCTGAAAGTGAATCTTTTACCTCTGAGATTCAACATTAACTCAACATTCTCTCACCTACGTAAGAAACAATGATAAGGATTACACTTTCAGTCCAGCTCACCCAATCACAACATCTCCACTGGGATGTACCCCTGCTGTGTGTCATCGTCAAAAACCACCGTGTTTGTACCGGTAATACAAATGTTCTAATATCTTTCAAAACTATACAAAACTTATAAATTATTCAGTTCTATTCTTAAATATAAACAACATCAAGTCAGTTTCCAGTACTTAGATTATATATTAGGTACAGTACATTGTACAACTCTGCTGTCAGAGAGCGGAGAACGGTCCATCTGATACACTGTACATGATCCAAAGGGCTGAAACTGGTGGTTAGACATGATCTTTGAATAAATTAATTCATAAATAAATTATGATTATGTCTTCCCAGTAACAGTGGTGTCCTTGGTTCCCCTCGAGACTGCACACACACGGACGCACACACACACACACACACACACACACACACACACACACACGGACACACGGACACACACACACACACACACACTTTGCACTCGACAAAGTCCAAATTTACACCTCTTACTCCTATACTAAAAATACTTTTGGCTTCAAGAAGTAACAAAGTTATACTCAACTCAGAGGCTAAAAACTAATTATTTTATACCGTACAGGAGCTCTACCATCTAGAGGAAACTTTAAATTCAGTAGTTACATGTTTAGAGTACCTGTAGAGGCTTTGCAATGATAGAATAATATCTCTAATCAATAAAGTGACAGTGCTGGATGTCAGTTCCAGGGAGATCCCTTTCCTATGTGGGTTGTATTAAAGGAAAAATAAAGCCCACATCTACTCAGATATACCTGTAAAGAGAGAGAAAAACAAACAAGACTCTATGTGAATAGGGTTAAATATGTGGACAGTGCATATCTAGAGTTGACCCGTGGCTAGTACAGCATGCTATGTTGGCTGGTACTGAGCATAGGAGACATGTTGAAGCATTTTAAGTGGCAGACCAAATCAGTAAAACATAAAATATTGTCTCTGGCATTGGATCATTCAGTTTTGCAAGACTGATCCAGTTCTGCATATATTAACTAATATAAGTACTTATATAATCCTCAAATATATACAGAGAAAGCCTGTTTTACTTAAAAATATCTTAATAATGTGCTTATATCCAAACTTCTACAAAGAGTAACAAACAATCCAGCTAAAAATCGCTGTTAGCACAGGCTTCCTCTCTTTCTACCAGTCAGTCAGTCAGTCAGTCAGTCAGTTACAGTAGTAGCTTCTTCACCAACAGTAGCCTAACTGGTAGCGTTAATACTGTTGAGTTCACTCCAGCCAACCTTTTGGTTCATTCTTCTCTTGTGTGTATTGCACCAAAGATAAATCATAGAGAGCTCTATCTTCCTATTTGAAAAAAATAAAAGGTAGGAGTTGAGGAACTCCTACCACGGGAAAAAAAGCGCTGACAAACTGGAAGCCAGGTGAGGTTTCCTCCGTTAACCAGAGGAAGAAGAACAAGAAGTAGAAGAAGAGGAGGAGGAGAAGGGAGGTCAGTGGATGTCTCTGCACATAGGAAGGTTGACGAAGATGAAGACGTTGAACTCGATGAGGACGGAGAAACATAGAAAGATGGCGTACAAGATGAGGCAGGCCAAGCCCAGTCGCCAGTCCAGGGTCCATTTGTTCAAATGGACACCGAGAACCTGCAGACAGGAGAGAGCGAATCAGTGACATCTTAACTACTCTACGTTAGCTTGTGCATGTTGTGCTATCAAAACAATGAGAGGTAAGCAGCATTGTATTAAGCAATTTCTGTTTCATGAGCACTTCTGAAGTGGACAGAGGCTAAACCAATGGGAGAGACTGGCCACAAAGGTCATGACTGGACTCAAAGGTGTAGTCTAGGTTTAAAGTTGGTAGGGACACAAGGATAGGGTGGAATACAAAACAAGGGGCAGGTACTATCAGGTGGCAAGAAGTTAAACTACAACTACCACTTCATGGTTGTTCAACTCCGCCAACCAGTCAAAATACATTTCACATCCATGTCTGTCCAAACTCATTCAATATACAGTATGTAGTGAAGACTTTAATAAAAGGTATGAAGTGTACTCCTTGGAGAAATTGACAGGTTTGATTCCAGCGGATAATTTCCAGTGAGAATCATGCTGCCTTCACTTAGAGACTATTTCTACAGAGGACTGACAGAGAGCTTCAGCACATGGTGCAACGACAACCACGTTCACTGAGTTCATTGAGAGAAAAGAAACAGCCAAGTCCTTCAAGGTGTTCACATTTCGTCAATGAAGCAGATTCTGACAGAACATGAAAATCAGAATCCTAAAACATGGACGCTTCACACACATGTTCAACCCAGCAGCACAGTTTGAAGGTGGAGATCAGCATCACTGATTCATCAGTATCTGACCAAACGTGGAATATGCTCACAATCTCTGCTTCTGTTCCTGAGTTATGGGTTTGAATAATGGCCAGAAAAGTGTTGTTCAGAACATTATGATGTCAATATAAAATGTTATCACTCCATCATTTTATCCTATTGAACATTTGTGTGGAATTTTGTCAGATTTACTCCCCAATATGATTTACCCGGCACCTGTCTCACATCAGTCTTGCTAAGTCTGCCCTGTTCCCAGTGTTTCTCCACCTGCACCTCATCCATTTGTTAGTTTAGTTTGTATTTAAGCCTATGTTGTTCCATCACTCTTTGTTGGTTTATCTGTTGTCGTCCTATTTTCATCAAAGGACCCTAAAAAAGAAGGAAGGGTCATTATGTCACCGAATCTCGCTTTGGAGCCAGACTGCGGTGCCAGTTGTATTGAAGTCAATGGGAGATACGTGGAGAAACTCACCCAACATAAACCCAACATATCTACCTCATATGACTTCTGATGAAGAAATGGCTCCAGAAAATGAAAGAACACTCTTCAGAGAGTAGGTTAACCACTGACTCTCTCCCCCCCCGAACGCGAACAGGAGCCTATCCTACGCAAATTTGAGGAAAGGAACAAGGTGTAGATAAAACAAACAGTCGTTAGCCTACTCTCTGAAGTGTGGTATTTCATTTCCTGGAGGCATTCCTTCATCAGAAGTCAGACGACGTAGACATATTAGGTTTCAGTGTGTTTCTCCAAGCATCTCTCATTGACTCCAATACAGATGTCTGGCCCCAAAGCGAGATTTGGTGACGTAACGTCTCTTCCTTCTTTTTTAATTTCATTGTTTTCGTCCATGTGTCTCCTGTACTTGGTCCTCCGTCCTTGTTTGTTCCTGTTTTTTTTCGTTGTGGTTTTCTGGTTTGTATTTTGCCTCCCTTTTGTTGCCAGTTTTTTTTTTTTTAGCTAAAACTAACTAACTAAAGTCCACTTTCTGTTACACTACCTGCCATCTTGCGTATTGGTCCTTTCTGTGTAGCTGTGTGACACTATCCCACTGTTCTACAGGTGGTGGTGGTAATGCATCAACAAGGGCAGGGAAGAAGACTGCAAGCTAGTAAACATAGAAGTTAAGGATGCTAGACTTAAAATACACAAAATGCTGAGCAAATGTCTTGATGGAAATGCTCTTAACACATTTGGTTATAGCTTGAGGAGTCACACAATGCATTCTGGGGACTAACACTAAATGGCAAAGTAACTTTTGTGTTTTTACAAGAAAACTCTACACTGCGCCAGTCAGTGCTCTACTCCCTCTTACTGTTCCCCAGCACTGGAATCTAAACTGTCACTCGCTGCTACAACAGCTGCTGCTGCTAACCCCACTGTTTAAAATTATCACTCCCCACTCAGCTGATAATCAACACCCTGAAATTGACGCAGAGGCTTAAAAGAACGATGATCATCACCAACACTCCCCATTCCTTGCTTTGCTGAGCTTGGTGTTTCTTTTTTGGGGGAGTGATGAAGTGGGATCCTAGACCCCAAGTATCACTGCCAAATATTGCATTCAAATGATCATCTATTCCACCTGACCTCGATGAACTATTATCACTTATATTATCAATTTTATCATTTCTCTCAAATTGTTGGCACATTTTACCCCTAACAGACTTTACTCCTGTCATATTTGACTAGATTCGCCAGCTAAAAAGCCAAACAGAACTTGTCATCACGTCACAAGGTGATGTTGAGGCACTATTCCAGTGTTGCGATTTTGCTTTACAGTGTGCTGACTGAGTGCTTGTCTATAGCAAACAACAGTGCAGATAGGACTTCACTGAATCAAAATAAAAAAAAAACTGTATGATCAAAAGTATGTTGTGATCAAAGCAAAAATTCACCGTAAATCTATGGGTGGATTCAAAACTACAAAGACGTTATATGAATGTGTTTTACCCCCAACAGTAACAGACTAGGACTTACTGTGAAGAATACAGAGGCTAGTAAAAGTCCAACTGAGAATATGAGTCCTCTGCTGTTGAGATGAATCTGAGGAGACAAACAGAGAGATCAAAGTCACACACAGAGTCCCTTTCTGTATTTAGGGAGCCAGAGACGGACTTTTATTACACCTAATCCAAATGTCTATTTCCAGTTTGAAGAGTAATCAGCAGGCCAATTAACACATAATATCTTCTCAGTGTAAGGTGATAAACTGTGCAGTGCCCCAACAAATATTGTGTGGCTGTATTTGTACTCTGCACTGAATATTACAGACTATTGTTGCCACCCCTCAACACAGCTCTGTTCTATTCTGGTCTTTGTCCAGCAGCATCTCCTGAGGCTGAGCTGAGAAGCACTCACGATGGAGCCGTAGTCGATGCAGAGTGTTTGCAGCGTCCAAGGCAGGCCCAGGCCAACCAGGATGTCAAACACATTACTGCCTATGGAGTTAGAGATGGCCATGTCTCCCAGACCTGAGGCAAGGAGAGCAACACTGTCAAGGTCTGTATGCAGTCAGGAGACAAGTCACTTATGACAAGCAATACTCTGCTGTGGAGCTCATTCTCTGAACAGCATTTCTGTTTTGTTTCACTTAACATAAATACAGATGTTAACTTCCTCTTGTTGTACCCACCTTGCCGTGCCACTATAACACTAGCCATGCAGTCTGGGACGCTGGTGCCTGCAGCGAGGAAGGTGATTCCCATAATAACATCAGGAATTCCCAGAGTGAAGCCTATCACAGTCACCTGCAACAAAACAGATTTAGACTCAATACTCTTTTTTATGTGTAGTTGGTAGTGGTATAGTTAACCAAAATAAAAAAAAAAGGAACATGAATTTGTGCAATAAAAAGGCGATATCTGTATCTGTATACAGTCTATAATGAGTCCAACAGTGTTATAGGAGGGCAATGCTAGACCAGTGGACTGCTTTTCAAAACCTGTTGTCTAGATTACCCACAATGCAATTTAGCCACTGAGTGACACCACTGGAGGCGATTAATCAGATTACATGCAGCTTCCTCTGGAGCCACAAAGGGCTTTATACTACTTTTTCACGTACGCCTCCCCAAAATCTGTAAACACACTTTAATGTGTAACATTTTTGGAGTTACCCTTTAAGTGAGAGCTGCTGTATGCTAGTGAAACATGTGATCTGTTTGGAAGGATTATGTTGAACCACTAATAACTATAAATATATAAATATCTCTCCTGTTTCTCAAACCTGATACATTGGTCCTGCATTAGCAACTTGTTCAATTTATGGATTATTGTCTTCTGCATATGGCACATATTACACGTTCTTTTATTGTAACTATTTAATCATTTCTTTTTTTACAATAAATAAAAAATCAAAAGCTCGAATAATTTTTGTACAGTCTAAAACAAGAATTTAAGCCTTCATGGATAACATCTCCTAGATTTATTGATTTCATGGATCAATTTGAAGAACAGGGTGTGTTTTCAGTATGTTAGTGGGTGAGACCGACTGAACTGACCATCCAGACCATGATGTAGGACAGGCCAGCGATCCAGATGGTGGCAGTGAAGAAGGAGACCAAGAACCATCTCTCCCAGCGACGCTTGGCACAGTTGGGCACAGTGAAGAACAGAAGCAGGGACAGCGGCCACATGGTCAACCACTTTAGCTTGTTACACGCCCCAGCTGGAAGGAGAAGGAAGAACAAAGGTGACTTCAGTGACAGCACTGATTACAAACACTTACTAACAGTGATGATTTCATTTCATCTGATCTGTACCTGGAACTTTGAAAGGCACCAGAGGGCCATTACTGTCATCTTCTCCCTCTCCTTCCTCGTCGTTCTCATTGTTCTCATTATCCTCATTTTCATTCTCTGTCTCGTTCCCAGACTCCAGTCGCTGAAGTCTGCACCTCCCGTTCAGACCCTGCTCAGCCCCGCCCATCCCATTTTCTAAGCCCCGCCTCCCCTGAGCCCTGGCGCCTGAGTCAGAGTCGCCGTTGGTGATGCGGTTGACTCGAGTCTCAGTAGTGTTGATCAGTCTTTGTCTCTGGAAGTAATTATAAAACATCATTATAGACAACAGTAAGCTTTGACTACAATACCTCTATTTACACATGTGGACATTTTCTACTGCTGTTTTGTAACATCATTTGTAGTCAGTCAGAAACATTTTGAGTCAGGATATTTCCCTCTGCAACGGTCAACACCCCAGGGCTGCCCACTAAGGCCCTTGTTGTTTGCTCTCATCATAGAGCCCCTTGCAATAGCTCTGGGGCTCAATCCCCTCGTTAAAGGTAGAGTGAGATGGTCATGCCACACAAGTGATCCTTATATGCGGATGACTCATTGTTAAATGCATCCGATCTCTCCATTTCAGTTCCTGCTGCTTACCACTTTCACATCTTTTTTGATTGTGTCTGTGTTTAGCACATTTGAGCAGCTATCAGTTAAATTTGGTCTACCCAGACATCATTTCTTTTAGGCTTTTACAGATCCAGAGTTATATTTGCGACATAGATCCTCAGTTCCTCACCCTTCCAGGCAAAACACAATTTGACACCTTTCTTACTCTGCTTCCTGCTCTGAAAGGCATGATGACATCAATTTATAGGCAAATTAGCTCTCTACAAACTACCTCCTTAGATCATATTAGAGCTGCATGGGAGGAGGAAATGGGTGAGGCAATACCTGATGATCTATGGGAACAGGCACTTAAAAGGATACGTACCTCTTCTATTTGCGCCCGACACTGTCTCATTCAGTGTAAGGTCATCCACAGGGTCCACTGGACCAGGGCAAGATTATCTAAGATTATTGTTTTCTATTCTGTCTGTTTTTTCTATATTTTGCTGTATTGCCTTTTTTGGCTGCTGTTGATGTATGTACACTGTTTATGGTTTTATTGGACAAACCACAAGTGCAGCTATATTTTGACTTTTCTGAAATCCCCCCCCAAAAAAAAATAAAATGTTACGAGTCCTAGTTAACTATTCAGGTTTGTTTTCATTTTTTAGTTATGTTATAGAAATCAGAAAAAGCACTTTATATTTGTCTGAAGCAGAAGTTAATGTTCTTTTCTCCTCTTTATGCCTTCTTTCTGGTTGTTTGGTTTGGATTTAGATCAAGACTGGAGTCTGCAGGAGACAGATGCCTGACAGACAGTGTAGGCTGTGTGATCCAACAGAAAATAAGTATTCATTGCACTCGTTCTTCTTTTTAATGCAGACAGTGTTGTTTGCTTTGTATTTATGCTAAGGCTCCACATTGGCACAGGTCTTTTAAAGTAACTTAACAAGACTTGACAAAACTATTGTCTTTGGACAGTGGCTTTGCTGCTTTTCAACTTTTTCCAATATGAAATGACTTGCAGCAGGAAAAACAGAGAGTCCATCATAGTGTACACAAATGTGAATCCATTGAGTGTCTACGTACCTCATTGATAAGCATGCGTGAAGCCATGGTGAGGCGGGTTCTGGGGGAGAAATGACTGGTGATCATGATCCTCATGCCGGCCTCAGAGAAGGACAGCTGGTGGGGGTATGCAGACAGCAGCTCGTCCACCATCAGCACCGACGGCTTACAGTGGAAGTTAGCTGGAGGGACACAACACAAACATGTTCATCTGACTGCAGTGCTGATTAATTACTCTTTAGGAACAGCAATTACCTTTTTCAAAATTCATGTGACTGTGATTTTGAACACACATATGTATTGATTAAGTTAAGCTTATTATTGAAAGGAATAAAAAGTTTCTTTGCAACTGCACCTTTACTCTCCAAGCTTCTCAGTACTTGCTTTATTGATAGTTTAGTCCGCTTGCGTTGCTTACTCTAGCTTACAAAGTTTACACTGTGTAAGTGTAATTTGGTCAGAATTGGAAGCTCACTATACCCCTTGCTGTGGCTTTGTTGTGGCTATATTTGGTTGTAGCAACAAGCTGCTATTAGCAAGTAGCTCAGTTAGCTGTGGAGCCCATCGGCCCCTATTAGCTGACAGGAGTCTGTCTGGATGACTGAGGCAGTCACTGTGGTCAACAGGACTCAGCTTGACTGGCTCAGTGAAGTGAGGATTTATTTGGACCAAACCAGACGTGACTGTGGAAAGACAAATCAAGACTGGTCTGGTGAGTTTCATCTGAGTTTGGTAAAAAGAAAAAAATGAATTCAGACAGATTGTTTTTTTTTCTGTTTAGTGAGGGAAATAGATGTAAAAATATCTCCTTCCATGACATTTTGTAAGTTTACTGTTTTACTTTTTCAACTACAGGCTATGTGACTTGCCCTTATGTGGAACAAAGTGGTATTATGAGACAGGACAAGCTAGCTAATTTTAGCTATTTTAACATCTCACATATTGCTCCTTTAAGCTGTTTAGTGCGCTGCATCCAACCAATTTAATAGCTAGGCTGTAAACTGACATTAGCAGTTCACTTTTTGTTGGGGCACATATTCAACAAGCCAATGTGGAACACAGGATGTGGTCCTGTTTGAAGATAAGAAGTGAATATGGGTTATGGTCTGTGGCTGTGCACAAAAGCATTTCTCTCTCTGCTGAGGTCAAAATAAGCTAGAATGCAGTCCTGACTGATCACGACTTTAGACATTGAAGCCTGAAGGGCTTCTGAGTGGGTCCTTTGACTCAAGGAGGCTAGAGAGCAAAAGTGTCTCCTGAGACCCTCAAGCAAAAACCACTCATAACAAAGGATATTCTAACAGGCACAGTGCCTCATTTTCACCTTCTCACACATCTGCGACTTTCAATCGTCAGGACAAAATTTCAATATATCCACAGGGTTACACTTTCAGATGTGATCTGAGTATTTTTCCAGGCTTGAAATGTGAAATATCTGCAGTGCCCATATGTTCTCAGAAGTCTGCAACAGCGGCAGTATCGATTCTACCTTGTCTGTTCACATTTGTCAACAGCTCCACTTTGTTGTCACTCATACTTTGTTTCCTTGTATCAATAGCTGTAACTGTACTGTAAGCTATAGTATGTTCATGTCATTATCTCCCCCCAAGACTACACCATCTTCCAACCTAGTTATGGTAGGGTGTAATCCCAAAGTCCTGTTGGAGAGGTATCTATGAACACAGAAATGTAAATGGATATCTCCCACAGCAGTGTCTCCTCTGCAAAAGTGTGAAGAGCCGTCCAATAGTCCGGTTCCCTGCTGGGTACTATGGGGACCATTTAGACACTGCACATTCAAAGACATCCGCCTTGCAACCATCTGCTGAACCAACTGCTTCCTACCACCATAGTTCTCTTCATCGCCACCTCAGCAGACCCCAAGGAACAAATTAGCAGGGTGATTGGTTCTTTCTGGTGCAGCACTCAGAGATCCAGATGCAGAACAAGCTGACGGCGCAGGCTGTGCTGAAGCAAGTTGGAAGCTGGACGGATGTGTGTGGGCCTTAGCCAGCATCTTCTGCTGCTGTTAGCTGTTGTTGTGTTGCATACTACATTTTGAGGGTTGAGACACGGAAGATGCAAACACTAGAGTAATGTGTGGACATGCTGGATGGTAAGAACAGTCCCTTAGACAGCTTAGGCCCCAGGAGATTTTACTTATCCTTCTGTTGGCCAGCCCCACTGAACCATACAGAATCTACTGCAGACCATAAATAAAGCCATGGCATAGCCAGAGGCAACATCAAAGGTAGGGCATCATGATATGCAGGACTTCCTGATCCCAAGGAGGATTTATAGGCAGATACAGTATGAGAGCAGTTGGCAGAACCAGAAGCAAGGTGGGCAGCCACCACTCAAATAAGCAGATAAATGCACAGGTGTCGCTGAGTAGCTGCCCTTAATTCTACTTATTGAATTCTGACCCATCTCCACACTCCAGCAGCTGGTTTGTAGGTTTCCTCTAATAGTTTCGGTATGAAGGACCAGGTGGTGGAAGCACAGTGTTCAGTATGTTAGCAGTGGGCTTCAATAAGTCAGGTATTTGTTTGTGGCCATTGTGTCAGCATACACAGCCCAGTATAGACAGTATAATTCAGCTTTAGCATTGAGGATCCATGCTGACAATCATCCAAGGACAAAACAGACAGAACTTTGTCCATAAAGTCATCCGTGACTGTCTTATCCTGGAGCTGAACAAAAATAGATGAGAGTGATGCCCCAGCTGCTTTATATTTATGTAAATTTCAGTGCACAGAGATGAGCAGCTAACACCTACAGAGTCCTGTTAGAGGACACGGCCCGTATAAAATGGAGCAGATTACGTACCTTTCTTAAGTAGGACTGCAGTAGCATCGCATGTGACATTATCCTCCAGATCAGTGCTCCCTGTCAGCCCATTGGCCAGATTCATGGAGTTCTTCTTTCGACGGTCAAAGTAGCGCTGTGCCCTGCCATTAAACCTGGCAAAGACAGATGAATAAGAAGAGGACACGACTTCTTCATCTAAATGCAACTAATCAGTTAAGTAAAGGCACTAACAGTGTCTGATGATGAGACTCACTTCATGATGAGGATGTAGACTGCATACATGAGGATCAGGACAAGCGACTCCCACCTGCACACACACACAAGGTCAGTAAAATGTGTTTCAGTATTTCAGAAACCATATATGTACAGCATGTTGAAGCTGCTACAGGAAACATCGTTACTCACCAGCACACCTTCTCATCGTAGATGAACTAAAAAGGCAAGACGAAGAAGACACAACAGGACATAGGGTGGAAGCAATAATTGAAAGTTAATTCTACATTTAACATTAACCCCACTAGAGGGCGTAACAAATCCAGATCTCAGACATCCAGCAAAGGTCAAAACATGGTCTTTAGCTTCATTATAGCTCATTTAAAGACAGGACGGCGCTGAGGAAACTGTTTTAGACTGTTGTTAAATTCTGAAATCACTCTGAGGTATCCTCTGTAGCAGGCTGCAAAAACCAAATATGTGAAATCATGAATTGTACAGTGACACACTGTCATCTCACTGTGGCTTGACTGCGCTGTTTTGGTTAGCATGATATGAAGGAAAACATTGGCTAGCCCACGTTCTATCTCTATCACAGACATATGCTTTGTCCCAGTTCCACACTACATACTGCCTGCATACAGTATGTACAAAATACAGTTAATTATAGTACATTATTTTTGCAGTTAGTATGAAATAAATTAGCATAATTAATTAACTGGAAATAATAGAATACTTGCACTGCCAGACTTTAGAACAACTTAAGAATGTCACTGCCAATCAAACTTCATAAAGAAACTAGAATGGCACTCAGTAGAGCGCATACGTCCGCCAAGGTCCAACAGTCCCCTTTAATTCGATCATGCCTAACCCAATATCAAACTCCATAGCCCTGTGTTACTCTAAATTTAAACCACTCATAAGTGCTTAACCATAATTAAAGCTCATCAGATCTAGGATCAATTGAACTCAGTCATAGATACCAGCCACCTCAATAAGCCTGATTTTTGTCATCAAAATCCATGCATCCAAATCCACGCCAAGGCGGTGATGTTTTCACATGTCTGTTTGTTGGTTGGTTTGACAAAACTATGGATTTCCACGAAAACTTGGATGGATGAGGATGGACAATACTTAAACATATTGAGTTACTTCTTACCACTGATACATTTCCTTTGTGAATAAAGTGCATACTCCAAACCTGCTGAAACCTAGAGCGTATTCTGGATTCAGCATGCAGCCCCATGATACCCCATACGTGCAACATGTTTTACACAACCAAACACACACTTAATTATTAGGGGGACTGCTGAGAATTAAAAACTGCTAAAAAAAAACACTTTTATAGTGGATGTACACTACCTGTGTGTTTTTATCGACTTTCTACTGCCCAGGCAATTCTGCTGAGGCAGAAAGTGCAGAATGGGTATTGATGTGAAAGCAGAGGGACATAAACTGCACTTTCAAACTGGCCTTATGTGCTTTGCTGTAAGTGACAGTGTATGAGTATATCTGCGTGTTTCTGCAATAACCACACTTGATCATCTAAACTGTGTGTCACATACGAGTCTTTAACCTCTTACCACAATGAGGGCTGTGATAGAAAACGTGTAGTAAGTTGAGTCCCGGAGTAGAGCCCAATGAGAGAGCTTCACTGCCTGCAAAGAGCAAAGAGAACACAGATAAGCACACTCACAAGAAATAAGTACGCAGCTTTAATTCATACACTCTTATAGTAACACTTATCTTTGCTGGAGTGTATGCAGCACTGTGCTTTAGAAATGCCTTTGACATCATTACCATACTGATGTAAACACAGGAGCTCATGAGTTGACCTCTTGAATCACAATGACTGAAAAAGCCAATTGCAAGGTCCATCCTACGTACGAAAGGTGCCCGTATGTTTATCTACTTTATGTAATCAGATACAATGCAGGAGCCCACAGTACGGTGAGTAACACTCTCCCACACAGTGTTCACACTGAATATACGTAAGTGGAGGGTCAGGAGTCACATCTTGTGTGTGCCACTCCCAGCTGTGAATCGTTTGCCGCTGCGAGGCAGATGGCAGAGTCGGAGCCTAACAAAGCTCTGAAATGTTTGCTTGTACTCCGTTTCACAGTGTAATGTTGCTTTGTAGAGGGAGCCTGCTATGAAGAGCCGGCCAAAGGTAACAAACAGTAGTGAGGTGCAATGGACAGACTTGAAGATGATTTCACTGCACCCTGCCTGCCCTTCTGCCTCATTATCCCACTATGATTATGTAATGCACAATCTGGGATCGCATCACTGTTTGGAGTCCAGTGCATATATTTTTCAGAGCAGAGAGCTTATCCTTGTACACCGCTCATTTCCATGTCCCTGGCATGTCAGATAACATCACAGAGTGCTGTACTGTATTATGTTATTTCTGTATCTCATGCAACACACAGCACTAAGGATGTAAAATACAAAGTAGAGGCAAACTATCTACTGTGTTCAGACTGATGGGATGTTAGACATGTGGCTGGTTGAGCAGATGGAGCACGGAGAGAACTTAAGAGGAAGAGCCACACAAAGAAAAAGATAGAATGGAAAGTTTCCAATGTGTACCAGCGACAGAAGGTTCACTTTTTGTACACTTTTTTGAAAAAGTTTGAATCCTGAACCCATTATTATTTTTCATGAGACAAGAAAGTCACATTAAAGATAACTATGACCGTACCAACACTCAAAGAGATTTCTTCTGAGGCAGTATTTTGGTGCACTTACACACTTGGGGCTCTATCTTACGCTTGGTGCACAGTTCCGGGAAAGACGCCACCAACACCCAGTGTACATCTTTGGTATGACAGCAAATGCAGGGGCTTTCATCAGCGGGCCATAGGCTCAATCACCATTGTGTTACCTCATTTTTAATGATAGATAGTGACTTAACACATATTTATTTACATGAAAATCTTTTTTAGGGGAACTTTTTTGTTACTTGCAAGGAAATTCATATTATCTAAATGGATTCAGTCTGTGCCCCCTACAGTTACAGTTTTTCCAATTGCTTAAACACATTTCCTGAATTTACAGCTGAGTTTCTCAAAACTCGGTTAACTCACAAATCTCTTGCAAAATTAAACTCTTGCTATCACTCTTCTTCTTCCTCTCTGTTCTCTATGATACTCCATCTTTTTCACCTGAGGCCTTTTTTTATACTCTGAATGGTGATTTAAGTGTTTTGAGGGGGCGCAACTAGCATGGGGGTGTGGCATTTTGAAGGCCAGTGTTTTCCAGGTGAACAAAGTTTGCTAAATGATGTAATTTGTCTTTAGAGTTTTACAGAAATGTGATTTTGAATGGGTATTTCAGTGAAAACTGTTGAATTGTGCTTAGAGTTTTTCCATCTTGAGTGTGGTTTGATACATATACAAGAAGTTTGAATTTTAAGACTCATGTGCATAGTGCCAGTTTTTTACAATAAAGGACAACTGCAATATACAGTACACTGATTTTTTTCCCCTGAAAAGGCTGCCTACGGCCCTGAGTGGCAATGAAATGAAATTTAGTCAAATATGGAATCCTTTCTTTAATCACATTCCACAAGAGATTGGAAAGACCTTGATTGACTCATTTTCTACCAAATATTCTATCATATACTGTATATCAAGATTGTTTATTATGAAGGAAAGCAATGACCTACATACTCTCCTTTTTTTGTTTGTTTTTTAAGCTTTGCTTTAGCATTAGGGAGATCTTTTGTGTTGCAGGGGACTTGCTTTTGTTTTTGTTACAGAGCATTGACTGGGCATTTAATTTGTCTGTATTTATTTGTAATGATTTTTTAATTGTTGTTAATGTTGGGTTGATGGAACTGGAATGGAGGGGGGGTGTTACCGTAAATATATTTCTGTTTTGTTTTACATGTATGATGTAAGTAGGTTCACTATGAAATAAAAAAATACACCGTGTCCTTTGTCCTGCATATTTTTGCATAAAAATATGCATGTATGCATGAGCACTTTGTGTTTATTTAAAGGGGACATTAGGCTGTTGGTCAGACTCTGTGAAAATGCCATCAGGTCAGCTGCAACAGTGTAACGCTGCTATGACATCATACCTGCCCGGCAAAGAAGCCACACACACCGATGATGCAGAGGATGTTGAAGACAGCTGATCCCACAATGGTCCCCACACCCACGTCACCTTTAGTGATGAACACCCCTAGGGAGAGAGTGAGCAAGCACAGGCACACACACGCACACACACACACACACACACACACACACACACACACACACACACACACACACACAGACACACAGACACACACACACAGCATTAGGACTCCATAGAGAGCACAGATGATGTTTTGTACACTACTTGACATTTCCAGTTGCAGCACGGCATCTGCAGTGTTGACAAACAGATGTCACACAACTGTCAAAACATATGTAAATGACTCGGCCATGGATTTCCCTCTCTCTCACACACACACACACACACAAACAAATATACACATGCAAGAGCACACATGGAAAATAATTTGTCCATACCAATCAGAATAAAGTTGAATCTGTTAAGGCCCTATGTGTAATTACATTTTTATTTATAACCATGATAAAGTAAAAAAAAAACACATGGCCTTTATTCATCACCAGCAATTCTCTAGTGTTCATTACATGAGACCACTTTAATGTGATTCTAATGTGATTCAGTATATGCAAAGCCATGTTTGCCTACTGCACGTGCCTTTGAGTAAAAGCTTTGTTGTTCAGCATTCATTAAAAGGAATGCATGCCTCCTCCCTAATGCAGCTACAGTGCTACGGCATGTGTTCTGTAAAGAAGTGCTTGTGGTGGTTACCTATGATGGATGTGAACAGCTCAGGGGCTGAGCTGCCGGCGGCCATGAATGTGGCACCTGCTACATCCTCACTGAGATTGAGACGCTGTGAGAAGGAAGTAAGAGACATATAAAAAGATCATATTGGAACAGGATGTCCCAGCTTTAAAAAGATAATACACAGCAGAACCCCTTGACCCGTGGCTGATTATACTAAAAATCAAGATAATCGCCCAATCGCAATACAAAATGTCCCATGTACTCATGGGAGACAAGGAAAAAAGCAGTTTCTTCCTTTCTGTGTATGGTATTTGTAAAGTGTTTGAGCTTTTGCAGATAGACATATAGTACCTGACATCATCTAGAGTCATATATGATTTCATAATCAATGTCTTACTGTTTGATTTATAGTTGTGTTACTGGATGATGTTGTGTTTTGTTATGTTTGATATGCAGCAGTGTACTATAATCCCATGCGAGCGTTTTTGAGTGTAAATCTCTTAATAACTAAAACCTATTTTTCTGAAGAAATATTTAAGATTTTTATTTTAGGACCATTAATAGCTCATGTACATACCTCACACAGCTTCTCCAGAGAGGGGACAAAATAGTCATCACAGACGAGGGCCAGGGCACAGAACATGTAAATGGTCTGCGAGAGAGAGAGAGTGATAAATATTACAGAGATCAGTCAAGCATGAAGTTTTTGCGTGATGTGATTTATACATATGATACCATAGGGTGAAAAGTCCATGATGAGATGGGTTCCAGCTGCAACATTAAAAGTACAGCCAGCTGTGATTTATCAGTTGATATTTCCCCTGCTATTAAGGACAGATATCTGTATGTACCCTGAATGGTACAGAAAGTGCACCTCTCTGCTCTAAATGCTACATTAAATTTAAATGTAAATGAAACAGTGAGTCTGATATTTGAGGGCAAAAGATTCAGATCTGATGCCATGCAAATGCAGTACATTAACGGATGTGTCATTAAAAATTCATGAAAAACATAACTGTGGGACCACACTTTTTACATTTTTAAACAGGGAAGTTAGTTTTCACTTTTTAAACATAGTGGCATTGAAAAGGCTTAGGAGGGGAGGTTATGTATATGGCTTTTTCTTATTCACCTGCTGAAATACATGGAACTGACAAGCAACACGATGTCTGACATGGAATGACACTACAAAAGTCAAACAAAATAAGATTTGTACCATACGTGAATAACCTCAATGTTAATGTTCTGGAGACCATGGAAATAAATACAACTGTATCATTTACATGCACAACAACAATAATGGGCTTAACACTGACCCTTGGGAACACCCACTGCACACACCTTTTCATGGTATCACATCATAATACCTGATTCAGACACACAGGAACTAGGCTTCCCATGGCGCTGCTCTGCTGCTGCATAATCGTGATTGAGCCATTAAAACGTCCCTGATTATGTTTGTTTGTGTTAATCTTATGTAACACTACATGATGGAGATTTTTTGGAGATTCCTCTATGCCGGACTGATTTTGCTGCTTTTCGCATACGGTTACCTTGAAGTGCATGTTTATGACAGGTAAATACTCCTGTCTCTGCAAAACACAAGCAGCGGAAGATTAAAGCTTCTGGACAACCTGCAAGAGGAATTACAAAGTACCCAGACGATGGCGATACAACTGGCTCAAGAATGGGGAGAAGCATTGGAGCGGAGGGGCAGGTGAGGAGCTCCAGAGAACAGACAACCCTTGCCATCACTGAACCGAGTACAGTGAATCATGTGTCATGGTAGCACAGAGACTTGGCTGCACCTGGACATCCCTCACTTGTTGAGTTGAACGAGTGAGTGATCTGATCTGCTCTGACAGGAGCAACGAGTCGGGTAAGAGGAGGGGGGTGGAGTCTGTGTTTACATCAAGGACGAATAGTGCAGACATTACACTACACAAGAAACCACCTCTAACCCTCACGTTGAGCTTTATGCTTGACTCTCAGGCCGTTTTACCTCTCTAGGGAGTTTGGGAACATTGTGATATGCTCTGTTTATGTGCTGCCCAGTGGAAATGCAGGGAGACCTGCCGTTCGAGTGGTGGACTACGTGCATAGACAGCTGCAATGTACACCTGATGCTCCCATGTTAATCTTGGGGGACTTCAATCAATGTAAACTTGAAATGTCTCTAATTACTGTATGTTAAATGTGACACTAGGAACAGTAAAATACTTGACAAATGCTATGGAAATATCCAGAACACATATACAGCCAGGGTTCTAAGTGCTGTATCGTAGGCAACTGGACTTGTTTCAGTTTCTTGAAGACGTTTCACCTCTCATCCAAGAGACAACAACGGTCTTTGAACAGAGGAGGTGGCCTACGACACTATCGATCACCCAGCTACAATGCAGTACTGAATTGCCTCCCCAGACAGCTTAACAACCATTCACACCTGGGCTCACCGAGTCTTAACAACCCACATGAAGGCCGGTTGGATCAACAACCCACAAGTGGCCCTAACGACTCTGAAACTCAGACCTCATATATGTCGACTCTGTAAGGACACTCCCACACAGAGTTTAAAAGCCTGCAACTCCCCTCCAGTTAGTTAGAACTGAAGAAGCCTCTTGGATGAGAGGTGAAACGTCTTCAAGAACCTGAAACACGTCCAGTTGCCTCAATACAGCACTTAGACTCACCATGACCTCAATGACTGAGAACCTTCATCAACATATACAGCTGAAGCCAAACCACTGCTGTCCAAATCTGATCATCAAAATCAAATCAATTTTATTTATATAGCCCAAAATCACAACCACATTGCTTCAGTGGGCTTTACAATCTGTACAGTGAACGACATCCTCTGTCCTTAGACCCTCGATTTGAGTGAGAAAAAACTTTCCATGTTGAGAAAAAAAACCTTTAAACAAGGAGAAAAAAAAAGAAGAAGAAACTTCAGGAAAAGCCACAGAGGAGGGATCCCTCTCCCAGGACGGACAGACATGCAATAGATGTTGCCAGTACAAAATAGATCAACAAAATCCCAATTTACAAATTGAATTGAAAACAGAATATCTAAGTAATTATATAATATAAGTTAAATGATTTCTGACATCCATTTCTTCATACAAGCAGGTCTCTAATATGTGATTTGAGAATTAACTTCAGGTTTTATGGGCACATACAGCTGAATATTGTCCGCATAGCAGTGGAAATGTACTCCATAGCTATGAATAATTTGGCCAAGATGTGAAATATATAAATAGAAAAGCAAAGGGCAGAGAACAGAGCCCTAGGGAACTCCATACTTCACATCAGTAAATATTGAAGTAGTAATTTTTGCAATAAATGTATTGTGTTGTCTCCGATAGGTAAGTCTTTAGCCAAGCAAAGCCAGGCCAGAGATGCCAAATTGACTCTCAAGTCGGTCTGACAGTATGCCATGATCTATCATATCAAATGCAGTGCTGAGATCCAGTTACAGAAGCACTGAGGTAGAGTTTGGGTCCATAGTCAGTAGAATGTCATTTACCACTTTAGCAAGTGCAGTTTCAGTGAAAAAGGTTCAAGAAGATTATTATTAAGTAGGTAGCCTGAAAGTTGCTGGGACACAACTCTTTCCAAGACTTTAGAGAAGAAGGGAAGGTTGGACACTGGTTTATAATTATTTAGTGATCCTGGGTCAAGATGTAGTGTCTTAAGTAGAGGTTTAACCACAGCAGACTTAAAACTAGCAGGGACAGCACTGGCCATGAGTGATAAATGTACACTATTTAACATTGTAGGTTCCAGTGATGGCCAAAGATCCTTAAACAGTTTTGCCGGTAAGGGGTCCAGGAGGCAGGTAGTTGGTTTTGAAGTTAAGAACGGTTTAGACAATGTCTCGAGAGAGATACTTTCAAAAATGTTAAGCTAAGACCAAGTGTGAATAAATCAACTTTGCCAAGGAAGCCAGAGATAGGAAGAGATCATTTTGATTCGAATGTCATCAATTTTATTGCAAAAGGAATCTAACAAATAATTTGCAATAAAGGGTGCACAGCTCACAGACTGTGTTTTTTGAGTAAGTTTATTAATTAATTATTGCATATTAGGCCAGATAAATATGCTGTATGCTTATAATTAAGTACACTATCACACCATGCAAGATAGAAAACTTTCAATTTAGATTTTCACCATGCACGTTCCATTTCCCTGCAGGCCTGCTTGAGATCTCAGGTTTGATTTGTAAACCAGGGTGTAGACTTCTTTGATCATCTTGTCTTGGTAGAGACCGGTGCAACAGAATCAAGGTTAGAATCAATCATTAGTTAAGTTTTCAAAAGGTTCCGTCACTGTCGCCTAAGGAGCCAAGACCCCAGGCAATTTTTCACTGAGTGTCGCTAAGATTGCCTGGATGATATGACGAGAAGTACAAATATTTGTGTCACCAGTACAAGGACAGGCTAATGACGCTTCAAATGTAATAAGAAAGTGGTCTGACACTGCAGAAGAGACAGAAGTGACATTCAGGGCTGACACATCTATCCCATGGGAGAGGATCAAGTCCAGAGTGTTTCCACTGGAGTGAGTCAGTTCATGAACAAGCTGAATGAAGCCAGAAATATCAGGAAGTGCCAGAAAAGCTTTACTTAGGGGGTCAGAAAGCTTATTTAAGTGGATATTGAAATCCCCACTAATTAAGATCTTATCTGAACGAGTGACAAGATCTGCAATAAATTCACCAAATTCTTCGTCCAGTTCCCTGGACAAGGCTTTTACTACTTGATGAAGATGGTTTTAAAGCCAGAGCCTCAAATGAAGTAAATTTAATATCGTGGTTGGAGGTTAAACTGAAAATAGATTTGTAGATTAGAGCAACACCTCCACCCTGTTTAGAGGCCCGAGCAACATGGACATAGTTATAGTCAGGAGGGGACGCTTCATTTAATGGCAGAAAAATATTTGGTTTCAGCCATGTTTCACATAAGCCAATCATGTCCAGCTAATGTCAACAATCAAATCATTAATCAGCAAGGCTTTAGTGGACAAATATCTAATATTAATGAAGCCAAGTTTGATCGTTTTTAAGCTCATTGGAGCTGCAGTTTTCAGCGATAGGCTTTTCAGTGGAGCTTATGGTAGATAACAGTAACGGTAATGTTAACTGGAACAAGGTACCTTTTTAGTAATAGCATGTTTTGTTGGCCTAAGCAGATAGGGATGACGGGATGCAGCTGTGATTAGCTTTGGTATTTTGTTATGTAATGTTACAATGTTATGTATGATGTTGTGTAAGGTGCTTGCTGAGACATTTCCCCACAGTCAGAGGTGGAGATCCAAATTAGATTATTGTGATTTACACATTTAGCGGATGACTCAGTGAAAGAGTGGCAAAGGAAGGAGACAGTGTCAGTGTTGTAAACTCAGCTGTCTCAGTCTGGTATTCTGCACTTTTTCCCTGACTAGCCATATTAACTAGGCTAGTAGACTCCACACCAGCACTAACTGTATCACTAGCAGGCTATCTAATCGACTTGATGAGTGCTATATCCCTAGTGTCAAACCTAAAAAAACAGCAGCGCCGACTCCAGTAGGATGAAGGCCATCCACTCTTAGCAGGTGGGGGTGGCAAATGATTGTACAAGAAGTCATCCCAGCATTTTTATCATCAAGTTTTCTGATGACTATGCTATCTTGGGACTAATGGACACAGACACCGACATTTCAGTTCATAGCTCAGAGGTTAAAAAGTTTGTACAATGGTGTGACGACCGTCATCTCATTGTTAAAAAAGCAGAGGAAACTATTTTTGATCCAGGTCATCTAGGAGATCACTCTTTACTATGGGTCCATAATGCTTGTATCACTCAGGTTCATTCTTACAAATACTTGGGGGTACATATTGACTCTAATCTGTCCTGGGATGTCCACGTGAATTCTGTGTGCAGTATTATCCAACAGTGACTTTATTTTTCATGAAGACTCTGGGTGTTTGGAGTTGAACAGAAGATATTGATGGTATTTCATCATGCAGTGATAGAGAGCATACTAAGATATGGAATGGCAGCTTGGTTTTGGATCTGTCAGTGAAGCTGAAATCAGAATTTAACAGACTAGACCGCACAGCATTGAAAGTGGGGGTGATGGAGCATCCAACCCTCCAACAACTCTTTGAGGAAGGAGTAGTCAGACAGGCAAAGAAGATTACTACTGACCCTTCACATGTCCTATACTCTCAATATGAGCTGCTCCCTTCAGGTCGACATTATAGGGTCCCAATTAGATATAAGAGGAGATACCTCAACAGATATAAAAACTCATTCATCCCTATATCAGTGAATCTCCTCAACTCAGACCATTAGGCGAGGGTATGACAAGGGGAGGGGTGGAATGATTTGGCACTCAATGTAGTGTTTGCACTTGTGTTATGCACTTATGTCTTGTGTCTATATGTACTATATGTATTTTTATGTGGCAGCCTTTTCCAAGGCAAATCTCTAATGGGACAAATAAATGAATCTTGAATCCTGAATCTTGAATACATACAACACAAAGCACGGAGAGGAGAAGAGACCGGGCTGAGATGAAAGACAGATTGCGATGATCAAGAGAGAAAATGTCAGGTGGTGATGACAGACTGATAGGGTATAAATGAACAAAGGAAAGGCATGAATATTTTTACACTTTGTAATAACAAAGCCTTTCAAAGTTCTGCTTACAGCAAAATTGGCATGGAGAGTGAATATTCCTTTTTGCTTTTGTGCTCAGCACTGAGTCACATTTTACCTTTTGCAAGAGTTCTTCTATTTCCTGTTTCTGAAAGGCAGGTGAGGCTGAGCTGAACATCATGAGAGCCCACACACTAAGTGGCTTAAGGAGTGTGTGTGTGTGTGTGTGTGTGTGTGTGTGTGTGTGTGTGTGTGTGTGTGTGTGTGTGTGTGTGTGTGTGTGTGTGTGTGTGCATGCGTGTGTGTTTGTGTGTGAAGAACACCAGGCTGACAGTCACTGAGGTAAAGAGGCATGTGTTAATTCAAGGCAAACACAAAGCTCACATGTAATCCTGATAACTGTTTAATCTTGATTCAGGTTTGAGGTTGAGGGAAAACATCATCACTATCTCAAGTTTCCTGTAGCTGTGATTGAACACATGTGTGCATGTTTTATGTTGCAAACAGACAAGGAAGTCCTTAAATTTTGAGTTGTGTTTGCTTTTGTGTTTTGTTTTTCTGAGAAGTGATGATGCCAGCAGTATTAATGAGCTGTGCTGAATTGGAGGGGCGTCAGCAGTGCAGCTATCAAGAGAAAAGCAGTTGGAAGTAAAACACTTTGATATTAAAATTCACAGCTGAAACTCTTACACAAGTGTTTTTCAGTTTTCTGGCTCCAAGCTGAATCCAAAACCAGAAACATACATGATCAATGATGATCTCTGACTGATGGGAGAGTGGAATCAGCTCACGGCAGCTTCACTTGTGATCACATGAGACTCAAGGAGAAAAGGACAGCAGGAACTAATCCACTGTTCAAATCAACATCCCTGAATCAAGACCATACGCTGCAACCAGTGCAGCATAAAACAGATGACATAAACCACATGATATTTGCTCTGTTGTTTGTTTCGTTTTTGAATATATCATTACTTTGGAGAAGTATTTTGAAGGTTTTGAGATGTTTTATGATTTGATTTTATAAGGCATCTATCATTTATATTTTAACCTGTAGACGAGCAAGAAAATGATCAGGTTGGTAGGAGTCTAATTAATATCAAAGGGCAGTAGCCACAGGTGGAGGCTCACATTTATACTATTTTAATGCTATGAAGTTCAAGTTCTAAACTTTGTTTTTCAGGTCCTACACAAGATGTTATAGTGCTGGTGATTGGCTGTCACCAGACATGCAGGAAAAACACAAGGTTTCTCCCAGAGACGGGCTCACCACGGTTATGTGTAATGTAATTTTTGTTGAAATGTTTTTATCAAAATTGGTTATGAAAAAAGTATAGTTCAGGAGCCTGTATCGACCTCAAGGTATCCATACCAATACCTGTATCGCAGACCATTTAACGATACCCTACCCTATGTATGAACGTACATGAATGTGTTTTTTTGGTTGTTTGTTTTCCACACACACAGAGGTTTGCCCAGCTCATCTTGTTAGGACGTGACTTCTATTCATATGTACAGCCTAACCTTAACCTAACCACAATTCATACCTTATCATCCCTGAACCAGGACCTCAGATAATCACATTTTTCCACAGGACTGATCTTTTCTCACCATGAGGATTTATGGTCCTGACATGGTCAGGTTTTATTAGGGGTTGACCAATTATCTGCCTGGCTGATTATCGCCGACGATATCAAGCATTTTGCCGATTATCTGTATTAGCATTTAATTCTCCCGATTGCCGACAGTAATTGTAATATACTTACTGTTAGATTTTAGAATATAATTTATATTCTTGTATTCAACAGTAATTATATTCTAAAATTTTTACCTTCTCCCCGTGTCAGCATCACCAACAGCGTGTCGCCCTTCTCTGACCCATATCTGAAGAAAGGGCTATTCAGTGTCTCCCCCATCACCCTGTTCCTCTCGTCTGTCAGGATAGCGTTCATCGCACTAAATCCTCTTTCGCATTCTGCTGTGGACACGGGAAGTGTCGAGACTGTAGACATCAATTTTTGAAGCTGCTCATCTATGCTGCCTTGGTGTTTGTACTCTCTGAAGTCCTTTTGCAACAGTACAGGTCTTTTGTAGGCGGGGGCAGCAAATCTGAAGGACTCAGAACAGGGCATTGTCTTCTTCAGAGGGCCAGGTGTTAGGATTCAGCTCTGCAGCAGCATCATTCGCACCCACCAGTCTCTGCGTGATGCTTTCTGTTAGTGCCGGAAAGATGTTTGATCAAAACTCCTCAGACTTCTTGAGTTGTGTTTCACTTCACTCCCTTGAAGGTACGGGTTCTGGCATCCTTTTTAATAGTGGACTTTAAGGATATCAGCGCGACGTCAACTTCTGCTTTTGCTGTGATTGCCATAGCATCCCTTCTTTGTGGAAACAGAGACAAGGCCTTCAGGGTTTCTAGGGGATCTTCCACACAAGTCATCTTCAAAACGAACAGCCAATTAGTCATTTGCACAGTCATTTCCTGCGCATTTTGCTTTCTCCTTGGTCGACCGTGTGTTGTTTTCAGGCAGGTTCTGAAACAGTTTAACCAGTACTGGGTGGCTCTCTCACAAACCTGTCACTGACAAGCATTAGGATGACAGCCCGCGAACGTCGAATACTTTTCCTACCCTTCTTGCAGGGACACCAAACTCTGTAGCCTTCTCTTCTAGTTCTCACGTGTTTGGGACTTTGAGAAAAGAATGCATACAGTGAGTCAATGAAAATCTGGAAGTGACTTGCTTGAGTGCATTTTCTCGACTGTTTCTTGGACGGCAAGTTCTAGCTTGTGGTTCATGCAGTGAATTATCACCAGGTCGGAGTTGGTTCTCTCTCGCATCAGTGTAGCTGACCCCCTGTATCTTCCCATGATGACAGAAGCTCCATCCATACTGAATCTGAGCAGCCAAGCCCGCAGAATATCTTCATTAATTCCTTGCTCATAGTAACATTGTAGCTGTGTGTTGCAGATTGTCTCACTGGTTCCAGTTTCCAGCTCAGTAAGTTTGAAAAGAAAAATTACGGGCCTGATTTTGGAATGGGATAGGGATGTAAACAATGAGGCAGTTTTTATTGGATGTCAATGTGCTCTCATCAATTAGGAAGCTGAACTTATCCAGGGACTTGACAACATATTCAGCTAGGCTATGAAAACCAAAGACGTCTCTTTCCAAACCGAAAAGAAAAGTGGATGGTGAACACAGACAGTTCAGTGAAAATGCTATCTGCCTGATATGCAAGGAAAAACTTGCCGTTCTAAAGGAATATAATCTCAAGCATCATTACTCGACAAAACATGGAGAACAATATGAGAAGTACCAGGGAGATTAGAGGAAAAAACGAGCCACACAGCTACATAGAGGACTATCGTCTCAACAAGGTCTTTTCCATGAAGTGAAGGACGCTGATGCTGCAGTTGAAGCAAGTTATGTGGTGAGTGAATTTATCAGCAAAGCGGGAAAGCCATTCACTGAAGGACTGCATGTTGCACATCACTTACGTATATTCTATGCCAAGAAAAGAAGAGCTTGTTCAACAAACTATTGGCAAACACAGTGGCAGAACGGATGAACGAGTTATCAACTGATTTATAAACAGTTACGGGACAACAGCCAAAGTTTCACTGCCATCTCTGTGACGCTTGATGAAAGCACAGACCGTACTGACAATGCACAGCTAGCCATTTTCATCAGTGGCATTAATTACAAATCCGAAGTGACAGAAGAGTTGCTGAGTTGGTGTGTAATGCATGGCTGTACCACAGCTGAGGATATATTTCAGCAGCTGCGAGTGCAACTGAGCGGGCTGGTTTGCCGTGGAACAGACTGGTAGACATTACCACTGCTGGAGCCCTGTCAATGACAGGCAACAAAAAATACAGACTGGTAGCGCCGAAACAAAGAAAGTTAGAGGAGGAAAATGTAGAGCTGGCAGTTGTTCTCAACAGGCACTGTGCAGCAAATGCTTGAAATCTGAACATGCCATGCCTGTTGTCCAGAAATATAACAATTACATCAGGTCCAGGAGTTTACAGCACTGCCAGTTCCGGGCTGTTTTAGAAGAAATCCAGTCAGCATATGGTGATGTACTTTACTTTACTGAGGTGTGCTGGCTCAGAGAGGGAACTGTCTTGAAGAGATTTTTTGAGTTAAGAGCAGAGGTGAAAAACATCATGGAAGATGGCAGAATGGATTTTCCTGAACTTGATGATCCAAAAGGATCATGGATCTTGCATTCCTAGTGGACATAACACAGAAGCTGAACATCCTTAACCTGAAGCTGCTCGGGTTCTTTAAGCTGAACATCCTTGACCTGAAGCTTCAGGGCCCTGGTCAGCTTATCACAGCAGCTTATGAAAGTGTGAAAGCAAAACTGAGACTGTGCAAAACTCAGCTGTCTGCAAACAACCTCAGTCATTTCACAACATGCAGATCTCTTGCAGAAGAGGGCACAGCATTCAGTGGTGATGAATACGCCTCTGCTATTGAAAACCTACAGCAGAAGTTTGATGAGCATTTTGCTGACTCTAAGGCACACTGTGACACTTTCCAGCTGTTTGCAGAGCCCTTCTCAGCTGATGTGGAGAGTGTCCCAAGTGTGTTGCAGATGGAACGTATTGACTTGCAGTGCAACAGCGAGCTAAAAACTAAATTCAGAGAGACACAAGGAAAAGACGACATGACTGGACAATTTCTGAGGGGACTCCCTCTATCCTTCCCCAAAACTGTCCATAGTGTTGAGTCGGGTAATGTGCCTTTTTGGAAGCACATATCTGTGTGAGAAACTGTTCTTGACTATGAGGGTCCAGGCTTACTGATGCCCATCTTGAAGCTGTACTTAGGGTTTCAACTGTGACCTCCATCAGGGTAAATGTGGCTCAGTTGTGTGAGCAGCGGCGCTGCCAAGTGTCTGGCAATACATAAAGTACAAATCTGTTCAGGGATTTTTATGTGTTAGTTCAGTGCAAGGTTTACTTAAACAAAAACTTTAAATAAGTTAATAAGTTAACAAAAGTTTTGTTAAGAATAAAAAAAATATACAAAATGGTGTTTGCATTTTAGTATCATTCTATTAATGATAGAAATAACTCTACATTTTCAGAAATATTGCGCTTTCTTATAGTACTGGAACTTTGGAGTGGCCCTCCTACGAGATTACAACAACAGCAGGGGCCCCTAGCTCATTTGAGTTTGAGACCCCTGCTCTACACTGAAGAGTGTGCACTTTGTTGTTACATTAGTGATAACTGCTGACTTGCAAAACAATGATAGGTTTTCAGGTTATTTCTTGCACTCACCAGAGCCGGTCATACTCTCAAGTCTCAACAAGTTAACTGTAGCAATGTTACTGAAGTGTCTCCTGAGGCTGTCTCTGACTGTCAGAGAGCTGCAGGATATTACTGTTAGACAGAACAGAACTGCATATAAGGTCTCTGTTAAACCCAGTGGTGGAATAACTACGTACATTTACTCAAATACAGTACAAGTACAGTTTTGAGGTACTTGACTAGTACTTTGAGTATTTCCATTTTCTGCTACTTTATACTCTATACTTTTACTATACTATTCGCTACATTATAGAGGCAAATATTGTACTTTTTACTTCACTAAATGTATTGTTAACTAGTTACTAGTTACTTTGCGGATTCAGATTAATATAAAATAAAAATCAACTAATAAGTTGATGTACTGTTCTAGATCAAGCTATCCAGCAGTATAACATAAATGAATATGAGCTCCCCCTTAACCTGCTGCAACATTTAAGTCTAATCTTTGTGTTGGAGTTGGAAGTTTCTCATATTCTAAATTTTGATACTAAAATGTTCGTATTTACTGTAAACGCATATCGGCTCCAAATATTGGTAATCGACCTCCTTGATAACTAATAATCGGTATCTGGCCTAAAAAAAACATATCGGCCGACCCCTAGTGTTTATGCTAGAAAAGGTTCCCAATAGGTAACAAAAATGTGCGCATGCACGCACACACACATACACACAACACCAACACACACACACACACACACACACACACACACACACACACACACACACACACACACACACACACACAATAATACAGAAATGTGTAGGGAAAGGTAGACTTACACACAGGACGTGCAGGGCCACAGCTCCTTCTGTTCTCTCTTTGTGTGTGAACAGGTCTGTAGGGAACTCGTGCAGGGCTGAAAGAGACAGACACATATGGTTACAACGGTTCATTTGCAGTATATGAGTGTGTGCACTGTATATGTTTGTGTGTGTTTACAGGGAACATTTTTCCAATGCCCAGCAGAGAGCACAGAAACCCATCAAATTCATGAGTAAGGACAAAGAACCTTGCCCAGTGAGTACCTTGCCCAAGTGTGTGTGACAATTTGACTGTGCCCTTCCAAGGACTGTGTATGAGCATGCTTCCTGAGAGAGCGACAAGACGAGAATAAGGAAACAGAAAAAATTAGCACTAGGAGGACAAAGAGAGGGCAAAGAGGAGAGAGAGCATTTTAAAAATAGAGCAAGGGATATTTAGGGTAAGGCAAGTGGGATGGAGAGCAAAGGAGAGAGAATGGGTGGTGGGAGCTTAACCGCAATTTGCAAACTCTACTTCTCTGCATGGGAATAACGGGTTCAATTGAGCAACAGAGAGCAGCTATGTATGAGCAAAAGACAGGGACAGCAAGACTGAGAAAAATGTGGAAAGCTGGCAGACGGAGAGAGTGTGAAAGAAAACAGAAAGAAGGGGAAAAGAGGGAGTTTGGTTTTAAATGGTGGACCGAGTGATTCTGCCCCTTCTCCATGGCTCCTTGACTTCCTCCACTCTCTCAGCCCCTCAGTCCCTCCTTGAGTGCCAAGACCAATGACAGGTGCTTGGCTCAGTGAGGAACCTTTGCATCTCAAGTCACCACTGTCATCATTTCCTCCCACACAAATCAGGAGCCCGTTCACAGGCCACCACTGACATCTGTTACATATTTCAGAACATATACTATTTCGTGGGAAAGGCCAGCCAGGCACCACGCAGAGAGTTCGGCTAATGCTAATGATTGCTGGCATGTGGTGCAACAAAAGGCAAAGTCAGATTCAGAAATATCTAATTGACTGGCACAACAAACATAGAGAGATTGTCTTGGGGATCTTGGTGAGGCAACAACTGACAACTTGTAAAAAGGTCTAGTACAACCCCAATTCCAAAATAGCTGGTAAACTGTACAACAATATGTTTAACGACAACAGTTTAAAGTGTTCCTGAGCACATATTGTCATATCCTTTATACAATCATGTTATATATATATATATACACACACACACATATATATATATATACGCATATATTCAACATGGACAAATTGGTGAAAAGGGTTCAACTGTTTTGGAAAGGCAATTGCAGATACTGACGAATCATTATCAACAGCAGGGGTTTGATGTGATGGGAAAAAGGTTTAATTTTAATGGAGCAAAGCACAGTGACGGTTTAAGCTAAAAAATAAATTCAGCATGCTAACATAAAATTAGAATGCTAACATGCTGATGTTTTGTACATTTACGTAAGTACTGTACTAAGGTACAAATTTGAGGTACCATTTTATGTAACTACATATAAAATACTTCTACTCCATGACATCTTATAGGTAAATACTGCACTTTTATGCCACTACATTTAGCTGATAGGTTGAGTCACTAGTTTCTTTTCCAGTTACAAATTTCCATACCCTTCCTGTCCTGTGAAAACCATGAATGTCCAAATGTTGTAATTCTGAATTTAAAATTTTCTGATAAACCTAAGAATTAAGTGTCCATGCGTTGTCCATGGAGTAAATCATTCTACTCCCTAAACTAAATTAACAATTTTAACACCCTGTTCGATTAGCTGGAAAATAAACTGAAAGCTGAAAACACAAACACATACAGTACAAACAGACACAAACAGCCCTCTAGAGATAGCTGGTTCTCACAACTAGTAGTTTTGGCACTGTGGGCAGGTGTGTGGAGATATACAGTATGGAGATGCTGATTTCCTTTTCTAGCAGGACTAGTAACTGGTTTGCTGACCAGTAAGTCTACCTTGTACATTGTATCTTGTACCTTGATGATATGACCGTACTGAGATACAGGAAATACGTCAGAGAAAGAGTGGGTATGACATGAGACAAAGGTTTCAAACAGGAACATAAACATCAAATCTTACAGAACGTAGGATGATCTTCACTTGAGAGGCAGGTAGGCTAACCATAAGTGGGTGAAAGAATGAATGAATAAAGTTAGTTAGTTAGTTAGTTAGTTAGTTAGTTAGTTAGTTAGTTAGGAGTAGTTGACTAGTTTATCATTACACCTACATTTTGTCTTATTTCAGCCTCAATTACTTCACAACATGTTGTGGAAAAACAATAGTTCACTACTTTCCCACTGTCTTCTCCCACCCCCACTCTCCCCCATGTACTCTGTTGACCTATTTGCTTTTACAGTATCTTGTAGTGTTTGAGTGGCTGCAGTCCTCCTCTACAATATGTTTCACTGGCTGCCATAACTTCTTAAGCCTAACACAATGCAGAGCAGCCAGTAAAAAGCCACAGAGGCTACAAAGCAGCAGAGCAGACAGCCATCTCACTGCGACAGCTGGATGTGTTTAATATTTACTGTTACAAGCCGGTGTTAGCGAGCTCAAACTCAATCCAAATGATTGAGCCAAAATGCCAGGCTAGTGTGTGCAGGTAAAGAACAAGCAGCGCTCATGACAAGAATTAGGGCTCAATGTAGATTAGAAAAACACAATAATGCCTGTCTGAAGGAATAATGCTACAAGAAAGATCACCAGAGCTAGTGATACATCATTAGAGTGAATGACAAGCCTAAATCAGAAAGGCTGTAAATAAAATGAGCAGAATGCTTAATCTGACTGTGTCCTGAAGTCTTCAAAGAGCCTGCAGATAAAAGCCCCGACTGCTAATTACTGTTCCAAGAAGCATGAAGCCCAATATCCCATGAGAGGTGGTGTGTACATGTGCAAATGTGATGTAGAACCGCACACTCCCACAAGAAGACCACTGAACCTTCATGTAAACAAGGTGTTTTATACACATTAACAGTCAAAGGTTCTGCTTCACAGTATCAGCCCTTTTTAAAATTGAACTGAACTAAACATGTCCATCATGTCACACTGGTTTGTTTAAAGCATACAGAAGTATACACTTCAAGGGTAAGTCCAGTTTACTACTTGGATCTTATGGTTTGGTCATTAGTTATGACCAAGGTCACTGACTGTTCATTGAACACCTCCCCTGAACAGTGACTGTCTCACCAGCATATCGTGGCATATGGCAGGCCTTAAAATCCACATGAAACAGAAGGCAAACTGCTATTTACTTCTCTATATTTATGTATCCTGTAAAAAATGGACAGTAGCCAATCGTGTTAGTGAGTTATGCCTTCTGCCATGCAACTACATGTCAAAGTAGCCAAGTCTATATAACCGGCAGCTTTCAGTGAACACAGACAATTAAGTGATGACAGAGCCGGCCAAGAATGACCTGAGTGGGACCTGAGGCGGCATCCGAGACCAACGGCTGCCAGTTTGACGACAGGGAAGCCAAGTTTGGCTTTTGACAAGCTGGGACCCAATATTAGTCAGCTAATAGGACTGCTAATATTAGCTGCATGCATAAACAAGAAGGCGGTAACTGTCTAACATCAGCTTAACTCTGTAAGCCACCTCAGTACTGGAATTCCTGTCCGCATTGGCCTTGGAATTTGTGTTCTGTCCCGACACCAGCCGTGTTCACTTGGAGTACGATACAGTTAGCTGCTGTTAGCGGTTACTTTAGCAACAAGTCAAGCCATGTGTTCATCAGGAAACTTCGTAAATCACCAAAGGTTCAGGAGGAGCAGCCAGAGGAGGGAAAGACCAGAGAGAAATAAGGGAAAAGGAAGGAAAACAAGAAAACATTTTCTCCATAAAATATGATCCAGTTTCACCCAATTCAGTGAATAAAATTAAAAGTTTGGGTTTTTGTACAGTAATCAGTGAAACACTCATCTTCAGTAGTGTTTTTCTCACAAGGAATCTTAGCTCAGTCAGTATCTTAGTAGTAACTTTGCAGTACTTCCAAGGTAAAGAAGTATAACTACATTTTATGTCGTTACAAGTTACATCAAAACATTTAAGATGGCGCATTCACTGTGTAGTATTTCTTGCAATACTGTTTGCTACTTAAGTCGCCTTTAACAAATTCTCATTTCCCAAGCAGTCAGCTAAAAACAATTAAATGACAGCTGGAAGCAGAGTTTTCAAACAAATCACGACAGGAGCTTAGCTGATGGTCGATAGCTGACATGGTCAATATGTTACCTTGAGTAAAAAGCTAACATGATGACCTTACATACAGCTGTAAAAGCACAATAACAGGTGTGCAACAGACAGAAGATTTCATTGCTGTGTGCAAGGATCAGAGTAGCAGAAGAAATGTAGACAGATGTGTGGCCTCTTAACACAATTTTCGAAACCTGAACAACTGCGGTCACCCTGAAATGGAAATCTTACATCAACTCAGGGAGAAGTGGTCAGTCAGAGTGGAGGTAGAAGCAGCCAGATTGAGGTCAACGGCGCTCTATATAAGCAGGTGCGACAAGGGGCTCAGGGGCCTCAGAGTCCTGTCAAGTGGACACGAGGTGGAGACAACCATGTCCAGACTGATGCTCTCTGTGCCAGAGGGAGATACAGCCAGCAGATGCACTCATCGCCATTGCCTCGTCTGGTTTACACAAACGAGGATGCATAGACACATACCAAGCACCTGCCTCACTTACGCTTGCTACTCACAGCTTAACTCTATGCTTCTATGTTTCAGGAACGGAGTCTTTAAGTCTCTCAGTTCACTGAGTCTTAAACTGATAAATTCATTATGCATGTACACAGGATTTTATAGAAATTTCTAGTTTGTGAATTGTAAATAGATCCCCTAAATTAACTGAACCGGGAATGCACTGACCCTACAGTACATTGGCACACACATACACTAACACTCCAACCACTCTACTCTCGCACATCTTTAAACCTTCAGTCATGTAGGAGCAGTTAACACACAGCCTCCCATTTATGGTGTACTGCTGATCAGTGAGCTGCTACACTGTCCTGGCTGAAGCAGTTCAGACACACTGACAGGTGTAACCCCTTTGTTTCCACTGGGCACGTCTCTGTTACCTGGCATATGCGCCACTGTTTTGTTCCACCCTCTACTTGACTTCATATCCCACCGGGAGCGTTTCAGAAGTGAAGCGTCATGGCTGCCTGGTTTGGTTGACTTGCACAGACTGTTGTCTCCTTGGTTTTTGTGCTTCTACTGTGATGGAGTAGGCTACATATTTAAATAGTTTCGTCATGTGTCTGTTTTAGGTGTGTTTAGTGTTGATATTTCTGACTTTGTCACTGTTGAGCCTGCGATGGCACCAGGTGTTTTATTTTGAAAATCAAGCTCTATGGCATTGCGCTGTCTGCAGAGAGCTGCTTCTGGGACGCTGCTGACACGTGTTGTGACGGGCCCGTAGGAAACTGGAGGTAACTGAGGGAGAGCAGACCCTTCCTCATACACTCACTGTGCAGAGTTTTCCTGCATGTCTTTCCATGAGAAAAAGTTGGTGCTGGTCCATATATTCTGAATGTTTTAAATGTTCTGGACAAATGGGAGAATTTCCGGTTAAATATCATCTGTGCTTATTGAACGTACAAACATTTCATGGAGACTGCTGATGCCATGCAGTACCAAACAACTGCCTCTATTTGATGACCTGGGAAAGAGACTCAACAATCAAATCAAGAGAGTCAAAAGCCTGATTAAGCTGATTAAGTCTTATTCTGATGCTGGCTCAGTCCATGTGTCTGCATCTGCGTTCAGTTCAGAAGCTCAAATTTAGTTTTTGCTCATATTTAATATTTTCACCTTTGGCGAGTACACTTTGTGTACACTTTCATGTTTAATGTGAACACAAGGCTGGACATTGTGACCAAAAACATTGAAATATCTTGAACTTTAATAGGTTAGTTACTGGATAACAGAAACTCTGTCTCAGACTAAAAGCAAAGCAGATTCTTGAGGTGGCATATCTGTATTAGAGTTAATAAAAAAGACGCAAGTGGATGCAAAAGTACAGGGCGCTCTATCTTAAGCTCGGTGCAAGGCGGTGCACAGCGTAGCGCAGGTGTCATTGCTAGTGTCAGTCCAACACAGTTGTCATTTTCACGCCCAGTGCTCACGCTGTGTAAATAGCAAATGTACTTGCAGCCACCTGTGCGCCCCTGGGTGTGTTGGTCTTAAGTGAGGTGTGGTCAGATGCACTAATGGCGGATCTTGAGGCAGTGGAAAGTGACAGCACCATAGACCTACAAAAAGCTGCTCTAAAGTCAAAGGCGCAGTCCCTTTACTGCTATTTAAAGAGTGCATTATTCAGACAGTAAGACACTGTTCACACACTCTGATTTTATGATTTGTGAGGCTGCTTTTTAGTAATTTAAAACATTTCCATGACCACAGTCATGTCACTGTTACAAATGTCGTGGCACATTTGATCAACAAAACTAAAAGCTGGAGAGGAAACTCTACAGAGAAAACAGAATTAAACTTTCAGCTTCTAAAATAAATATGTTGAGACAGGATCTCAGGATTTATCAGGAGTGGACAGCTGCTTCACTCCAAACTATTTTACTCTATGAATCTGAACTGTGTGTGTGACTTTTCAAAGAACACAGAACATTAATTCACGTGACATACTAACCCATCCTGTCAGCCAGTCAGGAGTTTTAAATAATCAATAAAGTTTATCAGCTGTTCCTTGTGTGCAAATTTGCATGTTAATGTAGAGATACACATATTGTTTCCGCTGCTGGAGGATGCTGCAGGTAACGTCATTAATATTTGCCTTCCCTCTCATCCCACCGTTATTGATCAGGCTGATTTTTATGACCCGTCCTGCCTGATCCACAGACTGAGAATTGCACACACAAAGAGGGACGCAGCAGCGCTCCTCCTCCTCAGTTTAATATCAGTGTATTTTTTCATATGCAGTCAAACAGAGTTGTTGACGGGACAGATGATTGTGAAACGGCGAGGCAGAGGGTCCACCAGCCGAGGATCACATCCTTTTCCCTCAGCGAAGAAGAGTGCCACTGGTTAATATGTGCCAGGCCCTGGCGCACCTGGCTCTTAAAGGGAGACGACACTTGGAAAGGTTTGATTTATGTTCCGCCCAAAACAAACCCATGACTAATTCAGAGTCTAAATACAACCCCTTTGCGTTGTGTGCAGCACTTTGCGCCATGATTATCCGCCATTTAACTAGCAAAATGGACTTGGACACACCCTAAACGCACTCGCACGTTGAGTTTTAGACCATAGTCTTCTACATTTGCTCTTGGCAGGAAAACTGAGGTTGAAGTCGTCCGCACAAACAGTTCAACCCAAGGCTCGATGACTTTAAATCTTAAACATATGGACATAAAAAGTCTGGAAAAATTAAGATTAAATAAATCATTCTTCGGTTGTTTTTGCCTATTTTAATTTTAGCAAGAGGTGAGGCAAGGAGATACCACAGTACACTGAATCTCTTAAAGCATTACCACATGGGCATATGATCACCAACATGACTATCTATCTAAAAGCATAAAAGGTTTATTTCAACAATACCTAAAAATCCCCTTTTATGCAACTGCTGCATTTCAGAAGAAACCCACCCTCACCCTATTCAAACACATATTCATACAAGACAACCAATGAAGGGAGGGCGCTTTCAGGTTCAACAAAAGATGCATACTGCCCAGAGATACCTTCCGTCCACTGTCAAGGTTAAATTTCTCTACCCATTCTGTACCTGATGACCAAAGTACAGTTAGCACTCACAAATTCAAGATTCAGGATTAGATAAGAGCACAGAGAATAATGTGGCTGCTTCTGGCTCAGTTAGTCTTTTTGAATAGGAAATTCTGAACATGTTACTAAATAGGAAACTACTAGAGATGGTGATCTGATAAATACTGGACCTGGGGTTAGGATACTCTATCAGTTAATTAACACATTTGCCTACGGAGCAGATGAAATTGTTTGACTAGCACGATCAAACGCATGCAATCACATCAGTCCACTTTGATCAGTTTCATCAATATCAGCACTCCTGCCTGGGTTCCTGTAAAGTGTGCTCAACTGTATCCATTTGAACACAAACGCCATAGCAACAGAGTGAGTGTCTCCATGAGGCGGAGTGTGTTAAAGTGGCAGAAGAGAGAGGTGGGCAAAAATAATAGACTGCTAGTCTTAACCGGAGGGGAGTCACTCCTCTGCTGATGTCGCTGCTCCGTGGCACACTTGCCATTAGCGATGACGTTTGATGTACTACATGCAGAGCGCAGGCCGAGATGCCTTTCATTATGCATGATGTTTGGGGATTGGAAAAAAATACATGATGTATGACGGGAACGGTGTTGGTGTGTAGGGGGTAATGGACGGATAAGGAAAGGAGGGATGGAAGGAAGGAGGGCTGGTGTGAACAGTGTGGTGAAACAGCATTGTACTGCACATAAGGGAAGCAAGAGATGAAGAAAGAAAAAGGGATGTAGTTGCCCTGGTAATTAGTACAGTTGTAAGTAAGGTCACTTGGATGAACCCTTAACAGCTGCTGATAGTGCTCTGGCTTCAATTACTCCTGCTAGTTGCAGTACACACACACACACACACACACACACACACACACACATTGAACATGTAGATGGAGTGAGACACACACACACACACATACTGTAGAGGGCAGTGAGATTTCCATTGTTTCCCTTTCTGCAATCATCCTGGTCTCCCCATTCTGCCTCACTATGTACAATCAGTGGCAGTCAATGTATCAATCAGCAATCAGAATTCGGCTTGCTGGGGGACACTTTCTGCCTTGGTCTGCTTCATTCTCCTGTTGGAGCTGACTGCCCGCCTGCCTGCCTGCACCATCCCATGCCAGTCTAATTTTGCAGGCAATTTGGAAGGAGGCACTGTGAGCCACTGAGGGGATCTGAATCGAGATGTACTGTAGCATGTCTTCTCTTTGGTTAGTTTTCCTTGTGCTGGGGATCGGTGGCACCTTTGCTTTTCCTTTGTGCTTCACTGAACATGTTCAGATGCACAAGCTGCACGCTAGGAGCTGTGTTGTAGCATTTCTGCGCCAACATTTCTGCTTTCTGTCTTTTGTGTCCTTATTTTCATATTTGCTCTTTCTGGCTTTCTTCTGCATAAGTGTGAGAGACTATGTGAACTATGTTTGATCCTGCTACTTCATTTGATTCTTCTCCCTGACAAAAGAACTGTGTCATGTTACCTTCAGTTTTACAGTATTACATTATTCAAGGTCAGCAGATACAATAGGTAAGACTTAACAACAAATAATGGTGATAACATAACCCAGCCTTTCAGATTGCCCTGGCATCAAACAAATAGGGGGCAGTTTTTCCCCCTTTCTCAAGGTTTAGTTTAAACCCGTTATGCCATTTATACTATATATTTCATTTGTCTCTATGCAAATTCATTATTGCACATTTTTAAAATTATAAAGACTGAAATAATGGCTACTATGTCTGCATTCATGTAACCATTTAATCACCATTGGTCAGTTCTATTCTTTTATTACACAATAAGTGCCAAATAAAACTTTAGCAGGTTAACACTGATACTAAATTCTGAGAACAACTCATTCTAGGGGTGTAACAAACACAGGTCTGTGGAAGCAGGCATACTACACAACCCTTGTACACCACGATTGAGTAAAGCTGGCACAAAAGCCTTTCCATCAGGTTTGAATGTTTCATTTCAGTTATTGTCAACACAAAAAGCCTTTCATGTTCTGACATTTATTACAAAGTTTACAAAAGACACTGAAATGGGACTCCTTTTTTTAGGGGCAGGAATTTGCCTTGGTGTCTGGTGCATAAAAATGAAGGCTTATTACTGCAACAGTCAAGAACAAAATTACAGAACACAAAAATTATAATGAAAATAAAAGTAAAAACTATAACAAATACTATAGCAAGTATGTATGTTTTAGACTCACAAAATTGTACAGTTTTGTGCAAAAGCTCACAGCATAGAGAGTATATGTCATGGGATGATGGTCAAAGATGTCAGCTGATGTAATGTATAGAGACAGACGTCCACTGGGGGAGCTTGTTGATGAGACCAGCTGCAGATGAGAATAAAGCACAGATTGGTAATTTATCACTGGACTGGAATTCTGCTCCTAAAAAGACACAGGTGTGGCAGGACAGTTAGTTTAGTTGGGACACATTGTTTTTATTAGAACATGTTAGTACTGTGTTTATTATACAGTGTGAACTCTGTAGTGTTTTGAATGTTTTTTGTAAAGCCTTCTGTACATGTAAGATATGATTAGTAAGATTTTTAATTTTAATATTATAGACAGGATTTATTCATTATTACATACATCATAGTGCCATCTGCACTCTTTCAGGGGGGAAGTAAGGAGCAGTTGTGTACAAGACTAATTATTTTAAATTGTCATATAGCCCTAACCCTGCGGAAAAAAACGTGTTCCTCAGACAGCCACATGGTTTTCACAGGACACACGGTTTTCAAAGAACAACTAACTGAGATGTTCAGCCCCTTTAGATGTACTTGTCACTGTCACTCAGTCCATTGCTTGATGCAGCTGGATCTACCAGCTCTGCAGGCCTGGTTGTTTCTTCATGGGGGTAGAAGCCGGAGCTGCTCCTTGTTCTTTCCTGGAGCAAGAAGTTAATGATTTACTTACTGTATACAATATCTAAAAGTGTCACTGCTACAGTTAGAAACGCTTTATTAACTTTGTAATGTCCTCAAAAATATATAGCGAAGTTACATAACAGTCTCATAACCGTAATGCCAAGTTGTTAATTAATTGAATGACAATATTCGGTCTACTACTGGGTCCATACAATCACAGTTTTAGAGTCAGCTGTCACAAATAAAAGCAGCTAATAACTGACAGCAGAGCAAGAATACAGCCGATCAAAATAAGACTGCTATCTTATGATCTTCACGTGTAGCGTTTGTGTATACAGTACGTTTACATTATAGCTTACAGTACCTAGAAAATAGTCACATCACGCTAACCGTAACACTTCGTGTTGTCGTTAGTTACATTAAAGACATGTTTAGATGTTACTTACCAGTCTAAAGAAACGTTGTGAGTTCATCATTTAACTCGTCCACAGCCGTCTCCAGTGTTAGAAAGCTTCAACAAAATGTACTCCTGTTTAGCTTCTTTTAATGTCGCTTCTTTTCTCTGCACACTCTGTTGATAGGGTTAGTTCATTTTTTAAATCTTTTAAACTAAAGTTATGTCCAGATCTTACAAAATGCACCTTTAAAGAAAGTGAGAACGATTCCTGGGGACATCCCTTTATCCGAATATGCACCAAAACTTAACTGGGTCTATTCTGGGCCAAGACCCATCCTCAATCCAAATTTCATGGAAATTCGTTCAGTATTTTTTTTGTTATCCTGCTGACATACCAACCAATCAATCAACAAACAAATGGACACATAACCATAACCTCCTTGGCGGAGGTAATAAATGTAAAACTTTCCCAGTGCTGAAAAATAGCTTTCTACCGGCATGTCATTTCAGTGTGAAGTCTATGGGGCACAGCCCAGGAGAGAGACACTAGTAGTGTGCAGTAGGATGCACAGCACTGAAAGAAACCGGGAAAAAAGAACATGTTTATGGCATATGCTTCATGAATTATTCAATTCAAGACTGTGACCCAATAATTCAAAGGTAAGCTGCTCACAGGTGCATACACTGGAGAAGGCTTCTGGGAGGGTATGCATTACAGACCTACTCTAGCCTGCTGGCTCCCCAAACATATAAATCAAATAACTAACTGATAAGACTCTTTGAGGCTTTTAAAGTTTTGTTGGACCCAACTGATAACATTTTCAAACCATGAAGACACACCCCAGAGAGTTTAAGATGCTCATTAAATTGTGTGTTTATAGTTTTGTCTTTTGTAATGAAGTGTGTGAAGGAACTTCCCTTCACAGTTGGTGACCTTCTATGCTGTGTCTGTCAGCTGAGTGCAGCTGCCTCTGATAAGACTGAAGTAAATACCCCTCTATCAGTCCTTGGATACATTTGTCTCTCACTAAGCAGCACATCTCAGGCTAGACTGACTATTCTGTCTCAGTACAGAATGCATGTGCGTCAACCCAAAGATAGCCTCCAACATACGGTTCTACCAAGGTCACTCTTAAGTAAACATGGACATCCAGCGATAGGTTAAACAGACTACTGATTGGAATGCTCTTCAGCATGGTAGTGGTTGGCACACTGTAACAGTCTCTATTATTCTCCCTGATCAAGCTTGTCAATGAAACACTGCTTCTTATGACATTGGGTGTCTTGGCATCTTCTTCATAACCACAAGGCCACTAGCTCTACAGAATTTCCGTCACAATGTGTATGAGGAAAAGTCTAGCTTGTCCCATCTAGTGTGAAGACAAACAATGTGTTATCTGGCCAGTGATGACATTTAAACAAAAAGAGTTTTTTCCTTTTCTTTCCTAGTTTCACAACTTCTTTGGCATTTTTCTGTGATGTTGAAAAACACAAGCACATAACACGTTTCTGTGCACAATTATAAACATGCCAAAGCGAAAGACAATGATGTCAAACCTTTAATCATCACATTCAGCTCAGGGTGTCAGGAGTAGGGGTGCCACGAATCTTAACACAGTTTACATAGACTTGCAAAGAACATGTTTATCATGGCAGTCTTGAGTTCCAATGACTTCTACAACTCTCATTTTTCTGTGATGGAAAGAGAGCAACACAAACTACTTTGTCACAAAAAACATTCTATAATTCTTGGTTCAATAATTAATTTATTATTGTAATCAAATGAGACCAAATCTATCTATCAATCTTCTGTAGCCGCTTATTCTTTTGCAGGGTCACGGGGGGGCTGGAGCCAATCCCAGCCGACATTGGGCAAGTGGCGGGGTACACCCTGGACAAGTCGCCAGTTCATCATTGGGTAGATATGGGAGCATATGCAAACTCCACACAGAAAGGCCCCGCCCTAGCCAGGTCTCAAACCCAGGACCTTCTTTCTGTGAGGCAACAGCACTAACCGAACGCAACTGCACCGCCGTGCTGCCCATGTGGCCAAATCTGCTGGGTCAAAAATATACATATAGTAATTCTAATATTTGGTTATTAATAAGTGTCCCTCTGCCATTGTTTTAACCTCAACTAGGTGCTTTTGATAGTCATCCACAAGCTTCTGGTAGTCCTCTTTTTGATTTTTTTTTTTCTTTTTGACACTCCTCTTGACAGAATCAGTAAAGTTGAACTAAATTTGTTAGCTTCGTGACAGGGACTTGTTTCTTTAGCACAGTCCACATGTTCTTGATGGGGTTCAAATCAGGACTTTGGGAAGGCCACTCCAAAACCTCATGTATAGTGTGATTTAACCGTTCTTTTACCATTTTTGACATGTGTTTGGGATCACTGTCTTGTTGGAACACCCAACTGCATCCAAGCCCCAATCTTCTGCTGATGATTTTAGGTTTTCCAGAAGAACTTCTTCCTCCTCCTTCTTCATTATTCCATTTACTTTCTTTAGAGCAGCAGATCCACTGGCAGCAAAACAGCACAAGGGCTTCTTTCTTGCATGGCAGCCTCTCAGCCCATGGCGATGCAAAACACGCCTAACTGTGGACACTGACACCTGTCTTCTAGGAGCTTCCAATTAATTGCAGACTTTGACCAATTTTCTCTCAACAGCAGGTGATAGTTTGTGTTTTCTTCCTGATCGTGGCAGTGCCCACCTTTACTTCAGAGTGATGATGAGTGGTTCCAGGTTCATTTTGATTGATAAAAATGTGTTTGTGTGTGGACTTTCATTCATCCTTAAGTAACTTCCGTATGTCACACAAGTTGTAAAAGATGGCAAAATATCCAAACAATCAAAATTGTTGTTGATTGGCTAGTCGCTTTAGCACTAGTGAGGTTACAGATCATCATGTCATCACATGGAGTAACCCACCATGTATGTGAGCGAGGGCATGGCTTTATTTATAGAGAAGGAAATAGAGATGTGAAGTGGGAGGACTGCACACATGCATATGGTGGATTTACATTTGCTCTTGACTAGAACAAATCTCCTGTACAAATCCCAGTGGATAACCACTCTCGTCATCTTTACCTAACATTCCCTCACTCCCTCCATCTTTCACATTTATTTATAACCATCACAGAGATGGGGGGTGAAAGGTGGAGTAGTGCTTGAGAGTCTTAAGGGATTTCCTGCTATCTCTGCTGTTTAAATATAAAATACACATCCAGAAAGCCCCCTGCCCCGGGTAGGTCCTTCCTTCACCACTTTCTACCCAATGCTTCTGCAATGCTGATCTCTTGCCATGAAGAGCAAGAAGGCTGAAACAACTGGCTACTGCATATTTGAGTCATAATCAAAAGTGATATCTGGATGCCCACTTCATATCCTGGTTAATGAAAGCAAACGACTAGGCAGGCCCTCTCACTCACTGTAATGAAGCTGTCAAAACAAGTAGCAGAAACTTCTAATGTGAGCGGCGGCTGTTAATGTTTCTTTGCTTTTCATCCCAAAGGTAAGTTAAAAATCGACACACACCTCATTGTGAACATAGTAGAAGAACATCAGAGGGAAAAACTAGGAGACTGGACTTTACAGAGTTGCAATAAACAGTGAAAATGCTCCCCAGAAATTTCTACTCCTACCCTTCTCGCCATCGCTTACCAATAATGATGTCACGTCTCCCGAGTAAGAGCCTGGGAGTTTTACATAACATGGGGCAAGGCTCCGAAAGGGGGGCTGGGGAGAGGGCAATTTTGTGTGTGTGTATGTGCATGCGTGCAAAATTCTGCCCCACTCCTTTCTCACTGATGATATAATACTTTCAGGTCGTTGCCATGGAAACGAACGGCACCACTGGCTGGATTTGGCATTGGGGGTAAGATGACGAAGGGGAAGGGGTTGTCTAACTGCATTTGGAGATTTGGATGGCAGGCTCTTATTTGGATTGCAGTGTGTGCGTGTGTGTACACGTGTGTGTGTGTGTGTGTGTGCACGCAGTTGCTGTTTTGCTGTTCTGATGACTAAGCATATTATATACAGTTTGCTACAGACCAGAGCCGACCTCTGGAGTAAAGGCTCAAGAGAGGATTTCACTGTGCATGTTTGTGTGTGTGTGTGTGTGTGTGTGTGTGTGTGTGTGTGTGTGATAGAAGATCAACACAAAGAAAGTAGAGAGTGATTGACAGCGCAGTACAAACACTATGATCCATGTGAAGCCATGTGATGAAACACTATTGCCATAATAGGTGAGGCTCTATCAGTCAAATATGAATTACACTTATCGGGTGACACATCTCACCGGCTGGAAACAAAACTTGATTCGCTGAGTAGCTGTTATTAATATTGCTGATGTTTTCAGGCCATCACCTTGATAGATTTTTCCAGTTTATTATTATATTCATAGTTTTGACCATTGTTTCTGTCGAATATGATAACGTTGTCCTCACCAGTATAACTGCTAATATATAAAACCAGTATGATGGTGAAAAAATCTCCCATGATTTTATTTTATTTTAAACAGATTAAAATGTATTTGGAGTTAAAGCCAAAAGTAAGCACTCTACAAAATGTCAGTTATAATCCCTCATTATAAAAAAAAAAAGAAGTGTGCAACACAGTAGAGTAGGTTCAAGTTAAACCAGGAGGTTACGGTTAGCTGCATATTATGATGGATGGATTCCCAGACTTAGTTCAGACATAGCTCTGAAGCTGTGATTAGCATCAGCGGTTGAATTCATGCTTCACAATAACTGGCTCCTCAAGCACATGAGTGAATCACAATCATTGTTTTATTAATCTGTCAGTTATTTTCATGATTAAATGTTTAATCATTTATTCTATAAAATTTAAAAAGAAATTGTGAAAAATGCTCGTCATGTATTTCTAGAGCCCACAGTGACATCTTTAAGTGGCTCTTTTTGTCCAACTTAAGGTCCAAAACCCAAATCATAAATTACAAAGAAATCCTTATGTTTAAGAAGCTGGAACCAGTAAATGACATTTTTGCTTGAAAAATAACTGAAACAATTAATCAATTATTAAAATAGTTAATTATTAATAATAAATTTTCTTTCAATTGACTTATTGATTCATCGAATAATCGTTGCAGCTCTAAGCTACCAGTTGTTAAAACTAGAAACACCCAATCATTTTAAGGTGTACTGCTCAGTCAATATAACCTAACATTAATCACCATTAATCTGATGATATATTCATGTCAATGGTGTTAGGTGTTACAGCTGCTTGTATACCTCGACTTGGATCAGGAACAGGGCCATAAAAAGTTGACATTTCAGGATGCTGGGGCAGTTCATGTATGTGTTTATTAGTTCTTCCAGTAGAATCCTCCTTGCTACTTGGATTCTTTGAAATACTTTCCACCCAATCTTACTGTGCAACTTTTTGGAATAAATGGTCAATTATTTGACGAATCTCTGACCGAACTCAGTAATTAAATTAGTGAGTTCAATGTTATTGACCAGCTGTGACAGGTTCAGCTAGTATTGTGTTTGCCTTGGGTGTGGTCTGACCCAAGAGTACTGAGAACTGAATTTTACAGTGATGACCAGGGGTGGAGTGCTATTTGTTTAGGTACAGGAGCACACCTAAAATGCATGCTTGTATGTAAAAATATCGTAACTGATTGCGTGCACGCCAGCATGTGCTGGTGCACGCAATTAGTTACGATATTTTCAACAACACCATCGTGAACTTTTACCCTTTTCAGCTATTTCATTTCAAAAAATGAAAGGGTGCCTTCTAGGGGTGTGAATCTTTGGGTGTCTCACGATTCGATTCGATTCCGATTCTTAGGGTCACGATTCGATTCTCGATTCAACCAATTCTCAATTCAAACGATTCTTGATTCAAAAATTGATACAGTGCATAGTGTGTTAAGGCAAATTATGGCATCAAAACAATACAGTTTGTATAAGATAATGTGATTTTTAAACAAACTGATTCCAATGATGTAATCACACAAAGGCAAACATTAAAAAAAGGTAACATTTATTCATTTATTCATTCAAGTTGTTTTTTTTTTTTTTTTTTTAAATCGATTTTTGAAGTTTATGAATCGATTCAGAATCGTGGATGATTAGAATCGCGATTCTTATGTGAATTGATTTTTCCCCCCACCCCTAGTGCCTTCATTCTTACTAGGTCATGTTAGCGAGCTACAAACTGGGGGGAAAATTATTCATAAAGACTACCAGCATCTTTTAAAGTGGAATCATTTCTTGTTTGCAGGGCTGTGTCCAGGATTTTATAAATATAGCGGTCAAGCATAGGCCTACTAGAAGAAGCAGCATTAAAAAGGAATTAGAAAATCTTTAGCAGCAAAATGACCCACAAGAGTCTAACTTCTCTAGCATACTTTTTTATTGCCCTGATATGATCCTTCCTATGGAAAACAAAAAATGTATAAAAATTAGCCTTACGGTAACATAATTATGATTTTCATTTCATAATTGCATTATTTTCTTAAATCTTATATTTTTATGATTGTTCATCTTGTAATTTTAACTGTTATCTAATGAGTGTGATTTTTTAATTACATAATGTTGAATTTATATTTCATAATTTTGACTTTCTATCTCATAATAATGACTTTTATCTCATAATTTCTATTTTAATTTCTTTTTTATCTCATGATTATGGCTTTTTCTCTACAAATTATGATTTACCATGGGTATACCAAATATTTTTTCATCAAGCTTAGTTCGAAAACTAAGCTTGATTTCGGAAATGGGCTTCCATATTTATCACTGCGTACCTCATGCAAAGCCTGGCACGGGACATTTGGAGTGGGTGACAACAGACAGCATGACTGCAGCAGGTCGGCTGATGGTCCATTCAAAGCTGCTGCTGTACACCGTAACTTTTGTCATAATGTTTTTCCCACTATGAATATGTTTGCCACTTAAAATGTCAGAGCAGAAACTCCTGATTGACTCTGTGCGCAAAGCCTGGACATGTCACGTTTTAAATGAATATGGGTTAATAGTTTGTTGGATCAGGTCCAAAACACAGTTGTGCTTCTGTTCCTGTGCTGTAACTATAAGTTAATTGTTTCGAGTGTTTTGAGCGTGTAGGTTGGTGGAATGCAGCCCCTCGCACACAGAATGACAGGATGATGCTGTACGTGTCCATCTCATTACATGTCATATAATGTAACGAGCTGCATGCAGAGCTGTTCAGCTTTGCTGACAGGAAGATGCCTCTGTTCAGAACATACCATACAACTAAGTAGTTTTAGCAATTCATCACTTTTTACAGTCACATTTTAACATTCAACCTGATTATGCAAACTGTATGACCTGAGCGGCACTCCGGTGTGCTCCAGCAGCATGACACCTATGCATGTTACTTACAGCATTACTTGACATTGTGAATCAATCAACACACCTTAAATGTCAATATGACATGTTAGACCATTCCATTGTTGTTTTTCTCCTGTACGGAAGTCCTAAACGGCCATGGGTCAAACATATTATTTCCTCCGTTTTCCCATGATTATGAGTTAAATTGTATTTGTTGTCGAGATCCAGTTATTTTTTTGTCATTATCACGGAATACAAATGTTGTTTTCCCAAGATAACAACATAATTGCAATCTCGAGAAAACAAGCTTTGTTATCCCAAGATAAGGAGATGAATTAACCAGTCACCATGAGAAAACAAAACGTTGCTTGAAGCCTAATGTTGAAGAAATCAGCAGTGCCATGCCAGCATGCATGTCTTGACAAGAGTAGCAACTGTTTTAAGGAGTATCCAATTTTGATCAATGCATCAGACTGAACATTAATCTTATACATAATTTATTAGGCATACCATTCAAACACGCACCAATTTTGGTACTTTATTTTCCACAAGCCAACAAGAGGTTATAGCCTACTGGACAATAACCCATCTGCTTTGAGCTGATCACTGTATCTAAGACTATTGTCTCACCTTAAAGCATTTTTAGCTGCTTAGACTGTTATTAAATCAATTAAAGGCTTACATACATGGCATAACAAAAACTCTAGCCATGACGTAAATACCCTCATATCAAATCAACAGGCAAAACATTTGTTCATAAAAAATTGATATGGTTTGCTGTGAAACTCTCAAACCCACACCACAGAACATTGTATATAAGTAATGGTTCATTCTTATTAATATTTTGAAGTCATTTTCTGATGATGAATGATCTTGTTATCTTATTCTTCATCGGAAAACATTTGTTATGTTATGATCATGACAAGTAACTCATGATCTCGGGGAAATGATCTCGATATCTCTGGAAAACAGCAGTTGTTATCTCGTAATAATGACATAAATAACTTGTGGTCTCAAGAAAACAAATTCAATCTAACTCACTATCACGGGAAAACCGAGGAAATATGTATGAATCATCACTCATGGGTCAGAACTAGGGACAGAGCGATTACAGGCCTGGCCAAGTATTGGAGCAGTTATTCAGCATTTTTCTAATTATCAGTATTATCAGTAGTGTTTTATGTGTATGGTTGCTGTCTTATAAAATTGATTTATTTATTATAAATGCACTACTGTGGGTTCTTCTTCTGTCTCTAGTCACCACTCTGTGGTCTCACTCAGTGTATAGCCCTCAACACTGCCTGATTGGTTACACATCACGAGTAGTCACCTATCAACAATGAATAATCTGAATCTGCCAAGTAACTAGTAACTAGAGTTAACAAATGAATGTAGTGGATGGTGGAAGTATAAAGTAGCAGAAAATGGAAATACTCAAGTACCTCAAAATTGTACATGAGTAAACTGCAATTAGTTACATTTCATCACTGGTTATTCTACATTTTGACACTGCTAATTGTATATTGGCCCCAAATATAGTTATTGGTTTTCTTGATTACTAATAATGGGTAACAGTATCAGTATTGCTATCAACCCTGAAAAAAAACACATCGGTCCTCGTTTACAGTGTCAACATATGGACGGGCTGGTGTGATCCCATCGCAAGATGGTCTAGAATATAACCAACAGACATGATGCCGTAAACTAAAAATAAGACTCAGGCTGTAACAAACCATAATTATCTTTGAAGTCCTGCAGGGTTGCCCTGTTGTCATAACTAATCATTTACCGTATCAGACTGTCATACAAATACTCTGGATGCCACGATAAGTTGACTTAAACAAGGGGACAGTTTTACACAGTAAAGAGCCACAGTGGAACTCCAATAGCAGATCTGCGAGTGCCGCGGCGGTGATAAATAACAGTTAAATATGCCATTAATGAATTCCCTGCTAACTCGCTCTACACGGGGGTGTGAAGCGCTATGGATTTGCAATATATCTCCCTCTGTTCTCTCCTGTCAAACTACCATCAACTGGAAGCTATCCAGCCCATTATGAATACCATGATTCTGCATCTCACACGTCTGGCTAATTATGCACAGTGGGAAATGTTTTCTTTTCCTGTTTGTGTGTGTGTGTGTGTGTGTCTGAGTCAGTCTGTGTGTGTGTGTGTGTGTGTGCGTGTGTGTGTGTGTGTGTGTGTGTGTGTCTGAGTCTGTGTGTGTGTGTGTGTGTGTGTGTGTGTGTGTGTGTGTGTGTGTGTGTGTGTGTGTGTGTGTGTCTGAGTCTGTGTGTGTGTGTCTTTATGAGATGGGCTGAGGTTGATTGAGGATAGTGGGATAAAGAAAAGGGGAGGATGTTTCTTTAGGGGAGTAATCAGTCGGGTAAACTCCAAACACCATCTTTTTACATCTGTTTTGCTATTCAACAGTTCTTTAAAGAATCAGTATCTGTCTGCTTATATTTAATCACTACCTGAGCTCAAATCTCTAGGTAATGGGGAAAAAAAGATATGCCACAGCTGGCGTGTACACTTAAATTGTATCTCGTCAAAGGGAATAAGTTCACTGAAGCGTAGAGTAATCACCCTGAAAAAAAAAAAAAAAGACTTTCCTCCTGATTTAGAAAACAGCATTATAAATGGCTGTCCTAAAGCTGTGAGATGAACAGCCGCTCAGCTGTGGGGCAAACAAACACGTCTATGAAAATCCGGCACATTTTGTAGCACTTAAATCCATTCAGCTCGGAACTATAAAACAGGGAGACCTTGAACCTGTCTGCACGAGAGCAGTGTGCTGGAGGCTGTTTATGGGATCAGCTGTTTATCACTAACACTAGGCACTGCTCCTTCAGTCGTTGCATCTTGTATTGTCAAGATGGAAAAAAGTACACTAAGAGTTGTGGGCACTGCTGGCTGGATGGAAATGACAGATATTATAGTACCTAAAAATAGCTTCGGCCCAACAACCATATGGCTAAAAGCAAAGCACTCTGGGAGTTTGACTTGACTGGGGTAGGGAGGTACAGCAGAGAGAGTGATGAAAACCTTAATGTTAAGTTCAACACTGACACAGTCTCTCACACAGACGATATGTAGGTTCCACTCTCACTGATATCACATTGAGTCCCAGCTGCCCCTGGGAACTGCAGCCATCACGTGAGGCTGTCGATGCTTTAATGGCGCTGGGACAACAAAGAGCAAACAGTGAGGACAATAACAAAAACAACTTGGGGGATGATGGCACTCAGCATAACAAAGGATAAAAAAAAGGTGATTAAAGTTGCATTTCCCACCCGCAGGGATCCGTCCAAGCTCATCCCGTGTTCATCTCGTGCATTTCCTCGGCGCACGTGGAGGGCTGGGGGCCTGTTCTGCACATGCTCAGTGGGCGATGCTGATGCGGGCTGACACACTGCATGTCGTGAGCGTAGTTGCTGTGCTGAGTAATGTGACATTTAAGGACTCGCGCTTTTTTTCCGTCTTTGCACAGTTTGGAGAACACACACACACTACGGCCCAGCAGACATCAACAACACACAGATGTGCTCACATGCACGCAGACACATGTGAGTTTAACGCTGTCTTACTGTTACAAAAAAAATCAGGAAATCTTACATGAATTGTGTTAAATACACAAATAACAATAGTCATTATCTATGCCAGTGTTGGGACATTGTAAACTAATGTTTAACTCCATCACTTTTGGCAGTAAATTGTACTTTAATGCATTATTTTTTTAATTAATTAGCTAAATTACCAATACTGAAAGGCTTGTTACATTGTTATTTTTCACCTGGGCAACAACACACCTGCACAAAGCTAGTTACTAAAGACTCGGGCACATCTGAAGTCATTCAGGCCACTCCAACCAAGCAACTGAGGCTAGATTTAATCGTTCAGCTCCAACTCCACTGACCCACAGAACTTAAAGCAACATTATGCAACTTTTTTACCATAAAATAACAGCTTCAAATTCATGTTGATTTTGTGTGTGTGTGTGTGTGTGTTGTCTTCAGTGTGAGGGTAACTGTGTTAAATACATGTTTATTTCAAGACACAAGTTTTCAAGACATAACAGTGTTATGGTGTAGTGAGTTTTGTTTGTAGTTAGCATCTACATCATGTCTGACAAACTGTCACAGGCCTGGGTTTTGTATTTAGGACAGTGGTGTTAAACTAAAAAAATGTGGGGGGGCGCCAAATTGCACAAAATGCCAATTTCTATGTAATGTTTTCTTTAACTACAGTAATGGCACAGTATGTTGTGGAAAATATACAGTCTCTCTTTACGGTCAAGTCACCCGCTTTCAGGCAGCTACTTAGCAAGACGCAGTGTCCAGATGGCCAGAAAAAGGCCAAGAAAACTCTTTCCTACTAATTACACAGTAAATATACAAAAATAAAGGCTAAAGAAAACCTTCAAGGCCACCTCAAGCATTTGGTCTGTCCACAACTACAGTTGAAGTGAGAGCTAGAGGGATATTACCAATGGCAGCATTTCAAAGAAGACATTTAAAAAGTAACTAAAACATTACTTAACAAGGCAACGCAGTACTTTCTGTAGAAGTAATCAGCACGGGTAATTTAGTTATTGTTTTAGAGAGGCAACTACTAACTGTAACTAATTATATTTTTCAGTAATTAGCACAACACTGATGAAAGCACAGCTGCAGTCAGAGGTTACAGAGGAGGGATTGTGAGTGAACAGTGTGACTGAGAAATACCTAGACTGGACTTATGAAGTTAGTTTTTAAATTCAGATTCCACAATTGGATAATTCTATTTTTTTTACAACTTGGGTCTTCTTTTTTTTCGTAATTCCCACAATAAAAGTGAGAAAACACAGCATTTTGTTAGTTGACAGCAGACCTGCCAACCTTGAACAGTTCTATCTATCGCCAAATGAGGTAACACAATGATGGTCGAGCCTATGGCCCGCTGATGAAAGCCCTTGCATTTGCTGTAATACCAAAGATGTACACTGGGTGTCGGTGGCGACTTTAACGGAAAATACTACAAGCGGCACAGAGTAAGTGACGCGTTCACTAAGCAGTAGTTGTTGGCCAGAGAGAGTAGGTGGTTTATAGCATAAAGACCAGAATAAGTTAGCCTAATAATATCTATCACTGGAAAACAATTCTAATGTCAGCAAAATAAATATTTTTTTCTTGACATCACAATACTGAGTGAATGAAGAAGACACAAACATCAGTCAGGCACACGATCCTCCTTCTGGTAGAGGAAGTATAGGCTGGCTTGTCTCAGTTTACAAGAATTTGAATTATTTTAAGATATGTGCCAAACTAGTTTCAACAGTTAGACCACACACAGACAGCTTTCGTTTTGCCTTTTGTAACAATTTGCCAAGCTGGCTTGCAGTGCGGACACACCAGATTGAAATATCGTATCTCTACATTTTTATTCTCGCAGGCTGCCACACAAAACAATAAAAGACTGATAAAAGAGCTGCTAACTTTGGAGCTAACAGAGCTAACACTTACTAAAAGTCTTTAATAATATAGCATGATTTTGCGGGGCATGTGCTGCTGTCGATTGGCATATAGTCTCTTGAATTTACAATATGCATTTAGTCAATCGTCACTGCTTACAAATATTTGTTTTTTGGTCGGTGAAGGCAAAGGGAAAGAATCTGGTGTTATGATTGGTCGAACTCTTCTTCTTCCTTTGGTTTTTGGTAGGCTAGACACTTGTTGGTGTATTGCTGCTGCATCTTGCTATTAGGCATTAGTAATGCTGCACAATTGGTCAAATTCAAAAGGCATCACAAGCTTTTTGCATATTTGAATGTGAAAATGCATACCTGCTACAAAATGCCTGGTTGAGAGTGTTTTGTTCTTGTGCTGATGCTTTAAATGCTCTTCATTAGCGAGCAGCATTTACTTATTTCAACTCACACCAGCTGTTATTTTGGTACCATCACTCATTTGAGAAAGTAAGATACATTTCACTATTGCTGCCCTGGAAATGCACGCCACATATACAGTAGTCTCACAAAAGTTCTTCATAAATACATTTATGTTGAAACTGTGTTAATGTGTTAGTTCAATTCTACGTTCATTTTAGAGGCTGTTTGTGGTGCTGTTGAACTGTATTGCATTACAATGAGAGGTGTTTCTAATATTTAGTCCACCCTGATTTAAAAATGACTCAGTAATGTAGAATACATTATCGGTAGCTTGTGTTTTCAGGTGGGTTAAATCACTGTAGCTGCTCATTGGCCTCCTGTACAAGGCTGAGGTCATAATGGGCAGCTCCCAGGTGTGATTGTATGTTTATGTGTACATGATGCACTGAGCTGGATGTTGCTAAAAAGAAAAGCTCATTTCACCATTGCTGGATAAATAAACCTAAAAAAAGACAGATATACCCATACATGCGAACGACTGCAGGACAGCGTTTCTAAAGTAATCACATCCGGTGTCGTACTTCATGTCACAACAAGGTCAATGAGTGTGACCAAACTCATGGGGCTAAGTTTGGGCATAACCCTGGTCTTTCAATAAAATGCTGGTGACTCACTTTTAAAGAGTGTACATCACCATGGTAACACAAGCTGCGCAGCTTACTTTGGAGCAGGTTAAGTTCAGTCTATTGAATGCATGTATAAAGCTCAATTCCTCATGAGTCGTCTCTGTGGAAAAATAGCATCAGTGCTGCGTTCAGATCAGATGAATGAGAGAATGTGTTTGTGTGACAGGACACAGTGATTTATTATAGAAGGAATACATGTTTGTAGCATTTCCATAACACTTGCCCTCTCCGGTTATAAAATATTGCTTACGAGAAATAGCAGGCACCTTACTGAACATGATTTGAATATCAATAATGAATGACTGTTAGTCTGCACTGACGTTTGTCATGTGAGTGACTGTAGCCATAGAAAGTACCCACATTCCCATTAGCTCAGCAGGAGGCCAGCTTAGTGAATAGAAAATCTTTTCACATCTGCAGTGTGGTGACACAGCACTGCATCAGAGGTTTGAACACTGTGCCTTAATGGCCCAAACTGATAAGAATATTACCACCGTTTTACTTCAGTTCTCCACAGCCTCTCAGCAACAATGATACTTTTTGTTGTAACAGCCATTGTTATTAATCATTTTAATTGTTTGTTTATTATTTGAGAGATCACAAATCTCCAAGTCATCAAATTTTCATCTCCACACTTTCACCGTCGACAAAGCGTGCTGAAATTATCTGTAGCGTATTTACCACAGTCCTAAGAAGAGTATGCTTAAATAAGCACATCTGGATCTGATCAAACTGCGCATTGTATCATTTCTGCCACTAGGGGTCTCTCTATCAAAACAAAACAAAAGACGTTTGCAAAGAGTTCTGTGAAAAGGGCCGAGTAGAGCGGCTGCTCAGAGCGGGCCGGGTCTGGAGAAGAGGGGGGTGAGCCCCATTGTTTGCTGTTATGTACTGTAATGTTGACTGCTGACTGGAGCTGGAGGGGAAATGTACTTTACTTCATGAACGTGATGTTACAGAGAGGAGAGGAGGGAAAAAAGGGAGAGAACCGGAGTCTCTGGTGAATGCTGATTTCACTGATTGACCTGAACACACACACACATGCACACATGCACACACGCACACACTTGGTGCGTGCCATTGCTATCTTCAAGCTAATATAGCTAATGCAAGCTAAGCTAATAATACAGCAGTCAAACTCATACTGAAGTAGGTGGTGAGCACACCACTTAACTGATAATGTTTGGATATGTGAATCCAGCTGGTGCAAATATATGCTGACTACATTAACATGAATTTTCTTGAAACTGGTCAGCTTTTTCAGAATGTTATGGTGTAACAGCCTGCATCCACCATGATTAAAAAAACATCTGCCTAATTGTCACAAACTCCTGGAGTTAACACTTCTTGTTATCAACTTTATTTGTCACGCACAGATGCACATGCATATATAACTGTATATCTATCCACAACAGACAAGAGAGAAAAGGAGAGACTGGAGGTAAGTAACAGAAAAAAAAAAAATGAAGATCCTAGTGAATTCTGAGATCAGCCAGAGGCTCAGCTGAACACAAAAACACACAGACACACTCCAATACACATGGTAAGTGCGTCTGTCGCTAGTACCTTTACAGCTGACGTCTGTTCAGTTGGTACCGTACATTTGTTGCTTGGGGCGGGTAAACACATAAATGGTCCAGCAGTTGAATTATGCAAGGCAAAAAAATGACTACGTTTTCCATCTGATACCACCATTAAAATTCAGGGATTTAACTATAAGGAAGCTTAAACCTAGAAAGGAGATTGGAATGAGTTCACATGAGAAGTGTGGATCAAGCAAGGAGAGCATTGCCAAGGGACAGAACCAAGACCCAAGGACAACGCTGACATATTCCAGTATCTTGGAGGATCTTGCTGCAAACACAGTTGAGCTCTTAAGCTGTAATGTGAGGCACCGTGTGCAGAGGGCACCACTCAACACCTGCCCTGTGACTTCAGTTTAGAGCTATAGTACAAGGGTACAGAGAACAAATCATGCAATCACATCATTTCTAGAGGTGAACCTGCTACTTCTGCTTAATGTGAAAATGATAACAGCAAAATGACCCTTAAAGAAACTGGAAGAGGAAAAAGTGGGGAGGAGAAAAGTAAAGAAAAGCATGAAAAACTTAACTAACTAAAACCTACAGTAGCCAAACTAGAAACTCCCAATCATGTTTAAACCAATGCAAGTTAAATAAATAAAAGAGAATCAAAAAACTCAGAGAGTGACACATGTCTCTACCTCAGTTCTGCCCACAATGGGGCAAGCAGACCAAAGTTGGCCCGCTATAAGGTTCAGTTTGGCCCACCAGATGTTTCTAGTGAAAAACAAGTAATAATGTTTATGTTCTGTTATTTTTTGTGAGATAAAAATGCTCTTGAAATATGCAGGATCGCAATTCATTAATTATTTTCCATAATCTGAGCATGGCGGGCAGATGGAAACCTTGTGCAGGAAGTCAATTAAGGGAAGTTAGGATCTTACACATTGCATCTTAATATCACCTCTCTCACAGGACCCTCATATTTGGATGAGGCAGCTGGTGAAAAGTAAGGTGTGTCAGATTTAGTAGTCTACACATGTGTCAGATACATATTTAATGAACACTTGGTGAATTTAAGTATCAGACAGAGCTTGATATGGGCAGGTACCCAATAATTAAGGACTCTGATCCGGCACTGGAGCCAAAAGAATTTGACTGGGGCATCCCTTCCTGTTACAGCCAAGGACATGTGTTTTTCATCAGCATTGCATTTCCATGGCAAGAAGTAAAATCAGGTCAGCAGTAGCATTTAAAGCAGCATTATGGTCAATGGGCATTTTGTAAAATGCGGCACCTCCTTTGTTTTTGAGCGCAACACCACTGTCATACAGACAAATTATGTATTTCTATGTAACAGTATTGTCAGGTGTAGTGTAAGTGATAACCACTAACGAAACTTGGTGGCATCATAATCAAAATGTTGTCTTGAAGTAAACATGCATGCTCAGACCTTTTGTTGCTGTGGAGCACAAATCTTGCATACAACTTAGAAATGTAACAGCATGCTAAGCTAATGTAACATGAACATGAGACAAACACCTGGCTAAAACATGCTACCGGCTAAACCTCTGTAGAAAAGGGCTGACTTGACTGGTGATTTAAACCTAGCAAACAGCCATAAAATTGTGGAAGTGCAGCAACACAGGACATAGCAAGCCAGCTAATATTACTTAGTAGAACAGCAACAAGTCCAGCCTGGTGTCTGTCTGCAGCCTGAGATTTACTCTTGTCTCTTACTCAGTCACTCAGCTAGCTGCATGGCGATTGCATTAACTGGCAGCTACAGTTGGCATTAGTAACACGTTACTTTAGCAACAAGTTGAGCTTTCTGTTCATCAAGAAACTAGAGGTGTGAATCTTCACTGGCCTTAGGATATGATTCGATTACGATACGGCTGTCAACGATTCTCGATGCATCATCAGTTTTCTATATAATTGCAAATGGCTACTTTTTCATTATATATTCCCGTTTCAGTAATCCGACTACAACAGTCTACAATATAGAAACTGTGTGTTTTCAAGCACCAGTGTGACCCACCCCAGTAGGCTAATAAACATTACAGAAACAAAACATGAATCGGTCTGCAGCGCATTACATGTGTGCTGTAATCTACTGTCACGACTCCCTTCAGGAGGTACACCTAAAGAGGTCCAACACAAACAACCATGTCCAGTTGCAGTTTAAAAGAAGATTAATTTATTAAATGAACAGCAACCAAACAAAGGGAGAAACCCCAAAACAGTCAAACAAACAAACTGATGGGCCGGCCAAAATAAACAAAAGAAGGGCGGCTTCCCAGACCAACCCACCAGGATCGTCAGAGCTGGGGACTAGACCACTACCCTAACACAAAGAAACCACTAAACCTAACTGAAACAAAGCCATGAAAACAGAACTACCGCACCCATCAGATAAACATAAAACAGAACATAATACCACAGCCGGCCTCCAGGCCAAATCTCTGGTCAGGTTGAATGGAGAGAGAGAGAGAGAGAGGGACAGAGCCTAGTGCCCTACCCCTCTTATTGGTTATCCATAATCAGCCAGACCGCTTTCACCTGGAAAGGCATGAGGCCAAGCATCTGCCACAGTTGCCCGTCCTGGCCAGCAGAGGGATAGCATGTAACATCTACCAATTTAACATGGCTATAAGACAACGCACTTATTGAATGTGTCAAATATCACAAACATGACTCGGCTGCACACACCTCTCTCACAGTTGGATGGCAAAGCACCTCCTTATTCAGGCTACAGACACTAGCTTCAGGTGGGAATGGCCAACGTGGTTATTAATTATTATTATTATTATTATTATTATAGTTAACAGCTGAGGTAGAGCAGTCTGAGAACATTAGAGGGAAAACCAGAAAACATTTTCTCCATAATCCAGTTCCACCAAAACCACTGAAAGTTGTTGGTGTTTGATGTTCTGCTGTAAAGCGTTACGCAGGGTGATCCTACTCACTCACCGAAGAGACACCATTTACCCTATTACATTCACTGTAACATTGACGTTATTTTGAAGCTGTTATTTTCAGGTAAAGTAGCTACATAAAGTTGCTTGAATGGACAGATGTTAACACAACCTTGTGTGCACTTAAACCTTTTATGTTCTACTGTGCAACACATGCATGTTGGCTGGTTTAGCCATGCAAAGGCAGGGGCGATGGGAAGTTGGACGAGGTTTCTTAGTCCACAAAACATTTCTGGAGTTGAACAGCAAAACAGTGTTACAGCATTTTCCTTAACAACTAAAGGGGATGGGGACTTGGGTCGGGGAAAAACGAGCCCTGAGATCTTGAATAAAGTGCGCACCCACTTCTTGTGGCTTCATTTTATAGTTGTTTTTTGTTTTTTGTTTGAGTCCCCAGCAACTCTGTTTTATTGTGAAGCTCCAGAAATGTTTTGTGGACTGCAAAACTTCACCAGACCTGCCATCGGTTTGAGGTTGACTAGGTAATGACACAATTTTCATTTTCAATTAATCAATTCAATTAAATAGAAAACGTGTATAGTAATTATGTAGTAAGATGCTTAGTGGCGGTGAATTTTAAGTCACGTGACCGCAGTGTAGTCTGTTTATAGCCTAACTTTAGGTTTTTAATGCTAGTGATTTCATTTAGGCTTCGAAAATCACATGTGGTGTTCATCTGTGATTATTTTGCTGAACATAACTTGTATCATAAGCTTGTATTTGCCACAGAGCTCATTTTCGGCAATAATCGGGAATCCAATTTAAATGGTAACAAGTGAGATATGCTGAGGAGCCTGCACCCCAAGGAGTAGTTTGACTGTAATCTAAAGATGCTGTTCAGAAAAATACTTTGTCCTACAAACTCTTTGTGGAAAGCGGCAGTAAAGGGGGATGTTCGTGGCCCTCAGTAAACAGCCTCAACATCACTCACAGTCACACCAGCAGGATGAATCTTTAAAGGTGTGTCGAGCCACTTCTGTGGCTGGCAAACATCCTGACCTCTATAATTCAGCAGGGGAACTGGGAAGAATTTCCTCCGTATGTGGGGGGAGATAGAAGAGAGACAAAGAAACATGACAATCAATGAGCAAGGAAATAAAGGACAACAGCGACGAGACAAACAAAAAGTAACGTTGGCTAAATGTTCTACCTACAGAGAAGTATGAGAAAGTGAGGGAGAAGGAGGTAGAGAATCAGCAGGAGCTGCTGTAGAAGGGACTCTTGGCCTCGCTGAGCTAATTGCTATGATGGATTGGTCTTATTCCCCTGAGCGCTGAGCTCCGGCTCCTGCAATAACACAACAAGATGACTTTGCCAATCTGCACGTTAGGCAGTTATGAAAGAACTTTGCCACCATATGCAACTGTTAATACAGTTATTGTTGTTGTGTTGGGAAGGCAGCAGCAGCCCACTCACAGCTAATATTGTAATATGGAAGAATTAATTTCTCAGAGGAAATCATTGTGGGAGCCCCCCAAGCCAATTTTGCATTTGATTAGTGGAGGTCTATAGTCGAGGTATTAGGGAGTGATCATTTTTTCTGATTTGATTAATTCATCAGCTGTATTATGGCGATGCCTACTTACTTGCGTCTGGCACAAGGGGAGGAGCCAGAAGGCTGCCCACGTGAAGTGAGGCAGGCATGAACAAAAACATAAGTACCCACACAGGGTGACACACCACCACATACACACACCTACTCGCTGAAGAAACCAGGGCCAGCACCCTCGCATTAATCAATACTATTCTTAACGAGGTTTACCTTCTAACGGTTCAACTTGCAACCACACGCATGCACCGCACACAACACATTTCTCGCAGGGAAGCCCTGATTAAGTCATAGCAGCCTCCTTTCCTAAAATGGAGTGTTGCGTCGGAGCTGAGCTGAGCTGAGCAGAGAGGCGAGGATGTTTAATAGCAGAGGAGGAGAGCCTCCGGGGAAAGACCCCTGGAGAGAGCCCTCGCATGTACGGGGTACCCACACCGCTACCTGTCTAATCACACAGCCTACACTACTGTACACAGAGCTGCTCAGGGGGTTACATTAACCACCTGTGTTTGCAAATGTGTTGGAGAGAAGGACTGGGAGAAAAAGATTGATCTGTGTGGTGTGTGGGTGTATGTGTATTTGTATTGAGCTAATGGAGGAGGTAGAAATAGTGTTTGTGTGTGTGCACAGCTGTGTGTTAAAAAATGCATTTTATCAGTTTACTGCAGATGAAGACTAAGGTATGACTAATCTCCCCATTGCTCAGACATCTTCAAAAGTAATGGATTTTCCTTATTTTCCATCATAAACTTGAGGCATCAAAGCACAGCGTGGCCCTGCACACAAGATCTGGGCTGCTCCTCTTTTCCATGATAAAAGGAAGGTCAAGGGCAGGACAGAGAGGGCTTTTTTTGGATAAGATTACATATATATATATATATATATATAAATCTCCCCAACTGTACATACGCAGGCACACACACACACTCAAGTTACAAAGATGCTTCCCCTCTTTTTCCTCTAACTGAGCAATGGAGATGGGAGAGGGTGGGAGGACTAAACAAGTGTCAGGAATTAATTGAAGCAGTGGGGTCCTCAAATTAAAATCAGGGAGGGCGAGGTAATGATAGGTATGATGGCTTGTTTCATGTGTAGCCGGGGGTGGGGGGGTGGAGGATGGGTCAGAGGGTGGGGGTTAGCTAACGAGGCCCTGTCTCTCTTCCTCTCTGTGTTTCTGACTGTCTCTCACCCTCAGTCTTTCAAGCTCTTGATCAGCAGGCCTCTAATTTCAGGCAACAATCAGTGAGTGCCTCCGCCGTGCTGCATCCCCCCAGAACACAGAGCTCATGTTGGGATACTTCCTCATCAGCCAGGCTTATGTTCTACTCTGTGACTGGCAAGCTTTGGAAATACACACCCACACAAATACTTGCGCAAGCTAAAGTGCAGAGGGATTCCACTCAAGACTAGTCGATAGGTAAACTGACAATTGGCAGAAATGACATAAAAATAATGTTGATATGATAGCCTACAAATAGTAACTAATAACTTTATTACAACAGGTGGCGCTGTCTGTCGGTTAGTCAGTAAATCAGTTTAGCCTTGACTGAAAATTTTCAAAAATTATAAAATGGTTTGCCTATGATATTTAGTCGTTCATGGTTCCCCAGACAATGAATCCCACTGACCTCAGTGATCCCCTGATTTTCCCCTAGTGCCATCACGAGGTTGACATTTTGTTTCTTTTGTAGGTATGTTATCAGCCATGATTGCGATATGGACCTCTAAATATTCTGCTGATACTGAATGTGTTCCAATACGTACATTTACCTAAATGTTGATTAAATATTTAGGCTCTCTGGCACACAGAAATAACAGATGTATCATGAAAAACAGTAACTTTATCCGTGATATGAATTAATGTTTGTTGTTGATCAGCTGATTGTCTAACAAGCAAGAATTGCAATAATAACATCAACAACTGGACTTGTTTCAGTTTCTTGAAGGTGTTTTACCTCTCATCCAATAGGCTTCTTCAGTAGACCTTTTTCACGGCAGCCATTTTGACATGAGATAGTAGGACAAATACAGGTGTTACCAATGATACTAATTAAGTTTCCATTCCATTCAGGCCAAACAGAGTCAGGGTGCTGCTGTTGCGCATGTTGGCTCATTAGAAAAGCTCTGCTACACTAAATTGAACAGAACCTTAATTAGTATCATTGGTAACACCTGTATTTGTCCTACTATCTCAAGTCAAAATGGCTGCCGTGAAAAAGGTCTGTTCTAACTAACTGGAGGGGAGTTGCAGGCTTTTAAACCCTGTGTGGGAGTGTCCTTACAGAGTCATTAAGGACATGTGTAAACTCGAGTTGTTAGGGCAACTTGATGGTCGTTGACCCACTCAGCAGCTGCCTGGGAACGGAACTCAGTAATGCATTGTATGTGGGTGATAAGTAATGTCCTAGGCCACCTCCTCTGTTCAAAGACGGTTGTTCCAGTTTGATTCTTTTACTCCACTTTCAAATCATCTGTCTTCTCTGGCCAATATGTTTACATTGTTGTCCTCAAAGGAATGATTTTTCTACTTCAGATGTAAGTGGACAGCAGAGTCTTGACCTGAGGAGTTGGCCCTCCGGTGTTGTGCCATTCGTTTATGGAGACGTTGTTTTGTCTCCCCAATGTACAAATCTGTGCAGTCCTGGCTGCATTGAACAGCATAAACTACATTACTCTGCTTATGCCTGGGTGTTTTGTCCTTACGATGGACAAGTTTCTGCCTCAGTGTGTTGATAGGTTTAAAGTGAACCGGGATATGATGTTGTATGTTTGAAGATCCTCCTGAGTTTTTCAGATATTCCTGCGACATAAGGAATGACAATGTTGTCCCTTTTAACCGTCTCCTCCTCATTGACTGCTCTGGATCTTTTAGAGGTTTTGACAAAGGTCCAGTTTGGGTAGCCACACGTTTTAAGTGATCCCCTGATGTGCTTCTGTTCCTTCTCCTCCCCCTCTGTCTTTGTGGGCACGGTCTCAGCTCGATGGTTTAGGGTGATGACCCCCAGCTTGTGCTCCAGTGGGTGATGAGAGTCGAACAGCAAGTATTGATCTGAGTGTGTAGGTTTTCTGTACACCTCAATGTTGAGGCTTCTATTTTCTTCAGTGTGTACTGCACAGTCCAAGAAGGGCAGACTGTCTCCTCTGACATCTTCCCATGTGAACTTGATGTTGTTGTCCTCACCATTTATATGTTATGTGAAGGCTTCCACTTCCCTTGTTCTGATTTTGATCCAGGTATCGTCCACATATCTGAACCAGTGGCTAGGAGCAGTTCCTGTGAAGGTAATCAAGGCTCTGCTCTCAACTTCTTTCATGTAGAGGTTGGTCACTATTGGGGACACTGGTGAGCCCATGGCACAGCTGTGCTTCTGTCTGTAGAAACCTTCAGTGTACTGGAAGGAGGTGGTCGTCAGGCAGAGGTCAAGTAAGGCACACATGTAGTCTGGGATGAGTTGGTTCTTCTGGACAGAGTGCTGTCCTGTAGCAGGCGTTTCTTCACCATCTTTACAGCTTCTCGAGTGGGAATGTATGTAAAAAGTGAGGTAACATCATAAGAAACCAATGTTTCATCTGATTCTAGTGTCCCTAATGAGTGAAAACAGATTTCTACGACGTAATGTCAATTAATTAACATATATAATGTACAATAAGTGATTGCATTGCAAGTATTCACCCCCTTCAAGTCAGTATTTAGTAGATGCACCTTTGGCCGCAATCACAGCACTGAGTCTGTGTGGATAGATCTAAATCAGACCTGGACACTGCAATTTTATTCCATTCTTCTTAGCGAAACTGCTCAAGCTCTGTCAGGTTACACAGGGATCAGGCGTGAACAGCCCTTTTCAAGGTAGCCACAAATTCTCTAGTGGACTGAGGTCTGGGCTTTGACTCGGCCACTCCAGAACATTCACCTTGTTGTCTTTAAACCATTTTCTGTGTAGCTTTCACTGTATGCAGACTAAATTAGTTTGTCCCACAGGATTTCCCTATATTTTGCTGCATTCATCACAGCGTCTAATCATCACACATGGTGGAAACACGCTAAACTGTCTCTGGATTACTCTGGGCCCATAACCTGTTGACAGAGTAGGGCTATACAGCGGCACAGCATTGTGAACCCGACAGTTAAAAGATCAAACACTGAATACAAGGATGAAAGAATATACTGAAAGAAATAAACATGAATCGGAGATGCTCTGCTGTTTCCCAGGTCACCTACAAACAACTGCACTCAGCTGTGGGTGCAAGGCTTTTATTAAACACTCCCACAATGGATATCAGACAGCTGGCCTGTCAGTCAACCAATCAGTCCTCAATCAACTCAAACAATCAATCAATAAACATAACATAACATTAAGTTTGCCCATCATAAACACAAAATAACAAATAAACATTTAATAATTGGGAGCACCAACTCAACAACCCTCTACCTTTACAAGCCTTCCAGGGCCTGCTGCCGAGAAGCACCCCCACAGCATGATGCTACCACCACCACCATGCTTCACGGTGGGGATCGTGTGTTTGTGTTGATGTGCAGTGTTTGGTGTCCGCCAAAATATATATAGTGTCTAGTCTGATGGCCAAAAAATGTAATATTGGTTTCATGTACTCATGAGACCAAAGAACCTTCTTCCAGTTGACCTTGGAGTCTCCCACATGCCTTTGGGTGAACTCTTGTGAGATTTAATGAGCTTTCTTCAACGGGCTTTCTCTTTGCCACTCTCTCACAAAGTTTTTACCAGTGAAGAATCTGGGCAACAGTTGTTGAATGCAGAGTCTCTCCCATCTCAGCTGCTGAAGCTTTTAATTCCTTCAGAGTAAACATAGGTGTCTTGGTGGCCTCCCTCACTAGTCTCCTTCTTGCATGGTCACTCAGTTTGTGAGGACAGCCTTCAGACACAGGTGTCTTTATACTACAATCACTTGAGACACATTCACTGCACTCAGGTGATCTCCATTTCACTAGTTGTGAGACTACTAGCACCAATTGGCTGGACCTCTGTTGAATTAAGGTCAGTTAATTTAAAGGGGTTGAATACTTATGCAATCACTTATTTTTACATGATATATTTTTAATTAACTAACTTAAACTCACTAACTTTGTAGAAATCTGTTTTTACTTTGACATTAAAGAGGTTTTTGGACATTTTTTGTTTAGAAAGTCAAATTATACTGACCATGATTCCATTTATAAAAGCAATTAAAGGAAAACATCCAAGGGGGTGAATACTTTTTATTGGCAATACATTTCCACAGTGCTGCGTCAAAGCTGGAGAAAGGTCTTTTCTCTTTTTGGTGTTGGGGAAAAAATTCCTTTGGCTTGTTTGTTCTTAAAACCCATCACAATTGTTTTTGGCAGCACTAAACCCAGGATGCAGAAACATCCCTGCAAAATGTTGTTGTGGGGCAATTCTTTTGCATGTGAGTGGCAAACACTGGCATTAATATGGTTAAATCCCTACAAAAGAAAAGGTAACAGCTGCTAGCAGGTTTAGGTTCGTGCCATTAGCAACTTGCCATTTTAAGCTTGTAGGTTGTTCACTCTGAGGCTGTTGTTGTCGTTGTTTCCCGTAGCGATTAAAACCACAGACCACATTCAGTGACTCAATGACTTCGATGACAGTTTAAAAATGACTGATGCAGAGGAAAGAGAGATACTGTCTTCTGTATAAGATGCGTTCTTCTTACTTGTCAAAACTTGGCACCTACATTGCACACAATGCAACTTGACCACTGGCAGTTTGGTGTGATTTTGGTGTGCTATGCTTGGAGTGACTGAGGTAGCTTTAAGCCACAAGCCTCAAGCAGAGATGAGAAGCAGGTTATGTAGGTCAGAGCTCACTTTGTTCTAATTCTGCACCACCAAATTTGTTTCATTTTCAAACTTATAAGGCCCTTTTTAAACGGTCTATAGCGCATGGTCTAAAGCGCAAAACGCTAGTGCCTTTACGGCAAAGGGGTTGTATTTAGACTATGTATTAGTCGTGGGTGTGTTTTGGGCGGACCATAAATTAAACCAATCAGAGTGTCGTCTCCCATTCCCTTTAAGAGTCAGGTGTGCCAGGGCCTGGCACATATTAAGAGTAGCACTCGTCTTCAGTAAAGGACAGGGATGTGGTCCTTGGCTGCTGGACCCTCTGCTACTTTGTTTCTCAAAATTTCATGTTAATTTATGTTCTGTGTCCTCTACACATCGAAAGGTCACACACACAGTTCAGATTCATAGAGTAAAATAGTTTGGAGTGAAGAGGCTGTCCTGAAAGAAGAAAGTTTGAAAGCTGAAAGTTTAATTCTGTGTTCTCTGTAGAGTTTCCTCCCCAGCTTTTAGTTTTGCTGATTAAACGTGCCACGACATTTGTAACAGTACATTACTGCGGTCATGGAAATGTTTTAAATAACTGAAAGCAGCCTCTTAAATAAAAAAATGTGTTTGAGTGTTTGCACGGTGTGAACCCACCTGTGTAGGCGCATCTTACACACAAGGCACACAGGTGGCCGCAAGTACATTTGCTACTTACACAACGTGGGTGCCGGGAGTGAAAATGACAACTGCTTCGGTCAGAAGCTAGCAATGACACTAACACTGCGCTGTGAGCCGCCTAGAGCCCATAGTCTTCAGAACTGACAAAAAACAAGCCAGATAAGGCTTTCACTTAAACAGTTCATCTCCCAGTGAGGATGTTGTGAGGGAATTATTTAGGACTCTCACTTACAGAGCAAACATTTTTTTGATAATGAAAAAAACAAATAGTTGCGGCTCTTAACCAACAAAATGCACATGCCCATGCCCATGCATACTGCTCCGACAACCTTTCCTTCACACATCTACCATCTTTTTAAAACAAGAAGATTGTCACCTCTCAAAGGTCAACAGAAGAATGACTCCCCACCTCCCCAGGGTAGGTTTTAGAGGTATGTTTTACGTGTCTTGTGCCAGGGACAGGAGAAGAAATCACCAGAGCAGGCCAAGACTTTCAGAAAATAGAGGGTTTTTTTTTAGCAAAAAAGTCCTCGAGAGGGTGACAGGGGCTGAAGCCACCGGGGTATGTGCGTTAATTTTAGCATGGGAGGAGGAAAGAGCAGCTACTGTATAATAAGCAGGATAAGAGAATGAGTTGAACTTTGACCTCGGCTTCCTTTATAGATGACTGCACTGACCTTGGGAGGGTGAGAAGGGAGATTGATGACGACCATTTTGCTTAATGAGCTCACAAGAGAACCGCCCCTGAGGGGAGGTAAACTGTCTCAGGCTCAGGGTAAAAAAGATGTCACGAGTGACAGAGATGCAGCAAAGTCATCTCTTTCCATCCTACCTCATACACATGAATTACAACAGGAGCAAATTTCTTCCCATCTAAATCTAAAAATAGCAACAGATATGGGTGATGGTGAGAGTCCATGCATGCGTTAGGACTGCTCCAATGACAAACAGGCTGGAGTACAACATGGAGACATGGTTTAATATGACGTGAAAATATTTCTTAATTTGAATGTCACCTACACGTGCCTGATTTCATCTGATTTATTTGGACTGAGTGATTTTGAACTCTACAAACAAGAAGTCTTCAGCATCCTCACACGCTATCCTTGAGTGCTTCAAACAGAAGTTGCTGGTTGATGATAAGATAAAAGGTCGCCATGGAAACAGGGATTTTTTTCCTGAGATCTAGCCACAATGGGGGAAAAACATGAGGGAAACACAGAGGAAGGGAATGGGAGTGATGAAGAGCGAGTCGGAGAGAGAAGGAGAGAGCGAGTGAGAACGAAACCTGCAGGATCCGAGAAACACGTGACAGAGAACCACAGTGAAAACCGCTGAGACAGCCAGAATGTCACCGCCTGCTATAGCCCGAGCTCGTGGGAAATCACCTGACCTCACAATCTGGGTTACCCCACATCAGGCAGTGAAAACAGGGGGGGGGGCAGAGGGTAGAAAGACAGAACATGTGGGGTGATCATTTGTTTCACACTTTTTTTTTTCCATCTCCCTCTCTCTGTTCTGGATGTATGGAGGGAGGGAGAGAACACTTGGATGTCCTCTTTCTTTCATCTTGTCTCTGTCTTACCTGGAGCAGTGCAGTTCTTAGATCCTTCACTCTCCATTTCCTCCAGGCTGCTGTTGTCCATTTCCTGCAGTAGCCTCCTCCCTCCCCATCTCTCCTGGTCCTTGCTGCTGTGGCTGGAGACATCGAAACCTGGAACATGTTTGTCACAGTGAAAAGTGTACTTTTAAAACAGGTTCAAGGACGTCTCAGTGCAGCAATGACTGCATCTAGATGGGGCCTTGTCATGCACTTGAGTCTGATACTGTTGTATGATGGCTGATTTTTATCAATAACTTTCAATAATGTGAGCATGCATGAATAAAACAGCCCAGAAATGATCAAATTAAGATATCTATGAGAAACTGTCCGATCAAGACTGTTGTTATCGCACCTTTGCGATAACAATAATCTTACAACATCTACACATCATGACATCAAGACGCCCCATCCAACTACATCATTCTCACGTGTTTAAAATACAAAACAATGAGCCAGTTTTGACCATTCCTCAGCCAGGGAGAAGAGGGCAACATGAAATTCTGATCGGGCAAATTGATTGTGAGGTACACGTTGACAAGGAGTATTACTCTAGCTTGCCACTTTTGCATCATTTCATGAGGTACTCTGATTGTTTGTAAACCAGTATCATAGCAGCAGTTTTTTAATTAATTGTTTAGGGTATAAAATCTCAGCAAATAGTGAAGAATTTCCATCTTCGCTTTTCAATATGATGTCTGTTTGTTGTTGTTTGAGTTTGATGTCCACAACCCAAAGATATTCAGTTTACCATCATAGAACCCTGTTTCCAAAACTGTTGGGACGCTGTGTAAAACATAAATAAAAACAGAATTCAGTCATGTGAGTATTGACAACAGTTTTATGAAGTGTTCCTGAGCCCATGTAGTAATATCCTTGATACAATCATGTGTTTGACAAGGTGGGGAACCTTGCCCAATCCTTGCTTGTGAACAACGAAGCCTCGAAAGGCTGGGTTGATTGTGTATGAAAGGACCGTTCCACAACTTTCACAGTCTTTTGTTGCCCCTGTCCCAACTTGTTAGAAACATGTTGCTGCCATCGACTTCCGAATAATTATATATTTACAAAAATCGATGAAGGTGATGAGGAAAAACATTAAAGAAATTCTCCTTGTACTGTTTTCAATTGAGTATTATGTCAAAAAGGATTAGCAAATGATCACATTCTGTTTTATTTAACCCCTAACCCTGTACACAGCATACCAACTGTTTTGGAATCATGGTTGCAGACGAGTAAGAAAAGCAGCAAATATTCACATTTTAAAAGCTGAAATGTAATGTTTGCAAAAATGTACTGACCAATGAAGTTTGATACCCAGTCATAATGCAAAGTGACTTTTATTTGTGTAGCAGATAGCTGTGCCAGCTAAATACCTCCGCTAAGGAGGTTATGTTTTCATCCATGTGCATTTGTTTGTTGGTTACTGACCACTGACTGGATTTCTATAAAAAATAGGTGTAGGATTGGACTTGGCCCAGAATAAACCCCATTAACTTTTGGTGTCAATCCAGATAAAGAGACGAATTCAGGAATTTTTCACTTTCTATAACATAGAGAGTTGTTGTTTTTTGACATTTCTATTCATTTCTTGGGCAAGAATGCATGGATCTTGATGAAAAAAATCACGTGTATTTGGGTGGCTGGTATTTATGAGTGAGTTCATGACTTTGACATATCAACAGCCTGTTGCAGGACATTTCGGCCTTCAGCTTCACCACTGATTTTTGGACTAGCAGGGTCAGCCCAATGTCTCTCTGCACAGTGTATTGATGAGGATTTTACTCCGCAGAGAATCGCTCTACAAGCAAAGCAGTTACGGTGTTCGCACACTAGCCATGCCATAGCAGGTGCGTTTGATGATATGCTACAGACGGGCCATTCCGACAAGATCTGTTCTTGTTGTGCTCCGGGACAATGCCCAAAATAAGATCAAGGCCATGAGTGATGCTGGACTCCCTAGCCTGCCGTGTGTTGCTCACACCCTTCAGCTGGCTGTCAACGAGGGTCTTTTGGCTCAAAGAAGTGTAGCTGATGCGTTGGAAGTTGGACATAAAATAGTTGGACATTTTAAACATTCTGCCTTAGCCTACTCCCGCCTGGAAGACATTCAGGTGCAGCTCAACCAGCAACTAAGAAGACTCCAGCAAGACGTGCAGACCCGCTGGATTAGTATGTACTACATGCTACAGTCTCTCATCGAGCAGAAGTGGGCTCTGGGAGTATTTGGGTCCAAATATGAGCTCCCCGACAATCTCACCGCTCACCAGTGGACACTTCTTGAAAAGACTATCTGTTCTGGCACCGTTTGAGGAACTAACTCGAAAAGTGAGCTCTGATGCTTTGGCATCATATGTGGTTCCTGCTGTGACTGTGCTTTAGAGACTTTTGACCAAAGAAACAGACGAGGACCATGGCATCAAAACAATGACGTTTCACTGACACAGAAAAAAAACACTCTACTGCATCGCAACTGTACTCGATCCGAGGTAAAGTGTCTCTGTGTGTTTGTCTGTCAGTGTGTGTCTCTGTGTGTTTGTCTGTCAGTGTGTGTGTTTGCTGAGGATGTGAAAGAGAAAGTAGTATGCAAACAAAACTTTGTCATCACGACCAACATAAAACTTTTTACTATTTAACTTTTTACATAATCAATTTACCTTTAGTGATTTGAAGGCAATATACTGCCATTTTACTGCCAGCTTGTCTGTTCAGCTAAAATATTATTTTCTCTGTTTTAGGTACAAAGACCTTTATTTTCTCAAACATCAGCACAAAGTGTTTTCAAAGTCATTCTAAGAGCTGTAATGGTATTATTACGTACTCATATCGGTACTCGGTATCGGCAAGCACCAAATATAAGTACTTGGTCTCAAAAAAAGTGGTATCAGTGCATCCCTACATAAAACTAACAGTCGGGTAGTGAACAGCTGGAGGAGGGCACCACAGATGTATCAGTTGGGTACCCCCCCACCCCAATTCATACATTCAAGGGGAATTCCATGATTCCAAGTTGGGGGGGGGGGCGGGGGCAACAGCGCAGCGCACAAAGTGGGGCTTCTACTGTGGCTACATCTGCACATTCTTCAAGAAAGCAGCAACACCAATGAATTCATTTCATACTTCAGAGAGCCCAGCAGGAGCTTTCTGCCCTTTCCATCCTGCCAACCACAAGTCTGGCCAAAGAGAGGGATTCAGATAGAATTAAAAACCCCAGTTATTCAGTAGTCCTCAGGGCATGGCTGAACTTCTCACCTGGCCTCACCTTCACTACACCAGACACAGCAGCAGCTACAGCAGCAGCAGCAGCAGCGAGGCTTGCGTGCCAGCGCTGTAACTGCTCCCTCCTTCCTTCTATCTTTTGCTATCTTACACACTGAGAGAAGAAGAGGAGTGTGGGAATGGTTAATGTGCCACCGTGAGGAGGCGTTGAGTGCTCCGCTTCCAGCTCCACAACATCAAGCCCAATTTAGCAGAACCTCATTAAGCACATCATAAATAATCAACTTTAATTGATATTCCGGCAAGCTGATTAAGAGTTGACAAGAACACAATGGGGACAAGGGAAGTGCATTAAACGTCCCGGTGTCGTCTCTTGTTCGCCTATAATTTCGAACACATGCAGAGAGCAGCACTGTTAGCACTTCCATGTAACCAGGATATGCAGAGGGGAGGCAAAGATGAAAAAAATATATTTTGTCCCACTGATGATGCACAAATCATGAGAGTATGAATATTCAAGCAGGCCTTCTGTCCATGGAAAGTGATAAATGCATCTCACTTTAGCTGACGCTGACTCAGTAATCAAGTGAAGTGTTGGGGGCTAAGTCAAAGATAGATACAAAGAGAAAGAGAGGAGCATGCAGGCAGTGACACAAGCAGTACAGATGTGTGCTGTTAGGAAGCAGTGCCCTTATTCATTATCGGGATTTCATCCGATTTCATTTGGATGCATCGGCAATACTAATCACTGAGCATACAGTACAGTACAGTACAAGTAAAGTTAGAGAGAGGGAAAGAGACACTGTGTAACCATTTGCAGTAACCCCAAGAGGTGCAGGCCCATACCCTGGGGCTCACTGCCCTGATTTCACTGCTCTGCAGCTAAAGCACCTACACCTTCACCTACAGGTGCCTCTGCACCCCTCAGCCCTGAGGTACAGCTCACAGCCTGCTGTGTTCCTCTGTAACAGAAGACACCCTGACGGTCATTGTTCAGGTCAAACTGGGGTTAAAGGTTTAGCGGATGTAGGTCACTGGTTCTGACATGTCCGAACAGAATAACTAAATGGAGCGGTGTTGATAAAGTCATGACTTCCTGTAAATGCTATGGAGCACACTTTTTTTAATGTTCCCAAACACATGACTACAGGAACATTTGGGAACAGAGCCAAACGTTCAGTCCTCAAATACTAATACACTGTGTCACACTGTATAATGAGCACACAGGTCATTAGACATGTAGCAGTGTCACACTGAGTCCCTTCAATCACACCGAGCAGAGCAAGTGATGACAGGAAGCAGCCTCACGGTAACGTTACAGCACTGCTCATGTTAATGCTCACTGTACAGCACAGCTGTGAGCCTGTGTGCACACATGGACCACATGAACACGGTCCAGTAGAAATGGACCAGGTGGAAGCATGGAGAGTACTGAAGCACCGGGCTGAAGCACCAAGCACCGGGCTGCCCCGCCGGGAGCGGGAGCTCCGCACAGACACATCCTCACCTGAATGTTCCGCTAGGTAGGAAAAGCCCTTCACGACCAGCAGCAAGCCGCCGAACAAGCATATCTGGATCAGCACCAACTCCTTTCGTCTTTTCCGTCTCGCTCTGACCTTCCTCTGGTTCGGTATCACTTGAGCCGGCCGATTCCAGAGTCGGATACCCGGCAGAGACATCCCCTCTACCGCTGCCACATCCATGCGGATCCCCGAAGAACAATAAAACCTCCTCTAGTTCCAGAGGAAACTGACTTGTGTCCCGGGAACGGATGAAGAAGTGCGGGGGGTGGAGGGGGGAGTAACAGGGGAATGTAAAAAAAAAAAAAAAAGAAAAGAAAAAGAAAAAAGTTGTAAATTGGCGCCGCTAGGATGCTGCGAGGGCTGCCGGGCAAAAGCGCTGAGCTTCTTGCTGGAAGAGCCGGATTGTGCTTCTTATGTCATGTTGAGATGTGCTCTGGGAAGTAGTAAGAGAGGACCGCTGCACGAGCCCGCCATGGATACGGCTGTGAGAGAGAGACATGGAGACACACAGGGAGAGAGAGACCGAGAGACGGGGGAGAGAGAGAGACACAGGGAGAGAGAGGGGGGCACAATGGGGGGGGGGGGTTGGTGGATAGAGAGAGACAGAGGGGGGAGAGAGAGACAGGGAGAGGGGGGGGGGCACAATGGGGGGGGGGTTGGTGGATAGAGAGAGACAGAGGGGGGAGAGAGAGACACATGGGGGAGAGACACAGGAAGGGGGGCACAGGGAGAGGGGGGGAGAGACAGAGATGGAGAGACACAGAGAGAGAGACAGGGAGGGGGTCTGTTAAGATATATAAAAGGAAAACGCCTTTACTCATTGTGTTATGAACAGTACTTTTATTTTGAAGGACGTTTGTTATCCTATGCCGGATGTGATGTGTTTAGCTTGTTCCGGTAAAGAGTTGACGCTTGTATGCAACAGTGGTCGGTCATGGAAAAATAAAGCATGGTGGAACTGAAGTGGAGTCTGAATGAAAATCCTTAACAGGTTATGGGCCCAGACAGCTTCGGACACCGCTAGCGACTACCGACGTCGAAATGGCAAAGAATGAGAGCCAACTTGAAGATAAGTGCCGGACAAAGTTATGAGGAGTGTCGCGACGCATTACGCGACCACCGGAGCTAAAAGCTAAGGGCTAACAGGCTAGCAGAAGAAAATACTGCAGCAACACGTGCAGAGATGGCGAGCAGAGGAGCGGCAGGGATGCTATCGCCGCAACTCTTCTTTGACGGAACAGAAGATAAGTATGACCTTTGGGAGACGAGACTCCTTGGTCACCTACACAGTTTAAACCTAAAAGAGACTATTTTGCACGAGCCCACGAATGCTAATGAAGAGCAGTTAGCTCAAGACAGACGGAAAAATGCTGACTGCTATGTTGAACTGATAAGACTGATAGATGATAAAAGCCTATCGTTAATCAGGCATGATGCTGCCGATAATGGCAGGGAGGCACTGAAGATTTTGAAAGAACATTATTCTGGTAAAAGCAAGCCAAGAATAATAAGTTTATACACATCGTTGACCAAGCTACGGATGGCAGACAACGAAAGTGTAACAGACTATATTATAAGAGCGGAAAATATTATCACTGCTTTGAGAAATGCAGGCGAAACCATGAGTGATGGGCTAATCGTAGCCATGGTTCTTGGCGGGCTACCGGACATGTTCAAGCCCCTAGCTGTCCATGTAACACAAAATGAAGACCAGGTTACATTCACAGACTTTAAAAGGAGGCTGAGAATCTATGAAGAAGCTGAAAAGATGAAAACAGCTGAATCAACGGACAATGTGATGAAAACACACATAAAGCACAACAAGCAAAATATGAATAAACACTTTGATAACAAAAGACATGAAGATGTAAGTGTGACTTGCTACAGGTGTGGAATAAAAGGGCACAAAGCAAGACAATGTACAAGTAAAGTGTGGTGCAGTTACTGTAGAAGCAACACACATAAAGAATCCCTGTGCAAGAAAAAGGGGGAACAAGATGGCGCCAGAAAAGTTGCAGAGAAAGAGCAAGAAGATGATGACGACCATCTCTTCATGGCGAAACATACAAAGACTGAGAGCCCAGCAGACAACATAAAGAAGAAAGGCATCATGGTGGATGGAGGAGCAACCTCCCACATCGTGAACGACGTGAGCAAGTTTGTGAGCTTCGATGAGACGTTTCAGCCAGAGACCCACGCAGTCGAGCTGGCAGATGGGACCAAGTGCAATGGAATCGCTCAACGCAGAGGGACAGCTGTGATTCATCTCCTGGACAGCACCGGACGACAACACAGAGCACAGCTTCGGCAAGCACTCTACATGCCGTCGTACCCGCAAGACATCTTCTCAGTGGCAAGAGCAGCAAATGGAGGAGCAACAGTCACCTTCAAGAAAGAAAACAGTCACATGATCACAAAAGATGGCAGCAGGTTTGACATTCATGAAAGTGGTAATTTGTATTATTTATCAACGGTTGAACAGAATGTTGATAAATGTAAAGTGTCCCACGACATACAAACCTGGCATGAGATTATGGGCCATTGCAATTATGAAGATGTGCAAAAGTTACAAGGTGTCGTTAAAGGCATGGTGATAAAAGGGAGTGTGGTCAGACCAACACAGACATGTGAAGTGTGTACAAAAGGAAAATTCACACAGAGTAGAAATAGAGAGCCAGACAGAAAAGCTACAAAACCCTTGCAGCTAGTCCACACTGATCTAGCCGGTCCAATGCGAACCCCAAGCATAGAGGGACACAGATATGCACAATCTTTTACAGATGACTACTCAGGTACCATGTTTGTGTACTTTCTTAAAGCCAAAAGTGATGCAGTTCATGCCACAGAAAGATTCTTGGCAGATATAGCACCTTATGGTGAAGTCAAGTGCGTCCGTTCAGACAACGGCACTGAGTTTACAACTAAAGATTTCCAAGAACTGTTGACCAAGAATAGGATAAGGCATGAAAAATCTGCACCATATTCGCCACACCAAAATGGAACAGCAGAGAGAGGTTGGCGAACTCTCTATGAAATGGGCAGGTGTTTACTGATAGAGAGTGAATTACCAGATAAACTATGGAACTATGCTGTACAGACAGCTGCCTATGTGAGAAACAGGTGCTACAGCAGACGCACAAGAAAAACTCCATATGAGATGTTCACAGGTGTGAAACCGGATGTTTCCAGACTGCAGAAGTTCGGTTCTACCTGTTTTGCCTACAAACAAGAGAAAGGGAAGTTAGATTCCAGGTGCCAGCAAGGTGTTTTTATAGGATACGATAAAAACAGCCCAGCTTATCTGGTGTACTACTCAGACACAGAAAAAGTCCAAAAACACAGGTTAGTGAAATTCACAACCAAAACAGCAAATGAAAAAGAGACACAAACACCAGAAGCAAACACTGAGTATTGTGATGGCAGTGTACAGCCAAAAAGTCATGATGATGGAGAAATGGTTGATGAAAACGAAGAAAATGCATCAACTCATGATAATGATGTTTCTGAGACTGCTCCAAAACAGACTGAAATGCCTCAGCAAGGAGACGACGCTGAGAGAACAAGGCGGAACCCAAAGAGGGAAAGAAAGAAGCCAACTTACCTACAGGACTTTGAAACGGAGGAAAAGGTAGACAAATTGCAAACATGTATTGACTTCTGTTACAGAGCAGTGTGTGACATTCCTCAGACTTACAAGGATGCCATTGCTTCAACCAACTCAAGGCAGTGGATCAGTGCTATGAATGAGGAGATGCAGTCACTGGAGGAGAATGAAACATTCAGCCTCACCCATCTTCCACCAGGCAAATGTGCAGTGGGGGGCAAGTGGGTGTACGCACTCAAGAGTGACACTGATGGATCAGAAAAGTACAAAGCAAGATACGTAGCAAAAGGCTACAGTCAAAAACAAGGAACTGATTACGAAGAGACATTCTCACCTACTGCTGATATGACCAGTGTGAGGGTGATCATGCAGAAGGCAGCGCAGGAGAATCTGGTGCTGCATCAAATGGACGTTAAGACAGCATATTTACATGCACCTATTGACTTTGAACTTTACATTGATCAACCAGAGGGTTATGAGACATGGTCAGACACAGGTGAAAAACTAGTGTGTAAACTGCACAAGTCTCTATATGGTCTCAAGCAGTCCGGAAGAAACTGGAATGCTATGTTACATTCATATTTGATCAGAAATGATTTCACACAGAACCCTGCTGATCATTGTGTGTACACAAAAGAAAAACATGATGAAAAGGTAATCCTCATTATATGGGTTGATGATCTGATAATAGTAGCTAGCAATGAAAGTGTATTGACAAATGTGAAAACAATGCTAACTGAAAAGTTCAAAATGAAAGATCTGGGAAGACTCAGACATTTTCTAGGGATAGACTTTGAACAAACAGAGGGTCAAGTTGTTATGTCACAGAAAAGATATGTGAACAAAATACTGAAAAGATTTGAAATGCAAGACTGCAGGGCAAGAGAGACCCCATGTGAACCAAAACTTGACTATTCAGAAAATGCTGAAAAAATGACACATTCGAGAAAGTACAGAGAAGCAGTGGGAAGTTTAATATATTTGTCCACATGCACTAGGCCTGACATAAGTTTTGTGGTCAGTAAACTCTCACAACATTTTGATGATCCAACTGAAGAACACTGGAGCACTGTAAAACATGTGTTCAGGTATCTTAAAGGTACAGCAGAACAAAGTCTATGCTTCAAAAGAAATGACACAAGTAAACTAGGTCTGAAAGTGTACAGTGATGCAGACTGGGCATCAGAGAGAGCAGACAGGCGTAGTATCTCAGGTTATTGTGTCAGTCTAAGTGAAGGAAGCTCTCTTATTTCATGGAAATCAAGAAAACAACCAACGGTTGCGCTTTCTACATGTGAAGCAGAATACATTGCCTTAGCATCAGCTATACAGGAATGTATATATTTGAAACAGCTACTTAAAGGAATGGACAAGTACCAGTATACACAAACAAAAGTGTACGAAGACAATCAAGGTACTATGGCACTTGCCAAGAACCCTGTAAACAGGCAAAGATGCAAGCACATAGACATCAAGTACCACTTCATCAGGGAAGTTGTAAATAGTGGTAAGGTACTTCTGGAGTATTGTCCTACTGATCAAATGCTTGCTGATGTAATGACAAAACCAGCTACTAAACTGAAACTGAAAAGGTTTGTAAAATACATGTTTGGTACATAAATGTACATGAAATGTTATGTTCACAAGAAAGTCATTGAGTTAAAGACGAGTGGGGGTGTTAAGATATATAAAAGGAAAACGCCTTTACTCATTGTGTTATGAACAGTACTTTTATTTTGAAGGACGTTTGTTATCCTATGCCGGATGTGATGTGTTTAGCTTGTTCCGGTAAAGAGTTGACGCTTGTATGCAACAGTGGTCGGTCATGGAAAAATAAAGCATGGTGGAACTGAAGTGGAGTCTGAATGAAAATCCTTAACAGGGTCAGAGAGAGAGGTTGGGTGAGGTGGGAGTAAAGTGACACTCAGGTCAAACTTTGAAACCTCTGATACTGATGCTGAGTCTGAGTCAGCTTCTACCCATACTACACTTCTTATGTTGCTACTTTTTGTTTTCATGTTCACCATTAAAGCTACATTATGTAAAGAAAATGTATTTTGTGTGATTTGGCATCCCCACTGTCTCAGAGTGCAACACAACTGTCATGAATGCAAACTGCAGGTTTCTGTAACGATTTTTCAGATGTCAGGTAACGTTACCTGCTAATCACTAACAAAACTCGGTGCGTCTTAACAATGTTATGACGTGAACGCGCATTCTCGGGCATTTTTGCCACGCGGCAGTCAAATGGCGTTTTTCCATAAAGAACCAGCAGCCTGGCTCTACTTGGTTTCACTCGGCACAGTGGGGATTTACATTACCACAACTGAGCCACCTGCTTGAAGGTGTGTCTTTAACTAATGACGCAGTACTATCAAAGAATCACAGTCACAAGCCCCATTATTTAGCTGAAAAACTGGTGATGGAAAAGCAAATGGGCGCGGCTCGGTTTCACTGGGCACGGCTGAAAATGTCAGTGTAAAAACACCAAAAGTCTCAGAACAGTAACAGCTCCCAGCTAACACAGCCTGAACCAGAGGCAGGAGGGGAGACGGGGCATCTTGTCACACAGGTAAGTTGTTACACATGCTGTATCTCCAGCACCAGAGGGCGTGTTGTGAAGCTAGCTTGTGTTATATCTAGAAATAGCACACATCACTCTGTGGAAAGTTGTCTCTGTGCTTTTGGGACAAACTGTCACCTGCTTGCCTTGCTCCGGTTATAGAGTCAATTCTGGTCCCTGTCGCATTAAAGTGATTATGAAGCTGGTACTTTAAGGTAAATGACTTACCTGACTCTTCACTGTATTTTTTGGCTGTGGGGCAGTGCAACAAGCTGCAAACGCAACAATGACATTTTATTTGGCGAACATATAAGCAGACAGTTGCCTACTGACACATCCAGCAGACATGAAGCAACAGTAGCATTCATTTGAAGTTGTGTTACTGGTCTGAAGTTAAGTCTTATCTACTTTCAATATATAGCTGTTTAGCAAAATGCTCCACTCTGTTTGTTCACCGGTGAGGTGCTAACTCTGTCTGTCTTCTGTTTGGTACAGTGAGATTATTTGAACATTTTCACCAAAACCAGCTGCAACACAATGTGGATGAGGGCGTTGAGAGCGAACCCAGCCAGTTAAAGGTCCAGTCTGTAGGATTTATATAGGTAGGTTGCAGATTACAACCAACGCAATACACTTCATCTCAACCTTACAGTGGCTGCTAAAAAAGCAAAAGGCCCTCTCTAGAGCCAGTGTTTGGTTTGCCCGTATTGGGCTACTGTAGAAAAAGGTGGCAACGCAACATGGCAGAGAACCCACTCCCTCTGTAGATATACAACAAGAGGCTCATTCTGAGATAATGAAAACACACCAGTTCTTAGTTTCAGGCGGCTTTAGCCTAATGAAAACATAATTATTATACTCCATTTCTGCCAACGGATCCCCCTAAACCCGACACACTGGACTTTTGACTTGACAACAATGAGCTGAAAGATGCTCTGTAGAGCTGAAGGGAACGGTAGTCAGGTGATCATTTTCTTGTATTTGCAACTATGAGCAACACGTTTCACATCACATGTAGCGGTTTTCCTATTGCTAATACAAAAATATTGATTATTGCAGCTTTACTATACTGTAAGCATTCAGTAAGTACGCTCAGTAGCTTCAAATCATACAGTTGTAACTATGTACTTAACTGGTTAACAATGTACTTTTCTGGCTCCAGAAAAAGCTACATTCAATTTGATAAATTGCCTCCAGAGATGTCACTCAATGGCTAAATTGCATTGTGGGTAATGTAAGCACCAGGTTTTCAACAGCAGTCCACTGGTCCAGCATTTGCACTCCTATAACACTACTGGACTCATTATGGACACTTTAAAAACACATGACCAAAATCAATACAGCAGAAGCAGAGATATCACCTTTTTATGTCACACATTCTTCTTCCTTTTCAAAACCTGCTGCCTACTGTACATTACCCACAATGCAACCTTGTCACTGAGTGACATCACTGGAGGCAATTTTTCAGATTACATGCAGCCCCCCTCTGGAGCCACAAAAGGCTTTATACTACTTTTTCCACATATGCAGTAGTATTCCCCAAAATCTGTAAACACACTTTAATGTGCAAAATGTGTGTTACCCTTTAAGTTCAGCTACTGTCTGTTTTACTAACCGCTTAAATGTTTTTTATGTTGTCATTATCTGTATCTGGAGAGCCTGTGACATATTTCCACCCTGGTGGACAACAAAGATGGATGTTCCATTCTGTTCTAAAAATACCAGAAACATTTTCAATTTCAATAAATTAAAGCAAGTGAGCATGAAAAGAAACTTAACTGCCCTTTTATTAACCTGGAAACAGATGTTCATTGATACATTTGGTTTGTTTTGATTTGGCTTTGATTTGGACATAAAAGCCCAATAAAATAGTGTGTCTGAATGATGTGAAATGAAAGTAAGGTGGAACTGGAAACAACTGTTGTTTGGTTAAGGTGAAAAAAAGATGTGTCTTTCACTGCCCTCTTCTGGGAATGTCATTTATTGATATACAGTGGAGCAGCATGTACTTGAAGGAAATATCTTACTATATCGCTGAGTCATAATATAAAGTTCTGTTTGTGAGACTGCATTGGCTTTCTAGCAACCTACCCGACGATGTTGGACCAGGACCCCTTAGCCATGCAACCCACACATATCCTGTGGGCTGCAGCCAAAAACTACACTGATGGCTTCCAGGCCAACTTCATCTTCTACAAACAATAACAAAAGTTATGCTGTCATTCTAAAATATGTCAAAATCTCAGCCAAAAAGAATGCCATTCCTTCTTAACATGAATCAGATGTACAGTGTTGGATGGAATGATTTCACTTGAGCCTGCTTGAACATGTTTGAACATGTTTGACTCCTCACTCACTGTATACCAAGAGATAGACCATTGATGTTATTGATGTCTTTCATTTCTAATGTATTCTACATAACAATTTGAGTTTAATACTCTATCCTGGCCGAGAGGGTTTCTTGATTGTCGGGCCTGAGGTTTCATATAAATAGCACTGGAAACTTTCCAGCAAGAATGGAAAAAGTGGTCAGGGCTCTAGGCAACTGGTTTCATTGTGCTTTTTAACCCTTTGGAGCACAGAGCTTAGACTGATCAAATAACACACGGAAGGGAGGGAAAGAAAGAGATGTGACTGAGAGTTGCCCAAATATATTATGAAGAAAAATAATCTAAATTTAATCCATGTAATCCAAATCCAATTCTTTCCCCTGAATAAGATAAACACACTGTTTTTTAGCATCACACATGGCAAGCAAACCTAGTGACAGTCCACACACGGCTGGAGAGCTCAAAGCTGCCATGAAACCTGGTCTGTCTCATTTGCAAAGGACTGGGCATGGAGTTACCAAACAAGATGAATTCCCAACCTCTCAGAGGTGCACACACAAACACACACACACACAAAGGCAAGGGGAAGGAGGAAAGGGGGAAGGGGGGGAGCAACAAATTAAATCCAGTTAAATTGTTTTTCCATAGCCAGTGGGTCGATAAGTTGTAGAGAAGACAAACCAGACACAGTGTGCCTTCAGATGTATGAGAATGCCTGGAATTTAACCCACTTTCCCATGTCCGCCTGACACCGCGCCCACTCCCACTGCCCTGCCCTGCAGCCCCACACACTACACATACAAACAGCCATGTTAGTTTAACTATACACAGGTGAATTCACAGAGAGGCAAACTTCAAACATCTGCCCTGCTCAACACTCCCTGTTCTCACCCAGCTGTGATCAATTGCAGTCGTCTCATTTGTTTGGTACCGTGCATCAATACTTGAAGGCCCCGTGGTCTACTTCCTCCCCTCTTACTGTAAAGCCTGCCTGGCATTGAGATCACGATGCAGATATTGCAGAGGAGAGCTGCAGTTCCAGCCCAATTTCAAGCAGTACTAATGCTAGCTGCTAGCTAGCAGACATATTTGGGTCATGTCTTCCTCTGAGAACTCCCGAGTCTGGGCTACAGCATCTCCTCTCCCTCTCCTGCTGCTCTACACCACAACATGAAGAAACCTCAGCTCAGCATCATTGAAGAGAGAGAAAAGAAATAGGTGGGGGTTATGGTATGGGAGGATAGGAATAGCTTGCAGAACTAAAAAGAGTTGGGACAGTATAGACAGACCAGGTGGAGATGCTGAAAGGAGAAATAAGGCCAAGCATCCCTGCTTCTGCATCACATAAAACAAGCAGAAATACACACAAAAACACAGCATGGATCACTGTTTTTTATTAACATCTTTATAAAACATGTACATTCAGATCTGTGAGGGGACGGTAAGACAGTGGAATAATCCAAAACATTAATAAATAGTAGATGTATTTTTTGTGAGGCCAGTCTGTCCAACCACGCTGGTGTCAGTGTTCAAGGATAGTAAAGCACAGCTGGGCCTCTCCACAGCCAAAGTACATGTAATTGAGACAAACTGACTCTTAGTCACTAAGCCAAAGCTACTCGATCTGAGACAAGAAATCGACTGCAGCTGAAGCGAGCAGCATGGCAGCATCCCTGCAGTCAAACCATCACTTCTTCTGTGTGGCTCCACTGGGGCGACTTAACGACGTTAATTAGTCATCAGTTTTTGCAGTTTAAGATCATATGAAAGGAAGAAAATCAGGGCTTTTATACAATTTTTACACCAAAATTCCTTTGGTTTTTTTTCTGGTGTGTCACATTTGACATCACGAACATGTTGGAGAACAGGAAACAGTGGAAAGCAGCATGGAGGCCGGTGATAATGGCACTGTGGTTACTTTTGAATATATTTTGCCTAGATCTCTCTTTCAAACTCAACAATCGACTGAACAATGTTCAAACTCTGCTGGAAGGGAGACGAAATGAAAAACTATTTACGTCATAGCATCACACTGGAAAAGGGCAGAGAAATTAGCTTGTCCACCTAGTTGTTGTGTTTCCATCACAGTCGATCGGAGCTGGAGGCTAGAAACACCCTAGACTACTGCAGAGTCATTTGACACAGGCTCCCTTCTGATGGACCACGGGCCCCTGGGACCATCTACCTCCTGGCTCCTGCTGCCTCACATACTGACAGATCCGGATCGTCACACCCTGGGCTCCGCTGGATCATTGCTCTCCTCGGTTTAACTATCTCCTTATATCTGTATTTCTGTAAAATTTGATGCCTCTTCACTCTGATCTCTCTGTCTATTACTAATTATCTTGTGTAGCCTGCCCTCTTCCAGGTCACCTTGGCCTGCTCAGTCGTCTCCTGGATCCACACATTTTACATATATTATCATTTGTATCAGATATTCTGTCAATGCAACTTGTAAACTGTGATTTTGTTGTTCTTTTCTGTACATGCCACATCTATTGCACGTCTGTCCGTCCTGGGAGAGGGATCCCTCGTCTGTGGCTCTTCCTGAGGTTTCTTCCATCTTCTTTGTTTTCCTTGTTAAAAGGGTTTTATTTCCATCAACTCGAATCGAGGGTCTAAGGACAGAGGATGTTGTTTACTGTACAGATTGTAAAGCCCATTGAGGTGATGTGATTGTGATTTTGGGCTATATAAATAAAATTGATTTGATTTGATTTGATTGCTGATTGTACCGTTTCCTACTGAAGACGAAAGTCAGATGAGATAAAATGTAAACAAACTTGTGTTGGTATCTGTAGTTTACACACTGAGGACAGTTAGCTTTTTGTTAGCAACAAAGAACCCCGCCGTTTAGCATCTCAACTGTCCCAATTTTTTCATTTGCAGGTATGTTTTAAAGCTGTTCATCTAACCAGCTAATGAGCTATCTAGCCTTCAAACTGACATTAGCAGTGCACTATTCCCATGCTAGATGATACTAAATTGCCAAATTAACAAGCTAAGGTGCAACACAGGACATGTGTCAATTCTTGTATAAGGAAAAGTAGACATTAGCTAGAAAACTAATGTAGGTTGTGTTCAAAGTCTGAGCCTTTTTGTTGTGTTTTCTGCAGTTGCTGTCCTGCTGCAAAATATAAAATTCTCCCTTTCACCTTCTGATTTTTACTCAATTGTCAATAAATGTCATGTTAATTTAAACAGCAGACCTGGGTGCACTAGAATTTTCAGTTGGACCTTGAAACAGTGTATTCATACAGGTACAATAACCTTTACACATGTAACTACACCAGTAATGAGGTGTCACTGGTACAATAAATATGGAAAGGGTGTTACATCATCGCTGTCCTGATGTTCTTGTGCCTGTACTATAAGCCAAGGACTTGGAGCAGAGTTATACTTCAGGGTCAGTGCCATGTCTCTTAGCAGAGATTAAGTGGGAACAGCGGGCTGAGAATGAGACAGGCAGGCAGGGAGACTGAAAGACAGAGACAGAGCAACATGGAAGTACAACATGAAAAGAAAGCAGTGGTAAAGAGACGGTAAGAGAGCACAGAAAGCTACTGAGTGCAGTGCAGTGCTGTTAATGTCTGCTCCATCCCATATCACCCATGTTCCCTTCCTATGGACATTTGTTCAATTTCCCCTCACCCATCAGAGAAAACTGGGCACTGTCTCATAGTTAGACTTAGTTACTTTGTTTACACCTAGCCAGTCTTGTATAATTGTGGAGTAGAGAAGCCAAGGACACCACCAAGGGGACGATGTTCTGCGACAGGCCGAAAGAATCCTGCAGATTTCCAAACAGGAGGTAGGACAGTCCATGATCAGGTGTAAGAGTCACTGAGGATTAAGGCCTTCCTGAGGAAACTGAGCTCACCGACATGTCCCTGGTAGGAAATCTGCATGACAGGAAACAGAACAGAATCAGTTTGGTCTCTGGCTCTTCACATTCGTGTTATAATTAATTAATAATTGTGTAACCATGCAACTTTTAAGGATGATGGCACACTACCTTTAACTTCATTAAAATGTTCCTTTATTCACTTACACAGTGATAGCTACTTAGTGTTTGGTAACATTAGCCACTGTAAGCTACTGGGCATACCAGACCAAGAAAGGCTGTAGCACTCAAATCATTTTATTGCTTCTTTATTGAATATTTAAACAAACACAAATAACCAAATGAAAACATAAAAACAAACAAAAAAAGGGTAGTGAATTCAACATTTAATATGTAAGAGGAATAATGTGTTCTGGCAGCATATGCCATCAAAGGGATACAACATTGAAACACATCAAAATGCAGGACTAGTTATCTGGTGAGCTACCACAACATCAACAAACAAGTAGCACCTGTTTTATGCTTGTTATAAAGAAAAAGACCTAAGTTCTTAATAACCTCGGTTTGAAGAAAAATCTCCATTTGGATGGCCGTGTAGCCCTAACACTTCTCCTTAACCCTCTATCTCAAAAAGAATCAGGACACGCTACCCTTGGACGTGAAGGCCCAAAACAGAGGGGCAGGGCTAAGTGGTAGGGGCAACGGGTGTATTGGATTTGGGCCTAAAATAGTCCACAGCCAAGGGAATAATTCTGAATATAGCTCTGACGGGTCTGCATTAGCCTATTTGCAAACAATTACAACATCAGTTGGCAATGTTTGCTAGAAATTGCTCACAGCTGCATGACAAGCAGCAGAAACCTTCATTTAAGCTGGTCATATCATAGTCAGAATACGACAGATAGGACAGAGGGACGAACAGAAGATATGACAGAGGACTGTCTCAAATTGTGCATTCTGAGGAAAGCACACACACTGCTCATGTTTAAGTCATGCAAAGCAAACCTTGGGAACACCAATTCCCTCTTTAAAATATGCAGCGACAGAGCCAAGCAAGCAGGCCCCTTGTCTGACATCTCTCTTACATCCAAATTTCCCTCTCCCATCTCTCCTCCCACCACAGCACACACATTTCCAGAAGTGCTGTGCGTGCACTCGCCTGCTGCACGCCCAGAGATGAAAAACCAAATAACTCTCTCGTCTAACTCAGACTTTCTTCTTCTTCATCTTCTTTCTCATTTCCCCCTCTTTCTACCATCTCCTTCGCTCTGGCTCTCTGTCAGACAAAGAGGTCTTATGTAACGAGGTACTGAAGCCTCCATGTCTTGGGGCACATATTTATCCAACACGCACTTGGGGATTACAGTGCAGGGCCCCCTGCTGTAGAAGAGTCTGGGATAGGACTACAGGCTACATGGGACAGTGTTTCTGTGCTGTATATAACAGGCAAAACTGTGTATTAGCATTAGAGGTGAATTTCAGATACTGATGTCAGGCATGGTTCTGTCTCTCTGTAACTATCTGAAAGTTTGTAATGAGAGGAAGTATGTCTGCTGTTTAAGTGCCATGTCAGCTCCAGTTTGATGGCATATCCGTAAATGTGTGTGGCTGCCGGAGAGTTCACACGGGGCGAGGGCTATGCCACAGGAGCCATCAGCAGCAGCCTCAGCAGGGAGGGCTGAAGGAGAACAGAGGGAGCTGACTCAATGCCTCCCCTTCTCCGTTCTCCCACAACTCCTGTTTTTGCACTAGTAAACAAATAATGACGTCAAATAGCAGCAAGCCCGACCCCTCCTCTCTCCCTCCTCATCCCCGCAATATAAACCACAGGACAAGAAACAAACAGGTCCGTTGCCGAGTTTCACTGCAATGTTCACAATAAAGAACAGAGCGGGAATAGACAGAAGAAGCGAAAAACAGAGACGCTGCGGTGAATGTGAACGATGCTGCCTTTTTCCTCTCGCTGCACATTTAATGCTGCCATGTTGTACTTGACACAACACACTCATATAATAAATGGGAAAGAACTATTTTTGAGGGCAGCTGTTGTTGACAGTGCAAAATCCCCAAAACAATTGTGCAATCTCATGCAAAAGGGCCCAGCTGTACATTTTCTGAATACTGTTCTTACTCAGGTGTTCATGTTTATCTGGGCTCAGAATCATACTGTCAGATTTAACATGGAGAACAAACATACAATTATAGTGACGCCCTTACCTTTTGTAACAGTCTTATTTGTTAAAATGCTGTATGCAAAATATTTCATGCTGAAATCCATCCATAATGAAATGAAATAATCCATAATGTTGCTCATAATAATGAACCCACAGATAATTACCACCCAACTCTCCTCTTCTTTCAGCTCTATGGCGCTTCATAGTAGGGCTGGGCAAAATTAACGATATATATCATTATCATGATATAATACGATAAATTGTCTTAGATTTTGGATATTGTTATTTTGTAATATGGCGTAATTGTTTTCTTTTCCTGGTTTAAAAGGCTGCATTGCAGTTAAGTGATGTCATTTTCTGAACCCACCAGCCTCTTCATTATTTCCACATTACTGATGATTATTTATAAAAAATCTCATGGTGTTAGTATTTTGTGAAAGTACCAATAGTCACCCATACAATACTAATGCGATATCGAGAAGCGGGGCGTATTTGGTCAAAAATATTGTGATATTTGATTTTGATAAGAAAAGATGTTCCTTTATTGATCCCCCTTGGGAGAAATTCACAGATAACACAGCAGTACAGAGGGAAATAAGTAGCAGCACAAGAGTAAGTCTAAAAAAACAGAGACAATAATAAGGAGATATTGTCACTCAGTCCTGACACCAATGAAGTATATTTCAAAATATCAAGGTAAATATCGTATATCGTAATAAGTCCTAAAAATAGTGTGGTATTATTGTAAGGCCATACCGCCCAGCCCTACTTCATAGTGTCTTTTAAATCAATGTTTTTCTGTTTTATGGCTGACTACTTTACTCTTTTGGTTCACTCTTGCAGCTCTCATAAACCTGGTTTTAGCAGCCAGATGTTCTCAGCGATAAAGCTTTGTTAAATTGCTTATCATCAAACATATCTTTCTGGTGGAGAAATTGTAAAAAACTGTAAAACTACAGTCGTGGTCAAAAGTTTACATACATCTCTAAAGAACATGTTTATCATGGCAGTCTTCAGTTCCAATGATTTCTACAACGTTCATGTTTCTGTGATGGAATGAGTGGAACACAAAATACTTTGTCACAAAAAACATTCATGAGGTTTGGTTCAATAATGAATTTATTATAGGTCTTCTGAAAATGTGACCAAATCTGCTGGGTCAAAAATACACAAACAGTAACTTGAATGATCAGTTTAAGTGATTATCAAAAGTTGTGTCAATCAAATGTGCTTTGTAGCATGGCCTCTTCTTCTGACTGATTCTGATTGATAACAGCTGATGACTTCTGACTGGGCCCATTTTAATAGAGCTTATTTGATACACCTATTAGACTCGGCCACAAACACTACAATGGGAAAGTCTAAAGAGCTCAGCATTAATCTGAAAGAGCACATTATTGATTTGAACATGTCAGGAAAGTCACTTGGAGCCATTTCAAAGCGGTTACAGGTTCCAAGATTGTATAAAGTGCATGGCACAGTTGTGTCACTGCCAGAATGCCACAAAGTCAACCAAAAACCACAAAAAGAAAGTCTGCAATGGATTAGAAGCTGCTGGAAGACAGATGCAGAGTCCACAGTCAAGGGTGTTTTGCATCAACATGGGCTGAGAGGCTGCTGTGCCAGAAAGTAGTTGTATGTTTTCCACTCATTCCATCACAGAAAAATGAGAGTTGTAGAAATCATTGGAACTGCCATGATATACATGTTCTTTACAAGTGTATGTAAACTTTTGACTACAACTGTGTATGCACTTTTAATATCTGTACTGAAGCCTTGTCCTTAAAGGTAAGACATAGCATTCAAACTTTAGCTGCAAGCAGAATGTGACTTTGGCATCGTTTTAAACATGAGACTGACATATTACACATGTAACAGTGATAGTTCAGGTCTGTTGATGTGGGGTTGCATGAGGGTACTTAGTCAGTGTATTACCTCAAGTGGATGACGGTCAGTTCTCCCCCTCTGTGGAGAAGCAGCAGTATCCATTTAAGTGTACGCCACATTTTGAACATTTTTGGAGCTTTAAATTGCCGTCAGAGAGGCCTTTCCTTTGGCACTACATCCCCTCAACCGACAACATCCGTAATGCTACGCACAAACTCAACTGTGCCTGCTGCGTACTGTATTACGCCGCAGATCAGCTGTTTGGGTCGGACTTTCAGCGGCTGTCTCAAGTGCCAAAAATGTTCAAAACATAGTGTACATATAAAACGGATATATGTTTTTAAGTGGGCCTTCTTTTAGGTGGCCAGTACCATTTACAGCAGTACAATGCCCTGCTTTCTGTCAGTTCTATGTGCTGCTTCTCCACACAGGGGAGAACTGACGGTCATTACATGCACCTCACATCAATAGGCCCAAACTATCCCTTTATGGTAATGAAGAGCAGCTCTGAAAGTGTCTAAACACACATTATTTTCATGAGGTAATAAAGCAGACGGAGTGAAAAAACACCATACCTGGTATTTTGTATTGACCCTAAATATCATCAAATATAATGAATAAAACAAAGTTTCCAGATGCACAAAAATGAAGCTGATGAGAAGTTTGGTCCGTCTGACATGGTGAATGATTCAAGACCACAAATGTAACTCTTTAACACAAGAAACCACAAGAAATAACAGAAGACGTGTGATGTTTTAAGGACCTGCAGACACCAGGTGTGTGTATGAGCATGTTCTACGTGTTTATGGGTATTTTTGAGAACATCTGACCTAAGTCTCCCTCTCTGACGACACATCGCCCTCAGCTCCACTACTGGCGTTGGGGTCCTGTCGGTAACGTTGGGCCCCTTTCTCCCTGCTCGACTCTGAGGGGCCCTTGGAGCGCGTCTTCTCTTTCCTCTGCTGCTGCTTCTCCTGCTTTGACAGCTGAGGAAACACAACAAACAGGAAGGCTTGGTTCATCATTAAAAAAAACAAAAATGCTTCATCTTACTTATCTTTGCCCTGAACATGTACAAACCTGTCAAAGGTTGACAAAAATTGCTGGTGAACAATGAAGGAGTGAGACATAAAACACACACATATTTCCAGACTTCCCCCCGTAAGCGGTCAAAAGGAGAGCTGTATTCAAAAGTCAAAAGTCAGAGAGATGTTAAAGATCTGGCAAAAAGTGAAACCACACCCACACAGTCCTGCTGAATCAGATAAGATGAGTTTTTGGATGTGAATAATCAGGAATTAATGAACTCCGCAGACAATCGACACCTCGTCAGGCCTGTCCCACTCACACCACGGTCACTTACCAAAGAAAAAAAAAAATCGCTGGTGAGCGATGAAGGAGTGAGACATAAAACACACACATATTTACAGACTTCCCCCCATAAGCTGTCAAAAGGAGAGCTGTATTCACCAAAGTCAGAGAGATGTTACAAGGAATACGAGGCATCAGATAAGGACCGGTGAATCCCGCCAGAGTGATGATAACGCATGGAAATGTGAAGGTGTCTCTTTTGACCCGAAGGAGGCTCAAAGCTATGCCACTTTGGTCTGCCACTGTAAATTGCAATAATGAAAAAGACACATCCAACTGATTAAACAAACTCTCACCGGACAACGCGATGTCCGACTCAACTCCCCACTTCAACTGGGGAAAAGGATGAATGGACACAGACATATCGGTGAAATATCAGCTGAACAGGGAACTGTGTTGTTCATGGGTTTTTTTTCCCTCTTCTCCTTTCTTATATGACGAGGAATGCTCCGTCTGTAACTCACTCAAGAGACTAATCATACAAAACCAAACAAAAAAACTGAGTAAGTGAACCGAGTGAGCTGGAACAATGTTTAATGTTTATTAACCTACTGGTTTGATTTGTTTTCAAGCGGCCTGAGCCTCTTCAACCCACCAAGGTATGCTCTTCACCCCACTGTTGTCATAATATAACAAGGTTCTCGGAGAGCCTCGGCCTACTGTAGCCATGTCACCGTTCTGTGATCATTGATGCATTATGAATGAAGCCTTGTTCACATACAAGTCAAGGGGAAGAGATTGTGATTCATACTTGAACTGTTTGTTCTGTACAGTTAGCAGTTAAGTGTTTTTGTTATGCTTAGATTTCAGATAAATAGGCACGATTATTAGATCACCAGATTAACCAACTAGATAAAGAGAATGGCCGGACCTAATCTACTGAACTACATACAAAAATATCATCCCTGAAATATGAATATAATAAAGATGCTCTCAGCAAAAGTCAGCAAGGCATTTTTGTACACAGAACAGGAATATTTTGAATTTAGCAAAAACAACACATTTTCCTCCTTTGCTGTCTAAATTACAGCAAAACATACAGTTCTGGCAGGTACTCCCAATGTCATTATTTGATTAATGCTATCAGAAAGGTCTTTTTACCCCAATTATTGCATCTATTTCAAAATGTCCTGGTGTTTCTCGCCAAATCTTTCATCAAACAATTAAACTCAATTGGCAGGAAACACCTTTGCAAATCTAAAAGAGAAAGGGGACTAACGCTCCCAAATTTCTTATCATATTACTGAGCCTCAAATATCAGAATCATGACAAACTGGCTAGATGACAATGCAGATCCATGCCAGCCTTACTCTATAGGAGCCACTCCTTACACCATTAAAAAATCTCTTTAGAATTGCAATGTAATGATTCACAGCACGCTGCATATTTGGAAGCAAATTAAACCACATTTTGTTTGAAACCAATATCTTCTGCCCTACCCATTGCTGGAAACCCAATCTTTACACCACCCATTTTATATAATACTTTTAAACTCCGGAAAAAAGCCGGCATCCACACAACATTTGTACATTGGGGGCTTTTTGATGCAAACCTTTTCAGCCAACATGTGTAATAAAATAGTTCTGCTTTAAATAAGAGCCCATAATAATATTAATAATAATAATAATAATAATAAGCCCTATAACCTTTGCGTCAATTAGCATCTTACCATGAGGTTCCAAACCAAAGGTTTCTTGCCAAAGTTGGATCAATTTTGTTTATTTTACATTAAGAGAAAGAGAAAATAATATTAATTAAATTTATATTGGCAAATATCAAATAATAATAAAGTGGGACACTCATTTTTAGAGCGTGCAATTCCTTGCTGTTCCTTTAAGACAAGTCAACTAGTAAGATGCTCCGTGAGCTGAGGAACAAACCACGAACATGCCGCATCATGACCTTTGCAGTGTGTCCAGTATTCAAAGGTCTGAAAATGCATGAGAATTAGAATAAGTAATTAAACAAAGAAGGAGAAACACGTCAGCACCACAGACAACACTTGTTTTTGTAGATACACGACCTCTTCTATTCTCCCCTCATTTAGAGCTATTCTAGGCTGTCATATGATCACTTCAATGAGTCTATTGTTGTGACTGCATGCACTGCCTCTCACACACTCCAAAGCTCTTCCCAGTGCCACTCAGCACGGCTAGTCACTGCTCTAATCAAATCTGCTCCCTACTTCTTTTCTCATTGTATTCTTCACGCTCCATAACACACCACAACAGTACTGATAAAGTAGGTATGCTAGCCGTCAACTGAAAAAGGCCTGTATACACAGAAGCTCAAACTTTTATGGCTGCCGGGTAAATATTTATGAACTAAATGTCATCTTAAGATCCAAAGCATTGCATAAGACATTACATTATTCAAAGAGCACAAAAAAAGGTCTGTGTTATTCCCATTTGAACCCATTAACATGCTGTTGTATCAAACCGGGCTGACTGTCTCTGTTGATGATATAACATCTGGTACTTTCAACATCAGAATACAAACCGGACACCGTCAACAAATGCAAATGTTTCTCTTTTTGCCATAAAGCAATCAACATTTCAAACTCTGTTAAAGCTGCATTCAAACCCAAAACTCTGAATCCCAACCAGATTAAAAACCTTGACCTAACATGATCGTACATTATATAATTCCTGTGTATGTTGGGTTTCAGCCCACACCCCAAAACAAAATGCACAGTCAGGTGAACAAACAGAAAAAGTCAGGAGCCATCTGCCATTGATCACGACCGTTCAGCGTCCCAATGAGAACATCCAAACAGGAAAATTTTCATTGGTCTGGATAACACCATTGTTTATTGGCCGCTTGACCCTGCAGTAGACTAAATCCCTGATTCATGGAAAGAAAGGGACACTGTTGGTTGGCTGTTTCTTCATTTCCCCCCCCGTGCCAAGCTTAGCCTATTGGCTGCCCTTTTATCCCTCATGTTCAGCCTTGGCTTTGGCTCCTCTGCCCCCACAGCAAAACATCGCAAACAGACAAGATTAAAATTCTGAGGACTGCTTAAAAGCCCTCCCTTTGGGCGAGCAACCAAGCCTACCAAGGGGAGAGCAGCCAAAGCCGGCCTGAAGCAAAAGCATAAGGACGTTGGCTGGGTTTCGCTGAAGGGAGTAGAATTGAGGAAGACGGATATATGAACTTCTTTCAAATGGCTGAAACAAGAAGCTGAGAGAGGTGTATCCCAGTTACTAAGTAGGAACTGTCTTGGGTGATCCCTTGACTAATCCTCTAGCATTTGTGGTTTTGAGTGAAATGTCTTCACAACTATTGGATGGATTGCTATGAAACTGGTTACAAATAACCAAGATCCTTGAAGTAGGACTGCAACTAGGGATGCTTGATTTGGTAAAAAAGTCAATATTGTGATTATTTTGGCAGATATTGCTGTATGATTCACAATTAGTGGGAATGATAATTTTTGCATCACAATTTAAAAGCAAAACAAAACTGAAAATTATAAAAATCATGATGATGTAACACATGCTGGGGTCTGTACTAAGCACACATGTTTTCTTAGAGAGAACACGATTTGTGGGTAGGGCATCTTTGCAGCTCTACAGTACTTTATCATGATGCCGTTTGTCACACAATTTACCTTCATTGAAAAATTGCAGCATCTTGTAATTTGGATTTTGCACTTGGTCATATTGCAAATTTGATTATATTTTGATTAAAGCAACATTATGTAGAAATTGGCAACACCACTGACGGATAAACAAATCCTAGGGTCTGTAACAATTTCTCAGAAATAATGTAGCTGCTAACTACAATCAAAACTTATTACATCATAACAATGTTATGTCTTGAAAACTTGTTTGTTGAAGTAAACATGTATGTAACGCTGTGATCCTACCCTCTCACTGAAGTTACATAGTGCAGACACCACTGGTAGGGGGTCGGAGTGGCTGTAACAGAGACACCATTCACCCTATTACAAGACACTGTACCATCAAAATAATTTCAAAGCTGTTATTTTAAGGTAAAAAAGTTACATTATGTTGCTTTAAATGTGCAGATCAAACTGCAACCATTTTCATTATCAATTAATCTTTTATCATCAAAGTCAAAAATATTGTAAAAAATGCATAAGACATTTCAATCTTGAGTAAAGTGACGGACAGACCGACAGTTTGTGCCATGTCCCCTTGGTGTGTTACACTCAACAGACACAAAGCTCTCCTGCTACACTGACAGTTGACTCCAGAGCAAGATGAACTGCTTCATATTTTAGATTTGACTGAGCTGTTTGCTTGTTAAGTGCCACTGTCACTAAGAGAATAAAAGCAAACTACAATAACAGTTAGTTCCAGCTACATTAACCACCATTTGTATACAGCTTTTTGCTAAAAAGCTACATATTCTTTTGCATTAAACACACCAGTACCAGGAACTTAGTAATGAGTATATTAAACCATGCAAACGAAAGACAAATATTCCTAGCCTCTCAATAACAGGGATACACCTCTCTCAGACTCTTGTTTATTCATTTACCTATCTCCAACTGTGCATACAGTACCCAGTGCTGTAGATGTAATCCTTTGCAGGGGCACACACTGCCCCTTGGTGCATTTGCCCCTGAGATCAATTATTGAAGGCAAACTACTTCAAGCTAAATACTGATGAAGGATAGTAAAAGTTGCTTTTGCATATGTAGACAAAAAAGAACTTTAAAAACCCAGACAGTGGCCATCACGTCCTTGCCAAGATCGACGTCTGCCATTGCCATCTCTTCCGTAGCCTCGTGGAGTGGGACTGATTCACTGACTGTTCTCACTCAGTCACCCCCATGGTGAAGCTGAAAGCACCCCCAACTTGCCTCAGTTGGGTGTATGCGTGCGTGTGCATGTGCGTGTGTGTGTGTGTGTGTGCTGTGTGGGGCTGACAGGGTGTTATATGAGGGCTTTAGATGATTGGCAGAACAAACCTACATGCACAGGCTTTGGTGAGCTTGCTGTGACCACTTCATGCTCCACCTCTGCAGTACCTGTACTTGTGGGAGCCAACCAGGCCTGCCCGCTCCCAGCACGCTCATCTCTCTGTTTCCCTCAATATTCTGTTTGCTTTGGTGTAAAACCAGGATTTCTTCTTTTATATTGGCTTTTTTTTAACTTCTGAAACCATGCACTGAGATCAGAAATGGTTCATATCCACGTTAGCAGCCTCACAAAGCAGCTAGCATGTCTGCAGTGCACCTATTCAGAATAAAAAAGGTCAATATAAAATGAGGACTTCTGGTTTGACACTGAGGCGTACAGTATATTGAGATGAAAAGGGAAGAGGACAAGCATGCTGGGAGCAGGCAGGCCTGGTGGGCTCCCACAAGGACGGGTACTGCAGAGGGGGAGCAAGTGGTAACAGCAAGCTCCCCAAAGCCTGTGCACGTGGGCTTGTTTTGCCCATCATCTGAAGCACAAGAACAAGCACACGCACACGCACACACACACACACACACACACACACACACACACACACACACACACACACACACGTCAAATCGGGGGTGCTTTCAGTTTCACAAGGGGGTGACTGATTGAGAACCGTCAGTGAATCAGTCCCACACCACGAGGCTACGGAAGAGGTGGCAATGGCAGACATCAGTCTTGGCAAGGACATGATGGTCCCTGTCTGGGTTTTTAAAGTTGGTTTTAGTCTAAATTTCCCAAAACAACATTTATTGGGTTTTTCAGTATTAAGCTTGTAGTAGTTTGCCTTCAATTATTGATCTCAGGGGCAAATACGCCAAGGGGTGGTGTGTGCCAATGCAAAGGAATAGGTCTGCAGTATCGAGTACTGTATGCACAGTCATAGGTAAGTAAACAAAAAAATAAACAAGCAATAAGGCCTTGAGTTTATGACCCCACAACAAACAACACCCAACCACCTTCCCAGTCAACTTATCATTTATTTTAGAAGAAATGTGCCTGAGCCTTACCATCACAGATAAACTGATAAGTAAGAAAAAGCAAGAGTGAAATGGGATGCATTTCAAAAAGACGTTCTGATTGTGTTAGATACTGTAAGATATGTGCTGACATACTGTAAGTGATGGTTGGAGAACTTTCTTATTCATAGAACTGAAACAATTGAATACAACTAAACTAATTATGAAATAAATTCTTAAAAATGAATCTGTTATCAGTGACAGGCCTTTCTAACCATTAAAATGTATTTAAAGCTGCATGCACAATTGAAAGTACAGCATTGACACATGTCAGTTGTGGCAAACATGTTGCCTTTTTACATACCATGCAGACACAGAGCAATATTAGCATTTATTTGGAGTCCCTGGCCACATAACAAACCCAATTCCACTCTCATTTTATCTCTGACTAACTGAATGTTCACCAGCTAGTCACTCTGTCCATCTGGGTTTAAGTGCTGGGCAGGTACAGAGCTTTAGTGCAAACAACAGCGGCATTCTGAGGCTGTGAACAAAGTTTATTGGAGGAGAGTCTACAAAGCTGTTTTTGGTTGAAGGAAATGTTTTATGAACAGCACATCGTTACATTCCTGGGTCTCATTTGTCTAAGATCTCAACTTAGATACATGTTTGATGTTTTTGTTGTGTTGTTTATAGTGATTATGGATACATCTTACATTTCTAGTCAAATTTACAGTGTAAAATTTACTGTTATATTTCAGGGTTTGGTCACATTTTATAACCATCATAAACAAATGGTATATTAATAGTTAATTAAACTTAAATTAATAGTTTTTTGACTGTTAACAAACAATGAAATAGTTTATACACCATTAGTTGCAACTTGGCCATCCAAATAATAAGAAATAATAATGATAAATGAACTACACAGTATTTATTAACCATTACAAAGTATTATAAACAGCAGTAGTAACCTGTTAATAAATGTTTTATAAGCATTTCATTGTTAGTTAACAATGAACTAAGTAGTAACTAAAGATTAATTAACTCCAACTTTACCATTTATCATTTATTAAAGATAGTTTAGATAAAGTGTTACCCAAGGTTCTCTTTCCAACTGTAAAATACTTTCATGAAGGTTTTTGTTTTTATAAACTATGACATATCAATATTGGTATTCCCCTCAAAAATTTGATGGACTCAAATATGATGCATCATTTTGACCTACATAACAATTAAATAGATTAGGTCAGTGGTAGTCGAAAATAAACCAGAATTTCAAGGTGTTTTGTCTTGATACAATCCATGTACATATACATATAACATATTACATGAAAAACAGGAACAACTGCACACAACTGAAGTGTAAATATCACCATCTAGTGGTTCAAAATGAGAAATAAATTAGTCCTTGAACAGTGGAATGATGGGTAGAGAGATGCAGCTAATTCTGGTTTCTATAGTCCAGCAGTACAGAGTAGTGGAGTCGGAACCAAAGTTTAATTCACATATTTACTTTGAATATGTATCACATTTGTAACTAGCCAGTAAAAAATGCACCTAAGACAAAACCATCTAAATTTAAGGTCCATTTACTAGCTTTTTTTGAAGCCTTTAATTGCATCTGACAACAGAGAAATACCATTCACTGAAGTAAGACAGGGAAACAATTGAAAGCTCCAGCAAAGAGCTAATAGGTGGATCTTGAATTAAGATTTGTTTTCATCAAACCACTTTGTCCAAACCTTCATGCTCTATTAAGTACCTGTTTGGGGTCTGTGGGACCTTTAGGTGACGTCAGTTCGATGGTAACAGGTCCGTCATTTTGAATATGGACCTGCATGTAGGCCCCAAACTCCCCATCTAGAAACACAAGACAGACATCTTACTAGCCAGATGAGACCTGCAAATCAAAGACCATCACTGCCACTGTTAGCCTACAGTTTACTTTATCCAAGTTCATCCTAAATGACAACACCTTCTAATATTAATAGGCAGTAAACACAAGTGGAATCTGTTTGGCATTGGCAGTCGATGTTTCGTAAGGATGTAAGATAACGTGGCGCCTTGAGACATTGGGGACAAAAGACAAAGGGGCTGTAGGAGGACAGGAAGTTTCAACTTAAATGTTCTCTTTTCTTCCACTGGGTCCGCGAGATTAATGACACCATCTGCACAATGAAGCTGTGGGCCACGGTGGAAAAGCGCTGCATCATCACATTTCCTCTCTGGAGGAAAGGGGACTAATTAGGAAGCCTTATGCCTCCCTTGCTGGGACAAGGTGTTCTCTGCACCTGCTCCCCGGTGGGCTGACCCAATTCACTGTCACCATCGGCGCGTCACAGCACCGGTAATCCACCCCCAAAAAAGCCATAACCTTACACTGAGATGGGAAGAGAGGCAGGGGGACAGGGCACTGGTCCAGACTTACAAGTGAGTGGCGATAACGATGACCCTCAGCACTTTTGTTTTTAATAAGCTATGAAAGAAGAAGCTGTAAATCACAAAGCATTATTTAGCCATGTTGTCTTTGACTTTCTGGAAATTAGCCTCTCGTTTTGACTTTCTAGTTTTTACAATGACCCTTTAAATGTGTGCTGTTTTTCAATTGATTTCACAAAAGCCATCATCTTCAAAGAAATAAACAATGCCTATCAGCTACTCCATATCTGACCTAGGGCTGACATAAAATATGGTTAGCAATAACTGCAAAAATGGTAAAAAAAAAAAATGTTTTTAATTAGCTTTCCTCTAAGGTCCAAGAGTAGCAGGAACACACCACTGCAGGACTCTGAAGTAGGACGATAAGATGGCTAAGTCATTTGTTCACCCACCTTTAATGAGCTCTGGCTTGTAGGCGCTCCTCATGCTCTCCAGGATGCTATTGTAGAAGGGCTGTGCTAGCTCTGCAGGCATGGCTGAGTGGAAGTCTGGCTTGTTGCCTTTCAGTATACACTGCAGTGTGAACTGGCTCACACACAGCACTTCAAAGTCCTTCTCCATGACACTTTTGCTCCATGCTCGGCCGTTCTCGTCTTCAAAGAGTCGTAGGTTGAGGATCTTGCGTACTCTGGAAACACATAAAGTCAAACAGTGACAAATCAACCCGTCGGTAGCCGTGTCAATCACTCTGATTAATCTTGTTGATTCTGGCCAAGAACTAGCTGGCTTTATTTGAAGAGCCCATGCTGGGCTTTTGCACTTGACTGAGATATATAATAGTTAAAATATCATTGTGTGGTAATGCAGTTTATGATTTTGCTGGTGTGAGTTTTAGCTCCTTGACTACAAATCGTGCAGACTTCACATCTTTGCTGATCACTATTAATGCAGGCTATATAGTCCTGTACTTATTTTTGGTCCAAACACTCGTTGGCTTCCGTTAATTCCAGGATGTCATAAGCAGACTTGTAAGTTCTGTAATTCATCAGGGTGAACATTAAAGGGGCTCTATGTAACAATTTGCAGCAATTTACATGTATCAATCGTTTCTTTGAGACTGACCTCAATAGTCTGTGCTGCATTACCCATTACAGAATTATAACTTTAAGAAAAATGAATGCAGACCTGATGTGAAGTGTGCTGGATTACCCAATTCAAACAAGTTTTGAGATTGTGGTGAAAGACTCACATACTGTGCAGAAATTAATGGAAGCCAATAGTTGCCTGGAAAAGCATTAAATTACATCATAAAATGTTATAAAGCAGCAGTTTTTTATGGCTTTGATGTAAATGGAGCCATAGCTAATGTACCATTATTATTTAGATTTTTCTGATCTTATTTACACTTACTGTAATTTGTACTTTGTACTACTAATATAATCTGCAACCGTGTACTAGCACCCATGGTTTCCCAGTAGAACATTGTATTGTAACAAGATGATCAATGTTATTTACTTCACTTGAAAGGACTACAATTCCCTTGATGTTTTGCCACATAAGTTCAACTGATTGACACAAGTGTTCTGCATTAGGGCTGATCAAGCGATGCTCTTTTAACCTGTTATACTACAGCAACCACTTGCTGCCTGTTCAAGCCTCGAAGGAGGTCTTAATAGAAGTTTAGCAGATATTTGCACAGACTGAGTGTGTGGTACTTTTCTGTCCTAGTTTGATGTTTTACAGCTGCAGCACCTCATCTAAGCTTGATACCAGCTGAGCTGTGTTTTCCCCCTATTTTTGAAAATCAAACTGAGAAATAAACTTTGGAATAAATTATTTCAAATTCATGAATGTGGTCCTGCACATAGCAAGTCTTTTTTTTCCTAACACAAATGTTTAAACAGTCATTTCAGATCAGGTTTGTGTCCCTCCCACACTCACTCACATGTAGTCAGCGTCCCTCTGGGTGTCCTCCACAGATATACCCAGCAGTATACACAGTCCTCGTCCTACCGAACTGATCTGTTCTTCTCCCACTGCAGGAAAAGGGGAACAGTTTGAGTGAGTGAGCTGCTATTGAGTGACAAGCAGCTCAGACTGACAGGTGACAGACTGAATGACATCAGTGTGTGTGGTTGGTCAAAGGAACCAGCAGTCAGGGCTGTCATTCAGCTGTCAGTACCACAGGATACGCTCATCATTTCATAACCTTCACTGGTTGCCTCCGAGCTTGAAAAACACAAGCAGCAGTGCTGTGTGTGGACTCCGGTAAGAGACACGCCTGGCTGTGTCTGGAGCCTCTTTCACTTTCACTGGGAGTGCTAATGCTAACCCAGCTAGGCTAGCTAGGATTCGTGGTCAGCGATACTATGAAAGGCGTCAAAGCATGGCAGCTCCGCTCATTACGAGACAGCCGCTTACCTGTGACGGTGGCCTTGGTGACCCTCTGAATAATGGCTCTCATTGTTTTGGTTGTGACAGGGAGCGCGCTCTCACAACTTCCGAGGACTCACAGCGTGGACGGGACGTCGTCGCTAGCGGCCCAGATATGCAGCACACGTCCGGTGCTTCTTCCGGAGGTTCGCCGGTGTTTCGGATTAACACGCGACTATGTTGACTGACGACGTATCTGTGTCGGGAACAGTAAATAACCAGAGAAGGTCTTCAGTGCGGACACAGGGTGGTCACAAGCTGCTCTGGCAGCCGTTTAGAAATATATTTACACATCCCGTAAATATATGGAGCTGTGCATTTTGTTTTTTCTATGATGGCTGTATGGTTTTTCTACGTTATACATGTTTACTCCAACAGACAAACAGGTGTAATTTAAAAACTTTATTAGGTAGACACACATTCACAGAAAGAGCAACTTTCTTGTTTCCCGTTTCCATCTTCCTTAACAATTAACAGTTAGTGACACGTTTCCTCAAACAAGACTCCAGAGATGACCGGGTTAATGAAATCCAAACAAACAGGCATTAACGTGGACAGCTACGTCTTCTTCTGTTTTCAACACCTGCTGTAGCTACAGCCACAGACGCATTCAGCCGAAGGTCACCAGTTAAAACATGTCAAGTTAGCCCCACTTTATTAAAATGCTGCCTACATGTGCATCAGTAATGATAACAGAACAGTATGTAATATTAACTGACAAAGGTCATTTTGCCTGCATAACTCCTAGTTCCCCTTCCCTTCCCTGATACCTTCACTTTATCAGGTTTTGCATTGATTGAAAGGCTGGTTGACCAGAAAAACAAAAATATAATACACATGCAAATTATATATCCTTTATTACAGTGTTCAGTTTTATTAAGATTTTTATGTTGTTAGACTCAACTGTGTTGTGCATTTCAAGGCTGAACTCTAAGCTGGTGCTGCATTGTTCAGCATCATACTGAACAGTGCTTTTAATACAATTTCTATCTCATAATGGTAAACATTTTCCCATGTCACAGTAGGAAAAGCACAGGTGTAAATGATAAGATGAATGATGGATAAATTCAATTTATCATGAGTCATGGTTCACTGGGAAACGAACACAGCGGACCCATTATTAATGTCACTTTACCTTTTCCTAACCTGTCAAAATGAATATTGTGAATTAAAACATCTGTCTGAAAATGTGTTAGAAATACTTTAAAGGGGCAATATGTAAGAATTGGCCACCTGTTCGAGTCATAGGAAACAAAATATCACCAGAGTCACTGCTATCTGTAGCTGCCTATACTGTAGCTAGTTAGCTCAGATAGAAGTGCAGCTAGCAGTCCGGACTGGGCGCACGAAGCACCGGGGGGTGTTCCTGTTTACATGGCTAGCTTTGGACTGGGACGGGCCAGGGTGAGCTGGACTTCAGCAGATATCTTGAAACACAATACATTTACATCCAAACATCAGAACCGTTACTTCTTCACACTGATAACAACTTTGTTGACTTTTTTTTTTTTTCACTTAAATTCTTACATACTGTACCTTTAAAGTTTCATAAACGTACCACTTATTTCAGGCCAGATGTCTCAGTCCTCACTCATTATACCGGCTGTTCTTTCCAGCAGCAGGTATTAATGAACTGTTATATGTTAACACCAGTCAAACAACAACAACAAAACACTACAATACTTATGAGAATTTGTGCCTGTCATTCATTAAAGAGATTAAGCGAACTTCCTGTAGTATGGTGCAAAACCTGCTGTGCTCACAGAATTAGAGGAAACTTGAGCTTGAACATGAGTCGACACCATTAGTGGTTGTGGCAACTTTGTATTGTTGGACGACAGTGTGGATAAAGCTGACAGGAATATTACTGAAAATTGTTGAGAGTTTAATAAATAATCAGCTGCAATCACAATGGCATCTCCTACAGACCAGGACAGGTGGATACAGCGCTGGGATTTCTTTTACAAATAAAAAATAAAGTCTTCACACAAAAGCATTAATAGTGCATTATGAAAATAAAGCTCGCCATGTTCTCTGTCCATCGTCTTATTTGGTGTTGTCTCCACTCCCAGGTTCGCTGCTGAATGATTTGATAAAATTGTAGATTCTCGTGGTGTAAGGGACAAAGTCTTTCTTGTAGATGATGACAGTTTTGGTGTGAGGAGTCTGGTGGACAACTTGATTCGGATCTTCCGGCTCTTGGACCTCTGCTCCTTTTTCCACTAATTTTGAGGGGAAATGAAAAGAGTGATTTAGCTCTTAGTATTACTGAGCAGTCATGGTACAAAGCAGTTTATATGAGGACTGAAACGAGTAATTCGAGTAACTCAACTGCTACAGAGCATCGCGCAAATTCTGGCTGAGACAAACCAGCCCCTCCTCCCTCTACCAGCGGTACCTGTGGGCTGTGAATCACCCGAGATGAGGGAGGAGGACTCGCTGATACTGACTTACATGTCTGTCTTCTTCATTCTTTGCTTCACTCAGTATTTTGATGTCAGGATTATTATTTTATTGACAGTTTAAGTCTATTTCCACTGAGAAATTATTATGTTTAAAGTAATATTTTAGTGTAACTACTATTGTTGCCAATCTAGAAACAGTAGTTATATTCAAAACATTGCACTGACACATGAATTTTGCTATTTAAGCAATGAAAATGTCATTGTTTTTCAAAAAGGAAAGTTTTTCACTTCAGAGACCTGTCTTACTTATTGTTTTGTATATTACTATTGAATAAAAATGTTAATTGCTGAGCATGCAATATATCTTATCCGATTACTCGATTAATTACTAGAATAATCGGCAGGATACTCGATTACCAGGGGGCTTGACTACAAGCGGTGGGAGTATTCAGATTCCTTTTTAAAGTAGCCTAGAAATATAATGTGAATTAATTCCAGTGCTAATAAAAGTCCCTTATTAAACATAGGACTTTAGTACATAAGTATCAGAAAAATGTCCTATAAGTTAAGTATCTGAAGTTACAGTTCTTACTATGCAGACAAAATGGCCTCTGTCAGTGTTAGATTATCAGATATCAACAACTTCATCTGCAAAGTATATAAAGCTGTCAGATAAATGTAAATGTGTGGAGTGAAAAGTCAAATAAATACTCTCTGCATAAAGTGGAAATACTCAAGTACAGCACAAGTACCTTAAAACTGTACTGAGTACAGTACTTGAATACATGTTATTATTTTACTAGACAAAACACTGGAGCTGCTGTTAGCATGGATCTACAGACAGCCAGTGTGTAACAGGCCAACATTAACACTGGAATAGAGAATGAGGCAAAGCTGCAAACAGAAAGGTCATGCAGTCAGGCTCTGCTGAAGGCTGGTTAAAGTCTACAAGAAGAAAACTGACCTGAGCTGGAAAAACGATATGAGTCACTGTGGCGTGACTCTGAAAACAAGCAGGCTACAGAACTGTTGGTTGGGTTTAGTTATTGAACTACTAAAACTGACAAAAACATACAAATAAAAAAAAAAAAAAATGCGTATGTACTGTCAGTTTACAGCATCCTCTAAACGACAGTGTGGAGTCGCTCACCTGGCACTCCGTCCAGTCGACCTGTGTATTTGAAGTAGGCGTACGAACCGATCATGGTCCAGATGCCAGCAGCGTACACTGCAGACATCCTGGTGTTCCACTTCGTCACATCTTTGATCGTCATGGCTGCAGTCTGACAGCAGTCTGACAGCAGTCTGTGTTTGTTTCTCCGTGTTCGGATATCTGGGGCGGACTGGTGCACTCAGGGCGCCGCCATGACAGTCAACCGGAAGTACATATGCTACTGGTTAAAACTTCCGGGACGTTTTTTTTCATGGTCAAGAAATCACAGTAAGTTTTACTGGTCAAGTGTGTGTACCTGTGGATCTCAGTGTATTTACACAGAAAACTACTGTACAGCCCTAAAATAACTAACTAAATAAATAGATAGACAGATAGACAGACAGATATGTCCCAGTGTGACCCCCCACACACTGGTCTGTCCAATCACATGAAGACAATAAGATTAGAGATGTGTCCACATCAGAACTGAACTGTTATCTTTCTGAAAATGTCTCATATCAATGACTCATCTGACTTCATGTCTTCACTTTTACCTGCAGACCCTCTGTGGCTGAGACATCACATCAGTAGTTTGTTTCTTGCGCGTGACTTGGTCTCTGCTTCTCTCTTCATCACTACACCACTGAGGGTGAATAATTAATGCACACGTTTATTCATATACAATCAAACGGAGTTGTTGACATCATCTTTATTGATTACTGATCACTATGAAAGGCAAACTCCATGTAGAAAGACAGGACTGTCAGTACCTGTGCTGGGTTGCTTGTATCCACGGTGCCTCCAGCTGATCAATGAGAAGTGACGCTGACTCCAGAGGAGGTCTGGTTCTTTCCTCTGTACAGCCCCATGCGTTTTAAATCCTCCTTACTGTGCACGTACTGATCACGATGTCCTCTACTGTAATCAATAACAGCTCGCCCTGTCTGACCCAAGAATGAAGTAGAACTTAATCAAATCATGTAAATGAGATATAATAACAATATGAATTAAAGCTGCAAGCCGCGATGAACGGGCCCTCGACCCACATATGTTGGGCCGTGGTGCCGCCGGAGGTTGCGCACCTAGATGTCTGCTCGCCCAGTGGGTGGCGGTATGGATATGACACACTATTGATGCATAGAAAGATTAAGGGCGAGCCTCTCTGCATGTGTGACCAATTTGGTATAGATAGGAAATTGTATGTTGAAGTTGTAATGACTTCTTGCTTTGGCTGTGGTGCTGTCGGAGGGCACGCACATCCTACCTAAATAGGATACATCTGACCCAAAACACAACAGTGACACTTTTCATCTTCGATCTGTAGGAGTTACTTAAATGAATGCATGTGTTATGTGTAAGAGAAAGTGTGTGTGGCTTTCGCCTCATTGTTTTGACACACCAAACAAAAAAAACACTACACTACACACTACTCTACACACTTACTATACACTCCAAACACACTAAATGTCACAAATCTCTCAAATCTCAAAACTCGCTATCGCTAGCTGCTTGTTATCGCTAGCCCCATTCACACTGCCGTTTGCATGCAGGGATCCTGCGCCAATTTTCCGCATCCGCCTCTGTGTGAAAGTCTCAGATGCAGCGAGGGATGAAATTTCGCTGTGCCTCTGATGCACCTCCGGAGGTAGTATCAGAACCGAACCAGTGTGAACGGATAAGCCGGTGGCGCGGAGCGAGGGTGTGTCGGTCTGACAGTCTGATAACTAAACATGTCCTTCATTCAACAAAATAAAGAGAAATGTACCACAAAGCAACGTTACAGGACCAAACAACAGTAACGTAGCAACTGGTAGTGTCTTTGGCAACTTATGTGAGGAAAAAAATACCGCAGTCATACGCGGAGAAGTGTCCGTCAGCCTATCGGTCCAACCAACTCTTTGTCACATTTCTGCCCGAAAAACAGCGCCTGTCCCCGGCAAAAAACTTTAACTCACCAAGTGTTTGTCGCAGTGAGAAAAATCACCGCGACAGTCAGCCCTCCACCGAGACTTCAGTGAACTCCCCCCAGAAAACAGCCTCCCTCCCTGCGAGTGACAGAGTCCAGTTTACTGATGGCGATTATGTAATTATATACTTTAGAACGAAAAACGTAACTTTGTCACTTTCCAGGATGTTTGGTGGGTCAGGATCTCAATCACAACACATTATAACAGCATCCATATGATTATAAACAGTCAGTGGGTACATGTTTAGATTAACAGGAGGACGACGGGGGAAAGACATTGAAAAAAACCACACAGACGTCATCATCATGATGTGTACCGTCATGCCATTTTAGAGCTGCAGCGCCGACTATCTGTGGTTCATCTTTACACCGGAGATGCTTGGTTCTGTGTGAACAACCAACAGCAGAGAATTGGCGAACCGCTGCTGCGGCAACTCTGTGTGAAAAGGGCTGCTGTCCCTCTTTAGGCGTCGTCACTCCGACAACTTTCCCGTTCCTCACCAAATGCAGTGCGTTGCCATATAATTTGTTGATTGGTTGATGTGGTGCATTTGTCCACCAATAAGAAAAGGGGGTAGTCATGCTGTCTTGCTGCTACGTCACCTTAAGACCTCACGTCCTTCGACTCCAGAGAGTTCTGATTGGTTGTTTTGAAATGACTAAATGGCCAACTACCGAATACCGCTGACGGAGTACCAGGTAACTACCGCATGTCTCACTCACCTGTAAGAAAACACCTAATAGGTTCATATTAAACATAAACAACAAACCATTGCTAGCACTGATAGCTGTCAAGCTAGCTTTTTTAGGATTCAGACATTGTGTTGAAAGTGTGTTCTGGTGTTGTAACTTATTGCTGGCTAGCTAGCTAGCTAGCTAGTGTGTGTGTTTTTTTTTAGCTAGCTAGCTAGCTAACGTCAGCTACAACCTGCCAACGTTAGTGTTGGGTGAATACACAAATGAAAAAGTGCATGTTACAAATAATGTAAAAACAGTTGTGTTGTTAGTGCTGTGATTGAGTGGTATGTAATGATTGTGAATGGGTTGTGTGTTTCTATAGACAATGGCTTCTTCTTCTTCACCGCCAAATTTGTGTCCATCGATGACCCTGAGCTAATGGACATGAGGCAGGAGTTACAACTGCTCTCTGGAAGTATTTAATGTTGCATTTGGTGAGAGTGGTGTCATGTAACGTGTGTTTGTGTGTGAGTTGTTTTAGTTGTGAGTATTGTTAGGTAAATGTTTGTATGTTGTGTGTGTTGCAGTATTCGTGCGGGAGTGGTGATAAAAGAGGCAGCCTGGCTGCGCACAGTGGTTGCCAGGCAGACCGGGACAATTGAACAGTTGAGGTCAGAAGTGAAACAGCTGCAGCTCAAGTTACAGCCTGTTACAGCTGGTATGTTGAGTTACTGTGTAAGTCAGCAGTATAAGTATATGGAAAGTCAGTGTGGGAAAAACTCAAAGACTTAATGTAACAGCATGGTGATTGCAAATGTAAGTGATCTCGACCTTATTGCCATGGTGAGGGAGACAGAAGATGCCATGGAGGTGTCTTCTGATGGTAAGTTTTAAATGTGGTAGTTTGTTACATTTAAGCCCTGTCTTTATATGTGAGTGTAACTGAAGTGTAATAATTTATTGGACTGTGTTGGTTATGTTGTTTGTTGTAGGAGTAAAAGGTGTGGCAGAAGATGGTGTCAAAAAAACAAAAAAAACAAAACAAAAGTACTTCTTGTAAAGTATTTGGATGCGTGTTTCTTTCCTTTTGTATAAATGTTGTATGGTGTTGAGGGTGTGTTCACACAGAAAACAATTGTAATCTTACAGTATGGCAAAAAGAAAAAAGAAAAGTATTCCAGATGTGTTAGCCATTAATTATTTTTGTGTTTCTAAAAGATGGAACTCAATTTTTGTGATGTTGGACTGTAGCATGTGAGAGGTGGTTTGTTTTGTAATCAAACACTTTATTATGATGGAGGAAAGTAAGCATTATTAAGTATAAAATTAAGTTTATATTTCTCCTTAAAAACTGTTTACCTTGCCTTGTATGGGTCATTGTTTTCAGCACAGCCTCACTTGTGTGACTTTCTTGTTATTTTTTTGTTTCATTTTGACATACCGTATTAACACATGGACCTAAAATCACACACAAAAAATACAATCCGAGTAGGAAAAAGTTTGATTTACAGTATTACTGTGAACACAGTGCATTTTTCCACCAATAACAAAAAGGGGTAGCCATGTTGTTTTGCCTGCATGGCATGCACTTTCGCTTGCAAGCATTTTCCTGAGAATAGCCCATTTTTACAGTTCCACCAAACGCACACCAAACGTGATGACAATATTCAGGAAAAAGCATGGCGTAAATTATTTATCATAAGTCTGGTTTCCTCACTCTTTTCACCTGTTCCTTGTCTTGTCATTAGTGTGTCTGTGTGCCTCTGTCTGTGATGTCCCCTGTTACTCCGTCAGTCTGTCTGTTCCTCTCGTCTCCCATTTGGTATGTTTTTGGTTTCCTACTTCTCGTTTTGATTTGAATTTTGCTTTTTGAGCCTTTTAGTTGCTATTTTGCATTTTGTCTTGTTTTCTTGTAGGTCTAGGATCCTTTGGTTTTTGTATTTAGTCAGCTTTTGTTACTAAAGCTCGCTTTTGTTTCCCCCATTTCCTGCCTCCTGTGTGTGTGTCTGCATTTGGGTCCTAAGATACAACCTCACCTTAACACAGATGGCGTACTTATTGCGACTGGTGTACATGCATCTCTGCTAAAAGGATTGGAAGACATGTTTGCTAAGTATGACATGTGTTTGTTGACAGTGGGTAGTAGCTCATGTGCACTCATTTCTCAGAACGGAGAGTATGCAGTGGTGGATTCTCATTCGCACAATGCTGCTGGTATGGCAGATATTAGCTTCAAGTCATCTTTTCCAAGAACTCCACTGTCACATGATACTCTTCACAAGACTGTATGTCAGAGAGCAGGGGCGCCGCTAGGGATTTTGGGCCCCATGAAAAGAATCTTTACAGGGCCCCCCAACACAGCGGCAAAATTTTTTGATGCTATTTTAGCATATACTTTCATCATCATTAGGGGCCTCTCTGGGCCCCCCTCAATCATGGGCCCCTAGAATCCGTCTCCTTTACCCCCCCTTTTCGGCGCCCCTGCCAGAGAGAATCCCCAAGGTTTTAGTTATTTCTTTAAGGCTGACACTACGTTCTTGCTTAATCTGCATGGGCAACACAAGAAAATAGAAGCCATTCTTTAGGTTTGCATCGACTTCAAATACTGTGTTGCAGGAGTCACACTGAGGGGGGCAGTCTGCTCTAAAGGTATTTTACACAGCTCTCACAATAAAAGTGAACTTCAAATTCAGCTGAGCTTCCAGACCTGGAAACATTATGTTAAACATTTTCAGTAAGTGCTTTGCTGGTTAAATTATGCCGTAAGAGAGAGGACGTCAGCATAAATGCACCTTTGCCTTTTGAAAGAGGTGTCATAAGCCCTATAAATGTTCCATTTTTCCATAACAGGGAATGCAAGAATATTTATGCATCACAATGGCATTTGCCATATATTATTATAGGGACAAGAGCGTGGAAGTTGGGAAAAATGACTGGATGAGTAGTGAAGACCAGCAAGCATCTTCAAAAATGATTCCACAGTGCCCCAACCTTGAGGATGGTGGATAAATGTCAAGTGGGACAAAGGCAGGAAAAAGAAAGATGGTCCATTTTCAACTACCGAAAATGAGGAGTCATCAGATAGCTTGCTCAGCTATGGGATCAAGGGGTCAAGACATCTGGAGACATACAGTCAAGAGGAGGACAAAGCCAGACAGTAGGTGGATGAATGATGTGGAAGAGGACAATGAAAGACCAACAAAATGGGTAATTATAGATAAACAACAGTGCAGAAATGCTAACAGTTTCTATGTCACCCATGTGTATAATAAATTATAACCATGTGTTACAATCTGCTTATATTACTGTATAATTAGTAAGTGCATTTAAGTTCACTTGTAGTGTAGTTCAAAGTATACTTTCATAAACTAAAAGTGGAAGTAGAAGTATATAACGAGTACACGTAAGTATACAAAATAAAACTTAGATGTAAACTAGTTGTGTACTTTGTTGTGTAGTTTACTGCTCTTACACTTAAAGTATACTTTTAGAAATTAAAAGTGGGTCAATTTAGTCCATAGAAGTATTGAAATAGTACACTACATGTACATTACTAGTATACTGATATTAGTATACTTAATACATGAAGTTTTTATTGCATTTTCACAAGGTTATAAACAGCAACAGACAACACATAAAGAGTAAGATGCACAAACACAAATACAAAGTAGAACAAAAATAACAACAGACAAGAGATATTTAATTATTCATACTATTACACTATAATTAGACATCTATTAAGTCTGTGTCATAAGCCATATAGATGTTCCATTGTTTCCAGTTCTCATTAAGTGCATCCTCTCTGACTCTCTGACTGTGTGTCAATTTTTCCATAACAAAACTTTTTTGGACAGTTTCAAGCCACTGAACCTGTTTTTGGTTGTTTACTTTAAGCCACTTCCTTGTAAAGTTTCTTTACTCGCTGCCAGTTAAACTTTGATCAGGTAAAGATCTTCTGTCATTGCAGCATTCTCAGTATTTCCTTGATACATCACAGGGCAAACATTTGGGATTTACTCCCACACAGCCTTCAACACTGTTGTTGAGCAGCAAGTTTCCTGCTTTTTATTTTGGGTGTTTTGAAAAAGTGGATTAAATTCTTCCAGCAGAATTCCCTCCGTACTACTGAACTTGTGTGTGTACATTGTGTCTTGCACATTTGATACAATCCTTTGTCTGTTATTTGAGTGTCTAACTCTGCTTTCCATTTTGCTTTAATATAGAGTGTTGAATCCCCCCAAAGCTTGATAGAAAGCTGAGATGAGTCTTCTGTTTGTATGCATCCACCATCATTCCAATCACCTTATTCAAATTCCAACTGCTTTTTCCCTTATCTCTTTTTGAAAGTAGTCCCTTAACTGCATGTATCATAAAAAATCTTTGTTTTCTAGACCATGCTTTGCCTTTTAATCATGGAAGCTTATAGATTCCCCACTTTCTGAGACTGTACATGTTGCTGTTATGCCTATTTGTGCCCATCCTTTGAATGTTGGGTCATACACCCCTGGCTCAACATTCGAATCATAGGCGAACAACCTCAGAGTATGAGCCACTATTAGATAGTTGCCCCCCACCAGGATCTGGCTCTGATAACCCTGTATCTCCCTTTCTGTTTCTTTCCATTGAGACTCATAGTCAGGTCTACACCAACAGGCCAGATATCTAAGTTGGGCTGCATAAAAATATTCCTTCAGGTTGGGTAGAGCCATTCCTCTCTTATTTTTCCGGCAGTGTTGTAAATCTTGTTCTTGGCTTTTTGCAGTTCCAAATTAATCTAGAGATCATCTTGTCCCAGGCTATCAATTGTTTTTGGGAATATTAATTGTGAGAGATTTAAATAAATATAACAGCTGAGGTAGGAAAATCATCTTAACCGCTTTTTTTGCTGAGATACTGTAAGCCCAAAATGGTCATAAGTGATTTTGGACCAAAAATGAATTAAACAACAATTGAAACCATGTTTGCCATAATTATATATCCAACTTTAAACATTCCTTGATAGGAACCTTGCTTGAAAAACCTTTATTCACTGGATTATAGCTTAATTTACTTTACTGTGCAAAAAGACTTCATACTTGTTTCACCGAGATAAGCCCAAAACTGACGTGACTGTCCTCTACACAAATCATGAAGTGGAACTCAATTGAAACCATGTTTGCCATAATATTTATCCAACTAAACACATTCCTTGGTAGGAAACTTGCTTGAAAAAGCTTATTTCACTGAAATACTGCTTTTCTTGTCAATGATAGAATCAGCCCTGGTGGACTAGTGGTCCGGATAGATAAATGTAGGTTCATGAAAATGTATAAATAAACTGAATACATTTACTTTTGTACTATTTATTTACCAACTGTTTCTAATGCACGTAATCATTTATTACAGCAATTATTTATTTGGTTCTGCATGTATCTCTGCATGTATTTAGTTTTAAATCAATGCAATAATTAATCAATTCATTATTTAAGCCTTTGCATCTATGTTTATTTATTCCTGTAATCATCTGTTTATTAATTCTTAAGTCATTTTGTGTCCTCCATACTGGTATCACTGGATATTTACACAGTGTCGCCAAGTGGACACTATGGAGAGATCATTTTGTAATCTGCCAACTGAAGCAATGACTTATAAATCTTGATATCTCAAACATGCTATTAAATCTAATTGGTGTAATGGCAGATAATCGACGCGGGACGCTGTAACTTTTGGAGCGACAGAGTAGGAATTTTTATCCTCTTTTAAAATGTATATACAGACTCGTGTTCACTAGTGAAGGATTACTGCCATGAACGCCTCCAGTCCCCCCATTCTATAGCTATTACAATCAGACCACCACAACAGGTAAATAAGTTTCATTCATTCTTTATTTTTTTCATGTATTAATCACTCATACTCCAGCAATTATTTTGCAGTATTTACTCTTTGCTTCTTTTCATCACGTTTTAATACTCTCTCCCACACCAGCACCAATGATCACCTCTTTCCCACCCAAACCCCACAAACAAGAAGACACAGAGGGCCCTTAGTCACACACATTTTGGATGAGATATTGCCTTCACTAGGGACGAGAACCAGTGATGGGAAAGAAATTGACATTTAAAGATGGTACAGAGCTGAAACGGTGAATGACTAGTTGCAGCTGTACGCTACACTGATCACATGGTTTCAGATACTGCAAACGATCGATCATATAACCTTTAAGTCAAACATTAGTCTCTTCCAAAGACACTTGAGGTACAAGGTTAATAATTCCTCTTTTTAACACTGTGATATCATCACCACATCAGGTTTAATTCATCCAATTCAGCATGTCAGGAAAATAGTAATTAAACTAGCAATGACATTTATTTCAAATTTTGTTTGTTCACTGCTTGGAAATCAATTTCATTCTTTTAATAACAAAAAGACAAATTGAACCCAACCTAAGTAAGTCAGTGATCATACAGAATTATTGTTTTCCTAATTCATTGTGCAGTGTTTGAGCCAACAGAGCGAGCAAACCGCTACAACACGAGGAATTTGTGATTTTTTTTTTTATATTTTACAACATTTAAAACAATCATTTTTCACCATGCCACCTGCACTTTAAGAATTCTGCTGCTAAATTCAGGGTGGTCAATGGACTCGGACCAAATGTTCCACATAAAAACCTTTGAGGGCCACAAATATTGAGAACTCCAGTAAACAGAAAGGGCTTATTGCAGAACAGTATCAGTGCAGATGATATGTAGAAAATGAAAGTACTCTTTACCTCACAGAAAAGCAAGGGTACAAGGGTTTGACTTTCTATTAAAATTCATTATATTTCACACTCAGATAAAAGTCTACCATCAAATTCCTTTTCCAAAGAAAAGACGATGTGAATCAGCTTGACTTCTGTACACGTGAAAAAGAGACTTTGTATGTAATAACACTGTCTTTTTAAACCAATTGTAACAAATGAAAAAAGGCATAGAATAAAACATACATGTACAAAATGAAAAAAGGCTCTCTTTCTTTTCTCAATGATAGTGTCAAGAAACAAATGCTACTAAAAAGGAAAGATGTAACTATATTTCATATTAAAAAATCAAAATGAAGAAATCACCATCATCAGAGCTAAAGGATGACGTGATTCCAATGGAGTACTGAAATAATACCTAAACCAGGAGCATGTTGGTAGTATACACAGTACACAGATTCTCTTTCACACACACACCGACACACACAGACAGACAGACACACACACACACGCACGCACGCACACCGGTCTCGTAACATTGTAACGGGGTCATTTACAGACCCAACTTAGAGACTGAGCAGCGTGTTGATCAGTCAGGAGGGTTGAAAATAAGAAGAGGAGAGTTGTTGAGATCAGAATGATGCTAGGTATTTACCTCCTGCGGCAGTTTAAAGGTCCCATGTTGTGCATCTTTTACAATCTGGCTTTGTGTATTTACACTTTGGTGCAGTCACACAATAATTATGCTTTTAATGGTATTAAGTCCTAAAAATGCTTATCCACTTTAATACATCTTGATTGAATTAATATTATCACAGGGACCGTAACATCGTCATAGATAGAAATCCCATTAGTTGTCTCTAATTGGCCGACACAGCAGCTCATCTGATTTAATTGAGGTAAATCCACAGAATGTTGGCCTTCTAGTTCAGATGCTTCAAGCTAATCTGATTGGAAAGATTTCATTCCAGTTGTCATGTGTTTCCTGTGGTCTAAATCTGGTTTAGTGAACCTAATAAGAATTAGGAGCAATTTAGTCCTTATTAACCATATTTGATGACACATAAGACGGGAGTTTCCATACATCTGGGACCTTAAAGGAAAAGTTCACCCAAAAGTGAAATTTTATCATTATCTACTCACTCCCATGCTGAAAATACATAACGCCTTTGAAATCAATTTGGGGCTTCTGGAGACTTAGACTATGCTGATGAAGCTGTATGGAGCCATTTATCTTTATCTTTTTTTAAAATGTTTTAAGACTGCTCACCCGACTTTCCATCTGCATGGGGTTGAGTAGATAATGACTGGATTTTCAGTTTTGAGTGAACTGTTCCTTTAAGTAAAGGCCCGTTTAGTCATGTTTTTCTACCAGAATTTGATAGGTGGCAGGGTCCTTGTCTGGGGGGCTGGCTGTGGGGTTGGCGTTCTCAATTCTCAAATTGATACATAATGGAGACAGACAATCCCAGTGTCTTGACTAACTGTCAAGATTGACCAACTAGCACGTATTTGTAAATTGAGGGGTTTCATTCTTCTCCTCTGTGTGTTTGGGCAGACCAGGCCATGACCTCTGCCTCAGATCTACATCTTATCTTCTCCATCCTCCCCGACCGTCCAACCCGCTGCTCAATCTGAGGGACTTTCTTGCTGTGAGACCAGCACATTGGTTCATTTCTCTGTAGCACTGACAGTGAAGCTCATTCGGCTACAACTAAACACATGAGGCCTTAAAGCAAATCCTCAGCATTTAAATTCAAGGCGACCCCCCACACCGCTCACCTTCGTCACATTTTATTCACATCTCACTTTTCTCTCAATGGTGCCCCATCCACCGAAAACCATATGTACCATCAAAAGAGACACAAAAAAAAATCTAGATATGCAAGTAAATACTGGTACCTGTGTATCTAATGTTAACTTGTACCACAGTGGCTCAATAGTAAGACTCCAAATAGGCTCAAATAACAAGCCTTCGTTTGGTCAAAAACATACAAAGCCTAGGTCATATAAAACCCATCAAGTCAAAAGTAAGTGGTAACGTATGGAATGATGATAAATGAGGATTATAGTCATGATAAAAAAGTAACACAGGTGGATAACTCATAGTAATATTTTGATTTGTCCCAGTAGCGTGCAGGATGAGGTGTAGTCCACCACTATCACCACAAGAGGGAGTAGCAGCACTAAACTTCACCCACAAACAAGCAGGTGGTCAGAACATGAGCACACTGACTGTCTCTTTGTCCCTTCATCGTTCTTTTTCATTTCCTTGTGTTTTTAGTGATAGCTAAAGTACCATACAAGTTAGATTTCCTCTACACCTATCCTAGGCTACATTCGTACACCATCTTTCTCTCTTTCTGCTACGTCATTCCCGCTCTCCTTTCTCCTGTCCCCTCCCCCACTGCTCCAAATGCTTTCTCTCTTTGTCCTTTCTTTTCCAGTTTTCGTTGAACTGCTCTAAAATCTTGCCATCTCTTTCTGCTTAGTCTTTCTCTCAGTCAAGCCAACTTGTTTTTGTCCTAATGGTTAGTACCGATTCATTCTCACCTGTCAGGATTTAGTACCAAGCTGTTTAGTACCTAAAACCACGAGTGTCATTATTCTCGCTGCTGGTTTCTTCGCCTCCTCGTGCTCCACGGGACTTTTCTTTCTGTGCTGCAGCTTCCTCAGACTCCCTCCCACCTCTGTTGATGTGCTTGCTTGAAAACATCTTCTATAACCCAAAATGTCCCCCTGCACCCCTTTTAAGTGCTGGCAGAGAGAGTGTGTCTCAGTCTGGGGTCTCCTGCTTCTCATATTTTCATGGTTGGGCCAGATTCTCTTCCTCTACTACTCATTCTCTCTGCCACCCTTTACTGCTCTCATGTGGATATCTCCTCCTTGTTGCTTGTCTTTTCACTTTTCCATCAGTCCATCATCCTCTTCGATGCCCTGAGCTCGGAGCTCTTCCAGGACATTGTCAAGGTGTCCGGGGTCGGGGAAGCCATGGCCCGTCAGGTTGGAGCCAAACTCAGTCTTATGGTGGACCTTGAAGACAGAGAAAGAATGTTGTCTTTTGTTTCAATATCAACAAACTTTTTGTGCATTAATCACAGAACTATAGTCGATCGAATTCATTCTCGAGTTTCAGTCTCTGCTGGGGCTTTTTCACAGCTTCTCCATTACCAATTTTACAGGCGCTCGTTTGCACTTTCAGATATCAGCTGTATTTTACTGTTTAGTCGTGTTCACATTAGTTGTTTCAGGAGTCGCGTTAACTCACTGCTGGTAAAAAGTCAACATTTCCCAGATTTCCCCAAACTCCTTTGGCCACTACCATTCACAAGCGCATCATCAGCTACAGGCACAACTTTGAGCAGGTAGCCCTGTTTTAATGGCAATGCAACTCCCTGCCGTGCTGGGCTGATGTGCCGAGTCAAACCGAGGCAAGCCGAGCCAGAACATGTGTACTGAATAGCCCCATAATGGTATTCTGTATGTACCTCGTTCCAGATGACGGTGTCAGACTCTCCTGTAGTGCTTGAAGTACCAACTGAGAAGATCAATCTGCGGTCCCATGCTACCAGGAGCAGTCTGAGTACCTGGTGGCAGGATAGGGTAGAGGTAAGGACAAAGGGTTAATTTTAAATGGTACCTTTAAGATGAACCTATATTAAGAATGGACCACAGGATGTCGGGTGTCTGTAACAGGATGGTGGATTGTATTCACCTTGCGTCCTTTCTCACTGTCTGGGAGGTAGCAGTGTCGGGGAAAGCCTCTGGCAGTGAAGGGCTTTCCTGGGTTCGGATGCTCTGGTCCCTGAAAACAGAGAGAGGAGATTAAATTTAGCAGGCACTAGTGCTGATCAACCTAACTCTGACCATGTAAAACCATAACTGAGAGTCAAACCAACAGTGCTGTCAGTCCTCTTGGAGTACCTGAATGCCTGGTGGTATGTTGTAGATGATGCGTATGGTTTTGCAGTCAGGATGCCCTGGTATAGAGTGAGGGATGACGTGGTACTCCATCTTCCCTGCCGGCTGGTTGCCTGTCTTTACGCCATAGATGGTTTTACAGGTGGGACACTGAAGACTGAGAAGAGAGGACAAGCTTGACTGATTATCAGCTTTTTTGCAGGAAAACCGAGAGACAAAAAAGAGAAACTGTCCCTCTATATTAACTTACCTGCCATCCTTGTTGCCATTATTATACATGGCCACCAGACACTGGAAATGGTACTGGTGTCCACACTGTGTTAGTCGCCCGACTGACTCCGCCCGAGACACAGGCCCCACCCCTGGACCCTTATATCCAGATGGACCCCCCAGCGGCTCCATACAGATGGTACAGTCCTATGAAAGACAAGGAAGGGAAATCATGTAATCATGTAATGTGAAAACAACATTATTTGTCATTTGAGTGAAAGGTAGAGACACAAATACTGTTCATACCTCCTCTGGTGAACTTTTTACTTTCTGCAGGTACTTCTTTACGACGTCCTCTGGAGTTTTACCTGCAGACAGAACAGAGCGGAACCAGAGAGAGAGTGAGGAAACGATAAAGGGAAAGAGAAAGTCAGAGTTGTAAACGGTAAAGCTTTCCAAAATGTATCCTATTATAGATCGCGTATGTGACCGTTGTGGGGTATTTTCTGCCTCGCTGGGGCGTATGTTCTAGCTGTGCCCAAAATGATCATGTTTGAGGGACTCTATATTTAAAATTCTGCCTGATATTCTGGGACACCTGATCCAGTGTTGGCTGTATCTGTGGTACTGGCAGAAGACGGTCCCCAGGACTCATCTCCACATTGCCAAGGCTCATAACACTTTTTGGCATGCAGATTAATTTTTACTGAACTGGAAATAGGCCTCCCACTTACACTACGTTGATGATGTCACGCAACAGCCTACAATGGAAAAGCTGAGATCCGCTTCATGAGGCTCCATAAAAATAAGCAAACATATTCCGGAAGACTCGGCAACACTTTGAGTGATTGTTTATGTAGAGAGGCTAAGCAATAAATATCCCTCTGCTACAATAACTATGTTAAGAGAGATGTCAGTTATTAGCATGTAAAGCAGCTACGTACCTTGGTTAATATCTATACTGTATATATACTGTCCCTGTTGTACTGTTTAGTTTACAATACGTTTAAAAATACAATAAAAGGTCACAGTTCTTTGAGTGACACCTGGTTGGTGAATCATTTCTACACCTGTCAGCATGAATGCATCTCACTCTGTAGAGCTGATGACAAACAAAGAGACCCTGACTCATTCCGGGCACATTGGGATGTACAAACAGAGGCCTTTCATCAAACTAATGCATTTGTGGAAACATAACTGTGTCTTTTCTGTGTTTCATCATCACTTGAGTGCTTACCCTTGCGAGCCTGTTTCTTGGTGGTCTTCCTGCAGCAGTGGCCAAAGCCTGGTACGGGTTTGATGTCGCTCTTGCTGACAGGCGGAGGGTGCAACACGAGTTTCGGAGGTCTGGTCAGACACACGGGCAGAGCAGCCGCACTCATCAGGATACCTGTGATCCCTGAAATACAGCAGAGTGAATCTGGTTAGAGGAGAAATAGATCTGCCTCTCTCGTGAACAGTTCTCAATCCTTTCTGTGACCTGTAACAGCTCATGGTTAGTGTGTGTTTTTACCAGCCAGTGCAGGGTGAACAGGACTGGATCCATTGAGATTCTTCACTGGGACGGTGGGCACACTGCAAGAGAGGACACAAACTTTTTTAAATTCAGAGTGTTTCCGTCAGCGACTGTTAGATCCCAACAGACGTGAGAGGTCGGCAAATACTTTGAGTTAACCTGGAGAATCCATAAAATAGATGCTCACTTTGAAAAACAGATGATTGTCATTTTCACAGACAGAGGTCCCAGTTAAGCAAACCAAACTTCACACAGAGACAAAAAGCAGAAACTTCCCAAAGGGACAAAGTTCAAGAAAAAAATAATCAAAAGACACAAAAAGCAACTCCGTTCCTCTGTGTGTTTTCCCTACTATGTCTCCGAGCCTCTGTTAGTATCTCCTCGTCTGAGAGTGTACTACTCTGTCTGGCTGCCAGAGAGTGTATAAATGACTAAGTCCGACAGTGTGTGTGTTTATCAGGGCTAATCCAGAGAGTTTCCATCGGCTCAGTGATCTGACGTCACACAGCTGCTTGCTGGAGATTACCTGCCTCGTCACAAAGTTTATCATCATCATCATCATAATCTCTAAGTGACAAACACACATGTATCATACACACAGACTGACATCATTACTTCTTATAGAATTGTGTAGAATTTCACCAGAATATTTGATGATAGATGTCTGCATACCTATTAAGTATATTCAGAGCATAAAGCTGGTCATGGTCTTAGTCTTACAGATATGATATGTACAGTTTATGGTTATATACATGCATCTCTGTGCATTTAGATTTCTCCCACTTCAACTCTGAGGTCAGGTGCTAATAAAGTACTCAGCTGACAGCTGTATGCACCAACACAGCCATTCAGCTAGAGTCAGTGGCACGCTACTTACACTAGACCTGGAGGCTACTTAGGCTATAGAACACATACAATACATATACGCATGAGAGGCCTTTCACTCACACACGCACACACACACACACACACACACATGCACACACATTGAAGGTTGAGGGTGTGTGTGGCATTACAGTCTTCATGGCATCGGACTATCCTTTGTCTTTTAGTCATAAAATGACCACACACATATTGAGGCTGTCTGGAGGTCGTGTTCAAGCTATGAAAGTGTCTGATAACTACTGACTGGTACGGAGGATCGGTACTAATTTGGAACTGGATCCTGACTGGTCAGTACCAAAATATTGATAAGCTCCTGGACAAAATTTGCTGCTACTGGTAATTATGTCATAATAAATAAACTATTGTCCTGATAATGGAAAATGTATTGGTTATCAGCAGATAATGAAATCATAGCTGATAAATAGAACTGATAATACCAAGCCAAACTGCTCTAGTTGACTTAAGTGCAGCATTTACACACAGTATGTGGCGGCATGCACCTTTAAAGTTGGTTTGCCAGCTGCCAATAAACACAGAGAAGACGAACATCAACAACAATGCTGTTGTCGTGTTGATGACGTAGAGCTGCTGCACCTGTGTAGAGCCATGCAATGTAGACAAGAGCCGCACATATCGTCGCTGGAGTGACAACACAATTATAACTTGCAATACGTGTTCCGCAAGTGTTCGGAGGGGAGGGAAGCAATGAATAATAAATCATCCACCTTTGCCTGCTACATCTTAGCCTTTTTATCCTCAGGAGTGCATCAACTATAGGTTCTGAATTTATTTTAAAAATACAAAAATGTGAAATTATTATCGGTATCTGCCGTGAGAAGCAGGTAATTATCACTTATGGGTACCATCTCAAAAAATCCATATCGTGCATCCCTAATATTAGTCCACCTCTGACATACCGTTGCTGGCTGCGATGCTGATGGGCCAAAACTAAAAATGCCACTGTCTTGACGTTGTCAGGTCATGGTAACACTCATTATCCTTACAAAAATAAGTATGTAGTTTTTAATTCAGGACACGGTTATCATCAATTTTGACCATTTCTAAGTCATTATCCTGATTAATGCCATGCAGCCACAGCTTCACCAGTGGATAGCAGAAGTCAGACACACAAGTCCAACTCATTCTTCACCGCTGGACAAAGTAAAATCGCACAGGAAAAAATAGCAGAAAGCCACAGGGCTGTTGCAAAGTGTATAGACTGAATCACTCTGACATTGTGTTAACAACAGTCACTTCTGGTTAGAAAACTGGCAGTTGATCTGCAGTGTGGAGATATGTGAAATCTGAAAACTTGTTTAAATCAAATCAATACAAATTAATAATGTCACCTGGTGATGCTGGTACATAGTGTGCTTCCATAATACACCAATAACTTAAGAGTAATCACAGGGTGAAGACAGATCACCACAGAATTACAGTACCTGCATAGGATGCTTGCATAGATGGACATGTTCACACATTTTATGTCTGCAAACACAATCATGTGTTTTAGGCTTGCACACACAGTCCACACAGATCCTCGTGGCCATGGGCAAAGGACAGAACTGATGTCATGTGAGCCCTTGTGGTCATATGGATCATTTGGGCTTAATTCTGTCTTGTCTAGGTTTCTACCTGTTACTCTTGGGAAGTTCTAATAACAGAAGACAACTGTTTTATCAGGTTTATATGAGGTTCTGACTACACAATATCAGCCTGATAATAGCCTGACTGAACAGACAAAGGGCATCAAGAACAAAAACAGGCTGTGTCAATTAATTTTTTATCCCGTGCAGTGTGTCATAGAGGACAACATCTGATTGGTTCGTCATGAAAATTAATTATTATATTAAATAATTGGCAGATTGATTGATTATGAAAATAGCTGTTAGCTGCAGCACTCACGAAGTCCCGACAAAAAGACTAGTGTGTCAGAATGTATGTACCCTCCACGACAACATCCACAACATATTCCATGACACTGACTAAAAGGAGCATACAGTGCTCCTTCACACATATCGCACTCCAAGGTATGTCCGATAATTATCTGTGGTGTCTGTTTAGTTTATGTTGTGTACATAATTATACTAAACTGTATATCACACTTACACTAACACTGGGACTGTGGTCCCATAGATACCCAGCAAATCCTGTCACCACTTTTCCAGCACATCAGAATATCACACAGATTTTGTGACCTATGGTCCAACTGCAGCAGATTGCATAAAACAAACTAAACCTGACCCTGTTGATTTGTTCCTTTTGATATATCCTCCTACTCTGAGGGAGCTCACTGCTGAGATGTCAAACCTCTACTCAATGCAAACCAAAGGGAAGGCACTTGATCTGAGCATGGATGAGTTGCTGAGTTTTTATGGGGTTCTGCTCGCATCTGGCTACAGTTCAGTACCACGGAGGCACATGTATTGGCCATATGACCCTGATGTCTACAATGAAGCAATAATAAACAATAAGAAGGAACCGCTTTGACGAGATAATTTATTTTATTTTTATAAACTAGTATCAGTTCTTATTTTGTAAATTCAAACACTTTTAGCTCTACTGTTATTTAACGGTTTTATGTGCTTTGAGCTGTGCTTTGCTCCTGTGTTACGTAAATCAAATTTGTTTTTATATCTTTTGCACTGTTTTTGAGGTACAGTAAATACTGACAATGTGAATTTTTTTAATTTTTTACAAACTAGTATCAGTTCTTATTTTCTAAGTTCAAACACTCTTAGCTCTACGGTTATTTAACTATGAGACTATGAAATACAGTAATTGTGTTGTTGTCCTTGTTAGTTACCTTCAGTATGCATTGAAATTATATCTAAATGTATCTACTAAAGTTCTAAACACATTTGTAACCATGCCTAGTTATAATATGTTACTCATGTTCATGTTATTTTTATTCTTTACATGTGTAAATAGGTCAAATTGAAGAATTTGTGTAAATTTAGACTATGCGGTTTCCCACCGGCAACAATTGTTGCTGAGTATAAAACCTACATTTTCACTAACATAACCAACATGAAATGAAAAAATTCATACATATTATATGTTAGGGAGGTCTAAGGAGTGAAATGCATGCACTTATTTTGCACGGGAAAATTTGGGATTAAACGGGTTAATAGCAGGTACGTGACAGCAGTCATTTTTACTTAATTCAGAAAATAAAAAAATCACTTCTCATATCACAGTGTTGCACCGGTTCAAATGTCAAATGTAACAACTTGTCATTTACAAAATCTCAACCCTGATAAGCAGCAGTAGTTTTTCTAGTTTAGCCAGACTACTACCCAGATACGATTGGAGCCTCTGGCCTTGTCCACAGCTTTCAGAACAGCCATTAGTGAGAATACATGGCTGCACGTGGCTACCATCACATCTTCATCACATCAGATGTCCATCCACATGGACCAGATTAGACCGAGCCTTGCTCTGTAGTGCTCTGCTGTCGTATGTAATCAAAGTAGGTTAAGATCTTAAACTTGTCATGAAGATTTATTAATGACAACAGACAGACAGATATCTCTGCTATACATAGGCTGCATGCTGATGACGGATGGGAAACACCCATATTAAATCTGTGCTGGATCACACACATGCACACACACACTCACTAATCACTTCTTGTCAGCTTCATGTCGCTCATTAACATACTTTCCAGCTGCCCCACTGATGTGCCGATGACACACCCACATACAGTATACACACAGCTTAGTGTCGCACTCACTTGCTAATCCAGTTGACTCACTAGGTGTGTCAGGCATCACAGTGACTTAGGATTTGAGAGGAATAATTATCTCAGATATCTACTTCTCAATGTTGGTGCACACAATTAGTGTGTGCGTGTGTGTGTGTGTGTGTGTGTGTATACATACATACACACACACATATATGCATATATAGAGGAATCTCTGGCACCCTGCCACAGTGTAAGTTGCTGCACCATCGCTTTGCAGCGGGGGAAGTTTACTGAAGACTGTCCGTTGTCCGGGCTGACCGTTGCTTTTCCTTATTAAATCTGGTGATTTTTTCTATATACGTCACCAAAGTTGCCTTGTAACAGCAACAACGACTGAAACAGTTGTCATCGAGGCAGAGTTGGATAAGGAAAGCAATGAAGGAGCGTTAACTGAAGAAGCCCCCAGCAACAATAACCAAATTCCTCCTCCACCGCTGGTCGAAAATACTAATTTAGCAGGAAACATATTGGATAAAATTGAAGTTGAGCCAAGTGCCAAGTGTACTTCGGTTGATGACAGCACAATAACTTTTGATTTAATGTGATGGATATCAAATAATTATTTTGTGTGTACATAATATGTAATATGCCATAGCTTTACAGTGCTGGAAAAGCTTGGAAATGCATCTTGAAAATGCTTGAGAAGTACTTCAATTTATTATTGAAAGTAGGAATTGATTGAACCCTGAGGACAAACGTATAAATAATTGCATAATCACTGAATACAGTTTGATGCAGAAATTATTTTAAAAAACCATTACACTTTTTGGATTTAAATAAATGATATTGTTTTGGGACTCTCGTGATTTTATGTCAGGGAGCATTGAGGATACGGCTAAAAGAAAACAGGGATTAACAGTGGAGAAAATACTTTTGGAACCAGCAGCATCTTCCACTTCACAACTATTACAAAATAAAAATTTTAAATTATAAAATAAAAAATACAATTTATAAAATTATTTACAAAATTGCTTGTTTACATAGCAGCACATCTTGACATGTATTTGTATATATGGCACCTTTGGTCCTCCATAAAGCACAACCCAGAAAGGAAGAAGTTTTCTGGGAGCAGCAGGAAGCCATGCAGCTCTGACAGAAAATGAGCTGAGTGAAGAAGAACACAAGAAAGAGGAAGATCCCGTCTATGCCAGAGGGGGAAGGGCCTGAATGGGACTCCACTCTCTTGACCCCATGCGACCTCAAACCCATCCACCCACTTCCCACCAGATCACACACTCCCCCAGCTTTGTCTCACACAGTCCCTCTGTCCCCCTCTCCCTCTGCTCCTTTTATTACCCCAGGCCCAGATGCACGTCAGCCAGACACCAGACAATAACACACTCCCACACATTCTCACACACATAATGTCACATGCACATAACGTGGCACCCACCACCTCGCACACATTCTTATGGACACACACACTGTTACTCACACGCTTAATAAAGATGTTTCAAGCAGACTTCCTCTGCCTTAGTAAAACATAATGTGATGTGACAAAGTGGTAGACAAGTTTGTGACATTTCCTAAAACCATACTAAATATTTAAATGAGAGATGGGAGTTTGTTCTGTGGATAACGAATAAACACTGCAACAGTTCAAAAGTAGCTGTGGGGATTCATTATGAAATTATGAGAATGCTGTTTTTTTTGGCATCGTTGGAAGCTGATTTAAACATGAGTTAAAAAAGTTTACTTTGATTGAAAAACAAATGGGTAATTCATAGCATAGTTCAAACAGGGTCAAAAAATGATTTGTCTCTCTTCATTCACTACCAGACATATTTTAAACTGAAATAAGGTCCGATGATGGTCCACTGGAAGGGGCGTGACTTTGCCTCTCTATTTTATCAGCCATCAGCCTCCCAAAACAAAGACAACAGACAGTGGAGACAGTTACTCTAGGAACTTTTTCTCATGTCTATTTGTGTCTTGCGTCACAATTGATATCTGTGCTTTTCACCTTCTCTTTCTTTTCTTTTCTTCGCATACATTCAAGGATATCGCTTTAGTGTGTGTGTCACCTTACTCTCTCTCCCTAGTGTTGGCCTGATTTCTTGCACCACTGTGTCATCAATCTCTGACAGTTTGCTTACTTGTTTCTTTGTCTGCATTCCCATAAGGCTTTGTCTTGGGTGCTGTCTGAGTCTGAAACTGTGTCTCGATACACACACACACGCACGCACGCACGCACACACACACACACACACACACACACACACACACACACACACACACACACACACACACACACACGCATGCATATATATATAGATATCTAAATGTATCTACAGACCCCTCCCCTCTACAGAATTTTGACTGTCTGGGGCTAGCAACAATGCTGACTGGGCCAGCACCATTGTCTACCTCTACCCCCATCCAAAAAATATTCTCATTATAATTATGCTGCTAGATCAGCACTGACATCAATATGATATAGTATTCCACCACACCCATTCAACCCCCAAAATCCCACCTACCCTAATACTGCTGTGGGTGTAAGATTGTAGTAAAGGTGTTGTTACTAACTTGCAGTTATGTTTTAAACAGCTCAGAACCTTTACAGGCTGCTAAAAGGAAGCATAGTCAGAGAGAGAACTCATGAAAAAAACAAAAACAATATAGAAATAGAGAGGAGCAAACAAGAGAAAAAGAAACAGATTTTAGGAAAAGAATATGGAAAGTACTGGGCAGAGGGGGAAGGAGAAGAGAGCAGAAAGAAGAGAAAACTAGCGGAGGCTCAGCATTGTGCTGCTAATGCGGCCCAGGCTTGGGTAATCCAACAAAGGTTACTGTGGACCAACAATGAGGCTCTGAGGAGCACAGGCTGCTGAGACGCGACCGGAGAGGAGCCAGGGAAGGAGAGGAGGGGGCAGGGAATAAGCAACAGGGTTGAGGGAGGGGGGCACTGCCAAAAAATCTTCATCTCAAAACCATCTGACCTTGCTTTCAGTTTGGAAGTGATTATCTGCGAGTATCCTATTTTTCAGTCAAGAACATAAATCACACACACAAACACGCACACGCACACGCACACACACACACACACACACACACACACACACACACACACACACACACACACACCTGTTGCTTCAACCAAAAAGTTGGTAAAATTTGGGTAAACAAAAGTTTCTTTCCTCACTGTTCTGTCAGTCAGCACTCCCTGGGTCTACAGTCACTGCGGACCTGTCCACATGTAAACAGTGTTTAGCTGTTTATATTCGTACTGATAAAAAAAAATAAGGGAACACTTAATCGTCACAGTATAACACCAAGTTGGTTAAACTTCAGGGATATCAATCTGTACATTTAGGAAGCACAAGTGATGTGAATCACTTTCACCTGATTTGGTGCAAATGAAAGTGACAACAGGTGCAGTGGAGAGGCAAAAGCAAGACAACACCCAACAAGGAAATGGTTTTGCATGTGGTGGCCACAGACAGTTGCTCTCTCTCCTTATCCTTCTTTAGTTTAGTGTTCTGCTAGTGTCCTTGTCACTACTGGTAGCATGAGGCGGTACCTGCAGCCCAATCAGGTTGCACAGGTAGTCCAGCTCCTCCAGGATGGAACATCCATACGTGCGGTCGCAAGAAGGTTTGCTGTCTCCCAGCACAGTCTCAAGAGCATGGAGGAGATACCAGGAGACTGGCTGTTACAGGACCAGTATCTGCACTGCACTGCCAGAGCCCTACAACATGACCTCCAGCAGGCTACTGGTGTGCATGTTTCTTACCAAACTGCCAGAAAGAGACTCCCAGAGGGTGGCATGAGGGCCTGACGTCCTCTAGTGGGACCTGTGCTCACAGCCCAGCACCGTGCAGCTCAATTGGCATTCACAAGGGACCACCAGAATTGTCAGGTCCGCCATTGGCGGCCTGTTCTCTTCACAGATGAGAGCAGGTTCACACTGAGCACATGGGACAGGCGTGAAGGAGTCTGGTGCAGGACAATGCCCAGACTCATGTGGCCAGAGTGTGAAGGCAGTTTCTGGATGGCGACGGCATTGATCTCACTGACTGGCCCTCTAGTTCCTCTGACCTAAATCCAATTGAGCACCTATGGGACGTTATGTATCAGTGCATACGCCACCTCCAAGTACCACCACAGACTGTCTAGGAGCTCACTGATGCCCTGATCCAGGTCTGGGCGGAGATCTCCTAGGACATCCGCTGCTTCTCATTTCTTAAACAACCATGTCTGAAGACATTTCCTGTGGTCCTGGAAAAGACGTTACTCTGTTTCAAAGGGTCAAATTATTGGCCAAGCAAAGAAAACAACTAAGGAGATTGCTGAAACTACTAAAATCGGGTTAAGAACTGACCAACACATTATTTAAACCTGGAAGGACAGTGGTGAACCATCATCTTCGAGGGAGAAATGTGGTAAAAAAAAACAAACAAACTTGAATGATCGTGATTGGAGATCACTTAAACGTTTGGTGAAATCAAATCATAAAAGAAGAACAGTAGAACTCAAGGCTGTGTTTAATAGTGAAAGTAAGAGCATTTCCACACACAATGTGAAGAGAACTCAAAGGATTGGGACTAAACAGCTGTGTAACCTTAAGAAAACCACTTCAGTTTGTTAGGGAGCATGAAGCTTGGACTCTGGAGCAATGGAACGGGTCATGTGGTCTGATGAGTCCAGATTTACTCTGTTCAGGGTGATGGGGGCATCAGGGTAAGAAGAGAGGAGGATGAAGTGATGCACCCGTCATGCCTAGTGCCTACTGTACAAGCCTGTGGGGGCAGTGTTATGAGAAAAACATCAAGATAAAAGTGAGATGACAGAGAAGAAGAGGAGGAGGTGCTAGCTGGAGAATGATTAGAAAAGAAGCAGGAGTTCAAGGGTACATGGGGGAAAGAGAGCCAGAGTGTGTTCAGGCTGAGAGGAGAGCGGTGGGGGAGGAGAGTGGGTCAGGCTGGCAGTTCACTCCAAACTAAATCTAATCCGGTGTATTTATTACACGTCAAACTTGGGATAATTTTCATACAACTCATGGAGTGGAGTATCCCTTTTTGTTTTTTGCAGTGACGGTATTATAAACCGCATTACAAAGGATAAACTATTGTGATATAAGTTTTAAGTGATATCACCCACCCATAGTTTAAGATGTTAAAGATTGATAGAGGTGTTCCTAGAAAGACAGAGGAAAACAGGGCTATCTAGAAAGTGTTGTTTGGGCATCTCACCATAATTGTTGCACATAATGTGATTCTCATGGTTATAGGTTTGCAAATGTTTTGTTTTTGTTTGTCCACCTCTTGCGTTAAAGTAAATTTCAATTGTGTCCGCATGATTCCTGAGGTCTCCACAGTGGCCTCCAATTTATGTGGACCTCTAACAGAACTGCTCTTCACTCAGACCTTTGTTCCATGCATACTGCTATATGCATAAAATAGCTTTAGAGGGTGGGGGGCATGGCTGACCCATGGCCTCTCCCACAATCCCTCCATCCCCTTTCAATCTGCTCCAGAGATGCCACTTCACAGATGGAGAGCACACAGAGACCTCGGCTGACTTTTGACACACACTAATGGCACACACACACACACACACACACGCACACGCACACGCACACACGCACACACGCACACACGCACACACACACTCCAAGTAAACCATAACAAGGTTAGTTTAACATTTCACAACTTTAGTTTGGCCTTGCTACCATTTGTCATGAAGATTCTTTGAATTTGTCCTTAATCTACATTTATTGTTGCATTTTAGTAATACCGCTTTTCCACCAAAAGTAGCCGTGTTTTTTAAACACGCTAAAAACCTATTGACCCCATTCCTACTTCCCGCAGGCAAGGCAGCCAGTCTGTGATTTTTTATCTGAGGCACCACTTGCACGTCACTGACGTCACGTTCACGTCACGATGCGCCGGAAACAGTTGTAACAGAAGAGAAAACAACAATAGACCCATTGTGAAAGAAGTGTCTGTAAAACCGTGGATAAATTATTTTGAGCGTCACAACCCCTGCGAAATGACTTGTTTCACTGTCATAATTTGAGGCTTTCGGTCCAATAACATTTGGAAGGTCTAGAAGAGCTGCATGATTAAATTATTTTATTCCCATTCAAGTTAGCTGGACGCTGAACCGGAAGTTAGCGGGCTCGGATGTTGATAACGCGTCATCACTTCGCACGGTGGAATTTAGCGTGTTCACCCGGGTCTTAGGTTTAGATCAAAGCTGAGCTGAGGTGATAAAACCCTGTATCTACTGCAGAGTCATTTGACCCGGGTGTAAATGCAGAGTTTACACATTCCCATTGCACAGAAAGGCTCGATCTTCGCGGGTTTAAGTGGGATTTTTGACCAGTGGAAAAGGGGTATAAGTGTTTCAATGTTAAGGTCAGCAGAATTCACTGCCTTCCAGTGCAGCTGACATGTGAATAGACGGTAGGTACAACAGAATCTCATTTGTCTCACTATGTAACATTCTTCCTCACTGCTTTGTACCTGTTAATCAATCTGTCACCTCATACAACATCACTCTTACTTCTGTTTGGTACACTTTCCTCAACAGACCAAGTATCTTATGGAATACATTATTAGTTTAATGTTAATCAAGACAACCAGAACAACTACAGAGAACATAAATTTCCAACTGGAATGAATGTGAGTCACACCTCCAAAATGACATCACTCACAGTCAGTGCAGAGTAACAAATAAATGAATCAACAATACTAACAAGCGGAATACCTTAAATGAGCATTATAAAGGTTGGATGTATGCATGTTTGTATGTGTGTACGTATTTAGGGTTCCAAGCCCAGGCGTGCATTCTTGTGTGAGTGTTTCTGCGTGTTTGAACATGCAAGCTTGCAAATGTCAACGGGCTGATGAGCATTTGTCAACAGCATTTCTCACTGTGTGTCCATACACACTTAATAAATGTTTGTGACTGCAACACAACTGCACGATATGGGAGAATATCCAGTGTGAGATACACTTTGGATATTGTGATGACATTGTGATGAAATGAGAATAAATGTTAAGTTTCAGTGTCTCAGATTTTAAATCCCTGAAAGTGACTGCTGTGTAATTCAATTATTTTTAACTTTAATGCCTGTTAACAATAAAACCATTACATCACTCCAGTGTTTCATATGTGCATCCTGCTCTAATCAAAATAAAAAGAAATTGTGCTACAAAATGTTGGTGATGTTTAAATTTACACCAACAGCTGTTGATGCTAAATCTGAATTAAGAAACAGCAACGCAGAGCAGGAGCTTTATGAACCTTGACTGTTCTTATCCTTCAGCTCTGTGATGTTTATTGTGGAGATTCATATAAAATAAAAAATTGGTAACTTATGCAGCCCTGGAGCAAACCACAATCACCTTCATCTTCCTCAGAACATGCAAATAACTAGAGCCTGACTGATTTTTGAGATGCCATGGCTGATATTAGGTAGTAAAAATTCCAATATCAATACATCGGCCCATATACCCAGCATAGTTTTGCAATGATTCCTCAAACACTTGTGGCAAAAATGTTTAACAGAGGCAGGAACTTTTTAAAAATAAAGTGAATGAGTAACAATGGGGATTTAATAATTAGTAATAACCCCAAGAATCTTTAATCTGTGTAAGAAAGTGTTATCTGTGTGTATCAGACAGCATATACGCAGATACCGATATATCTGTGATAGGCTTATATCAGGCAATAATATCTGCCAACCTATATATTGGTACAAATAACTATAGAAGACCTTTGATGAAGCTCCCAGTACAGTGTGTGTGTGATTCTACAGTCAGACGGTCACTTGTGTGTGTGTTTGATTTACTCACCCTGATGCTATTAGCGCTCTGGACTGGGCCATTGCAATCCTCTGTAACGTTGGTCTGCTCAGTCCAGCTAAGCTCGATCTCTGTGGCAATGGAGCATGGCACACATTTGCCGCTGATGAAGGCGTGCGCTGTGGCTTCATCACCATTGGCGACGGAGAGGGCACAGGAGAGGGGGGCGTGGTCACACTATTGGCAGGGGAAATTAATGTGGCTGTTGGCACAGGTTCATTGGCTGACGAGGAGTGCTTGGGTGGAATGGACGGAGGATTCACATTCGGGTTGGATGATGGAGGCTGAGGAGGTGGTAGGGACGGCGGAGGCGGCCTGTTAACAGAGGAGATACCCAGAGAGGAGGTGCCGGCAGTGAGGGCAGCCAACGACTGAGCGAAGAGCTGGGCGTTCCTTCGCGGAGAGGCAGTGTTTCTGGAAATGGCAAGGCCGTGCGGCAGCGTCTGATAGTAGTTGGAGTTGGAATTGGAGTTCTGCTGCTGTCCTGGTCCTAGAGTGGCTGATTTAGATGGACTCAGAGGTTTGGAGGTGATGGCTGCTGTGTTCTTGGTTCGCTGCATGGTTAGTGAGCGTCTACCTAGAGTCTGTATGCCTGCTCCTCCTCCCCCTGCTCCTCCTGTGTTGGTCTTCACACTAAGGACCAGCATGCACTGCTGGCAGGAACAAGGTTGGCCCAGTCCAATAGCTGGTAAGCCCCCATTGGGGTAGACAGAGCTTCCAATCCCCAAACTGGTCCCCGACACCCCAACACCAAGCAGGGCTCCTGTTAGGCCTCCACCCCCTCCTCCACCTCCTCCTTTGGGTACTGGGAGAGGACCAGACACTAAAGGGTACGCCATGTCAGCGCGTCTCTGGAGCCTACGACACCTCTGGCTCTGCCTATTCACCTGCATGACAGAGCAAAACATGAGCTTATGACATTTCTGGTAGCTTGTTAACTTTCCTTATGGGGTCATCACATGAGGAGCATGTTGCAGCTTCAAAGCTAAATATCACTCATTTGTAAGGATGAGGAACAATACCAAAAACTCATGGTATGATATCATCATGATAAATGCTCGACCAATACGATATTAATCACAATATTTAAAAAAAGAAAAGAAAAAAAATGACTTGAACAATGTCCTTTGATGATAAATCTGATGTGTACAGCATTTATTATTTTTATGCAATTTTGTTTTTACTGTTTACTCAAGGTACTTATGCTTTCCTTCTGTAGTTAAATAAAAGTCACGACCTAAGCATGTGCAAAAATTAGCCAATAGCAAGCCCTCCCTCCCTCTAGTTGTACAGCAGGACTACCAGGGCATCCAGGGGGATGTAGCATGGAAGGACAGCCAAGAACACGCATCCGACCACCGGTCCCCCCATCTTCCTCCCTCTTATTTTCCAGCAGATGACCAGGGCCACGAAAATCTCTGTTAGCGTAACTGACACATTATTTTTTCCTTATGCATGTTCAGTGGCTGTCTGGTGTTAATGGGTTGATGCTGTGTTTTTGTCATGGTTGGTTTGTAAAAACAAACACCCAGCAGCTTAGCTGATGCAGCGGATTGTGAGCCATAGTTTCCCAGCCGACGAATAACAGTGACAACTGGCTGTTGCAGCTGCAGTGCCTATGGGCCCTGCAGACAGCCGGCCTGTGTGCTCCACCAAACGAGCCTAGAGACCCCCTTGCAGCGAAGTGCAGCTCTGGAGGATACAGGAGCAGCAGAAGAACAGGAGGGAGGCTTGAGTGTTGGTACAGCTCTGAACCACCAATGAAAATTTCCATAACTACTGTGTGACTGAACAGTGTTGGGTACTCTGGTTGGGCAGGTTTAGTTATTGGCAATGAATAATTACTAATAGTAATAAGTAATAATAATTCATCAATTATCAATATAAATTAATAATTACAGGGCACCAAACGGGAACCAGGGACCAATAACCAAACAGGAGAGAGAGCTGGAAGATGGCGGACATGATCTTGTGATCACGTCCATGGACCTATTACTACTGAAGACAGCCTTGGAGGCGCTCGACTTCCGGCCACAGCTCTTCTGTGTAGCTTCCACATTGTGCGGCCCATCGCGTGTGCTCACTAGACACTTCTGCCAACCGAGCCGGCTTATACTTGCATGTATAATTGAACCGTCTACTGTTCAAACAGAACAATAAAATGACAAAGAGAGTGCATCACAGTCACACATCGAAATCGCGAAATTCGGTACATCATTGCATCCCTACTCATTTGGTAGAAGAATTAAAGGTATTAAAGGTATTGACAATGTCACTGATGCCCGTGAAAAGACTTTAAACTTACCTGTGTCATGTTCTGAAAATCAATGAGGTAGCAGAAGCCGAGTGGTGTCAGATCGAGGCAGGGCTGCTTGCGGTTGTGGGCGCTCTCGATGGCAATGGCCACCTCCATGTCGTAGGGTGTCCACGTACCAGCATCGTTTTCCCACTCCCACTGCCAGCCCTGACCTGGGGCTGAGGCTGGGTCATAAAAACTCCTACGCACCGGACGGATGGTTCCTGAGTTAGAAAGTGGAAGAAAAAAATGCGTGTTAGTTAACCGCTTTGTCCCACTAGGTTTACAATAGTTAACCAGGAGCCTCTTCACCATGTAAAAGACACAAGGTTTTAGAAGCAAAGCAAAGCTTGTAACAACACAATGTTTATGTAAAGCTTGGTAAGAGCTTCACAAATGAAAAACGACAACCAAATAAAGAATTACAATTGAATAATATCAAATTGAAAAAAAGCTTTTAAAATGAATCTAAGAAGGACAGACTGATGCTTTGGGTGGCAGTGCAGGTTGAACACCAACCCAAAGTGTATCTCACGATCTGAGATGAGACTCAACAATCAAAAAACGCTTAACATAATCAAATTTAGATCATATTTATCAGCCTATATGTTTTAGAGAAATTTTAATGATTGGATTGTTTAATTTGTGGTTAAATATACTATAGTAATTAAGACTATAAAAACCCTGGGAAGACTGCATGCGTTCAGCACTTGAATCATGGCTTACCTACTGCTACTAGATGCTTTGGCAAACCTCAACTAAGGGTAAACACATGCCAGTTAAATCGCATGCCTCCACAACTCCCAAGTACCAGCTCAGAGTTGTGGCCACAAATTCATTTCAGAGAGAGATAGGAGACACGCCAGGCATTTCACAGTCCTCTTTGAGCCGTGCACCTCTGAGAGTACTGACAGTGATAATATCATTCATGCCCCAGTACATATCGTTCCTGTACACTGCTAACCAGCAGGTAGAGATTAAGAACGCTTTTTTTTGCTGTCGTGCCAAAAATCCCTCCCTTCCTGTCCCTCAAAGCTGTATCACTCTATTAACGTCCAAATAATATCAGATGCAAACTGCCACCTTCTGAATGTCATGGCCCGTTGGCCAGGAGGAGCATGGTAGCATGGTAAGAACGTTTGGTGCATCTGGAGTTGATTTTTTTCTCTTGACAAAAAAGTATATAAGAGAAATTTAAGAGAATGTCGCTGGATAAGGCCCACTGTGAGTTAGTTGGGTCTCAATGGCCAACAAGTGTGTCGCACAATGCTGGCTACCCTGGATGTGCCACCATGCCACACTGACAGATACCCCACTACTCTCACAGACCTCCATACAGAGTTCAACCGGCATTTCTCTGACTTTGCTAAGATTGAAGGAGAACTGGAGCTGATGTCATCTCCCCTGTCATTCGAAGAGAGAGAGAAAACACCCCCAGATGTGCAGCTAGAACTGATTGACATACAGTACGACCTTGCCCTCAAAGAAAAGTTCACTACATCCATACTGGACAACTTTTACTGCTCACTGAAGGAAACACAGTTTCCAAACCTGCAGATGATGCTCTGTTTGGCTCCACGTATGTGTGTGAACAAACTTTTTCTGTGATGAACATCAACAAGTCACGTTACAGGTCATGACTGACTGATAAACATCTGTCCTCTGTCCTGCGCATTTCAACATCAGACATGACGCTCGACTTTGACGATTTTGCAAACAGAGGTGACGTCTCAACTGGTCCCATCAGGTTTAATTACCTGGGTGGGCATCGCTTTTCATGTTGCCATTCATAAATATCTTACAGTCATAATTCATTCTCATAGGTTAGTTACAGTTACATCTGTAACACTGAAAATAAGTCAATATGGTCTCTTCATGAAGTGTAAGACCACGCACTTGTTCAGGAATAGTTAATATTAGCCTGGTCTTTTCTTCATTCAGGGCTGCAGGTCTGTTCTGCATCTGGTGCTTAAGTTGGAGTCAGTTGCACGGTCTTACACGGTCTTACACGGTTAGACCAGTAATAACAGACAGAAAATGATTTGAGTAAAATGAATGAATATGACCATGCATTTATTCATACTGTCTGTGAATATTAATATTTTCTGCATTTAATGGTGTAAGTATGTCCTCTAATGGTGAGCATTACATTCTGACCATTGTGACACAGTCTGCCTCAAGTCCATACTTATTATGTAATGCAACAGGTTTTATTAGTGACCTGTGCATTAGTACATATCAGACAATTGGCAAGGTATACGCACATTTAAAGGTTCATACTGCACTTAAGTTGTAACCTCCGTTTTTAAACATGTAACCAGGCCTTCTGTGTTGGCAAATATCCTGTTGTAGAGCAGTCCGTCCAATGTGTACCAAATTCATGTAGATTATCATACTTAGGCACTCTGTTTAATGTTTTTATTCAATTTCCCAAATTGTGGCCAAGCGCTTACATTTTGTGAGTCAGTGTGGCCATCTGGAAAAAGATGTTGCCCACACCTGTGATAGAGCCACGATGTAGCCTTTCTCACTAGATGCATGATTTTCATTAAAATACTTGGACGAGTGGGTAAACACATCCACCACAATAATTCCACCAATGAAGGGGGATGCCAGCCTTGTTATACTTGCCGATGCAGGGCAGTTAGTTACATAGTTTAAAGAGCACAAATCCACCTTGCCCTTTTACTCACATTCATATACTCACACACATACGTCTTAACGTTCAGCCCAATGCTAAACAATCTAAGCACAGTGTCTTAAATAATTAAACACACAAATAAATAACCTGACCACAACAATGTCTCTCTGTCTCCCAGTGGGAGGGCTGGGAGGAGGGTCCCGAAACCAACCAACCAGAAACTACCTCAGTCTTCAGGGGTAACGGGCTATTCAGTCAATGCCAGGACAAGAGAGGAGAGGAAGGCATATGTGAGTGTGTGTGTTTGAGAGTGGGTGAGAGACCGGGACAAAGAGGTGATATTGGCAACGTGGCATCGGCACACAGACATCAAAAGGACGGGGTTGAATGGACGGGGGGTTGCGTTTGCTTGGTGTGGAGACAGAGACAGAGAGGGAGTGAATAAATAAACTGAGATATCACCTACCGTTTGTTGTCTATAGTTGTCATTTGCTAGAGGAATACTCAACAAGAAGATCCTAACTGACTTCCTTTGAAGCACAAAGTATATGTGAAAGGTAAAGACACATGTACAAAGAGGCTTTAAAATGTATATGAGATGAAGTCAAAAAGAGTGTTTGTGAAAGTATACAACCCCCTCCTCCTCCTCTGTCTCTCTCTGTGGAATGACTCTAGTGGCAGGGAGGAGTTGACCGTCTGAGTACTATGTGAATTTTTTATTTCTTTCTCAAACTGCAGAGTGAACAAGTTCATTCACAGCCAGACAAACAGCAGACTGCAGCCAAGCTGCACTGCTGTCTGTCTGTTTTTCTGATATGGGCAACAGCGGCTGTTTATTTACAACAGAGTTTACATGATGCCACGCTGTTGTCTCTTCAAGGTTGGTTTAAACTACAGTGACACAGAATGACTCATGATTTATTTTACACTGACTTTCAAACTCTGAATTCTTCAAAACGATAAAGGATAAAAGGATAAAACAGTTCATTTTGGTATGATGTTCAGATATAGATGTAACAAATGGAACGTCTTGCTTTTCATTTGAGCATCCATGTTGACAGGTAAGGGCAGCCACACTGCCGGCGTGAGTAGCGCGGGTCATGCACGTGTCAAGTGAGGCTGCAGGAACGTATCATTCAGAGATTCGGAGTCTTGCCTATTTTTTACCGTGACATGCATGTAGTTCTCGGCACAAATAGACCTGAAAACAGCCTGTAGACAGTCATATTGACATCATACCAGCATTTCACTACAGTGTGAATTATAGTGTCTAAAGAATATGTCACAGACATGAAGAGAATACACACAGATGGACACACAAGATTTTTTCCTGCGCACTCCCTTTTTCTTTCTCTCCCTCCCTCTGTTTCTCACTCTTTCAACAGGGTTAAAGGAAATTCACGTCATCATATTTATGGATAATTGTCAAAGGCAAACTCCATGTAAAAAGATAGGGGTGGCAGCAGCCATGCCGCAGCAGCAACGCTGCCTATGTGGACACAAGTGTGAGTGAGTGGCAGCAGCTCAGCAACGCAGCCGTCACACACAAAACAAGCAGGCAGTGTGAACCAAGGGTCAGGGTTATCCTGATGGATTTGCTGTGGAAACACAGTCTATTACAATAAAGGTATACACCTTAAGAGGACAAAAACACATGCCGTGACATGACCGATCCAGATGAACCGATGCTGCAGTTTTTGTCAATGTCTTCATAAAAATCTGTGTCTCCACTTTCAGCCTCTTTCATTTAACGATGGCAGGCCACCAACTCAGTTTTGAATGCCAAAAATAATCCCAATGAGGTCCTGTTATACAGATGATTTTAAATGTGGCAAAGAAAAGCACTTGTATGCTAAGGTGTGCTTCGTGCTTATAGATTAACCAACACTTGTCAGATAAACAGTGTTACTGGCTACAGTTTCAGCTGTAGCAAAGTGTGTTTTTGTGTTGAACACAAAGAGTGTGCATATGGTTAAGATTAGGCAGGTTTAAATAATATTCACCAGAACTAACAGCAAACAGCAAATGCCTTAATCCTGCTGCTCTCTCACACTACCACACCCCTTCTGAATTTTTCCTGTCAGAGCCGGATCAACAGAAGGCGGGCTGCTGCTTTCATATGTCAGTCACAGTTGAAATAATGTGCAACATGTCTAGGCATGGCCACACTGGATTTAAGCACCTGTCAAACTGTGTGCAAGTGTAAGTGCAGGGATGGAAATAAATACATTTAAAAAATGAACCCATGGTATACCCTTTTTAAAATATTTTCTTGGCCTTTATTGACAGGACATCTTAAGAGATGGGATGAGGAGGGGGGGGGGGTGACATGCAGCATAGGTATGTAGGTCGGACTCAAACCCAGGGTCACTTCATCGAGGATACAGCCTCTGTACATGGATTGCACACGCTACCAACTGAGCTACTTGGGCGCCTGCCGTGGTATATCCTTAATCTACTGAAAGTACTGAGGTTGTTGTTAGTTGTAACCAAGAACATATACACTTGAACTGAATAAACTAAACATCTGGAAGGTGAACAACTTTTCATTATGTGTGTGTTGTAGATGGGAAAGAGCACAAGTGTGAGAAATTGAAGTGTGTGAAGTGAATGAGAGAGGACAAAGGGGCCTGAGGCAGGTGGAGAAAAAGACCAGCCATCTGGTCTTTATTGTTCTCTCTACCACTAACCCCTCCCTGCACGCACACACAGGCACGCACACACACACACACACACACACACACACACACACACACACACACACACACACACACACACACACACCCTCTTTGTATTTGCTCAGACACTTTTGGATATTTACTCTCCACAGTTTCAAATTTGACTCCTAATCACATTCAATTTGACTTTACATTGTAAGGTCACCATTCAGTTTTAACACATTTTCTCTGGCACTGACGGCTATAGACAACTGTATCTTGACAAATCGTTGGTTTTGTGGTAATTTACAAAAAGATTCCTTAACATCTTGACTTAATCTTGATTTAGTCTTTTTCCAGGTTAGGGGGAGATTAAAAGAATATTCACCAAAATTAAAGATCCCAGAGTTCAACCAAATATTTTAACAACAAGAGGTAGAATGTTTAATTTTGACCAAAACTGTAGTCACTGCGCTCTGGCTTTGTAGGGCAGTAAAGATCAAAAAAGTAATCAATTAATCGAAAAAAAATAATCCAGAGATTATTGAAAATAATGTTTAGTAGCAGTCCTAGTGTTGTCGCAAACTTTGATCTGAACAGAGCTTCAGGTAGGAGTCAAGTTAATGGACCTTAGCTTGCTTCTATAACATTTCATGAACACCAGATAGGCAGATCTCTGAAGCTACTAATGTGAGAACAAAGTGACAACCAGGGCAGAGCAAGTCTAGCTCTTATCCCTGCTCGTGATGACGATAGTGTAGGGAGAGGCTCTCTCTCTCTCTCACACACACACACACACACACACACACACACACACACACACACACACACACACACACACACGAACACTTCACCATCTTTTCCATTTCTCACCCCTGAAACTTGATGTGTCCCTGTTTGAACCCAGCCCAGAGCACATCGGATAAAATTGCTTCTATTTTTCTAATGATAACTTGAAGCAGCTGCAGTGGAGAGGCAAAAGCAAGACAACCCCCAAAAAGGGAATAGTTTTGCATGTGGTGGCCACAGACAATTGCTCTCTCTCCTTATCCTTCCTGACTGATTCTTCTCTAGTTCTGTGTCCTGCTAGTGTCCTTGTCACTACTGGTAGCATGAGGCGGTACCTGTCCAGCTCCTCCAGGATGGAACATCCGTATGTGTGGTCGCAAGAAGGTTTGCTGTCGTCCAGCACAGTCTCAAGAGCATGGAGGAGATACCAGGAGACCGGCTGTTACATGAGGAGAGCTAGACAGGGCTGTAGAAGGGCATCAACCCAGCAGCAGGACCAGTATCTGCACTGCACTGCCAGAGTCCTACAAAATGACCTCCAGCATCTACTGGTGTGCATGTTTCTGACAAACTGTCAGAGAGAGACCTCATGAGGGTGGCATGAGGGCCCGACGTCCTCTAATGGGACCTGTGCTCACAGCTCAGTACAGTGACACCGCCGACTCATCAGGAGCATGCCTGGACGTTGTCGGGAGTGCATACAGGCAGTCTGCGGCCTTACACACTACTGAGTCACATTATGAGTTGCCATGATTCACACAAGTTGGATCAGCCTGCCATTTAAATGTTTTACTTTGATTTTCAGTGTGATTTCGAATCCAGCCCTCAACAGGTTGAAGATTTTGGTTTCCACTGACTGTTGTCATGTCATTTTGTACTCAACAAATTATACAATGTACATCAGTAAAGATTTTCAACTTGAATAATTGAAGTGATTAAAGAGATTAAAGAGTTCCCTTATTTTTTTCAAGCAGTGCAGTATGAGAGTCTCTATCAATGATAATATCTAAAATAAAAATGACATTTCACACAAACAACAGAGAAGTTAAAACTGAAGCAAAAGCAGGGAGTGGTTTTCTTAAATGTAAAGAGAAGATAGGAGTGAAGAGGAAAAGAGCGTCAAAAGACGAAGTAGGAACATGAGATAAGAGAAGAATGTAGAGACAGTGGATGAACTCACAAGGTCAAGCTGGCCGAGAGTCAGCAACGCAAAATCTTTCACCATTTCTTTCGTTTTATCAACTTCTCTCAGCTGTCACTTCACTTCCCATTTGTTTAGCATCCTCTCACGTCCTTCCTCTTCTTCTCTTGTGATTTGTTTATCTTGATGGCTCACCCGCCCTCTGTCTGATATCATCTCCCATGTCGCTGTCACTTTTTCTTCTTTCCTCTATTTGTCTTCTCTTGCATACATCGTTTGCTTCCTGGAAACCTTTTCCTCTGGTTTTCCATCTATTTCAATACACCTATATTTTCATCCTACATCCTATTTTACATCCCCCTTCATAAAGAAAAAAGAAATCACATTCACATGGTTGGTAAACTATAATACAGTTTGCTGATCAGGAGAACTTGACTTTGAATACTCTTGTGAGAAGATACAACAAAACTGTGGAATAAATATACTTTGTTTATCCTTTTTCACATCTGAGTCATGTGGAAGACTTTTCTCTCTTCAAGTGAAACGAGTCAAGCCAAGGCAATATTTGAGCTTCAAACAACCACACTATGTATCTAAAACGTGTTGCATTTAATTCTTTGCCTCCCTGCGAGCCCCTCGAAACTGCATCACATGAGAGTCATCAGCCAAAGGTAATTCTGAGTGTGTGTTTGTGTGTGTGTGTTTAATGCTTATGCTTGGTCAGTTTCAGAGTTTCCACCTGATTATGGCCAGAAACTTTGATTCGTCTAGTTTAAGTGTGAGGTTGTTAGGCAGAGAGTAAAGTTTAGGTTTGGAGTGTTTAAAGTCAAGGGACATGAACGAAGACATTCTGACCCAAGCTGTTGTTGCCCATAACTGTGGGATCAATGACACACTGACATATCTATTTACTGATGCCTTCACATGCTTTCTTAAAAGTCTGTTGATTGCATGTGGTACTTGCGGCACAGGCAGTAAATGATGTCCTCAGGAGGCCTACACAGTAACCCAACACGCACAGTTTCACAACATCAACTGTGCTGACCCTCTGACCCAAACACAAACCTCTTTCATCTTTCTTACTCTGGGTTTCCTTTATTGTCTTGTGATTTATGATGTGTCCATGTAGAAAGCAGACAGGACAGGCTGCCTGCAGTACACGAACTGGAAGCTAAGGTAGTTTTACTTTTGCCAATTTCTGAAGGTTTAATTTATGTTGATGACGGTTCTCAGTTCTCAGTTTCATTTATCTGTCATACCAGCTGGATGGAAACATTGTTTCCTGCTTACTTAGAGCAATGGAACAGAGTTTTTATAAAGACTAGAAAACATCTTGATGTTAAAGTTCTCTCTCAGGTCTTGTCACTTTTATCTTACTCCTTTCTATGTCTTGATTCTTAAGCCGTTTGATTCTCCATACATCTTTTCTTATTCTATCTCCATTCAGTAATATTCTTTCTTGCAGTTGAACTTTCTGTTGCCCTCTCCACATTTTATCCACCTCTCTTCCATCCAACCTTGTTGTGCCGCCTACTCCCTTCAGCTTTTTCTCTGTCTGTAGCCCTTCTCACACAGAGCTTTAGCAATATCACCGCAACGAAGGCTCGCCTTTACGCCGCCTTTGTTTGTTCACACTTAACCAAGCAGTGCAAGCATAAAGCCACTCAAGTGTGTCATTTCATACAGCATGCTGGCTGTTAATCTAAAACATGTATCTGCCAACTGCTTATAATCACATGGATGCTGTTATAAAGTGTTTTAAGTTACATCACATAATCATCATCAGTAAATAGCAGACCCTGTCTGGCTCTCACTCCATAGAGGGATGCTGTTTTCCAGGAGGAAGTTCACTGAAGACTTGGTCAGGAGGGCTGACCGTCGCGGTAACTTCCTCCACATTAAATTTGGTGATTTTTTTTCACGCAATAGTGGAAGGTGACAAAGAGATGGTGAGGTTTTTTGCTCCAAATTGTGTCACGTAATTATCGCTAGTCAACTGCGGGAGCTGCCTGGCTCTTGCTGCCGGGGACAGATGCTGTTTATCGGGCGCAATGTGACCAAGAGTCGCCCTCCGCTGTCCCCCGATTCCGCCTCGGACGGCGGACGATTGGTGCAAGATTCCCACCTTGGAAAGGCAGTGTGAATGGGGCTTTTGTCTCTACTTTGTCTCACCTTGAAAGAGTCCAGTCCCCTGAGTTTTGGGTTCAGAGTCAATTTTCAGCTTCACAGAGTGTGAGAGACAAAAGCAGAGAAAAGGGTGATGGAGGAGAAAAGAGAAAGATAGTGAGAGACACATCCGGTGGACCAGAGGAAGTATGAGACTTCTATACAAAAGAAGAAGACACCCTAACTTTAATGGTCAAAGACAAAAAAGAAAAGATCAAAAACTCCACTCGTGAAAGCACTGGTTTTGCAATTGCAATCATTCACGTACATTTGAATAGCCCCTATTAAATGTGTGAAATGCTGCTTAACTACAGTAACGCAATTCTTTTTGAATTTATGAGAACACCATTACAGCAAACACTTTCTGCACAGCCCAAATCACTTATCACAAAACAATGCCTGGCTTGATCTCCAATAAAAACTAAAGGGGAGTTATGGAGGGGTTGTATAAATCTTTCATTTCAACATCTTGTTAGTCACTAAAACATCTTGCAAAAGTCTACTGGGACTGACAAATCAGCAAGCATTCCTACAGGCAGCAGGTTTCCATCAACTCCATTAAAAAGGTTACAGTCTGCTATGTAAGCTGATTTCCCAAACTTAAGAGAAACCTACAACTACACAGCTAGATTTCATCTGGAGAAACTTGATTTGATTAGAGTAAGTGTGCATGAAAGATTTCAAACAACTATTATTGTTATTCTTATTATTATTCAAAAAGCCTTATGGATGCATCTTGTAGAGTATCATGTAAGTGTGGGTAGTGCATGTAAACATGATCTGTAATTTCCTGCCGAAACCTGAATTGTCCCAGTAACCTGCTTTGTTGTGTGCATGTAAACGTAGTCAGTATTAATGTTTGGTTCCACTCCCTCCCCCTTTCTTCTCACCACGATCCACCCCTCCCCTACGTCTCTGGGGAGTCCCCCATCCAACCCCTGCCCCCCTTCTACCATGACCCTAATGCCCCAGGGCATTGTGGGGGTCTGGGAATGTGTCTCCTTCAGCAAGACCAGCTGGAATGAGAAGAGCAACATGCTGCAGGAGCAGAAAAAAAGATGCCCTCAACGGCTGGCTGACATGGGGGGCTGGAGTTCATTGTGTAATTGAGGCCCAGATTAAATGGCGAGCACCTCTTGTGTTTCACTTCATTTTTTGCTTTTTTTCCTAATAATTTGGTTTGTCAACGGTTAATGGGTGTCCGCTTATCGAAAGCAAAAATAACAGAAACTGACATCCCTACTTGTAACAATGAACAATGAATGCCGCCATAACTCAACATTCTTATTTAAGTGACACCTACGAAAGCTCAACAATCCAAGAAACGAGTACAGCACTGACCATCCTGTTCAACAGCTGATCTCTGGGAAGTGCAGGGCAGGGACACCACACTATTGAGCACGAGTAAATATGGAGGACTCGGTTAACGTGGGCTGCCACTTGACGCACAGAAATCACAAAGCTTTCCTAGAGAGACGTCGCTGAGGACTGGAAGTGTTTCCATAAAGTTGCATGTTGTCAGCTTAATGCCTATGCTATCTGCAGTGACAGTGCAGAGAGCGTCTGCAAGGCTTTCATCTACGATTCTGCTAAGAGGCCCAAAGTGATGAGGAAATCTGCTCTCTTCCAACCACAACTTCAAGAGCTGTAGGAACTTGCATGATGGGAGAATTCATGAGGACACTGGGAGGGGGATAGACTACAGGCTCTCAGCGTCCTTTTATATATGGCTGTAAAGACAGACTTGTGCATCTTGTTGCTTACTGTGTCAAAGTGAGGTCAAATCACGTTATCAAAAGACTTCAACGGCCCATCAGCATGCAAAACCCAAGAAGACTGTCTGAGCCAGTCTGACAGCCCTAAAGCCCTGTGAGCATCCTATTAGTTTCCAAGTGGGAGAAGCTGAGTGGGTTATATGTTTCAACTGCTTTTTAAAAAAATCTGTCAAGCTTCTTACTTGGTATTGCTTTGGCATCTTTGGTCGGGGCAGTGACAGCATTTCATTAAATCTTAATCCAATACTAAATCAACTTTTTTGCCTCCCTTTAATTCTGTGTCCTTTCGAATGTCTTGAGGGTTAGGGCTCAGACACTGGAAGTCCGGATTCCAACACAATCAGCTCATAAACTTAAAACATTTTTTACTATATACAGTCGTGGTCAAAAGCTTACACACACTTGTAAAGAACATGTATATCATGGCAGTTTTTTTAGTTCCAATGATTTCTACAACTCTAATTTTTCTGTGATGAAATGAGTGGAACACAAACTACTACTTTACTACCAAAAAACATTCATGCAATTTGGTTCAATATTGAATTTATTATAGTTCTTCTGAAAATGTGACCAAATCTCCTGGCTCAAAACTACACAAACAGTAATTCTAATAATTGGTTAAATGTCTGCCATTTTCACCTCAATTTGGTGCTTTTGATAGCCATCCATAAGCTTCTGGTAGTCCTCTGGCTGAAATTGTAACCACTCCTCTTGACAGAATCAGTGAAATTCAACTACATTTGTTGACTTCCTGTCACAGACTTGTTTCTTCAGCACAGTCCACATGTTCTCGATGGGGTTCAAGTCAGGACTTTGGGAAGTCATTCCAAAACCTCAATTCTAGCCTGATTGATCCGTTCTTTTACCACTTTTGCTTTGTGTTTGGGAACATCGTCCTGTTGGAACACTCAACTGCACCCAAGACCCAATCTTCTGCTGATGATTTTGGGTTTTCCTAAAGAATTTGGAGATAATCCTCCTTCTTCATTATTCCATTTACTTTCTTTAGAGCAGCAGATCCACTGGCAACAAAACAGCCTCACAGCATAATACTACCAGCACCATGCTTGACAGTAGGTCTGGTGTTCTTGGAGTTAAAGGCCTCACCTTCTCTACTCCAAACATATTGCTGCTCATTGTGGCCAAACAACTACATTTTTGTTTCATCTGACCACAGAGTTTTCCTCCAGAAGGTTTTTTCTTTGTTCAGGTGATCAGCAATATACTTCAGTCGAGCTTTAAGGCACCACGTCTGGAGCTTCTGTCTTGCACGGCAGTCTCTCAGCCCATGTTGATGTGAAACACACTTAACTGTGGACTCTGACACCTGTCTTCCAGCAGCTTCTAATTCATTGCAGACGGTGGTTTTTGGTTGACTCTTGACCATCCTGACCAGTTTTCTCTCAGCAGCAGATGATAGTTTGTGTTTTCTTCCTGATCGTGGCAGTGACACAACTGTGCCATGCACTTTATACTTGCAAACAGTTGTTTGTACAGTTGATCTTGGGACCTGTAACTGCTTTGAAATGGTCTCAAATGACTTTCTATCAATAGTGCACTCAGATCAATGCTGAGCTCCTTGGACTTTTCCATTGTAGTGTTTGTGGCAAATTTGACCAAAACAATTTCACCAAAATTGGTAATGCAATTTGTCGCATGTATATTTTTGACCAGGCAGATTTGGTCACATTTTCAGAAGACATATAATAAATTCATATTTGAAGGAAACTTTATGAGTGTTTTTTGCGACAAAATAGTTTGTGTTCCACTCATTCCATCATAGAAAAAAGAGAGCTGTAGAAATCATTGGCACTAAAGACTGCTATGATGTACATTTTTTTTACAAGTGTATGTAAACTTTTAACCATGACTGTACATACCGGTTTAACTGGGAGACACACCAGTTTGCAAAGTCAGTTGGAAAGTCAGTTTTTTTAGTAATTCATCGGCAGATATCAGGATAATGGCAGCTCCCGTGTTGACCTCTTGAAAGATTACACCTAGCTCACAAACATAAACAAGAGCACAAATCACTGTGCAGAGTGTTTTTTTAAGTCTGTTCCTCTCGAAGATGCAGCTGCTGGAATAACTTTGTTAGGGTAAGGCCTATGTTATGTTCACACTACGAGTGACAAAGTTACAAAACGGCCAAGCATGTCCAGATACATTGTCACCAAGTCGCAGTTGAAAACTAAGGCCAGCTCAACTGATTTGTACCTTGCCACATCCAAGTGTAGGGTGTCAGTTTGTTGCTTCATACACCAATTTCCATTGAAAATCACTTGTGGCCTGTTGCTGTTGCTTTACCTCTGTTAGTCTGAACACACGCCATTTGTATTGTAAGGACCCTGACACACCAGGCCGACAGTCGGTCATCGGTGAGTGTCTGTGGCCCAGGGTTTCGCGGATTGTCCCGTACCATTTGCACTATGCAGCCCATGTTGAGGGCTTTTCAGACGACTGAGCATGTTCAATGTTTGTTTTGCTCGTCCCATTTGAAGCAATGGTGGCCTACTCAGAAACTTTCTCATATTACATCTAAACAGGCCAGCAGCCGCTAGCAGTGACACTTCCTGCGGCAGGCTCAGCTGCCACAGACCTGCCGTGGCAGCTGCTGCTGTTTGGAGCAGCTGCCACAGACCTGCCACTGTTCAGGGGGTACAGTTTAAAATTAAAGAAAGCCCTTTAAGAATTCAGCTTCGGGAAGTAAGGTGAGGTAGTATTAAGAGTGACTTTGGTAAGGAATGTGTTACACATAGGACAGTAATACAGGAGACTCATGGTCATGTCCTGTGTGACTATTATTGGGCTATTAGGCAATTTTGATTCAGATTTTGTCAACTTATTTTAATCAATCACTTCCAGTTCTCTGTTGCAGTTAAGGTTAAGGACAATATGATGTTTTGGGTTAAAACAGAACAAATGACAGACCCTTCAGAACATTAACCACATGTTTGACAGGCTTTCTGGCTCTATATAGTAAGAAGTCCCTCATCATGTAAAGCTTCATTGTCAGCATTAAACTGTAAACTACTGATGACCTATCAAAGATATAGACCCCAAAATCCCAAATGTGTATTATAGCCTACTAAGTGACCACTACATTTTTCAGTGCATTACAAGATTCTAATTTAAAATCATATGCTATGGGCATTTTTTTAATGTATACTGTGTAGGCTAAAAGAATAAGTTTGGGGGAAAAAACCTGTTATTACGTTGATATGACACTCAATGACACTATTGCAATATGATGTTTAGCTCAGTAGTCTACATGAGAAAGAGATAACAGTAATGAGGACATTATTCAGGAGTTGTTGCTCACTCTTTTTTCTTTATTAGACCCCTTATCAAAATATTCCAATGTGTATGAAATAGTTCAAACCCAGTGAAATTACTTAGGTACTTGTAACTACCTTTTAGGATGAGAAACCTATAGGTTTAACAGATACAATGTCCTGTGATTCATGTGGTAGGCAAGGCAAAAAACGGGCTGCCAGGGGAGAGCCAATGTGTGTGACCCTCCAGACTACAACACTAGCTACAACATGAGCTAAAATGACAGTCATCTTGTCACAAGCAACTTACAGTCATAGTGAAAAGTTTACATACACTTGTAAAAAACATCTATATCATGTAGGCTTGAGTTCCAAATATTTCTACAACTCTCATTTTTCTGTGATGGAATGAACACAGTTCCATACAAGTGTATGTAAACTTTGGATGGCTGGACGGATAGTTTTATCACAGAGACTATATTCAGAGGACTCTTTGCAGCAGCCTCATACATATGCATTAATTATATAATTATGTAATAATAATAGTAGTAACAATAATTAGTTATTTTGTTCACCACAGTTCGTTTAATGTGTTGAACGTTGCGGTGTGTGTTTGTTAGCAGTTGTCAGATGGTCTTGTGCGTTACTGCTGGCCGCTGCTCCGCCCCGTTAACATTACGTCATAACATCTCTTGACGGCATAAAAAGTAGGCCTTTTTCACAAACAGGTGGCCTGCTCAATGTTCATCTTGCAGAGGTAATCACCCAGTCTATTAATATAAAACAAATGCTTGCAACCGCTGCCTTGTTTGAAGATGAACTTCAACATAACTCTAGCATGTACACGCTGTAATTGTCCAGGTGCTGCACTACCCTCATAGTTTGGTTCCATCTTTTTCATTCTGTCAACATCAGGCTATTAATTGACATTCAGATAATCGATTTTTGACATTTGTGAGCATATTCTGAATCGTAGGAGACAAGAATCGCGATTCTTATGTGAATTGTTTTTTTTACCCACCCCTAGCTGTGATTAGTTGTTATGTAACAAAAACTGCGACCGCAATCTATACATGTAAAGTGCAATGTTATGAGTGGGGAGTCTTTTGAGAGGAATCTGCCCATATTGCAAATGACCCACATAAATCTTCTCAGGTCAACATCTGGTGGACTGTTGTTGGACAATAGCAAGATCCCAGGGCAGATTCAACTGAACCTCAAATAATGTTCTGAATAACTCACATGACTCATTAATCATGACACTTATTTCATAGAGAGAAACACAGCTTAGCTTCACAGTGGTGTGTTTTGGGATCAACAATGATTTAAGGCACTGATGTTGTTAAAAAGCCAAGGCTGTGATCAGACAACAGCAGCAAACAACATCCCAAAGAAGCAGATTGCACAGTAGTGCACAACACCTTAAGGTGCCATAATGGCCTTTTAAAGCAAGTTGTAACCCTCGTCTATATATCAAAGGGGTTTATAGCCCTGAACCCTTAATTAAAAGCCCAAACAGTGCACGCTCTCCCTCTGTCACGCTCAGCATCTCCCCTGCCTTACCTGTGTCCTGTCTGAACTGGTGCATGGACTGGAGATCTATTATGTATGGCGACAGCCGGCTGTCCACCTGGCCGAGGACCACGCTCCCTCCGCGGGGGTCGCTGCTCCGGATGGCCGCCTCTATCTGGTGGGAGACGGCGGGGCTGTAGGGCCGCCACCGGCCGTGTTCGTTCAGCCATTCCCACACCACCACGGCAGAAGCCAGGAGCATGTTGTTATTGTTGGCCCTGGAGAAGGAAATGACCAAGAAAACACCTATTTGTTAGCTAGAAGTATCGCTCAGTCCTCGGCGATGAGGGAGGGATTTGTTAGCCAAAATACAGGCTGTCTGCTGGAAGCAGAGGCCAGCCACACAGCAAACACAACAACAGTCTTTTCTTGTTTCCATTAGTTTAAATCTAGCTCTATCGGAGTGTACGAATGTGTTTCTCCCTCGTGATAAATGAATAAAGGCAGATATTAGCCATGGGCTGAAACAAAGCCAGCTTTTTTTATCTTACATGGAGCTGCCGCTGAGCTAACACCGGGGGACGGCGACACATTCTTCAACGGAGATCCTGGCTCCTCGCATGGCCAGGCGGAGAAGGAAATCACGGTCCTCGCTCGACTGTTTTTGTCGTAACACCGTAATACGACGTTAAAGCCGCCGCAGACAAAACGAAGACGAAAACGGCCTAAATACTGTGGTTTGTATGTGCCAGTCCCTGCTCCAGACACACCGATAGCCTTTCCGGGGAGTCGGTTATTTCCAGCGACGGCCTCGGTGAGATTGTTCCCTCAGTGGAGGAAATCTCCTCGGCACGGGGAAAATACGTTGAAAAATGACGCTTCGGTTGATATTTCATGTAAATCGTTAGGTAGATGTGTCTGCATACAAATCCCGACAGAAGCAGCCTCGGCAGGCCGGGTGTGGATAGCGATAACTGGCGTGTTTTTCTCCTGTAGTTTGGGGCGTAGCATTCCGAAATGTTGAGAAAGTAGTGGCTTCCCACAGCGCAACCTCAGTAGTAAGGACTCTCCACGGGTCACATGAGAACAGGTTCAACTCATCTGGATCCCCGGAACACAATACTGGACTGGTTTTGATTTTACATATATCAAACACATGTACTTAACAAACTATCTGATGTGCATTTGGTCCAAAATGAAGTGCTTGTATGTTAGTTGCAGGACTCTGAACACTTGGTTCGGCCATATGATGTGTTCATGTGTCTCAATAATACTTTATTTCATAGAAATGTTCTTAATCCCGAAGGAAAATCCGGTGTAGGAGTTTAATCAAACATTCACCTGCTAATCTGAACTTCTGGGTCCAGTCTCGTTGTCCAAGACACTCGGAGCCAAATCCAGGATCGTCACAGACCTCTTGAATTGGATCTACCCTTCCGTCCTCTCGGCTCCACCATGGCTCCTCTCTTTCCCTCCCTCTGCACCAGGTGGTTACATGAAAATCCCCCTTCTTGTAACAAAACAGTAAAATGACAAAAATCCAAACGGAAAAGAAGTAGATTCCCTCTAATGGGTCAGGGGTACCAACATGATTCGTCCATGACGCGCTGAAACGGACTCTGCCATGTTTGTACGGACGCTATCCTACCGCGTCCATCTTCGAACCTGTTGTGTGAAAACTTTGTGCCGGGATACAGCGAGGAGCCCCCCCCCCCCCCCTACACACACACACACACACACACACCAGCCACCACGGTGCCTGACCCTCACCACGCCCAGAAGCCCCATAGTGATAGGGTTCAACCAATAGAAAGAGGGGCCCCAGACACATTTCAAACCAGAGTCCCCCTGTTGATCCAAGAACAGACCCGATTCAACAGATCTGATGTGCTTTTGTTTGACTTCGGTCTACTTTGGTTGCACCCTGAGCTTTAGCAAATTTGCATAACATATGATTGAAGGCATTTTCTAATCATGGTAGTTATGTTGTAATAAAACTAAACTGAATTATTCCTGAGGTCACGAACCGAACCGATTTGCTTTTCCATCACCAGGCCGGCAGATGTAATCGGGAACACGGCATCAGTGGCCGGCAGCTTCTCTCTGAGGGAGCTACAGGCACTTTCTGAAGGTGGTCACGTGCTGCCACCTGCTGGAAACATGGGAAATGTCAAATCGTAATTTTTGGGTGGTTTACAGTCAGTTTACATGAAACTTAAGTGCAGCATTGGCAGTTATTGGGATATACACAATACCATGTCGTAAGTTAGTGCTAATAGCTTTTAGATGTGTTTATAATTTTGCGATCGAATCTTTTGTCAGTCAGTGTATCCTTTCTGGGACAGCGTCGACTCCGGGGTGCCGGAGGGTACCGCAGCGTGTACTACGGGGAAGAGCTTTTCCTTTTTAAAAAAAATAATATAAATAAATAAATATTATTATTATTATAATGATTTAAGCAATGATTAAAAACATATCATCACAGATGAAAAGTCCGCTCAACAACAATTTAGGCAATTGTGACGTCACACTATGTCACACAGGCTCCATAGCTCAGGGGTTAGAGCACTGGTCTTGTAAACCAGGGGTCGCGAGTTCAAATCTCGCTGGGGCCTACACATTCTTTTCGTTTTTTTTTTTTTAATGGAGCAGGTAGAAAACGCTACAAAGTATAGTATAAACGCGAATAAAGTTGGACGTAGAATTTAACAAAATAACGTCTGAATTAACAAGGTTATTTCTTTTATCTTACAGGCATGTATTAAAGCAGTTTACTCATCATACAAGTAGCTACATGCAGTTGGACAACACTTTTCATGAAGTAACTCTTTTCTGTAGATAATTTGTGACAATAATCTGTCTGTTACCGTATCCCTGCACAATGAATTCATTTTACACATCTGGACTTACAGAGTGAGTTTTCATCCCATCTCTTTACTGCCTGCTGTAAATGATTTATGCAAACAAATAAGGAAGAAAAGTGAAGTTTTAGTTTTAGTCCTTTATGTGAATTGCTACAGTGCTGCTTTGTAATTAATATAAACAGCTAACAGAGCTGTAATTTGTAGCCTCACGTTGCAGTTGCAGACGCTAACGCTGGCTAATGTTTTAACGCTAGGCTATTTGATGTTACATGTATAGTTAGCTGTTACTTAGGTTATTTAGCAAGCGTTAGTATCGCTCCGAGCATAAGGTTTTAGCACTTACAACCGGTACGGTGGTTATTTACTGAGGTAGCTCAATGTAAACACATTACCTTCTTTCATTAGCTCCTATCAGCTCCGGAGGGATGAATAAGATCTGACTGCTATCTCATTGACTTTGTGAGCCCGGATAGCTCAGTCGGTAGAGCATCAGACTTTTAATCTGAGGGTCCAGGGTTCAAGTCCCTGTTCGGGCGAAAGTCCCTTTTGTGTCAGTTCTGTCTTTAGACTGCCTCTTTCGTTTTAGCAGGTAGCATATGTATGTCAATTGTATGAGGGCCCAAGACACACAATAAAAACAATATGGAAGGGGAAAAAATAACATTTATTAAATAGATAAATGACTTCATACTTCATTTTAGTGATTAGTGCAATACATTATGTAGAGCATATTGAAACTAGGCATACCAGTCTGGGTAATGGTGTGATTTTCATTCTGTAAACATATGGAAATGTTTAATGTTAAAAAAGTAAGCAATAAACAATAAGAGTCTACAGCCATGCTAACAACTATGTGAGGCCATTCCTGAACATAGTGAGCTAGCGTTAAAAGCTAACTTGGCTTTCCAACATGATTTATTGAGAGATATGTGTTATGTATATATGTATTATTTATGTCATCATGAGTCATTGACTTTTTTTATGAGATAATATATTATCTCATAATAAAAGTAAATGAATCAGTGTTCTACCAACAATGATGACAATGCTTAAATGCTGATATTTGGCAGCTATGATGGTTATCTGGTTTACTGTCTCAGTTTTGCGTGTTGTTTGCATGCTGATTTGCCAATTACCACTAAAGATAAAATAGAGCTGAGGCTGATGGTTTTGTAGGTTTTTAGTCATAAACATAGACTGACCTAATTACCAACAGACTGACATTACAACCTAGAGCCATTTTGCTGGTGAGGCTAAAAATATGTTGTGGTCAAAAGTACTTACATGCACTTGTATGTTCCTACCTTCAGCACTTACACCATAGCACTTATGGAAGGTATGATTGATGAATATGCAACTACTTTGATCTGACGAGGGCTTGAATATTGTTTCTATCCTTTCTACTTTATCAACAGAGATATGTTGTGGTTTCTTTCTTGCGACAAATGTACTTATTGTAAGTCGCTTTGGACAAAAGCGTCTGCTAAATGCCCTAAATGTAAATGTAAATGTAAAAATGAAATGATACTGTGAAGTATTAAAGCGACAGTATGTAACCTCTTTACCTTAAATAACAGCTTCAAAATCATTTTGATGGTACAGTGTCTTGCAATAGGGTGAATGGTATTGCTGTCTATTTCTACATAATGTTGCTTTAAGGAGGCTGGGACACATACTGTATGATCAAATAACGTCATTGTCTTGTTGTAGATGGTTGTTTTAATACATATAGGCTCAAGCCTATTCAACTTTTTTAGAGGGGCCAAATTTGAAAACAAAGTAAAGTACCTAGAGGTCGGACATTAAGCTGACTTTCCCTATGCCTGAGCTGTAAAGCTCAGAATATAAATCTTTTAAATGTTTTTTCTCCACCCTATGATTTTCACATTTGAAAAAGAACCATTAGCTTATATAAACAAAAATACAGGGAAAAAATGCATTTTTGTGCTTAGCAACAGAAATAACTAATAAATGGACCAATTAGCCAACTAACAAATTGATCAAAAGGCCTAATTGAGGTTGTTGAAGGGCAGTTGGCCAACAGGCTGCAAGTTGAATAGGCATGGGCTAGATTATTTTAACACATGGTGATTTTAATGGCATTGATACCAATGCCTGCCTGTGTACCAATAAGCCAAGAAACGGTTCAGCCTGAATTCCAGTGTACTCTTTACTTCATCATTCTTTATTGATCAAGAAATAGATTCGTCAATGTATTAGAGATTTTAAAAGCTTCCAGAGCACGATTCAGTGCATGTAGGCATCTGTTCATTTGTCACTCAGTCAGTTCACATAATTTGAATTTATACAAAATATTTAACAATCATGAGATCAACACAAACTTTTTTTTAAAATAAAAAATATAAAATTGGCTAAGAGAAAAAATACTATCACATAAAACAACATCTAGATATAAAGACAATACAATCTATACAGTATTTGCTGCAATCAGTGTGAGGAAATAAAAGTTACTTGTCTATCGATGGTATTAGAGAGCTAAAATTTAACTAAATAGCTGAACTTGACCCTGTAATCTGAGAGGAGTAGAAAAAGTAAGATTTTAAAATGTCTTGACCCACTGAAAAGAAATATGATAATAAAATATGTAACATCATGTGAAAGAGCTGACTTAAGCCCTGAATTTACAGTACTGGAGATATGAAAGTAGGAAACATCCTCAGGAAGCAACAAGATTTGTCCAAAATCCAGTGTAATTCTTCACGATTCTTGATGTGTAAAGATCTGTCGGTCTGTGTGTCCATCCAGAAAGCAGTGAGCAGCGGTCAATTTGCAACGAGAGGAGAGTTAGGCACCACAATAAAACAGGAAACAGAAAATACTGAACTGAAAACTCAAGAAAACATTGTTAGTTTATTTCTATCTTTTATTTTATATAAGTCTTACATTCATTTCATGAGTCAAGCAAACTTGAGCTTTCTGCAAACTCAAGCAGATACTGAAATGATGAAAACATGTACATCATCAGAACAGTATTGCAAACAGTTTCACATCGCATTCAAGCATGGAAACTCATCAGTCATTCAGAGAAGATATTTACATTTTTGCAGTGCTTTTAATACTCCATTCATTCTTAATTAGACTGTTCTGATAAACAATAATTACCTGCTTCTACTGGCCAATATGATAACTGATAATTTCACATTTTTCTATTTTAAAAAGCACTTTGGCTTCCTATTATTGGCTTTATTGATCAGCTAGAATTTCACCAATACAGATAACAAAAACGATAATATATATTCCTCAATATTGGGCTGTTAATGTATTTGTCCGATATACATTGTGCATCCCTAATTAATACACTTTTGGTATTTTTCTGGGGTCATTTTGTGAAATATATGAAACTATAAAATAATAATTCTTACATTCTAATCAGAAATACACACATAAAAGTTACATGTGTGTTTATGTGTGACTAGTACAGTGGCCTTGAGGGTTAAAACAAAAAGACATTTAAGAAAAACGACAACATATCATGAAACACAATATTTCATTAATCACACCAAGCTGTGGATTTCATTGCAGGTCCTTTAGATGATGGTGCATATAACAAGAATACAATAAAAGCTGCATCTACTCCTAAAGCAGGAATACAGGCCAAATACAGATGCACATATACTATACGCATAAGAATTTTAAGATAAAAACAAATAATAAAACAAAGTTTTGAACATGGACACAGTTGTGTTGTTCCAGCAGGCAGGACCAAAGTAATCAAAAGCACCTACATTAGGTCTGACTCATATTTCAGGTACAGTCAGAAAATCACCACTTAATGAACTGAGAGGTCATAGCTTGTTCATATCTTTGATATTGTTATTGGTTTTGTTACTGTGTCCTCCTTTTGTGCGGAACATGATCAATAATCATTGGAGGTTTATTGAGTTAAAAAGAGAAACATCCCTGACTCCCTTGGATCAGATCTATATGCAACATATCTTAAGAGGCACAAGTGTGATTCAGATCTTTACGCAGTGAAATGATGCAGTTTCAAGGTCTTCATTAATGTTATTGGTGAGAGTTGTGCTTGTCCTGCTGTGACAAGTTCAAATGCCTGCTGTGAAAAGGATCTATTAAGTCTATTGGTGTTGTGGTTTATGGTATTCCTGGTATGTTTGGAAGTGGTTTTGTCTTCTTTAGGTGCTGTTAGTAGTGGGGCTCGGGGTTGTTGATGGTCCACTTTGACTTGGTTTTCCAGTGGGTGATGCAAACAGCCAGTGTCAAAATCAGCAGTCCAAATCCCAAAACCATACAGTACCAGTGGTTATGGAGAAACTGAGAGGAACCTGAAGACGAAACTGAGGAAATACAGAAAGAGGAAATGAAAATGAGGCTCTTACTTTTTAAGAGTTGTGCGGAAAATTCGTATACATGAAAGGTCTAATTTGTAAGAAATGTCCATGATTTGAAGGTATCTCCAAAAATATAGGGTGAAATGTAAGTGCTGACTGCTGCTCATTGTACTTTTTGCTGTAGCTATCCTTGGCTGTAGGGAGTACTGCTGCTGCTTGCAAGTAGTTCAGTTATCCATGGAGCAAAGTGGCTCTTTTAGCTGACGGGAGTCTGCCCGCAATGCACCCTTGGATGACGGGGGGAATCAGCGCGGGCAATGGGGCCGAGCTCATCTGCCTCCCAGTGAACATAACAGGCCACCAGACTGGGACTAAACACAGCCTCTGAGACCGACAGATGCAAGGTTGACAGTGGCTCTGATCAGGACTATCACACCAGCAAAGAAAAGATGTGGCAGGCAGGGACAGACATGAAGGGGCAGAAAAGCGTGTGAAAATTGTCATGTCATGATGAAAAAGTATGTCCCAATTGTAGGCAACAGCGTTTACTTTGTGAGGGCAGCTGCTGTGGGTGCTAAAAGTAAAAAGAAAAAGTATGCGATTTGGAATGCACCCATATTTCCTTGTTTCCTCCAAGGAACCTAAAAAATAAGGAAGGGTCATTACGTCGCAGAATCTTGGTTTGGGGCCAGACTGTGGTGACAGTTGTATTGAAGTCAATGGAAGATGCATTGAGAAATACACTGCAACCCAACATATCTACGTCATGTGACTTCTGATGAAGAAATGCCTCCAGAAAATGAAAGAACACACTTCAGAGAATAAGTTAACCCTTGATTCCCCCCCCCCCCCCCCAGTGCTGATTAAATTGTGATCAAATGAGGCAGGTCAGACTGATTTCCCAGAGTTGGATCAGACTGCATGTAAACCATGAACAGGAGCGTCCACAAATTTGAAGTGTGGTATTTTCTGGAGGCATTACTTCATTAGAACATCAGAACATACAACGCCAAACATTGTAGATATGTTAGGTTGAAGTGTGTTTCTCCATGCATTTCCCATTGACCTCAATACAGCTGTCACCATAATCTGGCCCCAAAGCCAGATTCTGTGACGTAACAACCCTTCCTCCTTGTTTAAGTCCCTTGGTTCCCTCTCTCCTGGTATGGTTTCCTCACGCCTCTCCATGAATCCTTGGTGGGAAGGAACTAAGATGTAAGGAAAAGACGCAAAAGAGGGAAACATGAATGCCAGCGCCGTTTAATATCAGAGTTGCGACACTCCCATAGACTCCTGTTGGAATTGGAGAATGCAGAAGTGAAGCGTGTCATGGGGCAGCTGACATTTCCAGACATTGAATAGTTCCAGCACTGAACCCCATTCATTTTCAGTGTTTACCAAGCATGCTGGCTGGTAATATGATGAAATGTCTGCACTTATTGGCCTGTCATGAATCTACGCAATAACAGTATTTTACATAGCCATCTTTAGTTACAGTTTGTTGTGAAATAAAAATTGCAATTAGTTAATCTAGTCTAGAGTTAGTTAATGTCAACAACATTTCATTGGCTAACTTTACCATAATCGGATGTTAGTTGGACTACATTAACCTTCGCAAAATTCAAGACAAGAGTGCTCTGCTGGCCAAGACCAGAGGATGCCTACTCTTTGTAGGACATTGCATGGGTGACAAAGAGTGCAGTTAAGGGAAGCCAGGAGGTAATTAAGTCAAGAGAGGTGATGTATGAACTGCAGGTGTTTCTATAAGTCTAGGCTGTGTGCCTGGATAAAAGTAGACCACAAGAAGGCTTTTCACGTCTTCAGCCAGAATATTTCTTGTTGACTGGTTGATGTGTCCACTTGCAAGTGTTTGAATAAAGAAAAGACTACTCTCTCATGTGGTCAGTCCTTTGTTTTTGTCATTATACGTCCTACAAGCAGTTGTCAGCAGCAGCATGACAAAAGATCGAGGCCTTGATTGCCTTAATCAGGTCATATAAATTAGCTTTGATTGTGATTGGCACATAAACCTGTCTGAATAACTGGAAATTCGAACATATGCAATAAGGCTTGTAAAATAATCATTAGTTCATGTTTTGATGTAATAAAGGCACCATTATGCAAGATAAATTATCTTACCTTGAAGCATTGTTCCTCTCCCAACTGTTAAATGTGTGTTTACATTAGAAATACAGTAGTACAGCCCCAGGTCTCCTTCCTCAACATCCGCGATCTTCAGTGCCAGAGATCGGTTCATCAACTTCACTGAGAAACGTGGCCCAATCTGAAACCCTGAAGAAGGTAGTTTACAGCAGATCAGTTTTTATCTTTCCATATTTTTATAAAACATTCATTGAAATCATGTACTACCTTGGACTGGCCGTCCCTCTCTGAGGCTGGCACAGAGTACCACAGTGGGGGTGACACCTTGGTTGTTCTTAAACCATGTTGCATCGTAAAGGTAGGAGATGTTACAGCTCAGAGTGACTGTTGAACCGAACTTGACAAGTTGGACCTCAACAGCAGGCACAAATGGCATCCAAAAACTAGTCATAGTGATAAATCCTAGAGTGCATGAAATGAAGATCAACTTTACAATTGTATGCTGAGTTTAAGCTTTAAAAATGTTAGATGCAGATTTAAACATCATGAAAACAAGTCAGTTACAAGCCAACACATTTTGGCAACATTACAGAGCAGGGCTGGAGGTGGTGACACCTGGATCCTTGAAATATCATTTTACTCCCTTTACAGCAATGCTAACCTATTTTGAGTACGTGTTAGTGGTGCCTTCTGAAGAAAAACAATCATCTCCCAATTGAAATCCTCATTTCAATCAGTCGATAGAAAATTGTCCTTACCCAAAATTATGATTTCTTCTATTCCAGTTTTTGGTTTGATAAATTAGCACCAAAAGAACTTGGTAAGGTTAGCATGATGAACTACTAGCTGCTGAGGTTCCATCATTCATATACATGATTGACACAGCAAGCCACTCTATTTTTATCCATGCCTTAAAAATGTTTTGGCACCAAAGATTCTGCTCTTGATAGATTGGTATATTTCCATACTGGCAGTAGTTTTCTGTGGCAGTTGGTGGAACCTCCTCCTCATCTTTTAGTGTCCTTCTGGGATCTTAGGTCCCCTTCTTTTCTCTAGCAATATTCCTCCACAGGGTCACTTGTATGTACAGCATGCAATACAACATTATGCAGATGACACTCAGTTCACTCTCAAACTTAAATCTCATTAATCATCTAATGTTACCAATATTAAAGTTGGGATGCTTTGTAAAATGTAAATTAGAAATTAAAACCTGTTATGAGAAACCCTGTACTTTAAGCTCCTGACAGGGGATTACACTGGTTGTTCTATCAACACACCTGATTACCGAGATTGGTAAGGTTTTTTCAGCATGCTGCCCAAAACTCTGAAACTCCATCAAAAGTTGGCCAATTCAACATGTTTCAAATCTCTTCTTCAAACTTTTTTGTAGTTGTAGTTTGTATTAAAGCTATACTCAGCTATATATGATAATTGATTTTTTAAGTTAATTATAGCCTTTTGTAGCCTTGATCTTGTTCCCCTTTTTTAGTATACCTTTTGAGATTATAAACAATTACTATTATTACACAATGAACGTGCTCTGGTTTCATATTTGGAAAGCAAGATAAAACAGAGCCGTAATGGTGCTGTCACCATAATCAGTCAAACAAATCAAGCTTGTCATTGTGCTGTAAGTACACCACTTACTTATACTTATTATTACGTAAAAAAGGACATTTCCTCGCCAATTAATCAATGTGACCTCATATCCAAAATGATAGAGTGCATCACTCACCAACAAGAGTCATCGTAATCCAGAACGACCTCATCTTCTTCTGTCTTTTTCCTGTACCTGACAGCAGTGACTATCTGATCTAACAAACCACAAAGACTTCCTCTTAAACACTTAGTCACAGTTTCCACTGAAAGCCCACTTCTATATTTTGACTCTGTCTCTTCACTTGTAACGGCTTTTGGTGTTACTATGAGAGAAGATTTCCATTTAACTGAGCTATAAGCAGTAGCCTAATAATTAGATGTTCATCTTTTTCTTTTTAAATTGTCTTCACTTCTTCATTAATTGCTTTAATATTGTGTCACTTGTTTTATTCTAAGCTCACTTTTATTTATCTCATCTTTTACATAAGCATTCACCACCAATTGCCTTACTGTTTTGATATTTCTACCATGAGTACTCCTGTCAGGTTTACACAAAGGGGGAAAAAAAGCAAACTTCAATGAAAGCTGACAGTCCTAAATCCAAAATCCAAATAGTAGCAACAACAAAGCGGGGGAAATCCAAGAGCAAAACAAAGTACAAACAAGAAATATTACGAGGAATCGGGAACCAAAAGCAAGAAACGCACAACGGGAAGATGGGCCAGGGATACACAGGAGCACAAAGGAAGGGCACAACAGATGAACCAATGAAAAGTGAGGGGAAAACACTAGAGGTGCTTCTCATATCTCTTATTTGTCAGTTCCTTGCTCCTCGCTTGAACTGGAAGTCATTCCTGTCTGCGATTTTGCAGGCCATTCCAATTCTCTTATCTGTGCTGCGAGGATCGAGGACACACGGGAGCAGCCTTCACGTTAGTCTTTCACTGGCCGACACGCTCCCTCAGTTATTGATTGGATGCTGCAGCGGATCCACTGATCTCATACATCACAACATGACTGCAGTTTCAAACCGGAGTGAGTGTGTCACTAACCCTAACCCTAACCCCAAGTGTGTCACCATCAGGTTTTATTTAGCTTGTTTTCTGATTCAGCAGCAAGTTAAAACGTGTCAGCCTGACTGTAAGAGAACTAAAGAACCACGAAACAACTTTCTTCATTTTCTTTTCATGGTCTGTTTTAAACACGTGAAGCTCATCATTTATGAGCATAAGTAACAGACAGAAATTCACAGTCGCAGTTTGAACTTCAAAATTGTGGGTTCACAAAAAAAGAACTCAAGCTAGAGTTTAATGTGTATACAGAAGCTTTGTTTGCACGGAAGTTAATAATCAGGATATCAGCAGGTGCATCACATCCCAACATGTCTAATGAGAGATAAAACTGTCAGAACGAAACAGGAACTGAACTCAAACAAACCACAAAACCAGACAACAAAGCAGATACAGATCCAGCTGTTAGAGTTTCTCCAGAGATCAGCCTTTGAAAAATAAAGTGATCATCCAGCAAAACTGTTCGTCCGCTTCAAAGATATTTAAACAGGTTTAAAGGACAGGATTGGTTATAATGTAGGACACAGACAGCAGCTGAAATAATGCAGAGTACTAACTGCAAAATAAATCTGATCTTTATTTTAAGCCTCCCATGAATCAAGTTCATCACAGTCTAATTTCCAAGTGTAGGTCTAAACGATATCCACCATAACTTTAATCATGTAAATGTCTGAACTAATTACAATTTAAACTGCAGACAGACATTTGATTTTATCACAGTGGTGATGGATCACAGGTAGGCCTATATCTATGGACACCACAGGAAATCTGTGTATTGGGCTGTCCAGGTCATAAAACTAAATATTTATCTGACGTCTCTACAGCTGTTAAAGCCAACTGACAGCTGATCCAGCTGGGATCATGCTCTGCAGTGTCACATGAAGCAACGTCCATTTCTGATGACAGCTGCATCTGATCACAGCTGGATCAGCTGTCGAGGCGGTAACAGCTCTTGCATGTTACACTCTATATTTCCAGAATGAAAGCTGACACCAGAACAAAATCGAAATAAATTTTTAAAATGTTTCATGTATCATTGGTTTAGGAAGAGGACTTCAACTTCCACATTTAAATGATGGGTGGTGGATACCAGTTATCAACACAATCATTTTGGCAAGGTGGAAATCAATCAGTTTGATAGCTGTGGATGTATAAATGCTGTGGTGACGTGCTCGTGTCACCACAGCAGCAGTGTTTGGAGGTAGATGGGTGCAGTTCCGTTGACGGCCTTGAAGGCCAGCAACATCATCTTGAATCAGATACGGGCCACAACAGGAAGCCAGTGGAGGTCACGGAGGAGGGGGATCACATGGGAGAATTTGGGTAGATTGAAAACGAGCTGCGCTGCAGCGTTCTGGATATGTTGCAATGGTTTAGTCGTGGACGCTGGGAGTCCAGCCAAGAGTGAGTTGCAGTAGTCCAGGCGGGAGATGACCAGTGTTTGGACAAGGAGTTGCGTTGTATCCTTAAATATACCGGAATACCGGCAAATTTGCAGGATTGGGCCACCGCGGTGATGTTGGGGGTGCAGGATAGTCCGTCGTCCAGGATTACGCCCAGGTTCCTCACAGTCGATGAAGGCGATACTGTGACGTCCTCGACAGTGACTGATCTAGTGTTTAGTGAAAACAGAAGTGGTCCTAGTACTGAGCCTTGAGGGACACCAGTTTCCAGAAAGCAAGGTTTGGACAAGGAGCTATCCCATGTGACCTGAAAAGTGCGATGTGTCAGGTATGATGTGAACCAGATTAGAGCAGAGTCAGCAATGCCAAGTTCAGCCAGAGTGGAGAGGAGGATTTGGTGGGTGAATGTGTCAAACGCAGTGGGTAAGTCGAGGAGAATGAGGACTGACGAGTGGGAGGCTCTGTGGCACGGAGTGACTCAGTCACTGTGAGGAGGGCCGTCTCAGTGGAGTGAGCAGTCCTGAAGCCTGACTGATTAGGGTCAAGGAGGTCGTTTTGTGAAAGATAGGAGGACAGTTGGTTGAAGATGACACGTTCCAGGGTTTTAGAGAGGAATGAGAGAAGAGATACAGGTCTGTAGTTGAGGATGTCAGCGTGTCTAGGGTGGGTTTCTTTAGGAGTGGCTATACTGTAGCTGTCTTGAAAGGAGCTGGAATACGGCTTGAAGTGAGGGAGGAGTTGATCAGGGTGGTAAGGAAAGGCAAGACATCGTGTGAGATGTTTTAAAGAAGAGAGGAGGGAATCGGGTCAGGGAACAGGTGGTGGTACGGTCACTAGTGTGTGAACATCTTCAGAGAGAGGGCTGAAGCAGGTAAGTCCGTCATAGGTGAGGGATGGGGAGGTGCTTTCTGGAAGGGCATAGGAGTAAATGAGGAGCTGATGTCTTTTAATTTCTTGGTAAGTAAGTTGCAAAGTCATCAACAGTGAGGGAGGAAGGAGGGGGAGTGGTGGGAGGGGTGAGGAGGGAAGAGAACATGGAGAATAGTTTCCTGGGTAACACTTTATAAATAACGATCATTAGTAAGTCCTTTATAGGACATTAGTTAATGATGAACAAAACATTAATAAACCTTTGTAAATGATTAGTTAATACTAAATTAACATATCACAACTATGTTGCAAGTCATCTACAACTGATTAGTTAATTATGAAATATTCATGAAATAATCATTAGTAAATGTTTACCTAATGATTTGTTATGTAATGAAAGAGGCCTGTTCTTCATCTTTCATAACTCATGTGTAAATGTATTACTGGTGCTTTTGCACCCCCCTAATCTAAAATGTAAACACTTCATCACCAGAGAATGTGTTCATATCATTAGTAGTTCTTCCTTACCTGCCACAAATTATCTATATATGTAAGTAAGTTATTTACAAACTTTTCAGCAGCCCTCTAATCTTAAATTTCAACGTTTCATGTACCAAGGAAGTAGCATACCATTTTAGTATGGAAGATTTATCCTATTTTTAATCAAGAGCGTAGATTTTCAGTTTGAGAGCATGATTTCATTCCTTTTCAGTGACAGCTCCTTCTTGTGCTCAGATTTATTCTCCTCATGCTCACATTGTGTGCTCGCACTGAGATGTCTGCTGCTTTCTTTCAAAATGAACTCAAAAATCACATGCTTGTGCTCACATTTCTTCTTCTTGCACACAAAAATTTCGCTCACATTCAAATATGTCCTGTGCTCGCTGAGATCTAAAGTCTACGCGCTCAGATCTAATGTGCACGCACTCAGAACAAGCACCTCCTCTCAGGTTGAGGTGTCTGGTCAGACTCAAGGCTGTCCCTTCCTGCGCAATAGGGAGACAGCTAGAGTGTGGACCAATCAAATGACGGATGCCGCCTTGAGTGCGTTCCTTCGCCTTTTTTGAGTGCTCCGTAGGGGCGGGTATATGGTCTGTTTGTAAAACTGCTTCTCTCAAAATACACAAATTTACCACATTAGCCAGCTATTTGAATCGTCACCTATTTAAGACGCCAGCATATTTATGTATAATTAAACTTAAGTAATCCTTAAAAGAGTTATCGTAGTTTAGATTCTTTTAAATTTAATATTAGCGGATATATGTTATATAGTATACTCACAAGGATGTAGGTATGATACGATAGTCGAGTGGTTAAGTATGATGCCAGCTATTGCATTTTAAACCACGGGACGCTGGTTTGCATCCTGGCCGCCGCACTAGCCCTTTTCACACAGCTGTTTGCATGCGGGGATCCTGCACCAATTCTCTGCATCTGCCTCTGTGTGTGAAAGTTTCAGATGCGGCGAGGGGTGTTTACACTTTAGATTAGGGGGATGCAAAAGCACTTGTAAATGACTTATAGATGATTCAGTAATACATTTACACATGAGTTATAAAAGATGAACAACAGGCCTCTTTCATTACATAACAAATCATTAGGTAAACATTTACTAATGATTATTTCATGAATATTTCATAATTAACTAATCAGTTGTAGATGACTTATATACTATATACTATACTATACTATATTATATGACAACATATTTGTGATATGTTAACAGCATTCATTAATAATAATTTCTTATAATCACTCACAAGTCATTCATAATATATCAACAGATCATTAAGTAATCATTTACTAATGATTTGTTCATGAATATTCCATGGTTAACAAGTCATTTGCAGATGACTTACAACATAGTTGTGATATGTTAATTTAGTATTAACTAATCATTTACAAAGGTTTATTAATGTTTTGTTCATGATTTGTTCATCATTAACTAATGTCTTATAAAGGACTTACTAATGATCGTTATTATAAAGTGTTACCGTTTCCTGGGGTTGGAGGCAGAGGAGTTGATCTTTAACAGGTAGAAGGCAGATTTGGCTGCTGAAACAGTTGATGTGAAGTCAGAGAGGAAGTGGTGGTAGTAAGCAAGGGTCACGATGATGTGATTTTTTTCCATTTTCTCTCTGCTGCTCATAACACCAATCTATTGGTTTGCAGCGATTCAGACAGCCGGGGGGGAGGGAGAGGGTGTTTAGAGACCTCAAAGATTTCCTGGCCACTGATGACTATAGACATGTTGTATGTCTTCAAAAGGTAGGTCAGGCTGAAAATAAAACAAATATACAGTAGATTATCACCTAAGAAGAAAAAAAGAAATATATATATCCTAGAAAAATGCCAGCTGTAGCCTTTCAGGATGCTGCAGTGATCTAGTCTTGCTGTCGTTTGTTTCACACTGAACTGTACCCAGAGTAATCAGTGCTGGATGTATCTTGTTAATAAATAATTCATTAGAGTACTTGGATTACTTTTTTGTTGTAGCAAGTAACGTAACACGTTAGTACTGCAATTCAAGAAATCAGTTATTTAGCTACTTTTCCATAAAATTAATTCGCTACTGGAAAAAATTGCTGTCTTTTCCTTTCCTCCCAGAAGCATTTGCACTGTATCTGTTTCTCTCCTGCTGCTTAGCATGTGATTGTGCATGCATAACTAGTTGCGTGATGAAGGAGAGGACAGTATTAACTTTCAAAATATTGTTGAAATATTCCCATTATCTTGAATTTTTGGGTGAAAAGAACAAGAACTACATCCAGGCAAGTTGTGCCTGGAGGATAAATGCTTGTCAAAAAGCCAATACATTCAAACAGTACAGCTTGTCCAGTTGGCTTGTCCATGCTAAGGTCTGTTTTTACAATTTTACAACGGCTGATCAAAACATTTTAGAAAAAAAGTGGTAGCAAAGACAAACACTACCAATGGGACTAATGATACAACAAATGTGAAATTTCAGTTTCCATATTTTAACAATGAACCTAAACAAATGTAACAAAAACTAATAGAATATAATGAAATAACAAAATCTCTTGATTAAAAATTGCTTCACCCATGACATGGCAGGCACTTGGTACAGTCTGAGTAGCCACTTCCTGTATTTAAAAGTAGGGTGTGCATCTTTCCTTCAGGCCTGAAAAAAAAAAAAAAAAAGAAAATCCCCTTACCTTCAAAGCTTAGAACACAGGCCAAAAAAAGTTGTGTTTGTGTGGGGTTGTAGTGGCAAATATGAAACTGGGTCATGATCATGCATGTGATTAGATTTTGGAATATCCCTTGCAGTCCCAACTATGCTTTAATTGAGCTTGAGGCTGATAAAAGACCAATGTTTGATGCACCATTTAAATGAGCAACAGGTGTTGCCACAGCTCACCCAAGGCCACAGAAGGGGCCTGAGTAAGACATTTGTAGGAATGCATCCAAGAATGAGAATAATAAGTGACAAACCCATGATTATAATAAAGGTAAAAGGATGATCCATAGGGGCGTGGGGATCCTGGACCACGGGTATAAAATGGGGAGAATCGGGGAGATATCTCAGTTGCCCCGGGGTAGCTCATGAATGTATGTTTTCTGTTTTGGAAATAAACACCTTTTGGACTGAGGACCTGCTGCTTTGTCTTTGATTTTTTGGACTTCAACCTTGAGCGGATTTTCAGAGTCAAATAGTGCATTAATTGGAAAGATAAGAAAAGTAGTCTCCCACTACAGGGTCTGGCAGCTTTGTGGGGACCAAAGTGCTGGACCTCAAAACATACATCATTAAATTTTGGGGTGACAGTCACACAGGCAACCAAAATGTTTTTCACTTACTTTTTATCACTTTTTACAGTATCTAGCCATGTTGATAGCATCTTTGAAATGTCTCTTTCCAACTCAATACAATGGAGGTAAATTGCAAAGAGAAAATACAGATTTTTGTTATTTGGAGGAACCAAGCCTTAAACAACAAATAAATACACTATAAGCATACAAAAAGTACATTGTGTTGTTCATGATCACAGCTTCCATTATAATTACATACTTTATATGGAGGATTGTTTGAAGATGGGCTGTATAATACAGCCACTATTGTTACGGTATCTTTTCATTAACCAGTTAATTAAACTTTATTAAACTTTTGTTAGTAGTTATTTCACTGTTAACAAACGAATAAATGCTTTATGAATTATTTATTAAGCAATTGTTATTGTAATGCCTTATTATACTTTACACTGCTTTATAAGTGATTTAGAAAGCGGTTTATTGTTTGCCAACAGTAAAACAACTATTAAACTGGCAAATGAGAACTTTTTTGCCTCAACTTATCATTCTGAAGTGAATGCTGATTGCACAGTGTACTCGCTGTAAAAAAAATAAATTAAAAAAATGATACCATTGGAATATAGATAGCTTCCCTTTAAACCTTGCTTTCACTATGCAATTCGTTCTGACCATAGGGATAGATTTTTCCTGCAAATATGAAGGTCACTTTACAGCACAAAGAAAGTATATGTCTCTTGAGATATTGTCTACTCTGGTCTCAGCGTCTAGTCCTACCTATCTGAAAGAACATGACGTGCGTCCTGTAATAATAGTGGGCTACATCAATACTTCTTGATGTGACATATGGAGCTCCACAGGGATCATCAGTATCTTTTCACTCAGGCTCTTTTCTGCTGGACCATCCAGCCAGGAACCTCTCTTCCCTGACTGACTGTGGTTATCTTGTATGGTCTGTCCTCTCTCAGGTCACCATGGTGGAAACGAGGTCATGTGGCTTGGGCATCACTTGGTGACACTTAGGTCTGCTCAGTCGTCCTGGATTCACACCTGTCATATATATATATTTTTTTGTAAATATGTTTTATTGATTTTCTGGAATTTTTCACCCCACAAGAATACAGCACATGTACATGTTATTTCAATTTACACAGTCATCTCCAAAACACAGGGTGCGTTGTTCTTCAGTTACATTGGCCCATTGAGTTAACCCTTTCCTTCTTATCCCACCTCTTCCACCCACACACCCAACAAATACAATTGATTTGATCCCTTTATCAACCCATTGGGTAAATGTAGGGTCTGTACAGAAGGGAGTAAACATGTGATTCAACTTAATAGGGGAGAGGATAGAAGGACCTTGTATTCCAAAATGTTTTCTAAATTGAGCCCAAATTCTTATAGAATGGTTAATAATTGTAAGTCAAATTATTACAAACAAGGGGCAAGGCTGCGCAAATCACTGAGCCTAAGTGCTATCGGCATGATGAGAGTTCTAATTGCACCCAGTCTGCCCTTCCTGTGGTTGGTTTATCTTCAAGCCAGTGGATTAATTTTTGAAAGTTGCATGCCCAATAATAAAAAAGGAAATTTGACAGGGCCAGCCCTCCTGAGTGTTTTGGTCTTTGGAGGTGGATCTTGCTGATTGGTTTATTCCCCCATATGAAAGAAATAATGATTTATCAAGTGTTTTAAAGAAAGATTTTTTAATCAAAATTGGGATGTTTTGGAAGAGATATAGAAATTTAGGCAATACTATCATTTTGATAAGGTTAACACGTCCAGCTACTGATAGTGGTAAAGAGGCCCACCTATCCATGTCCTGTTTACAACTGTTAAGGAGAGCAGTGAAATTCTTTGTAAAAGTAGTAGACAAAGTGTGGGTAATCTCAATTCCCAAGTATTTAAAGCCATTGTGGATCCTTTTAAAGGGGGGAGGGTTAGAAAGAGGTGCATCTGTTTTAGCTTTTAAGGAGAACATCTCACTCTTTTGCAAATTCAACTTGTATCGCAAAATTCTCCCAAATTGTTTCAGAATGTCTAGAATGGAGGGAAGAGATGAGGCTGGTTCAGAGACGTATAGAAGTAAGTCATCTGCATATAAAGAGACTTTAAACTCTAGGCTGTCCCGCTGTATATCTTTAAAATCCTTGCAGAGTTGCAGTGCTATTGCTAGAGGTTCAATTGAAATTGCAAACAGGAGGGGGGACAGAGGACACCCCTGTCCTGTCCCCCTTCCAAGAGGAAAATAAGCAGACTGGGTATTATTAGAAATTTCCGATGCCAGGGGAGAGGAGTAAAGCAATTTGACAGAAGCGACAAACTCTTCTTTAAAGCCAAATTTGCGAAGGGTGAAAAATAAGTGGTTCCACTCAACCTGGTCAAAAGCTTTTTCGGCGTCGAGTGAAACTACTACCTCAGGATATTTTGACCCAGCCAAGTGGATTGCGTTAAATAGCATTCTCAAATTCGAATAAGAGTGTCGGCCCTGGGTAAATCCTGTTTGATCGGGCGAGACAATATCGGGAATTGCACTCTCAAGGTGCTTAGCTAAGACCTTATCTAATATTTTAAAGTCGACATTTAGCAAAGAGATTGGTCGATATGATGAACATAAAAGCGGATCTTTATCTTTCTTTGCCAGTCCTGTCATATATTTTAATATCATCTACTTAGAAATGATAATTTGTCATTAGAATCTGTTTACTCTTTAATTTTGTGTAATTTTGTCACAGTATTTTGCATCTGTTGCATGTCTGTCTGTCCTGGGAGAGGGATCCATGTGACTCTCACAGAGGTTTCCTCCATTTTTTTGGCTACTACAAGGTTTTTTTCCCCCTCAAATCGAGGGTTTAAGGACAGGATGTCGTTCACTGTAGAGATTGTAAAACCCACTAAGGCAATGTGATTGTGATTTTGGGCTATCTAAAATAAAACTGATCTGACTCGACTTCACCAGCTGTTACTGTTTTTCTTTTGGGGCCACGCAGGCGGAGACCGGACACCTAAATGACGTAGGAGGTTAAAGGGTCCAACCAGCGTCAGTGACAACAACAACAGCGCGGTACCTTCATGCTGGATAGAGGAGCATGAAGGAAACCGAAACGGCTCTCTGTGTTGTTGCTGGTTAATTTGACGGACGTGTACGAAGAGCAATGACGGACACTGCTGTTTGTTTGTAATATCTATTCCGCTTTTAAAACTATCGGACAGCGAACTGAGAGAAGGAACAGTCGGAGGTTCTATCACAGGTGACAAGCTAGCATTAGCATGTCTTTGACTCGCTACCTGTCAAAGCAGCTTTCAACGTGATGTTAGCTCACACTTGCTAACGGTACTGAGTCAATTTTAACCAGTGGAGGGATTTGCGGGAAAAGGAAACACTGTAACAAACCTACAGTCTAACTTTATAGCAGTCTAATTAACCCATACTACAACGTTTGCTGTCTTGTTCACTTGTGTAGTATTGGTTGTCATCTGATTAACAAGCATGCTAACGTGAGCAGTTAAGCTTAAGGCCAGCTCTGTCAAAGCATTTGATACTGAGACGTCTGTAACTTGAGATAAGTGTAATATCCCAGAGTAGCATGAGATAAGTAATATCTCTTGACACCACATAATTTAGGATAAGGGCACAGAGGCGGTTGTCAAGGTCTCAATCAAACTTAAAGATGTAAGGTTAACTGTGTCATGTTTTGCCAAGTCAACTTTTTTTACCAGGTGGAGGCTAGGCTAACGTTAGGTTTTAGATGCAAGTATTTTGAATTGAGACTAACGCACGCCATTGCTTTTCAACATGGTTACAGTAGATTGGTTTAGTGCTGGGTATAATCTCTCAAGATTGCTTAGATCACTGGGTCAGTTGCTAGCAAATCAAAGGGTCTTGGGTCCTTGGAAAGATCTCAGATCCAGTAAAATACAAAATACTTAATTCCGCTAGATAATCGAGAAAAAAATAATAAACAGATAAACATACTGGAATCCCAGATTGGCCAATCATCTCTTTACCATTATAAATTCTTTAATTGCAGTCAGTTCATTTGCAAATCTGTAAAACAATAACAATGTTGCTTTATGGAATAAATTGGGTATTTCTGGGATAATGAATACCAATCAGCATTCAGATTAAAGACTGACGAGTTATGGAATAAAGACACAAATCCTCTTGCAAAGCAATATCCAAACAGTATATATTGTGGAAATTCAACTGAGAATTGTCTGTAGATAATGTCACTTATATGGATTATATGTTTTTTTTTCACAGAATTGATAGCAGACGTAGCAAGGTATGTATGACCTAGGCCTGTTCTTTGCCTGTTTCTCAGGACATGTAAGTTTCATAGTTGTCCAGCCATGCTACATTCCTCATTAGGGTGGAAGTTTTAATGAGGTTGTGGTCAAAACACAACAGAGTAACTGTACAGTTTCTGTTGCAGGATGGCAGGAGTATTTGACATAGACTTGGAGACTGAGGACGTCAGTGACACAGAGGTCTGTATCTCCCAGTTAATGATAACGCTACTGCTGAGTAGTCATAACTCAAATACACAAGAATGAGAAAACTGTTAATTTGCCATGGTACCATTTATTTCAGGTTTAAACACATTTTGATCACATAATACTTGTAGTATTCTTGCAAATGTGGATTAAAGCCACACTTTTATACACATTGTCACGAATGCTTTAATTCCGAAAATGTGGAACACATCTTATTTTTTGTGGGATATTTGCCTATAACTAGGGATGGCTCGATACTACTTTTTCATGTCCGATTCCGATAAGACAGCATCTGCTGATACCGATATCAATTGACACAGCCTTTCCCCTCTCTGAAACAACAAAGCTATAGATAAAACATCTGTGTGGAAGCATTTTGTGTTTTCACCAGCAGTAACTAAACATGACTACTGAAACAGCTGAAAGCGAACAAGAGAAACAGTGAAACACAACAGATGATTGAAAGTACAAACGGGACAATAGAACAAAAGAGATTCTGTTAGAAGCTACAGAAGTATTGAGAGCTTAACACTGACTTTTCAAAACGCCTTTCTCTCAGTTTTCCTGCACGGACATGAGTTCAGTATCGTTGTGAGGGGGAGACACGGGCTTAGTACGGGTTGGCTGCAGGTCCATTGCCGGTGCGGCTCGGCTCAACTCGGCGCAGTAAAACTGGTGATGGAAAAGCAAATCAGCAAGGCTCGGTTTGACTCGGTGCACCCAAACGTGCTAGTGGAAAAACAGCATTGGTTGTTGCAGTGCACTTTTTTTTTTGGCACTCGTCGCCTGTAAAACATTGGGCATACTTCTTCCCATGGTGTTTCTGCAAGTGTTTTATCAAGTTCGTGGTGTTGGAAGTTTCCAACAGTGCTGCCACCCCTCGAAACACTTGCATTGCATAAATTGCACTCAGCTGTTTTGCTTTTTTCTTCCATTAGTTTAAAGTAATTCCACACAGCTGAAATTATGAAAGTCTCACTCAAGCTTGCTCCAGCTAGTCTCGTGACACATGCTGGTCTCTTTATGGCATGTCACGCATAGTTTCAGCATTTATGGGAGAGTTTAGGCTAATAAATCAGCTGGGATTATACATTTTCCCCTCTCAGATATCCGATCCTGGGATTTTGGCCAAGATCGGATCAATACCGATACTGAATATCAGATTGGCGCATCCCTAGCTATAACTATTTTAACATTTTGCCTTACTATTATAACTTTGATTAACCTTATTGGCTTGTTGTTCTCCATCTGCAGGATGACGTCTGTGACTTCACTGTGACAGAACCAGAGAAGTAAGTTTAATTTACCATTTAATCTAAAAGAAAAAGGATGCTGATATATTACAAAAACTGATTTATACCAATACTGCTACTTCTCTGTGTCATGCTCATCCCAGTGTTCAGACGGAGGAGGTGGAGTTGACCAGTGAAAGTGTCAACAGAGACAGTGAGCGAGTTGGACCTGACTGCTTTGAGCTTCTTACTGTTCTGGGAAAAGGAGCCTACGGCAAGGTGTGTGTGTGTGTGTGTGTGTGTGTGAGGTTGTGCACCCTGGTGTGTCAAAGTACTTTTCCGAGTACATTTTCAGTATCAAAAGTACCGGTAAAAGTAAATTATACACACATTTGTTTAACTGCAATTACATTTATGCATACTCTGTGTTCTATTCAACCCATAACACGCAGAACCCACCAATTGACTGGGGTTGGGCGTGTTTGGGTCACCTGATATATTCATGGATGGGGGCGGGCAGGCTCGCAATGAGTGACAAAGCAGTGTTGGATGACAAAGCAGGAGGATGTCCCTGTCTTTTAAAGAGATTGCTGTTACCCTCTCCTCATCATGCTGACTCGAGCATTGTTCCATTTGGAGCAATTTCTTTAATTGTTTTCATTCACTCTATTTTATTTAACTTAGATCTTCTCACTAGTATGAGTCAGGGAGAAATAGGAAGAAGGGAAAAGAGACGGAGAGCTCTGTAGCAGACTCCTCTTTCCCCAGCAGCGGGATCGGCGCCTGGGAGAGCACTTTGTCTTTTTGTCATTCCTGACAATTGTGCTTATATAATCCATTAAATTGTTTTGCGGGTTGGGCTCTATACAGGTTGTTGACTAGCTCATATTTTTTTTGGGTTGGGTGATACGGGTAGGCTCTCATAACGGGCTGGGTTGGTATGGATATGGAATTCCCCTGACCCCACGGATCACTACTGTATGCTATGGTGCGACCAATTATCAGCCCGGCTGATTATTAGATCCGAATTCACCATTTTTCTGATTATTATTATTATTATTATTATTGTTATTATTACTTTTGTTTGTTTGTTTTTAAATCTGATTGCTGATCAAATTAATTAATTTAAAATAGTGCTACTTTGGCTCTGATTCAGCATGCAATCTGCAAAGTAACTAGTAATTTAAAGTTGTCAAATAAAGGTAGTAAATAAAAAGTTGTAGCAGAAAATGGAAGCACTCATGTTAAGTACAAATACCAGAATCAAGATTGTACTTCTCTGTAGAGCATGTATTTGGTTACATTTCATTACTTTTTATAACTGGGTAGGAATGTCCTTGTAGATACACCCACTAATCATCATGTACTAATACCAATACTGCTTTAAACATTATGCCATGATGATATCTGTTTATCAGATAATATCTGACATTAATAAACAAAATAATATTTAAATGAAATGTCTTTTTTCAGGTTTTCCAGGTGAGGAAGGTTCAAGGTGCACAGACGGGGAAAATATTTGCCATGAAGGTCCTGAGAAAGGTATATTGTTGCAGTCCACATCTTTGTCCTAAGACCGAAATTAGAAGATAAACAATACATGAAGGTGTTCCTCTCTTTCCATTGATTCTTCATTCCTTTCTCTCCACACCACCCCTTATCCTATTTCTTCCCCTACTTCTACTTGTTCTGCTTTTAACACTCTAATTTTCTCACTTGTCTTGTTCACTTGTTTATAGGCTAAGATAGTGTGTAATGCGAAAGACACAGCCCATACACGAGCCGAGCGGGAGATCCTGGAGACGGTGAGACACTCGTTCATCGTGGATTTGCTCTACGCCTTCCAGACTGGGGGAAAACTCTACCTTATACTTGAGTATCTGAGCGGTAAGACAGAGGCATTTAGGGATGGACTGATGGTTATGGATGATAAGTACATAGGAGCAGAGACAGATGCCATGGGCTAACTTTTGTGCTACATACACACCTTTATCTGATCTCTTAATTTTTAGCATTTATGGCCATAACGTTGTTGGAAGGGGAAGGGAATAAAAGTGGGATGAATGGAGAAATTAAGGAATACATGGGTAGAAGATTCTCTAATGCCACTAACCCCACCAACCCTACTGTTTATCACCAGGAGGGGAATTGTTCATGCAGCTAGAGAAAGAAGGCATCTTCATGGAAGATACTGCTTGGTAAGGACTCATACGGTACTTCCGGGTTTTGAAAATCAGCAACAGTTGTTAGTTTTATTTTTTTCTCTTCACTTAAGGGTTATTCCATATCAACCCGCCTAGGCCCTCATGTTAAAACATCTATTTAATTCTTGGGACCTCTCAAGGCCCTATAGCTGTACTTCCAATTCTTTTGTAAGCTATGATTTTTTTTTTAAGTTAGGCCCTCTGAGCTAAATTTAATCATTATTTATATTCTTTGTATGTGTATTCAAAGCCTCACCAATCACATATTTGTCACTGGATTGGGCTGAAATTTGTCCTGATCATTCAAGAAACCCTAAGGCATACTTTACAGAATGGATTCATTTCAATAGTTGTTGCAGAATGTCTACAATAATTAAATTGATTACAATAAATGTAATTTATGTCTTTGTGTGATACATATTTAGCCTGTTTTTCATTGGGTTCAGGGAATTTGCAAGTACAGCTTGTAAGTGTTTGGTTAGTTGCATACTAGATGATGTCAGAAATTAGTTCAGACAAGTTTGAAATTGTGAAATACTGTATGGGTATTGAGCTAAAGAATCAAGATTAATATTTTGTTCACAGACAACAAGATGACATCATCTGTATGCAACTAACAAAGCCTTGTTGCAGTCCCATTGTGTAAGACTTGCTATCTTTTGTTGTTTTGGGCTGAATTTCAAAATCCCTCTGGACTGATTGCAATGGATTTGGATCACCTGTGCACAGGGTAGGGAGACTGACTCCTAAATAATGAGTGCCAATCAGGGTGTGATGACACCCTTTTATCAAGGCTCAAGAGAGGTGGGGAATAGCACCCAGGTTGGACTTACTCTCGTTCTGAATCCGTCCCTGACACACCGCAGGCCTCATCCCGATAGATTGCCAGCCAAAAACTCTGGTCTGTTTAGGCCCCTATTGAGATTTCTCTCCTGCTTCATTTCATTCTAGTTGAGGGAAATTATGTTTATTTTGTTGCCAAGTTGAGTGAACACAAAACTAGGCTACCTGCATCAGGGCCGTCCTTATTTTTGCAAGTGTTGCTTGCAGAAATAAGGCCTGACGCCTGCAGGTTTTCTTTTTCTTGTTTATTTTTAGTTTATTTTTAGTTTATCTTAAGTGAACCCCTGGAAACCCATGCCCCTATACGCCTTCAGTTTTCCCCATTTTATTTCATCGGGGACTTGAGAGCTTGTAAAAGCACATTTCAGTTTGATTATCCCCTGAAGAGGCATTTGTTTATTATCCAAGTAGTTCACATTTGGCATTCCCTGTAGAAATACATATTTTTTGTGTATATTTTTATGTAGGTTGGGGCTGGTTTGTCAGTAGCCCCATTCACACTGCCCTATGAGTGCGGGTATCCTGCGGCAATTCTCTGCATCCTCCTCTGTGTGAAAGTTTGAGATGTGGCGAGGGGTGAAATGTATTTAGAAAAAAATATGATTATAAACAGTCAGCGGGTACATGTGTAGATTAACAGGTGGACACCGGGGGAAACACGTTGAAAGAAACACAGACGTCATCATCATGACGTGTAACGTCACGCCTCTTTTGGATCTGCAGCGCCGGCTTTGTGAAAGGTGTGAAAAGGGCTAGCATTTTACTGCCAGTACTGCCACAGCCTCTACAAGCTTTAACATGTACATTTCCTGTACCTATGAAAAACTGGCCCAACAGGTATCAAACAAAGATAGAAAACCTTGAAGTCAGCACAGTACATCTATCTATGAAATGAAACCACTGAATATAATATTACAGCCAATAGAAAGTATGAAAAAATAGCTTTTTTATTTTATCAAATGAAGGACTAACAGAGAAATTTCATATTTTTATCATAGATATTATCATTAATACATTGCAAGAAAGTGAAACCTAGTGGAGATGTACATTTTTGAAAATAAAAGTTTCTTTGATCAGCTTAAAGATGATTTATTGTTATTAATTTGATAACTGTTAACATTCTGCAACTCCTAGTTATCCTTTGGGTTTCTTGGATGTTCAGGACAAATTTCAAGACAATCCAGTGAAAAATATGCAATTGCTGAGGCTTGAACACACATACAAAGAGAAACAAAACTTAAAAAAAAAATGCGTGACTTGAAATTAGAAAAGTTCTGAATTCGGATTTGGTATAAAATGACCCTCAAGTGTAAAAATGATACATTGTTACATTCTTTAGTCTCACTTTTGCAGTTTGGATCAGATCAGTCTGCCTGTTGTATGTCATGGACTCAAATGATTTATGTCTGTGTGTAGTTTCTATCTAGGAGAGATCACATTGGCCCTAGGTCACCTCCACTCCAACGGGATTATTTACAGAGACCTTAAACCTGAAAACATCATGCTTAATCACCAAGGTAAGTAAATGTGAACAATACAACATCTTCAAATATTGAAATTGAATGCTGATACATATTTCTGATTTAAAGTGCAGAATGATCGTAAATACATTTGGCTTTCGGAATAAATGTGTAGTCTGTAATAGTTTTGGGGCACAAACTGATTGACCGAATCAACTGACCTGTGACCCTAAAGTATAGTGTAGCTCTGAATGTGTTTATACATGTAAAATATCTAGACTTATTAAAATTAAAAGACAGTAAAAACTAAAAGTCACTCACACTCAAAGTCATTACTTTTATGGAAAATTTACTTTTTTTTTCAGGTCTGAAGTGTGAGCTCTAATTTCAGTCTCATCTCCCCCAAAATATGTGTTTTGAATGTTTAATTTTAAATGCTGCATTTTGACTGAAAATGTCCGTAAGTCCCCTGTGAATGTGAGCACCATTTGGTATGTCTGTGTGATTTCCTGTTTTGCATCGTGGTCGAAACACAATAGCGTGACTATTTTATTTCCTCTAAAAAAAGTAACATTACGCGTTAACCACAATAGCCTGACTTCAGTATGTTTTTTCTCTTTAAAGGACACATCAAACTAACTGACTTTGGACTCTGCAAGGAATCAATTCATGATGGAACCGTCACACACACTTTCTGTGGCACCATAGAGTACATGTGGGTAATACTGCGCTCACTCTAACATGAACACACACACTGCCAAATTCTTACTCCTGAAACTTTGAGCCCATCTGTGTCCTCCTGTGAAACTGGTTGCTGCCAGTTTGTTCTATTGGAATGAAAACATGTTATGCTCATGTTGATGCAGGATTATAAGAAACAAAAGATTTAAACAAATGTAATAATATATTAAATTTAGAGGTTTCAGTATTTTCTGAATCATTAGAAATATTAGATACAAATCCACCATTTTGCCCCGCCCACACACATCCTCAAACTATTCACATGTGCATGATGTGTATGTCTTCTTCTCTGCCAGGGCTCCAGAGATCCTGACCAGGTCGGGTCACAACAGAGCAGTAGACTGGTGGAGCCTGGGGGCCCTGATGTATGATATGATGACCGGATCAGTAAGTTAGAACTGTGTGAGAGAATAGTAATTCATTGTGAGGAAGCAGTCTGAAGATAGTGATGGGCTTTCGTAGTTATCATTTTGTTCCCTTTAAACTGATTATTGTGGAGTAAGAACCTGCTCCACATTGTCCTTCATATCCATGCTCAGAAGACCTCTTAAGAGACGCACCGTGACTATAAACCAGCCCAAATTCTCCCCTCTTATCATGAAAGAGTAGCTGCCTGAGCCTGAGGTCTGCAAACGCTTAGTTTCACAGAGAGTGAGAAAATCCCCCCCGGTTCTCATTCTGAGTAGCTTGTATCATCGATCTCATTCTTTTGGTCTGCACTCAGAGCTTGTGACAATAAATGAGAGCTGGAAAGAAAAGGAAACTTTCTGTGTCCAGCCAGCTCTGTAACCGAGAGTAGCCTGGGTGATGTCATGTCTCCCCCTACTGAATCTATTTTACTGAGGGAGAAAACTAGTGAGGCGTAGAGTACTTGTATTAGGGACTTGGCTGTGACTTACTACAACAATGACGAACGCCATGTTTCAACTGAACATAATTACAGAGAAAAAATACACAACTTTTCATCATTTACATCTCTATAATCTCGAGGTTGCTTTAATTACCCTGACTTTGACACTACTGCTGTCTTGTGGCCTTTTTGAGTCATTGGCTGTTTTTATAATATTCACAATGCAAACACTACTTGTTGATTTTTACTAAAATGTTAGAATATGTTTATAATATTAACCTTTCTAACTGTCCATATCAAGTGTAGTACTATATCAATGCACTAAAGATACAACATAGGCCCCAGAGGAAAGGACATTTTATTGAAAGAGCCAAACTTTATACTAAACTTCCTGCCCCGCTGGCTACATCATGGAATACTGCGAGACGTGCCTCGACCCACAGCACTCGGGCTAGCTCTCATTCCCAGGGCCACGTGTCCTTATTGTGCACACCTGCCCATGGAAGAGAACTAGCGGGGGCTGGACGCCTTCTTGGCGCTTCAGGAGTACGATGAAGACGGCAGGATAAACCTAATAGCGACAACTCTTAGGGGGCTCTGCCTATACTCATAGAATCGCAGGTTAATACATAACCAATGATCTTTAAGCACTTAAAAAGTTTATAAATTTCAGCCGGATTAAGAAAACATTGAAAAAAAGTGGCAGAGCGGAGTGCGCTCTGCCACTTTTTTTGTAACGACTAAATAATTGCAACAGATTGTGGAAAATATTTCAAGTCATAAAAACAGCATCATGTGCTACACTGTCAGTGGTAGTTACTGCTGACTCACTCCTGTGTTTCTCCACCAGCCTCCATTCACAGCTGAAAACAGGAAGAAGACCATTGATAAGATTTTGAAGTGTAAACTCAATCTGCCCCCATACCTGACCATCGATGCCAGGGACATCATCAAGAAGGTACTATAACATACACACACACGCAAACACACACACAGATAGATGAATGGCAGGAGAAACATTTTGTACATTGTTTTGTCACCCACAGGGAAAATTCAGAAAAGATGGCAATGAGTCATTTTTTACTGATGGAAATAACCTTGAGTCATTTTTACTCTCAAATGATCGTACAAAGTGTTCTGATGCTCATATTTTTTTTTTACAGTCCAAAAGTATAAGATGCCTACACCACTAATTTAAAAGAGTGAATAACAGCATTTCTTCTATTTGCATTAGTGTATCAATTATCATTGTCCATGAGGTTTCCTCCCTCTATGAAACTCCTCTGGCTATGCTTTTTCTTCTTTAACCACCAATAATGAGCTTAAAATGTGCTCGTTCTCATCTTGCCATGACAAGAAATAGGAACCTCTGATATTTACAGCAAAGCAGATGCATGCTGTTGACCAAAATAAAATAATTCTAGATGAATCACTAACGCCTTTAACCCTGCAGAGTAATCCTCTTTAAAGCAATGCAGCAACACTGACATGAGGGTAACCCTCCTTTTCTCAGTGGCACTTCACAAGCCATCAAAGTTTAGATTTTGAACAAATCTTAACAAATTTGTCAGGTTTTCTGCAGTTGTACATTTTCTGAAGATTTAGATCAGTCTGTGCAAACCACTTTTTTTCAGTTCGGTTCCAACTTCTGCATTTACATCTTGATTTGAAAGGACACCAAAACTGCCACAGGGTTGCATTTAGTGTTGATTGAAATAACCATTAATTTGACTGTAGCTTTACAGTTTTTTCTTTTGTATTCATTGAAGGTTTTACAACGTATTTACATAGTTTTTATTGTGAAAAACTGTTATGAATTCATATTTTTTCTCATACATTTAATTTGCTAAATAGCTAAATAGGCACTATGTAGTTTTTGAGAAGAAAATCAAATTCAGAATTTTTATTTTTACAACATTAATAAGATAATAATACAAACAATATAATTTTTTCAATAACTGAATAGACAAGCTATTCTTAGAGCAAAATAAGCTCCCCAGAACACAGTTTGAAACTAGAGTGATGGCAGCATCCGGCTTCTGATTAAAATTTCTTCCCCAAAACTACATAGTGCACCTTCAATAAGCAGCAATTTAATGCACTACCTTGTGGAATATGTTGGTGCTGCAGCTAATACTCACACTACACTGTTGATTTAAGCTTGTAGCAGCCAGCCTTCCTGTCTAAGAGAATCGAAGTACATTTCTTGTAATTTGGGTTTTTATGGATATTTGTACATTTATCTAATTTTCTGTTGCACTTTTTAAGTGACTGCCAAAGAACCACACCCTTAAAGCCCTGATATTCCAAAACCCATCATACCTGCATGTTCCAGGTGTAATCTAACTATTTTAAAGGCTGCTGTTCCATCCTGGTAGTGGTAAATAAAGGACACTGTTGACTTCAATCCCTGGATTATGGTGTATTCCTTTTGATTGAGGAAGATCCAGCTGTTGCATTATTCCACTAGCTAAAAACACCCTGTGCTTTACACTATGAGTGCAAAATTCTACCACTTAAAGGACATCAATTATTGCGTGCATTACTCACGATGAGCAATGGCAGCAGATCGCTAACCGCAATCCCATGCAGTTTCTTCAGAAAATGCTAAACGTTTTAGTTAATGTTATTAATATTATCATTATTAAGTCAAAGGATTTCTTTTGTATGTGAACAGATATAACATCTGTATGCCAGTGTTTGGTCTTGTATGATGTCACCATTGTTATAATGAGTATTGGTATTACTAACATAAAACTAGTCCTTCCAGATGAATTAACATCAGTTAGTTAGATTAATTAATCTGTCTCCACTGACTTTATTGTAACCTAATGAAAGTATCTATCTTTCCCTCTTTATAATCGAGGGTCGAAGGACAAAGGGTGTCGTCTCTGTACAGATTGTAAAGCCCTCTGAAGCAAACTGTGATTTGTGAATTTGGGCTATACAAATAAAGTTTGATTTGATATGATTTTAATTTAATTATTTTCTTTGTGTGACTGCTCACTATAAACAATATTATGAAAAAAATTGTATTGAATATTTGAAAAATGAATCTTTATAGACCCCACTGTATCTTTTTTCAGCTGTTGAAGAAGAATCCAGCCCAGAGACTTGGCTCCAGTAAGGCAGACTGTGCTGATATTCAGGTAACTAACTGACAGGTGCCATTGTAATGTGATAATCAATGACTGACTGGTGTATAGTGCATAGTATAAAAGCAAAATTACATGCACAACAGGAGCTATAAAAGTGGACCGAACAGACATTAGTCAAGCTAGACAATGACATTGGATTTGATTCAACTAATTGTGATTTTACAGGTTTGCAGATACTGGTGTTCAGGGATTAATGTTCATTTAGCTGGAAATGGTGCCCATAGAGTATATATTGATTAGCCCTTTTGTCCAACTGCAGAAACATCCATTCTTTAGGCACATCAGCTGGGATGACCTGCTGAACAAGACAGTGGAGCCGCCATACAAGCCACAGCTGGTAGGTCATCAGTTGTCCTTGCATGCCCATTATATTGTCCAATAACTTATTCAGTAATATTATGCTTGTTATTCTGAGCTGGCAGAGTTAATTCTGCAAAACTCTGGTGCTCTCACTATTTTTTTCCTTCTCAACCAGCAACTTCTGTAGTTTCATGTTTTCAAATCTCTCAATGTCTTTTGTTACATAGTTACAGACCTTCATATCACTTCATACCTCTCCCGTCTATCTCTGTAGCAATCCGACGAGGATGTGAGCCAGTTTGACACCAGGTTTACCAGACAGACACCAGTGGACAGTCCAGATGATACCTCACTCAGCCACAGTGCAGAGCTTGCCTTCGCTGTGAGATTCTCTTCCCTATCAGTCTTTTGTTCATTTTAAATTTAAGCTCTAGAAACTACAATCTACTTGGAAACAACCCTCAGTTTCAATTCCAGTAATTAGGCAAGGCCAGTACCATGGTAACATTATCCATCTATGATTGATATCATTTTCCTACAGGGTTTCACCTATGTGGCTCCATCGGTTCTTGAAAGTCTAAAGGAAGGCTTCTCATTTGAACCTAGAACACGACCTGTACGCAGACACAACAGCAGCCCACACACACCCATCAGGTAAGGGTCCTTTGGCCATTTTCACCTCAATTAGGTGCTTTGGATAGCCATCCACAAACTTCTGGTAGTCCTCTGGCTGAATTTTTAAGCACTCCTCTTGACAGAATCAGTGAAGTTCAACTAAATTAGTTAGCGTCCTGGCACACACTTTTTTCTTCAGTACAGTCCACATGTTCTCAATGGGGTTCATCAGGATTTTGGAAAGGCCGTTCCAAAACCTTAATTCTAGCCTGTGTACTGCCCTCAATGCATGTATTGAATATATCTTGGCAGTAATCTAAACACCTTCTGTACATCAAAACTGTGGAGACAGTCATCAGTTTGTCCAAATGGTTTATTGTCTAGAAAAGGGTGAAACTAAGAAAGACAAAAAGGCATAATGTTAATAATGGTTTTTAAACTATCAATCAAGAGACCCGTAACAGTTGTATTTTACCATGTCGTCAATAGTAGTATTTTACTATACTATAAACTCCTAGTGACTATAAACATAGCACACGTTATGAATGAAATCAACCGAGACTAGCTTGGTAGCATTTTGCATCAACAACACAAAATTAATTATTTTAATAACAAATAGTGAATTGCAATCAAACATGAGGATGTAAGATGACATTGCATACTGACAATGCTACGTATGACATAAGAAACAGGCAGTTGGTCAATAGCTGTTCTCTACTACCTGAACATGACTTCCTGTTGCCAACTTCCTGTTCTTCTTAAAGGGACCACTACCTGTCATAGAAAACGATACATTTACTTGGTAAAATATAAGGAATTAAACTACGGTAACAGAACACTGCCACTACCCAACAGTCCATAGCAGCTATTATGGCTTTTTCTCAGGAGCTAAAAGCAGGACTGTCTTGTAAACAGGCTTCATTAACACTTTTGTCCCGTCTTTCCTGGAGAGTCTTTTGCTTGAGCGATAAGTCCAAGAGGCCATTAATTTCTCTTTAGTTGGCCGTCCTTAAAAAAGCACGATGGTCCAAGGCTGGAGGTCGGGCTGGTAAGACTGCCACTTCCTTCGTGGCTGAAGTAAAGAAAGATATTGCTACTTCCATCTATCCTAGAAGGTTTGAGCCAGATGTTGGACCACTGGTGTTTATGGAGGTCTTTTACCTAGTCACCAACTGGGGCAGAATTGAGTCACACTTTCTGAGTGAGGAGGGTTGCTGGTGTAAGTCTGAGTGGATCGCCTAAATTGGTGGACACCAGTATGAGAGGTCTGACGTTGATGATAGCGGCCACTTCCGCCATCAGTGTGGAAAGTGCTTTGTGGGTCAGCTTTGATGTCCCAAGCTGCAGGAACATAGAGTCCAAAATTTTTCTTTCTACACCAATCATTCTCTCCCATGAACCAGCCATGTGAGAGGCATGGAGAGGATTGAACATCCATATGCAGCCTTGGTCCAACAGGAACTTCTCCACTGTTGTCGATGTTGGAAGGGATGTTGGAAGGAATCTTGAGCTCCTTGCATGCACTGACGAAGTTGGTTCCTCGATCTGAATGGATAAGTTTCACTGGACCCCTGATGGCGAGGAAACGCCTGAGGGCTTTAATGAAGCTCTATTTATCTAGAGACTCGATGACCTCTATGTGCACGGCTCTTAAACTCATACAAGTAAATAACAGTGCCCACCCTTTACTCTGAGCAAGGCCCCCCCGAGTCCGACATGAGGACACCGTCCATGGGCTGAAAACATCCAGGAATTTGTGAATGGAGGTTCAGTTGAAAGGCAATCCGCTGGAAGATCTGCCATCTTCTGTGTCTGAGGTGTGCTATGGAGTTTACGGCATGTGGCACACCCATAGATAACGCTACTCACTTGCCTTTTTCGGCCAACTATCCAGTGATTGGCAGCACCTTCGGTGAACAGTCGTCCCTGGTGTTGTCTTTTTCTGATGGTAATATCTGACCAAAAGAGTTGGTAAATGGTGCTTGCCAGGGATGATGTCAGGGATGATGACAATCAAACTTGCGCAAGTAACATGATGCAAATATTTTCTTTGCGTTTGGTTTGAACACAGCATTACTAGCTGTTATGGTAATTTTGGTTGTAGTTATGTTAATTATTAATCAGAGTTGACAGGTGAGGACCATTTATGAGACTGAATTATTGAATTGGCTATCTTTTCCCTTCTTCAAGGTTGGTGCTCCTGAGGTGATCTAATGTAAATTAGATCTTATTAGTTATCATAAATAATAATTATCCCTGATAATCATTATTATTGATTGGCAGAGTAAACCCAAACTCCCTATTAATGTTGCATAAAGGCCCAACAGAGACATGACCAACAAGATCAATAAAAATAATCTGTTTTTCTTTCTATATCTTTCAGTCCTCTGAAGTTTTCCCCGGCTGGACCCTTTAAATCCAGCATGGACGGAGAGCCAGACCTTTTCTCTCCCACCTCTCCATCAGCAGCTCCTGTTACTGTGCCACTGGAAAATGGAGCTGCCAGTCAGCCAATCAGGACGCCTGCGAGGAACAAGAAGCAGAAGGGCCATCGGAGATGAGGAGGAAATCTTCAATGAGCCAGCGTGCGCTGCAAGACCGTGGTCAGATTAACATATTTATAGTATACAGTCAGTACTGAGGCATAGCGCTGAATAGTGTTTTGTTTTTTGCTTGTGTCATGCTTTTTGAGGTGGTTTAACAAATAACAGGTGTACTTGGGGCAACTATTCAGGACGTCCTGTTTGCTGTATGACTATCTACAGGTAGATCACTCTACACTGGTTCACTGGATCAATATCGAATTTTCATGCTTTAATTTCTGAAGACAGAACTTCAGTTTTATCATCTGTCTCAGATGGTCACTTTACTGCATCAAGCTTTAATGTACAGCTTCCATATGTCTACTTACATTTTACACTGTGGCACTAATATATGGGAAACAATGACCTGTATAACAATATTTTCAACAAAGAACCAATGATTGTTCTGTACAAACTCCACTGAATTTATCATGTTGAGTCAAGGTCAGGAAATGATGGACCTATTTGTGACAGGATTTCATTTTGTATGTACATGCTAGTGCAATTACAGCAAAGAGATCCTGTGATGTGAAGTGTTGTGGCTTTAATTAGTTAACCAGTTCGTAATAAATTCATCAGAGTTTGTGCAAGGAGGTCGACTATCACAGGCTGACATTTTAATTAGAGAACTGATGAAGGAAGGATCACTTGATTGAAGTCCTGATTTCTTTTCCATTAACGTTGAACTGTGAAACTGACCTTCAGTTGTCGGGTTATCAAGTAACTTTTTCAGATTTGTTGGGATGGGACTGTATCATAAAGAGATCTACTGAATGAAATGCTACATCGCACACACAAGATAATGTCAGAGTCTTAATGTCTACTGCCAAAGCTTTAACACATCCTATCGTCACATTGTACAAATGGACCAATTGCAGTGTGCTTGACAAGAGGATTATACTGCATTTATTAATTTGGGTGAATGAAGAGGTTGTAATCCTTATTAAAATACCCCCTGTAAATAATTACAGTATTAACATGTGTTCACTTAAACACATACATATAGTAATCATATAATTAGTACAATGTACAGTCAAAACAAGCTTTTAAAAGCAGTGTTCTCGCAAAACAAATTATAATCTTGTATATAAAGAGTATTTTGGGTTACTGAACAAACCTATTTTTCCACATGATACCTAGTTCAAATGGTATTTAATAAAATAAGTAAAATCTTAGATATTTAAAGTGCTTAATTGTCATTGCCTAACATGTTGATGCTGGGTTAAGTCACTGCAAGCATTCTCAGTGAAACACCAATTCAGTTCAATTCATTTGATGCCAAACTTCTTTCTGCTTTTAATTTTCTTTTCTTAATGACTCATAGATGAGTTAAATTGAATTTAATTGATTTTTTATTAGCACAGTACAATCAAAACAGAATGTGAGGTTAAGAATGCATGAGTGTTGAGGTACTAAAACAGAGGCAGCTCTTTAAGGCAGCAAAGACAACATGATTTAAGCAGGGATTATAAGTGTAAATATTAAACATTAATTTAAGAGAAAATAAATATTTTTAACAAAATATGACGGATATTAAATTGTTGGTTAAACAATCTATGAACTATACAGCTTTCATTGCCTCCAATGACTAAATCATCCATTTGCTTCAGTGCTTCAAAATGTTGCCTGACTGTCATTGTCTTTACCGGAGAATAAAGAATGTAAAAAATACATGATGAAATAAATAACCATATGAATATATGCAGACAAAAATATCAAGTAGAACCATGAAATCATCATGGAATCAAAAAATAATCATATAAGCCTTTGGCCACACTAGCAGCATGGTTGTAGGGATGGCAATGTCAGTCTGTCAATGGTTGGCCAGTACACACAATCATGTCCCCATCAGCATAAACACTTTCGTGATGACTTAACTTTTCATCTAGTGCCAATATCAGGTCTAAATGTTACTACAAGTGTTAGCATGCTAACATGCTCAACTAAGATGGTAAGCATGATAATCATTAAAACCTACCTGCTAAGCATCAGCATGTTAGCATTGTAATTGGGAGCATTCTGACTTTAGCATTTACCTCAGAGTAATGTTGTGATGAAGTACAGCATCACAGAGCAGCTGGATTCCTCATGCAGTCATGTGAGCAAGTTAACCTAACTTTATGCTAAGTCACTATGCAGCACCTCGCCATTACAACCAACTAACTCGGGCTTGTCTCATTCCAAGATTGTCAAATACTGACATTTTGTCATGTCCCATAGAGCTTTCTGACAGAAAGAGTTTTGTGACTTGAGATGAGAATGTGTTGCTAACTATGTATTAAACATATTGCCTAGTTAGCTGCACATTATTGTAGGCCCAATTTTATATGCAACATGATTTTATTCAGCATATGTAGGAGGGGTTCCTTGGCCTGAGAAATATTGAAGTCCCCTGCTGTAGACGCGTGTGTAGTTAACTAACATCAGTATTAATTAGGGGTGTGACGAGATCTCATGCCACGAGATCTTGCGATATTAAAACATATATTTCTTGTCAAGGTGAAAAGCTGTCACTCGATAGGGTACATAACAGAGGCAGAACAGCAGCCAGCATGACGGAGTCTGACATTGAACTATCATAGAAGATGCCCCAGCTACTTTTAAATCATTGGTATTGCAGCAGCTTTGGTACCTGGTGGAAACAATAAACGGCAACAAAGTGACAGACAAGACACGAACATTATGAAAGCACTGTAAGGAAATAGTGCTGTACACTGCGGCTAACAAGAGCACTATGCAAAGACACCTACAGAATCCCACCACAGCTCTCTACTGAAATCAACCGCGCCTGTTAATAAAACACTGAAAGGCCAGACAATGCTGACAAAAGCCTGGGAAATGGTAAATGTCGTACTGCAGACTCGCCCACTTTAAAAGTCCCACACAGAGGCAATCATAGCTGAAGGGTCAAACGTGCTTGGGCATGGTACAGATTGCCTAGTCTGAGTGTGCCCTTAGGCTGGGCAGTGTAGTTGTAGCCAGCTCTCAGCTCTGTATTGTGCTTGAAGAAAAATTTGTTCAGTCTCTGTTTGCACTTCAAGTATTGAGAGAGTGCTACTTTGATTATGGTTTGCACTTAAAAAATTACTAAGATTAATACGACTAAAATAAATTTAAACTGTTTTTATTTTTTACTCTCCATTTGTGGAAATGAGATCAGTTAGAAGGTCACACACAGCTTCAGTTAGAAGTTAGAAGCTCACACATAGTTCATGCACAGTTCTAAGGTCTGAAGAGACTCATGAGAAATCATACATCAGAGAAGCCAGTCAGTTGAGTTTGTGGCAAAACCTTTTATGGTGCTTGCATATTGTTTGTGTCTTTTACTGCATATGATAACTCATACTCAGTCAGAAAGTAGAACTGAAGTGACATTCATTACAAGATGATTACCAGTTAAAACATTTCAAAATTGACCTGCGTTGTTTTGCATTTTGTGACTTTCGATTGAATAAAGACAATTTTTCCAGTCATACTTCATCGTTGAAGTTTTCTTAAAAATAGCGTTAAAATACAGTGTATTGTCTCGTCTTGTGAGCTGAGTGTATTGTCACACCCCTAGTATTAATTGGCCGTTTACTTATTCAGACAGATCATGGCATTGTGGAATAAAACAGACTTTGAGGAAGGACATTTTGAAATGAAAACTGCTGGAATTTGACCACCAGAAACACATCATAATAATGAGCTCAGTTTTAGGCATTTATTGATTGAGTCAGAATAATTTTTGCCCAATTGTTATTCACCTGATTATTTCAGAATAGTTGTTCTAGCCTTTTAGCCTTTTTTTCTTTCAGAAGCAATCGTTCTGTTTTCCTGCCTGTTTGCAGGTCCCTTGTGCTCACAATCGTGGGAATCTGGAAAAATAATGTCAGACCAGTTCATTTCCTTCTTCCACCAGCCTTCCTTCATTTACACTGGATACAAAGTGTGTACATTTTTGATGCTGAGTTGTGAAATGCCAGTCTCACCACTGTTTGAATTATACTCAGAGAAATGGGCAACTCTTCACACTGCAGTTTGTTTCTGTAATGTCATTGTAACTATACAGTGATAATATAAGCTGTGGTGCATCATGTATTGCAAACAAAGTACAATGCAAGTTAAAAAAAAAAAAAAAAAAGGACGAATACATGGGATCTGTTTTATTTTATTTTGTTTGTTTTTTTTGTCTAAACTCCAAGTTGCCGTCACAAAATTAGCAGTTGGGAAACTGGAACAGCTGGGGGTTGTATTCAGTTTTGTATGCTTATTTATATAATTAACAGTAATCATGGAGTGATGGATACTATGAAAAAGATTGTCTTGTTGTCCTTCTGTTAACTGATGGATGTGTTATGAATAAAACAACATTAATTGCCAAAATTTTGTACTCAGAATTTTTTTATCTAGCTTTTCAGTTTTTAAAATGGAAGCTTTTCTGATGAATGGATGTATGAATACTTATATAAAGAAAACGCAGGTTTTTTTAGGATTCCAGTTATTAAGGTCTTAAGTTAGTGGTTACCAGATATGCTGATTTATAAAATTGAAATCAAAGAGATGTTCATCAGTATTTCTAAGTTCCCAAAGCCATGAAGAGGCCTTCTTTGAAAACATCAGTAAAAAAATCACAAATCCATAAAACCTTGTCTTCAACTGTAAAAATGCAAACACAGCCACTTTTCTTAACTGCTCCACTAGCCACATTTTTGACAATACACACATACAAATTTCACAGTGTTCTCAGCAGGCTCATTACTACTACTATATCACAATTAAGTGATAGCAGCCACTGTCATAAAGGTAGAGGCATGATAATGGATCTCCACGAGTGGCATCTGCTGAGCAGCCAGCCAGACCAAAACGTCACTGAAAGCGATGTGACCGCACCAGGAAGAGAGGAAAAAGCAGCGGCATCAGAGCTATCAGAGCGAAACACTCGCTTGAGTACAACACTCTGCAACTGGATATTGGACTTCCACACAAGCAGACCTCAGAGAGTTCAGATTGGCAGTCACATGTCCTCTACAATAGTGCTCAACCCCGGAGTCCCCGAGGGCTTTGTGCTCAACCCCCTCCTCTTCACACTGTACACTCATGACTCCAGTACCAGACTTCAGGAGCACTCTACTGTGAAGTATGCTGATCATCTGCCGTATTATAAACAACGATGAGAGTACATATTGGGAGGACATCAACAATCCTCAGTGACGCACGGAGAACAAGCTACTGCTTGTCAGCAAAACCAAGGAGCTGATTGTTGATTGTAGAAAAAAGGAAGCAAAGACACACCCTGTCTGTCTGCATCAGTAGAGCTGAGGTGGAGCAGGTTAACTTTTCACACGGTTCCTGGGAATTACAATCACTGATCGTCCAGATGATATGCAAGAAATTAAAAGTGAATCGTTCTCTTTTTCATAATGGCATAAAACTTGGTACAGTTGTACTGTTTGGGGGCCTGAACATTTTCATAGATGGAGCCATGGCAGCCATTTTAGTTTCCACCATAACTGTAGGGGTGCCTAACCCCATTTAAATATTTAAACGTTGCCAATCTTTGATACATTTTATTATTATATTTTATATTTTATTTTATTTTTGCAATTATTCAAAGTTTTTACAGCCAGGATTGGACATGTGGTGTCAGATTTTTCACCATCACAACTGCAAGTTCTTCAGAACTTCCGTCTTTAGTTGAAGTCTGTCTTGCCCTAGCAGCACCTTTCTACTCCTTCTCTTCAGACTGTCACTGCATAACCTCATCATATTCTGTACTGTGATCGAATCTCAGATGCTTAAGAAGGTTTGTGGTTTTGCCACAGTACCTGACAGACCTTTGAGAAATGGAAAAGCTCCACACGTGTTGGAGGTCAGCCAACATCAAGGTCACCTCTCTGTCAGTGGCGTCTGACACATTATCGAGCTGTAGTTAATGTAATACAATGAAAAATAAGTAGTTAATATCAAACAGGTATTATTTAGACCAGATCCTGGTGATGGTGGTTACTGTGTTCCTGGGATGGGAAGTATTGATATTTATGTGTAGTTACACACACCACTATTAAATGCTGATGAGAGCTGTTAGACTGAACCAGAACAATGAAGTTGTGGATGATAAAACCACAATAATGGGCTGAAAGACGCTAAATTGCATCTTAGTTAAGGGCAACAAGCAGAGTCACACAGTTGTGGTTTGTCAAAGAGCTTCACCCATTAAATTACACATGGTCAATTCATTCATTGTTTATATGGAACTATTGATAAGTGTAGCTTTAAACTGCTGCCTTCCACTTTAGACATTTGCTATTAATTAAAGAAGTTGGATTTTGCATGATCCAAATCAAGTTGGGTGACATTTGAAGTGACTTTTATTTCAGGTTTTAATAATGACAGTTGAATTGCAAGTTTACACACATTATGAACATCAGAAACATGTCAAGGACAACTGATAAAAACCTTTAAATGGCCAACGGAATCTTAAGCACTTACTGACATTTTCCAAGATACAAAAATAACTAATATATCTACAACAAATACGGTAATTACCATGAGGTGCGCCTTCAAGGTTAAGCAACCTGACTTCTCTGATATTCACTAACTGATTAGCAGCTTATTTATTTCATTTCCGAGCAGCCAAAATCAGCAGGTGCCAGTTTCGGTCCCGTGACTCCAGCATTGACTCAAAACAAAAAAAAAACATACTGTCCACTGACCTCAAATCAAAGGACATTTTTGTTGAGTGTTGGTTCAGGTTTCTTTGAGAACCACCTGGCAAAAATAAAACTGCTTATAAGTCAACATACAATTTGAACAAACACTGATAAATTGAAATCTGAATGCAAACATGCTGATTAGTTTATCACGTACATGTTAGGTACACATCAGACTGAAATATGTTGACTTGTGATGCGGGACTATAAAGCCCAGAGCCCAAGTCCCAGTTTGGGACCTCCAAGTCGGAAAACCATCTCTCCTTCACGACCAGGTAAGCCTCTATGCTGCCTTCTTCACCACATCAGAACCATAAGAGGTTTATTTCAAGCACTAATTGCTCAACTTTTTCTTCAATGGCAGGAACGTTTCTTTTATCACCATGAAGTCCTCACTTGTCCTCTGCCTTCTCCTGGGTGTCATCCTGTCTGTCAGGACTGCATCATGTATGTACAACATGAACTCACCTTTCTACACTCTGTTTCACACAGTCCTGTCTATAAAACATTTTGTAGGTTTAGCAAGAAAAAAAATAATTAACATAAGTCATGCAACTATAACTACAGTTCAGAACAGATTTGAAGCTGCATTAACGGTATTTATTACATTGATATGAAGGAAATGGCTATGTGTACTGTGAAAGATCAGTGTGTCCCTCAGGTTGAGACTTCATTTGTGGTGGTGTGTGTTACAGAATGTGAAAGCGACGGGCAGGTTCAGTAATAAATTAGTCAAACAAAGGTTTATGAATACAGTGTTTCCCCTTGGATGAAGTTGTAGCAGGGGAGGTGTGACATGCGTACATTGCACGGGCGAAAATCTAATATCACCTTTCGAGTGGACAACTACGTGAAATTTGGGTTGGTTGGCGGGGGGCGGCCTCCATGCAGGGATGCAATTCTTAGTTTCCAAGTTTTGGCTCTTGTGTCAGTTTTCATCAGTTACCTTAACTGTACAGTGATAGTATATGCTTTAATAGTGATGTCACAGTTACCCACAGCCAATCTGTGGAGGTCTTACAGTTAACATTAGTTCTTAACAACAAATAAAACATTTCCGAAAGGAATTTCATGATTGATCAGCACCATCTGTAACAAAAGACAGAAAAAGACACGATGGTCAGAATGGTAGATGGTTGTTCATCATATCCAAGCAAAGCTTTATTATTAGACAACTCATTTACTTTGCTCTTGCTTCTTTTTGAAGCTACATTTTGTGGATTGATGCAATATACACTACAACTCTGTTTACCCACAGACATTACATTTCAGCAGTCCCATAGCTTTCACTGAATTACATCAGCACAATGATAATTGACTGTTAGCCTCGGTGGAAGTGTGTTCCAGTTCTAGAAAACATGCTAGCAATCAAAAGTAAACTCAACTAATGTTGAGCGCACTTATTTTATAGTTCATAAACAAGAAATTAATCTTAAGAAATTTCAAAATATTGAAGAGCTGTAGAACAAAGAAGACTGTAGTGAAAAGGCAGTCAATATCAGAGGAGCCAACGTAGAACGCTAACAATCATTTTTAGAATGAGAGGTGCTGTGTGCGTCACTGACCTCCAGTTCTTGTGTAGTCTCCCACAGACTTCAGTGCCCCTGCAGTCCAAGAGAGAAAGCTCTAACTGTCCGCTAGCCAACCTACATCAGTCTTCACTTCAACTGAGTTAACAAAAGTCACCAAAACGTTGGTACCATACATCCATAGTACCGATGTAGTTCAACAGGTTGGTTTTGGTTTGTAAAGAAACGAAGAAAAAAAAGATCCATGCACAAGTGAAGTAGTTCTGTGTGAAGCTGCAGAGGCATGAAATTAGGCGGACTGTAGTCCTTTCCCCAGCTGTTCTGTGGACTGAAAAATTAAAAAAATGTAATCCGTTAACTACAGGATGACTTTTTTTAGATGAAATAGTAACATGAAAACGTTTTGATTAACCAAATACAACTTTAACTATTGAAAAATCGATACCAACCGATGGTGTTAAATTTATGCAGCTGCTAGCTAATCCCCACAACATATTAACACACTACAGTAATGTTAAATTTAAAGTTAGCTAACATTGGTTAGTTACTGTTGCTTTATTGTTTGTGATATTAGACACACCTTGTACATTCAAGTTTTAAACAAGATAGACATTAACTTTAACTGATGTTGAAGTTAAACAAGCTAACTGTAGCTTAGCTATTGCTCAACCACTAGATATCAGTAGCAAACTCTAGCTAGCTCTTTTACACAGGAAAAAAGACGTCACTTCAAACCGTAATATTAGTAATGCTAAATATTCTTCAAAGAAAATGCGTTTTGAGGGTACGAATAAATAAATATTTACTTATTAATTGATCAAGGCCAACAATTTCATCAGACAGACCCATGTTCAATGAACCGGAGGCAGTACTGAACCGTTTCCACAGACACTGGTAGCATGCTCCACTGAATGCGTCTAAGAATCTCACCCATGCAGTGAATGTGCTGTTCATAACTTTGATTAAATTAACAGTTAATGACTTAATTTTTTTAAATGTGTATAATGATATTATATGATATTAAAGTTTATTGCAAATCAAATGGTCATAGAGAGAGAGAGAGAGAGAGATAGATATAGATACAGAGCTATTTTATAACTAATTATAACTAACTAATAAAGACTCTGGGGCGGCTGTAGCTCAGTGGGTAGAGCAGGTTCGAACCCCGGCTCCCCTGGGTGGAACTGAGCTACATGCCGAAGCATCCTTGAGCAAAATACTGAACCACGAAATTGCTCCTGACGTGCAGTTGGCACCCTGTGTGGCAGCCTCTGCCGTCGGAAAGGGCCCTGCGATGAGCTGGTGACTCGTCCAGGGATATACCCTGGCCCTCGCCCATATGAAAACTGGGATTGGCTCCAGTAACCCCCGCAACCCACTGAAAGGGGGGGAAACATCCCCGCGACTCTCACGGAAAAAGTGGTTAAGAAAATGAGATGAGATGAGATAATAAAAACTCTTCACACTATGAAGTGAAATAACATTTTCAAATTCAACCCTTAACCCACACATTTCAGTTTTACCAATATAACCTTCATATAACTGTTAGGGAATGTTCCCTAAATGTTCTCTGAAGGTTACACAAAAATAACCTTCAGAGAACCTTTAGGGAATGTTCTCTAAAGGTTCTCTGAAGGTTACACAAAAATAACCTTCAGAGAACCTTTAGGGAATGTTCTCTAAAGGTTCTCTAAAGGTTTTTGTAAAAAATAACCTTTAAGGAGTGTTCCTAGAATGACATTTCAGTGATAAAATAATTTCAATTTATGGTGATTTTTTTATGAATCCTGTCTAAATAGTCATCAATAGGGGAATCTGAGGGAATCTGTCGATTGTCTTCGATTAACACTGTGCCCCTTGCGCACGGTTTTACAGGGTGGCCACACAGGATGCTTGTTTAGGTGCGTGGCGGCTGCGTTGCTGAGCTGCAGCTGCTCACTCGTGTGTTTGTGTTCATATTGCTGCTGCAGCGCAGCTCCTGCCTGCCCTATCTGTTTACATGGACTTTGCCTTTGACAATTATCAATGAATAAGATGACGTGGTTTTCCTTCACCCCTGCTGAAGGAGTGAGAAATAGCAGTGTAAGAGAGGGAGGGAGAAAAAGGGAAAAAAACTGCCCTTCACCTGCCCTTCAACATACCTGTGAAACACTGGTATGGTGTTGATATGTCTACAGGTCGTTTTCAGGTCTATTTTTGCTGCACATGTGTCGCGATAAAAAAAGGGCCAGTTTCTGAATCTCTAGATGACACGACGCAGCAGCCACGCTTGACATGCATGTGAGAAGTGCGACTCATGCATCCATAAACGGTCTAACCTGTTAATATGGACGCCGAAAATGAAAAGCAACAGGTAACGCCACACAGCATCCAGTGTGGCCAGTAAAACCTGGAGCCAGGATGAAGAAAACAATCGGTTCATTTGCAATACCTACTGTCTTTATATCAACATGGATCATCCAAATGTTGTTTATTTCACAGATTAGTGTTCACTCACGAATTCCCAACAAATGACTGTGTTTGCTGTAACGTTACTGTGCGACGCTCATGTGAGGCAGCATTGTCCACTCCATTATCAGCATTGCTTGCTTTAGTGAGCAGCCCTCTCCACACTCTCCTCTCTTCACTACTCCCTCTCTCCTTGTCCTTGTCCTTCTCCTCTTCCCTCCTCTCATCTCCTCTCCTTTATACTACATTTTTTATTTTTGAAAAGTGGCTATGAAAGAACAAAACTCAAACTTGAACCTTTGCAACACTACAAATTTGGTGTTTTGTGATTTTTTTTTTTTTTAACCATTCCTCTGTGGTGAGCTTGAATAGCAGGTACAGTAGGGACATGAAAATACAGACAAAAACAGATTTGTTTTTTTTTTTTTAAGTGTGTGTGAGGCTGACTATTCTAACAAGGCACTGAATAAAGTAGGCTACGTTTGGAAGAGCAGGGATCAAACCTCCGGTGCCGCGGACAAGCGACTGTACTGAGCTGTCCACACCAAGATTAATAACTAGGCTGTATCAATATTCATGTCCCATGAGAAACCCAAAGTCATCATTAACTTATCTTAACTAACTAACTTATGTGACATCATCTTTCCCTAAATCTACAGTACGTAGTTTTCTTGTCTAAACCTAACCATACTGCAACTGTAATGTGCTTTTTTTGTTACTATTACAACACAGGTGACCCCCCTCAAGTCAGTATTTAAAAGATGCACCTTTGGCCACAATCATAGCACTGAGTGTGTGTGGATGGGTCTAAATCATGCTTACTGATCAGGTGTGAACAGCCCTTTTCAAGTCCAGCCACAAATTCTCTAGTGGATTGAGGTCTTGGCTTTGACTCGGCCACTCCAGAACCTTCACCTTGTTGTCTTTAAACCATTTCTGTGTAGCTTTCTCCTGCAGTGGTTCGGCGATGGAAGTCTGCCAGCAGAGTTTTCACTAGAAGCAGCTCAGTAATGGTAGGCCCTACTGTAAATCAGTTTGAGGTGTTAAAAGCTGTCCTTACTTGAAACTCTCCAGTCTGGATCGCATCATTAATGATGTTCTATGGCTGTTAAGTGAGGAGGAATTGATTTGTTTGCGTGTATCTTTTTATTGTTGAATATAACAGTGCTGAGTGTGTGTGGATGGGTCTAAATCATGCTTACCGATCAGGTGTGAACAGCCCTTTTCAAGTCCAGCCACAAATTCTCTAGTGGATTGAGGTCTTGGCTTTGACTCGGCCACTCCAGAACCTTCACCTTGTTGTCTTTAAACCATTTCTGTGTAGCTTTCTCCTGCAGTGGTTCGGCGATGGAAGTCTGCCAGCAGACTTTTCACTAGAAGCAGCTCAGTAATGGTAGGCCCTACTGTAAATCAGTTTGAGGTGTTAAAAGCTGTCCTTACTTGAAACTCTCCAGTCTGGATCGCATCATTAATGATGTTCTATGGCTGTTAAGTGAGGAGGAATTGATTTGTTTGCGTGGACCTTTTTATTGTTGAATATAACAGTGCTGAGCTTGGTCCGCTACAAAAACAATGAAGCGGGAAAACAATTAAGGGGGTGAATCTTTTTTAAAGGCACTGTACATGACCCAATACAAATAAACATTAAATAAATAAAATATATAATTCTCTTTTTTTCCCTCAGGTTAGCCTAATGTTAGCCTTATACTAATATCAATCACCTTCAAGTTTCAAAACTGGCCAGAGATACGTGTTGAAGTGTGGCAGATATAATTTTAAATCTTGTACATTTAAGGGTTTGACTTAAAAATCTTTCTGAACTAATAAATACTCTCTTTTTTTTCACAGTGCCTCTTTCTCTTGAGGCTAGTACTACTGTCATGGTTACTCCAGAAACAGGATTTTACAACACCACTACTCCAACACTGACCACCCCTCCAACTCCAGCACCAACTTGTTGCATGACTACATCTACATTTCCAACTCCAACAACAACACCACAACCTCTGTCACCAAGCCAGATTATGTGTCCTGAGGGATGGGAGGTGTTCCAGGGACGCTGTTACTACTTTGTGAATGAGGCCATGAACTGGCCTCAGGCTCAGGTAAACAATGAACAAGACTGCACCATCCAACACACTGTCTATAGAAAACCCAATGATAATTAATTATCAATTACTGGATTGTTGGATTTGCTGCATTCATTTCTTCTATGGCTATACTGCACAGAGCCTATAAAAAGCAATCACCACTTAATTGGTTTCCCCTTTTATTGCTTTTGTAAATGGAATCATGTTCAACATACAAAAAATATAAAAAAAAACATTTACAAAAAATGAATCTCTTTAATGTCAAAGATTTCTACAAATTGATGTCAATTAATTGAAAATATATAATGTAAAATAGGTGATTGCATAAGTATTTGCCCCCTTTAAATGAACTGACCTAATTCAACAGAGGCCAATTGGTGACAGTAGTCTTACAATTAGTGACATGGAGATCACCTGAGTGCAGTGAATGTGTCTCAAGTGATTGTAGTATAAAGACATCTGTGTTTAAGGTCCAGAAACTGGTTAGTCAGTGTTCCTGGCTACAATTACACCAATAGAAGGCACCAGAACAATATGTCATGTTTCCATTACAGATAAAAATTAGAACGAGAAAGATATTTTTTTTTGGTTTTGTGTGTTTTGAAAGGGATAATAAATGCAGAGAATGTCCTGATTGCCTGTTTTAATCTCACATCTGAAATGGTCTGCCTTGATAAAGTAGGACCTTGACCGTGTGCACATGGTCACATTACTGTATGTGCACATTATAATGGAAGACTTTAATGTGTCTCTTATTGTCCCTCTGTTCTTTTTGCCTCTACCAGTCGAGCTGTGCCATACTCGAGTCCATGTTGGCCTCCGTCCACAGCACTCAAGAGTACGGTTTCCTGCAGCAACTCACCATCAATAATGGCAATCAAAATGCTTGGCTGGGAGGTTTCTACCTACAGGTACAGTCATGATATAATATTATTAGCCATGGGGTTAGTAATCTGCAGCACCACAAAGAAATAAAGGCACCAGAGACAATCAGGAGAAAAAACTGAGGTAGTGACATATAATAATGAAGGATGTCAGGGAAAATCAGACCATTTTTGTATGGTCTCTGTCAATGTTTGTATGCTCTTCTATCTGTGTGGACACTTTTATAAACACACTACAATACAATAAATAATAGAGACTTTACACTTCACTTTTTTCTTGGATGATCTGAACACCCTGCTATATGTTATATGTACAATGTTTATGCTGAACATAACGTCCATGCAGAGACATTTGCTAATTACTGCATGACAAAAAAACAAACAAATTTTGTGCATTGAATATTTCATTGTGATGAAACAATACTACAAAACTCAAAAGGTATTTTAGGACCAATCCCATGTTAACTCTAACGCCATTGATGACTACTGATGACATATGATGGTCTTGAAGGGTTGTCCTATTTCCTGGGGGGAGATTTCAACCACCAATCCTTGTAATTCTGTTCTGAGGGGCAAGGGGGCACTCCCATAGGACCTCAGTGTAGCCTTTGACATGGTTAACTATGCTTTTATTATCATTGAGAGGTTTGTTTTTCTTCTTTCTTCTTTAAAAACAGTGTCAAGTCTTGTTGCATCCATTCAGAACTCCCTCTGCATTTTTATCCAAAACTGAATCAGTCAAAAATAAACAGTTCAATGTCAAACCCCCTGCAAACTCACCTCATTCAGCGCATTCATTCAATACACAAGGCTCATTCATTCTACACACACACAAAAATAAAGATGCAGTGTCTTAATACCAGGAAGTAATCATTGCAGGTTTCCACACTGATGTTTTTTTTATTCCTTTTCAGCACACCATTGGCAGCTCTGTGTTATGATTGCTAACAGAGTCTTTGCCCAGCAAATATTAGATACAAAATAATGTTGAAATGTGTTTTCCCTTTGTGTTTTTGTAGAAAAGGCTCTCACTCAACTTTTTTTCTGTTGTGCTCATTTTTACATGTTGACATTTAATTTTTATGTGCCCACATTTTTGATTGTTATTTTAAATTAGTCTCCACTACAGCAAAGCACCAATGATGATCTTGTGCTCTCCTCCAGGACCAGTGGTTATGGATTGATGGATCCTGGTTCTACAATAACAGCTGGAGCATCGAGTCCCCAGACAGCAGCAACCCCTGCCTGATGCTCAATTCTTATGGTAAGAAAACACACACATGAAGGTCCAGGGACTCAAATTTTTCATTGTTTAAGTGGGTTTTACAGACTACATCAGTATGCCTGATGGCCAGCGGCCAGTAGAAAGCAGAAAACAATAGTGACTGTCTGAGCATGATTTAGCTTGTCTCACTCATGGACTTCATTTTCAGAATGAAAAATCAAAGCTTTCAGACACTTCAGTGGGTTTCATTACCTGTACAGTCATGTAATTCTCTGCTCCATTATTCTCATGGCCTTCTTCAAAACTTTTCTTTCCACAGAGGGATGGAGCAATTCCCTATGCAATGTTTATGGTTATTCGCCCATCTGTATGAAGAACTCCAATGTCCGTAAGTCAATGCTTTTTTCTTTACAACAAACATATAAAGGTGGTTCGTTGTGAAGTTGTAAAAGAAGATACATTCAGAAAGAGACAGAGACTTACAGTACTCTTCATGTTGCAAAGCTTTTTTCACAAACACTGTGTATCATGGGGCTGCCATGATTAGAGTTCTGTGAACAGCCTGAAACAATTTAGGTTGAATGTGGAACATCTCAAAAACAAACAATGTGAGTTCTCTCTGCTTTGGGAGGATTTTTGTATCACCAGTCTAAGATGTCTAAAGCTTAGCGAACACAAATGACTGATGACATGTCGTATCTTCATTTTGTTGGACGTTCACAGCACCAGAGATGCTGTGTCCTCAGGGCTGGACGGGGTTCCAGGGCCGCTGTTACTACTACAACTCTGATCCTCTGACCTGGCCTGCAGCTGATGTAAATATGCAGTTAAAGTGGCATTAGAGCGTATACTCATATTCAGATTGTTTTTATATGCAACTAGATAAACATGCAGATTAGAGAAATACAAATTCAATTCTTTATTCATTAATTTATAATGAACATAATTTTGCTGTTGTAATATTTACATTATCAAGTAGGACACTGACACATTTCCTGCTGTTTTTCCTCTGTACTTCTTAAGGACTGGATTTGATGATTTGATGACACAAAACTATATTTTGTCAGTTCTTCAAAACAGTTAAATTTATGTGGAGCTATTATAGTGAAGAGACAACAGTGTCAAAGACGGCTATATATTATGTTGCAAAGATGTCTGCTGAAGTTAGCGTGCTAAGCTCCACCTCAACCTGTCTTGTAATACCACTTTACAAGAGGTGATAGTCTGATCGCCCCCATAGTTTCAGCTAGGAGATGTAAAAGTGGTGAGTTTGCAACTAAGTCTTATAAGTAAACAAAATAAAATAAGACATAAAATGTTGAGAGAACTGCCTTTAAAACAGCTTTAATTCAAACTCGACATAAACAAAATAAACTCACCAAAACAGTCTTGGTTTGTAAAAAATAATTCATAAAATGTGAAAATATCCCGGCTCTACACACAGACTCTCAGGCCACTGGCTCCACGACTGACTGAGCCATGAGCTAACAGTAGCCAGCTACAGCCATCGATAGCTAGCAAAGAGCAGCTGCTGTTGGCTACTCTGGTTATATGCTGGCCCCTGTGTTTTTGGAGGTACCTTCAAATTCTGCCGATTTTCTGCAAATGACACCTTTAGGGCCCATGTCCACATAACATTTCTTTCTGACAGAAAAGCGCTGGCGGTGCGTTCAGGAGTGCTAAGATGTGCGCTGAAGGGAAAAAAACGCTTGTCTATATATGACAACAATATCCTGACAACTGCCGCTGTATAATTGACATTGCCCCTTTGCTGTTTACTAGCTATTTGTTTTTTTATTTGAAGTCAGGAAATCAGAGCAAGGAGGATGTGGGTGCATGACATGACCGGTAGGAGACAAAAATACGGTGAATATTATCGCCTAGGCCAGGAAAAAGAGTGACGATGAAGTCACCTGCGTCTCACTCTAATGCAACTCAGGGCAGCCCCCTGCTGCCGCAGATGCCCATACCTCATTGGGAACAGTTGAAAAAAGATGATGGCGCCTTGAAAAAAACGCTATGTGGACACAGGCTTTAAACATACACAAATACAGACTTAGTTAGCTTTTTAAGTTGAATCTCAAACATGATGTTATTTTTCAAGAACCAGATTATCGTGCCAGAGGGAGAGTTGCAGCACCTTATGTGATCTGTCTCACGTAATCTCAAATGTAAACAAATGGAGACAGTTTGCTGCAGTAAATAATACTTTGCAGTGAGAAATAACAAAAGCAGAAGAAAAGCATGATAAAATGGTTGGGGTGAGTTTTGTTATAGTCAAGTAGTACAGTAGTATGTATGTTAGCTAACATTATCCTGAAGGGCATGGGTTTATTACCGTTGTTTTGCAACACTGTCAACATCTCCGGGATGTCTCTCTCATTGGCTATTGTGAAAGTACTGACGTAACGACAATCGCGGTCATCAAGATTTTGAATCCTAAATATCAAACACTTTGGTATTTATTGGGCCCCGATGAGCCTGGAACAGTTTGGGAGGTTTAAGGCTGGATCTATACCCGCTTCACATTACCAGATAATTTAACCTTCGAAACCGACAAATCTCGCTGACCAGATTTCTCCTCCGATTGTCGGGAGGGGCGAATTGGATCATGTTAGCCGGGAAGAGTGGGACCCTGCACCAAATGTTGACTTATGAGGTTCAAGTGCTGACTTTCAGCTTTGATTTAAGGTCATAAACAATCCATAATTGTTGAATAAAAATCAGTTATTGCAGGTTTCAAGTCATCACAGTGTTTAAAAACAGTTGCACAGTTGCTTTCTTTCCTTCTCCATTTGCATCTATTTCTCACTCATCCTTGGTCACCTTCTGATCCCTACCTCCTGTTTATTCCATGCATCATCCTTCTCTGTCTCCTTTGTCTCCACCAGGCTACCTGTGCTGGCCTAGGGGCCAGCCTGGTCTCCGTCCACAACCTTGAAGAGTATTCCTTCCTCTATCAGCAAACCAGTGACTATGGATTGTCTTACTCCTGGCTGGGCGGATTCTACCTGGATGTGAGACAACATAACAACACATTCATATTTTCTGTGTTATTACTGTTGATAATACTGTTGATTTTCAGACTTTAATATAAGGTCCAAACCATTCCTTTACTGAACAGGCATTTCACAACATATTGTCATTTTATGCTTCACTTTGGTAATAGTATTGGGTTTTAAATAACCACAACAGTCAACTCATAAGGCCAATGTATCATTCAACATTGCTGTAGAATAACAGTAACATTGTACAGCTGCCTTGCTCTTCCCATTTGAATATGTTTCACTGTGTCATTTCAGGACCAGTGGTTGTGGCTCGATGGTTCCTGGTTCTATCAGGGATTTTTTACTGCGATGTCATTAGACAGCGTCGACTCATGCCTTTCAACTTACAGCGCCGGTAAGAAAACACACTCACACAGTTCGTTCTTAGTTTCATTCAAACAAGTATGCTCCCAGTCTGTATGAACAGCAGTCTGTATGAATAAGATCTAATATTTGGAATAGATACAGTATGGGTTTTCTGCATAACATTTGCAAAACTCTTCATACTTAAAACAGTTCTCTGCATATAACATGAGAACATTTTTGCACCTACAGCTTTTAACTCTTTCACCGTTTCTGTCTTTACAGATGGTTGGAGCAATTACCCCTGCGATCAAGGCTGGCCTTCATTTTGTGTGAAGGATGCTGCTGTGTGAAGGGTGCACATTAAACCTGCAACTCACACAATACAGACGGAGTAATAGAATATTTCAGTCAAGTACACAATTAACCCTCATGTATTCTGAAGACTATCGTGCAAATTTTTTAAAGCAAATTAAAGAGTCATTTATCATCCCAGAGCCACTTGGTGGTTATTTTTTCAGCAATTTATTATTATGAAACATCTAGCCTACTGTATCAAATGACAGCCCACAGCACAGAACTGTGTTCATCCAAATCCCACATGCCTGTAAAAGCATTTGAGCCCTGGTGATATGTTCAGTGGGACACTACATAATTACAATCTCGCTGTTAGCTAGTAGTTAATATGCTACATTTTTTCAACAATTAGTAATTAGCAGTGGCTAAGGACGGGCTTCAGTGCACACTAGTTACTCAAGCACACACACACTGCTAAGAATAGTGTACCTACTCCCATTAGCTAGTGGACCATAATAATTGATAGGCTGGCTATCCACCTGTTGGCAAGAATAATTTATCCAAATTGTTGTCAAGTAAGCCAACCTCTTGAAATGTATGTTTAACACAAAAGCCTAACTAAAGTTATAATTCTTCAGGACTAGTATTATATGTAGCTTGTTATCCTAACATTATCTCTTGCATGGTTGTTGACACGCCACTGAGGGCAGCCTCAATGCTGATGCCAGCTGAACTGCTGCATTGCTGCTAAGAGGGGGGTTGTTTCTGATACCAAAAAACATATAACGGTTGTTTTTTTCATACTTCGATTTTATGCTCTGATCATTAAATGGGAAATGAAAAAACGGGCCATGGGCCGAACATGATTTTGATATTTAGTTTGTCCGATTTGTGTGACCCAGAAGTTATTGACTTCTTCGCGTGTTGCACTTGATAAGCGTGCACCAACAGTTCAGTGTGAAAGAAAGCCTTAATAACCAGAATCACGCAGTGATTGTATGTCAGTGAATCGACACCATGGCCGCACTGGAACCATACGCTAATATAATAAAAGACTTATTTGAAACTGGGAAGACACAAGACACAAGAGAGATGACAAACTTATTTTGTCATTTTGACATTTTTTAATTTCCCTTTTAAGTATTTTTAAGTATTAAAAACCAAACTGTTATTTGTTTTTTGGTATCAGATTCATAAACAAATAACAATTGTTTATTCATTTTCCGATTTTGGTTCCCCAAATGAAAATTAAAAGAACGAATGATTCACAGATTTTTCTCCTCTGTTCTTTTCTTTTTTGTTCTTACTGCCACTTTGAACTTTGAACTGCATGACAGCCCGTTCTGCTTGCAGATGTGCTCAGCTGTCAGTGTTGACAGATTTTGTGCCTATAGCTACCACGTCAAAGTGTCTCGCCACATGTTCAAATAGAAACTTGACATTGGACAACATCAACATACATTTTACCCAGCAATTACCATTGCATATCTGTATAAGACAAATAATATCATGGAAAATATGAAATAATATATAAATATATAATTATATAAATATAAAATAGTTTGTTTTTCATAGTTTATTAATAGGTTTCATAGTTTATGTAGACTAGGAATACAATCTTGTTACAGATTGATGGGTTTGCGTTTTTTAGCATTTGTATACCAAATGGCACTGATAGTAATTTGATCACAGGCACATTTCCAACTTGGCAATCAATCACAAGGGCCCTATCACCACCAAAGAAATTGTTGGAGGGCCCGCTCTCTCTATCCATTTGTAAGATAAGATAAGATAATCCTTTATTGAGCCAGAGAAGGGAAATTCAAGTGTTGCAGCGACACAAAGTACGCAAAGTAGCAAATATGTATCACTGATGCAAGATCTGCCACAGAACTTGTATACACATTAGAGTATCTTATCCAAAGAGCAGACATGTGAAGAAACCATCTGCTTGCCAAGGGTGCATTTTATTTCTTTGCTTCATATAGAATAATGACAGTTGAGCTTCAGGTGATGAATCCACGGATCCAGGCACTGCCTTTTGATAGAGTACAGTGAGATATAAAATACATCTATGTAGAGTTCAGTGTGTTCCAGTCACACATCTGACTTTGGTTTATTTTCTTCATAACATTCAGATGAGCCAATATTTGAGGGAATACATGCCAATTTCTTTTATTATACTCATTGGAGAAATTACTCTTTTCTTCATGTTCCTTTGAAAATTGAAGTTATATAATTTGATACTATTCTGCTTCTAATAATTGTACATTTTATTGTTTTACTGTCAAGGGGTTTAGTGATTGTTCAGTTGATTTTGTGGATAATTGTCTTTGGCATCTTTATTTCTTTTTGCTCTCTGCATGATTAAACCAGGAACAATGTAGTGTGTAGTAGTTCTGACCAAATAGTGGCATGAATGCAGACTACTATTCCCTGTCTCCTGTCTTTTCTCTCTTTTTTACTTTCTCTTGCAGTTATCTCTACATACTTTACTCACAGATGTTCTCCCTTTCTAAGGCCTTCCTTTCTCCCCAGTGAGCAAAAAGTGGTCTAGAGCACGTCTTTTAGACATCAATTATGGACATCCAAGATGTCTAAAAGACGTCCTCTGGGGAGCCAGAATGAAAGTTTTTTATACGTCTTTTCTGGACGTTGTATAGACGTCTATATATTGTTTATCGACTAATGCTGTCTGTCAGTGGACGTCCAGATCATAGCCAGTATGAACGTCTATTCTCAACTAATTCTGGATGTCAGTGGATGTATAGATTATGGCCTGACTGGATGTCTTTTCTCAATGACATTTATCGACTAATTCTGGCTGTGAATGGACGTCCAGATCATGGCCTGGCCATGTCAAATGGCCTGGCCATGTGAATTAGTCGATAAACCACATATAAACGTCTATACAACATCCAGAAAAGACGTATAAAAAACTTTCATTCTGGCTCCCCAGAGGACGTCTTTTAGACGTCTTGGATGTCCTTAATTGATGTTTAAAGGACGTGATCTAGACCACTCTTTGCTCACTGGGTCTCTGTTCCTTTCTTTTCTAAGGCTCTCTCAGGTGGAGAAGTACATCTGCTTTCCCTGAAGCATCAAAGACAGGTGGTGTCATAGACATCCCGCCATCTGTTGCTTTGTCTTCAGTATTACACCAGGTCTGAGTGTATCAGTTAGCTTCCATGACCCTAAATAGTAGGACAGTACAGTAGACTTTGTCACATAGGTGTTTTTTCTTGCAGTGAATCTTTGCTTCAATTGCAATTTCCCTTATTTCCCTTCTTCTTCTTCTTCTTATTATTATTATTATTAATAATAATAATAATAATACGAATAAGAATAAGAATGATAATAAGAACAATAATAATAACTAGAAAAATTTGTATTTCCTACGAAAATACAGTGTGAATGCTGAAAGCTGAAGTGATTTTGGAAATCTGCTGAATGTGCTGGAAAACACTTGCCTAATGCATAAAAAATGCATAAAACTATGAGAATGAATGGTCAAGAATTTGCAGAAAAAGCAGAATTTTTCAAAGCTGAAAAGGCAGAAAAGGTGAAAAGGAATAGGCCGAATGGGTTGGAAAAGCTGAAGATTTTGAAAGTTGAACAGTTTCTAAGGTGAATATTTTGATAGTTGAACAGTTTCTCTAGCTGAACATCAAGCTGAATATTTGAAAAAGTTGAAAAGCTGAAAAGGTTGAAAAGTTGAAAAAGGTGAAAAGCTGAAATGGTTGAAAAGCTGAAAAGGTTGAAAAGCTGAAAAGTAATAGGTTGAAAGAGCTTAAAAAGCTGAATATTTTAAAAGCTGAACAGTTTCTCTAGCTGAACATAAAGCTGAATATTTTAAAAGCTGAACAGTTTCTCTAGCTGAACATAAAGCTGAATATTTTAAAAGTTGAACAGTTTCTCTAGCTGAACATCAAGCTGAATATTTGAAAAGGTTGAAAAGCTGAAAAGGTTGAAAAGTTGAAAAAGCTGAAAAGCTGAAATGGTTGAAAAGCTGAAAAGGTTGAAAAGCTGAAAAGTAATAGGTTGAAAGAGCTTAAAAAGCTGAATATTTTAAAAGCTGAACAGTTTCTCTAGCTGAACATAAAGCTGAATATTTTAAAAGCTGAACAGTTTCTCTAGCTGAACATAAAGCTGAATATTTTAAAAGTTGAACAGTTTCTCTAGCTGAACATAAAGCTGAATATTTTAAAAGCTGAACAGTTTCTCTAGCTGAACATAAAGCTGAATATTTTAAAAGCTGAACAGTTTCTCTAGCTGAACATAAAGCTCAATATTTTGATATTTTAACAGTTTCTCTAGCTGAACATGAAGCTGAACATTTTGAAAGTTGAACGGTTTCTATAGCTGAACATAAAGCTGAATATTTTAAAAGTTGAACAGTTTCTCTAGCTGAACATGAAGCTGAATATTTGAAGAAGCTGAAAAGATTGAAAAGCTGAAAGTAATAGGCTGAAAGAGCTTAAAAAGCTGAACAGTTTGACAGCCAGACAGTTTCTGTAGCTGCACATATGCTGGAGCAGTAGCAGAATGAAATTTGAAAATGTCCCCATAAGAATGAATGGGAAAACACCTCCCAAACAGCTGCAGGTTTAGAAAAAAGTGTAATGGTTATGGCCAAAATATGTATACAGTGAGTAACAGGAGACATTGCTGAACCCTGTGATGTGTTTTTTATTTCTGTAGAGTGAAAAATGAGGGCACAAGAGCGAGAGACAAAACCGGTACCATCTGCTCCACTCCAGAGATTTAGGCTCAAAGTTAACACTGCGGCTTATGGGGGAGTTGCTGGAGTTCTTGTCACTCGAGGGCTTCTACAGTCAAAAGTTTAAGTCCTACATCTGAAATAAGACCATCATCTGAAAGCCAACAAGATTTCCCACATTTCTATGTATATATTGTCTATGTGAAGTAAAAGATGTGGGACCCAAATCAAGCTGAAGAGAGTTTTTTCTAAAGTTTTTGCAGCTGCTCTCCACTCTAGCGATGATGTCACCCACTCTAGCTCACGCAATACACACCCATTATAAACCCAGAAGACGAGCTAAAAGTCCTTCAAACTAAAACTGTAATAATTTCAAAACCGTAAAAGATTTTAAAATTTTGAAAAACAAATTCAATAGTTCAAGGTCTTGTGACTATTTTAAAGTTGGAATGGTGTCTCTAGCTCAAAGTATGAGAGAGCAGAAGAGGTTGAAAGTGGATGAGTTTTGAAGAGGATTTGAAGATTTTCCCATTTGCTTCCATATTAAATTTTTTTTTGAAAAAGCTGAATATTTGAAAAAGTTGAAAAGCTAAAAAGCTGAAAATAAGAAGGCTGAAAGAGCATAAAAAGCTGAACATTTTGATAGTTGAACGGTTTCTATAGCTGAACGTATGCTGAAGTAGTAGCAGAATGAAATTTGAGAAAATCCCCATAAGGATAAATGGGAAAAAATTTTGGTTTTAGTTTTGAAAAAGCTGAATATTTGAAAAAGTTCAAAAGCTAAAAAGCTGAAAAGTACAAGGCTGAAAGAGCATAAATAGCTGAACATTTTGATAGTTGAACGGTTTCTATAGCTGAACGTATGCTGAAGATGTAGCAGAATGAAATTTGAGAAATTCCCCATAAGGATGAATGGGAAAAATTTGGCAGAAAAAGCTGAATATTTCCAAAAGTATGAAAGATAGAAAAATGAAAAATAGAGGCAGTAATGTCCTTAACGAGCTGAACATTTTGATGGTTGAATGGTTTCTGTAGCTCAAAATTTGAAAGAGTAGAAGAGAGCTGAAAAACGTACGGAAGCTGGAATAATAATAATAATAATAATAACTTTAATAAATTCCGGAAGAACAATAGTGTGAATGCTTTGAAGCATTCACACTAATAATAATAATAATAATGATAGTAGAAGTCAAGCAGGACCACAGCAGCAGGGCCAACCATCATCCATGGGAACCTGCGAGATGAGAGAGCACAGACACTCTGGGGAAGTCCTCATGTTGCCAGGTGACACGACAGAAGTCCAGCATGGCAGACAGGCAAAATAAGAATTTGAGTAAAAGAAAATGTAAAAAAATGTTTCAGTTTCAATGTATGGAACAAATTATTTACTCAAAATTCAGTGTCCATCCAAATGTACAATAGGTGGCTGATGACAATATTGTATTTTTATTTCATAGCTTTAATTACATGAAATTAATATTCACATTTTAATCAAGTTTAGTTTATAAATCACCTTCAGAGAATGCAGCTATAGGGTTGATTAGTCATGCCATTTACAATTCAGCCAGTTATCTGACCAAAGGTTACAAAATCTGTCTACCAGCAATAACTCACTGATTAACATGTTGTATTTTGTTTGTTTGATATGTAGAAAACTTGAAAAGGCCTGACAAACTCATAGTCTTAATGCTATGCTAAGCTAAGCTATCTTGTATATTTGATTTGTCTCTATGCTTGTTAAAATTGTAAAGACTGAAATAATGACTCCTATGTCTGTTCCCATTTAATCACCATTGCTCAGTTGCATTCTTTTGTTACACAATAAGTGCCAAATAAAACTTTTGGAAGTAAACATTGATACTAAATTCTGAGAACAACTCATTCTAGTGGTATAACAAATGTCACACACAGACGTCACAAGGTCTGTGTCAGCAGGCATACTGAACAAGGTTGGAATGTTTCATTTCAGTTGTTGTCAACACAAAAACCCTTTCATGTTCTGACATTTATTACAAGGTTTACAAAAGTTAAAAAAACATCAGTGCAGTAGTGGACACAAGCTGTACAGTTTTGTGCAAAAGTTCACAGTATAGAGAGTATATGTCATGCGATGATGGTCAAAGATGTCAGCTGATATAATGTATAGACACAGACGTCCACTGGGGGGGCTTGTTGATGAGACCAACTGCAGATGAGAATAAAGGGCAGGGTGGTAATTCATCACTGGACTGGAATTCTGCTCCTAAAAAGACACAGGAAGTTTTCCGGGAACGTCCAACTGGGAGGAGACCCGGGGCAGACCCAGAACCCGCTGGAGAGATTACATATCTCATCTGGCCTGGGAACGCCTCGGGATCCTCCCGGAGGAGCTGGAAAGTGTCGCTGGGGAGAAGGAGCTCCCTACTGAGCCTGCTGCCACCGTGACCCGACCCCAGACAAAGCGGAAGATGATGAAGATGAAGATGAAGAAAAGACACAGGTGTGGCAGGACAGTTAGTTTCGTTGAGACACATTGTTCACACTGTATATTAAACACAGTGCTAACATGTTCTAATAAAAACAGTGATGTGATCAGCTAAGATATATACAGTGTGAACACTGTTGTGTTTTGAATGTTTTTTGTAAAGCCTTCTGTACATGTAAGATATGATTAGCAAGATTTTTAATTTTAATATTACAGACAGGATTTATTCATTATTTCACTCTGATGATGTCAGTACTCATACGTCACAGTGGCATCTGCACTCTTTCAGGAGGAAACACAGGAACAGTTGTCTACAAGACTAAAGATTTTATAATGTCATATAGTGGAAACATGGACTGCAGAGAAAAACATGTTCATCAGACAGCAAAATAAGACTGCTATCTTATGATCTTCACTTGTAGCATTTGTGTATACAGTACGTTTACAGTATAGCTCACTCAGCTCAGCTTTAGCAATGCCACAGTACCTAGAAAACAGTCACATCACGCTAACCGTTACAGTCTATGTTGTCATTAGTTACACTAAAGACATGTTACTTACCGATCTAAAGAAACGTTGTGACTTCATCTTTTAACTCGTCCACAGCTATCTCCAGTGTTAGAAAGCTTCAACAAAATGTACTCCGGTTTAACTTCCTTTTATATTAGGAAATTACACGGAAATGGTTTCTTTTCAGGAACTGTTGTTTGAGATGATGATAAAAGTTGTTTTGCTGAAGCTTCCACATCTTTGTGTTTACTGAATAACTTACTGAGGCTGATAATTTCTCTGCGGTAGATCCCTTTGGTAGGCTCAACTTCTTTATCCTCACCTGCGGCACACTAGACACTACAGTAACTCACTATCGCCCCTCAGGCCAGGAGTTATTATTACAAGAAGGGACAGCTTTAGAGGCTAGAGAGGCTACAGTGACTCACTATCGCCCCTCAGGCCAGGAGTTATTATTACAAGAAGGGACAGCTTTAGAGGCTAGAGAGGCTACAGTGACTCACTATCGCCCCTCAGGCCAGGTTTGTTACTTCTTCACACTCTATTGTTAGGGTTAGTTCATTTTTGAAATGTTTTAAACTAAATTATAACCAGATCTTACATAATGCATCTTTAAGGTTTTTTTTTTCAATTATGTGTCAACTAGCAAGCTAATATAGGCTTCTGCAGCTATCAACAATACTGTCATCTAGCCAGTGGCGTAAGTTAGTAACGATGGGCCCCAGTGCAGGCTATAATACAAGTCAAAGAAAAAGCTATCAGAACCATGGATAGTGTTGTGACAGTCAAAATTCTGAAACATCACAACAAGCACCTGAGTGCAGGGGAGCTGTCCATTTCACTATTGTAAGTGTTGAAACTTCATGAATCAAGTGGCTGCAACACACACACTGTCCATAGCCACGCCCCGCGTCCAGCCAATTTAAGAAAATAGTTGGTAATTCCTACTGATAATTCAGGAACATTAAATCTATTCACCAATCTATTCACACACAGTTCTAGTATCTACCTACCTTCCTATCTACCTACCAAGTACCTAGTACCTACTTACCTCACTGTCTGACAGAATACTTTAAAGACTTTAACAAGGTCTTAAAGTGAACCACCACTGGATCAGGTGACAAGGCTCAATTAGCTCATCTCAGTCCTCCTTAATATCCATGTGCCTGCAGCACCTGAGGCCCCCAGTCTATCCTTAACAACAGCAGCGTCTATTTTCAGCTCTGGCCTCAATCTCTGGGTTTGTGTCAGGCTATTGTTGACAAAGAAATGTGTCTTAAATAGCACATTGGCATGCAAGCTTAGTGTACACCTTATTATAGTTAACTGTGGGTCTCTGAGGTCAGCTCTCGGTGGAGCTCTTTCTGAGGTAACAGCGGCTGCGTTGCTGTAGACATTAAGACCAGAGTTAATGCAAATCTATGCCATTTATTTTCATGAAAACCTCACTGTGTCCACATAAAAATCAGGAATTGCCACATTTAACATAGAACTATTATTGCATTCATTACATTTTACCTTATATCGTGAAGTGTGAGTTTCACAGTCAAACTATGATTGGCTGAAGGCTGGTGTTTATGGAAAAGTATGGTCACACTATTTACTTTACAGTGCAGTGATGAAACTCAGCTTCCCATCAGGTATTAACAGTCACTTACAATTCCAGTGAAATTCCTCATAATATAATCATTTTCCCTGGAGCCATAACAGCAAAGTGAAACATAGATGAAATACTGATACTACGGATGAGTTGTACAAAAGATTAAAGTTTATCAGTAGACAGTCTGAGTTCCTCAACTTTGTATCACAGATAAGTTGCTGAAATTTCCCAGCATTCGATTTCACTGTGGCTGGAATGTATTACTGTAACAGCTGTTACACTGTTACATTCCTGTAAAGCTGATTTATGGGGTCATACATGCAGGTCACTTCTTGAGAAAGATCTTTTTTTCACCTTATTCAGTGTTCAGTTGGCAGGTGGTAAAAATAAATGACTAACTGTTCAACCAAATATTAGTTTAATTTGAATAAATACAATAACTAAAAACGTATTCTTGAACATCAAGTAATTTAACAGAGCTTTGTTTGTTTGCTGTCTATACACAGTCAATAAAGCCTGCAATGCTATTGTATAAAGTGAATTCTATATAGCTTACTGCTAAGGGGTAGGTTCAAGACTCAATTCAGTTCAGTTCAGTTTCAACCTTCCTTCAAGTTGTGTCATAATTGTGAGATAGTAACACAAACGATTGACAAGTAGAAGTCATGATAAAGTGACTTGTTTTATATTAATAGACTACTCCAAGGGGAAACTTTGGGTTGCTGAATTTCACAATATTTCCTTGCCTCAATGATGGGATTGATTTTCGCTTACGTACACATAATAAATTAGGTGTCGTTTTTTTATATTTGGCTTGCTGTTATTGTTGCTTTTATTTGAAAAGATCTACAATTTTATCATAAAAATCATATATTATTTATATTTTTCTTGATGGGTGCTCTTTTGCTTGGACTTGTTGCATACTATTTGAAAAGAATCATATGAATATATGTTTTCATTACTATTTTATCTGACACTGTCAGCCTGACACTCATTTAGTGGTTACATGTGTGACTGAAGCCTGTGTTTGTATTAATCACTAATCTCTTTTCTATCTCTAAAATTGCATAGTTTTAATGTGTGTTTTTTCATTTCTGGTGGACAGTGAAATAATAATGTCTGAAAAGCTGAGCCTGTGTTCCGATCAAGAGTGACTTTCACTATGAGCAACAGCAGCTGACTTCAGTGCCTCGAAAGTGAGTAAAATGTATTTACTGTAACAGCTGCTCATTCCCAGAGAGCCAGTGGTATTCAAAACATAGGTGGGTGCCAAATGAAAGTAAATACCTACATAATGCCTCTTGATATGGCTTTATTCCACCACAAGCCTCAAAGAACAGATTCAGTGCTCCTTGTCACAGACTCTCCAACTCTCTGAAACTCTGCAGGTCAATACAGGATTCTTTTCCACATCTGGTGTTTTGTAATGGTGGTTGAGAGAGTACGATTACTCGCTCCAAAGCCTTACTCTTAGTCACCCGACCTCGAAAACAAGTAATTATCGTGGGTGATTTTAATATCCACGTGGACATTGATAATGATAGCCTTGGTACCACATTTACCTCATTATAGATACAACTGGCTTCAGTCAGTGTGTACACCCTCGACCTTCTGGCATATGGCATTGAAATTGAACATTTAATAGTTTTCCAACAGAACCCTCTTTTTATCAGACCATTATTTAATAATTAAATAATAACTCTTAATAACTTTTGAATTCCCATTACTGGACTACATGCCACAAGGCAAACATTTTTATTCTAGATGTCTGTCTGACAGTGCTGTAGCTAAATTTAATGAAATTATTCCATCAGCTTTTCATTCAATGTCATGTCCCAACACAACAGTCGACTGGTGCTAATCCTAGCTCCTCCCAGATTGATCTTCTGACAATCTAACAGTAAAGCATAAGAGATTAGTTCCATTCTATAACCCCTAAACTTGAATATTAAAGCAGACATTGTGAAACTCGAGAGGAAATGGCATTCTACCAAACTGGAAGAAGCTCAACTAGTCTGGCTAGAAAGCTTTAAAATTTACAAGAAAGCTCTTCGTAATGCCAGAGGAGCTTATTATTCAGCAATGATAGAGGAAAATAAGAACAACCCCAGCTTTCTTTTCAGCACTGTAGCTAGGCTGACAGAGAGTCATACCTCTATTGGTCCTTGTATTCCTATGACACTCAGCAGTAATGACTTTATGGGCTTCTTTTATGATAAAATTCTACTTATTAGAGACATAATTCATCACCTTCTGACCTCAGATGGTACCAATTTAACCTCTAATACAGAACCCTCAGAAACAGCTATAAAACAAGATATATATATCTAGAATTCTTTTCTACCATTGACCTTCACCAGCTAACTTCAATAATTTCTCCATCTAAACCATCAACGTGTCTGTTAGATCCAATCCCAACTAAATTGCTTAAAGAAGTTCTACCTTTACTGAGCACTTCTATACTTGTCATGATCAATCTGTCCCAATTAACAGGATATGTACCACAGTCCTTTAAAGTAGCTGTAATTAAACCGCTTCCTAAAAAGCCAACACTTGATCCAGAGGTTTTAGTCAACTATAGACCCACATCTAACCCTCCCTTTTTCTCTAAGATCCTTGAGAAAACAGTTGCCAATCAGCTGTGTGACTTTCTACATAACAATAGTTTATCTCAGAATTTCCAATCAGGTTTGAGAGTGCTTCATAGCACTGAAACAGCATTGGTTAAAGTTGCAAATGATCTCTTAATTGCATCTGGCAAGGGTCTGGCTAGTCTTATTAGATCTTAGTGCAGCTTTTGACACTATTGACTAGGGGTGTCACAATTCTCCAAATCGTCGATTCGATTTGCTGGTTCGATTCCCCTGGTCTGCATGTCGAAGTGTCCTTGGGCAAGATACTGAACCCCAAAACTGCTCCCGCTGTGCTGGTCGGCACCTTGCATGGCAGCCACCGCCATCAGTACATGAATGGGGGGGCAACCGCCATTCCGACATGTCGCCATTCCGACATGAGGCCCTAATTGTCGGAATGGCAGCACTTATACCTTTAATTAAATGTCCCACCATTCCGACAAATTTTTCCTCCTAAGGTCGGAATGGCAGTATTTTTTCGTTTTTTAAACGTGTTGCCATTCCGACACATCTTTTAAAAGGGTTAAGGTTAGGGTTAGGGTTATGGGTTGGGTTAGTATTAGTCTTGTTGGAATGCCGGGACGAAACTTTGTCGGAATGGCGGAATGTTCGCATGTCGGAATAGCGGTATGTCCGAATGGTGACATGTCGGAATGGCGGTATGTCGGAATTTTGGGATGTCGGAATGCCAGCATGTAACCACATGAATGTATGTATGAATAACTGTAAGTCGCTTTTGACAAAAAGCGTCTGCTAAATGCCCTAAATGTAAATATCTAGTGGCTGCAGTGTGCAATCTTCACAGCAGATGTGAAGAGTATACATTTAATGTAGTATGCTGTGATGGTGGTGTTGCTCTGGAGGTCCAGTAATCTGTTGTTAAGTCCTCTAAATCTCCACTAACTTTTTCCTTCACATTATCATACATGGAGGGCAACACCTTTGTGGTAAGATGCGACCTGCTTGGCATTTCGTGGCGTGGTGTAAGTATGCTAATTAAATGCTTAAATACAGGTTTTTCCACCACCGAATAAGGTTGCAGGTTGCATGTCTGATGCTACAAATACCCCTATAGCGCTACTTATTGCTTTACTGTGAGTTGAATTTTGTGGAAGTTTAGCTCTAAATGAGGACAGAGGAGTTCCCTGTGTTAACGGTGTAGTTTTCTCAGCTAAGTCTACGTCTTTATGATGCCTGCGGAGACGTCCTGCCACACGCGCATCGCATAGCTTACAAACTGTGGTTATCTTGTCAACAAACGCAACGAAAGTTGTTGACATAACTCAACAGGAACTCAAAATATTTCCGCACTAGAGATTTCAGAGAAGCAGGGGGTTCAAGTTCAGTTGATGTGTCTCCTATATCAGCAGTTGCCATGGTGTCTTTTAATTGGTTGCAGCTTCAGGTTAGAGGAGGAAACGTAACTCGCCGGGCTACAACATGCTTTATGTGTGTTTTTCCCTTCTTGCCACACCTGCTTGACATGATACTAGGGGCGTGGCGAAATCCTTGATTCCATCTTGGATTTGAAGGTCGAGATTGTAACGTAATTGCAATTGATATCTGACTTACAATCAAGCAATCGTGTCACCCCTACGATTGACCATCACATCCTATTACAAAGCCTAGAACATTAATTTGGCATTAAAGGAACTACACTGAGCTGGTTCAAGTCCTATTTTTTCAGACCGATTTCAGTTTGTACAAGTTAATAATGAATCCTCACTGCATACCAAGTAAGTCACAGGGTTCTGTGCTCAGATCAATACTATTCACTTTATATATGCTTCCATTAGGGAATATCATTAGAAAACACTCCATCAGTTTTCATTGCTATGCAGATGATACACAATTATACTTATATCCATTGAGCCAGATGACACTAATCAGTAAGCTAAACTTCAGGCATGTATTAAGGACATAAAAACCTGGATGACCTGCACATTTTTCTGCTTCTAAACTCAGACAGGCCCTAAACATCTTAGAGACACATTATCTAATGATATAGCTACTCTGGATGACATTACTCTGGCCTCCAGCACCACAGTAAGGAATCTGGGCGTTATCTTTGATCAGGATTTGTCCTTTAACTTCCACATAAAACAAATTTCAAAGACTGCCTTCTTCTACCTTCAGAACATTGCAAAAATCAGGAACATCCTGTCTCTAAAAGATGCAGACACATAATTCCATGCTTTTGTTACCTCAAGGCTGGATTATTGTAATTCCCTTTATCAGGCTGCTCCAATAAGTCTCTAAATACTCTCCAGCTGATCCAGAATGCTACTGTGCTTGTACTGACAAGAACTCATCATATTAAAGATATTTCTCCCATATTACCTTCTCTCCACTGGCTTCCTTTAAAATCCAGAACTGAATTTAAAATCCTACTCCTCACATACAAAACCCTTAATGGCCAGGCACCCGCATATCTTAAAGACCTAATAGTACACTGTTACCGCATTTGAACGCTGTGCTCTCAGGATGCAGGGTTACTTGTGGTTCCTAGAGTCTCCAAAAGTAGAATCAATGGTAGACCTTTCAGCCATCAAGCTCCTCTCCTATGGAACCATCTCCCAGTGTCTGTTCAGTAGACACCCTCTCTTTGTTTAAGAGTAGACTTAAAACATTCCTTTTTGATAAAGCCTATAGTTAGGGCCTGCACATACACTTAGCTATGCTGCCATAGGTCTAGACTGCCAGGTGATTTCCTATGAGGCACTAAGCTCCTCTCTCTTTCTCGCTGTCTGTACATATTCATGTTTCATCAATAGATGTTACTGACTTGGCTTCTTCCCCAAAGTCTCTGTGCGCTCTTGTCTCACAGGTTCCCATGGATGGTGGTTGACCCTGCTGTTGCAGTCCTGCTTGAGTCCTACTTATATTATCATTATCATTATCATTATTATTATTATTATTATTATTACTATTATACTTTAAGCATTAATATTCATATTTCAATTTATAAAGCTGTTATTACTGCTATGGCTGCTGTATCCCCCCCTCCTGTCTCTCCCACAGCTTCTCTTGATCACTTTCCCTTCCTCACCCCCCTCCCTCTTTCTTTCCCCCTTTCCCTTTTCCTCTCCTTCTCTCTCTCTCTCTCTCTCTCTCTCTCTCTCTAAAGATTGATTGTTTGATTTATTGATAGTTCAGACATTTTGAGGCCGAACCCTGCTTTCATACCCAAAGTCATAACTAACTCTTTCAGATTTCCTTGGATAGTTTTCTCCCTCCCCCTCACAGTTAGATGGAAAAAGCATCCCATTGCCTCTGTCCGGTGCAGGCTTCAGGCAGACTCAGCAGCTGTCTGTACACTACAGAGCGCATTCACTGGGAAAACCTCTGACAAAACAGCGTTTGGCTCAGTGGTTGTGTGAAGCTATCACAGAGGCATATGTCGCAGCGGGAAAGGATCCACCGACTGGTGTTCATGCCCTCTCTACCAAAGCGCTCTCCTCCTCTACAGCTTTCCTCAGAGGGATGACAGTAGAAGACATATGCAGAGCGGCTTCATGGGCTTCATTGTGTCCTTTAATTCAGTTCTATTTGTGTGATACGGCTGAGTTTTCTCATTATTTGAGAGTGCTTGATGACCAGCGACACACTGTCGGCACTGGGCTCGTTACGCTCACACAGTGATTACTTTAGAGAGCTGTTACATTCACTACAAGCTGTCAAGTTCTTAGACTCTCCTGTCTTATGTGTGCAAGCTTTTTCAGAACTGCCACAGTGCTTAATAACCATCCCTGCTGCTCTTCCAACATAAGTGCACTGTGTGTAAATCCGTAGAGCCGTGGTGCAGCTTATGTTAACTTAGCACTGTATTTTTGGTTCTTGAACTGGTGTGTGTTAGTGCTTGTAGACTCTGGTGGATCAGTGAGGCCACATCATGCTTCGCCCTCCGAACAGCGACAACTCTTAGAGGGCTACACCTGTACGAAATAGAATGTTGGTTACATATCTTAACCCCAGATTCTATGAGTTTAGGCGTAGCCCTCTGTGTGCACCACTGAAACCACCTATGTCAGCTCAAGAAAAAACTGGCTCATTTAGGGAGCAGAACTCAGGTCATGCAGGTTTTTTATACTACAGTTGTGGACCAGAGAAAATCCCTGTGCAAGGCACAGTGGCGCAAATTAAAATCTTCATGATTGCGCATGCACGTGGGATTAACCCAATAGCGACAGCGCTTAGTGTTACTGCCATTACCTGGCTCTAGGCCATGACAACAAATGGGAAAGGACGCAGAGTGCAAAATGAACACAAGTAATTTTATTATAATCAACATAGGAAACTGAGCAATAAACTGCAAAATGAGGTGTGAATGTCAGTGGCATTAGTGGTGTTAATATGAATGTGTGGAGGGATGGTTTGGTGTAAGTGTTGGTGGAGCAAAACAATAGTTAAAAAAACCCCAAAAAGGTGCAGGGGATGAGAGGAAAGCAAGAGATAAGAGAGATGAGAGAGCCAGCCCAGTCAGAGGCCGGACTTTTATATCCTCCAGGGCACTGAGACCAGGTGCTCCAGATCTGACTGTTACTGCAATCAGCTTCCTCTGGTAACCTCAAAGACAGACAGGGAAAAGGGTTACAATAACCAACCTACTACTATTGGAGCTATTTGTTTGTTGTAAGTTTTGGTTATTATTTTTGCTATTAAGTATTATTTTTGGTTTGATTAATCTAGATGTTTAATTTAGATTGCAGTTTGATAGCACTGTCTTTTGCTGGTTTTTTGTTTAGTCTAATTATTTCCTTGTTTAGCATGTTCAGTTTTGTCTAATGGAAAATAAATCATAAAAACCAAAGGAACTTTGAATGGACATTGAACCTCTTTTGCCTGCGTAGGCCACAAGAACATGGAGTAGCAGTTGCTCTTGATTGTTATTTTGAAGTTTGATTAAGATTTGACAAATGGCCACTACAACTACTACTACCACTACTACTTATACGACTGCTGCAACTTGAACTACTAATTACTACTTACTAGTTACTACTACTACTACTACCACTATTACTACTACTACTACTACTACTACTAGTAGTAGTAGTAGTAGTAGCTCCGCGGTTTCTGACAGTTTTTCTCGCCACTGTTGTCATGAGATGACTTTTGTTATGAATTGGCGCTATACAAATAAAGAGTGATGATGATTGATGCTACCACTCCTACTTCCTTATTCTCTTTTAAAGCAGTGTATTTTTGTTGGAAATGCTTTTTTTTCCTGGTATATCATTATTCTTCTTCTTCAGTATTTTTTTCGTACACAGCAAAACATTCAGCTCATTAAGGAGAAATCTTCAAATCCTCTTCAAACCCATGCTACTTTGACATACTTCAGCTTCTTCATTGTTTGTAGTAGTTTGAATAAGACTTGAAATGAAATGTTTCTTGTAATGACATATTACCATTTATCTTGTTATAATTTGAAATATTTCATGTTTTAGTGTTTTACATTATAACATGATAACTTATATTGCTATATCACAAACCTATGTTTTTAAAACAATATACTATTTATCTTGTTATAACATGAAATGCTATACATAATATTATAATGTGAGAATTTATTACAACTTAAAGGTTTCACATAATAAGGAGATATTTTCACATTTTAACAATGTAAGTTATGATGTTAGGACTAAGGCTCAGAGTAAATATTAGTATTCAATAAAATAAATTGAATAAATGAATAAATAAAATATTGTAAAATTCGGGTCTCCATAGTTTTGGTGAAATGAGTATAAAATGATGCACCAGACATCTGGAGCCTTTCCATACGAAGGGATGGTGCAGCCATGAAACATTGATATACATTTAAAAAAAAATGAAAATAAAAAATCTAATCAGGATAAGTGACACAGTGTGGAATATTTTTTCTTTTACCCAAATTCAGAAGTCAAAATTTGATTACATTTTTAGATTAATTTTGACTTCAGAAATCAGATTTTAATACGAAAAATTTTCATTTAAAGGAAAAAATAGGAGTTTAAGAGAAGTGTTGTGAGTTCAATATTAAACCAAAATCTGCTAAATATTCTTAAAAACTTGTTACTTTGTAGGAGGAACTCACCTTGCAGATAACTTTGTCCTAAATTTGGACAGTTGCTGTTTCAGGCATTTCCTTTAATTAAACCCAATTGATTCTGACATTACTACTATAGTTTTAGTGAGGAAACTACTCACAAGATATCCTTTTCATATACAGAGGGAACAACCTTTTAATGTTCCAATCACAATAGCAAAATGAAAGGGTATGCTTTTCTTTGCAGCATGAAGCCCAGATACACAGTGGACAGACTTCCTACCATCAACGAGATGGAGGAAAGCAACACAGAGGATGGATTGTTCCCCTCACGCCATGGAGGAATATGTGGATTCAATCAAAGAGCTCTCCCAGCCAGCTCACCCTCTCCGCGGGCTCCTCAGAGGTCACTGCCTCTGGATGGAACGAACACATTGAAGAGGTACAACTGTGGCTCCATCTATATTTTTGAATTCCTCAAGGACCTAGGCACTCTGGATTCCAGATGACCTGTCAGATGTATCAATTACTTTCACTGGCCAAGCAAACTGACTCATCACTGTGTTTTCACCATAACCTGCTGGACAGGTTGGTTGGACGATCACTGTTTGCAGGCCTGGTATGATCCAGAGATATGATGAACAGGGTGAACTGATTCCTGACCTCATGAGTGGATTTCCTCAGTTATCCCTGCAGCGTGCTTTGATATCAGCTTGATGTTGATTCTTTTATGTGGAAAAAGAAGTACAGTCAATTATTTTTATAAAAGTGATACACATTCTCTTTGAAGTGCTAAATGAGTGCAACACATGAAACAAAAGATAAAAATGGAAAAATATCAAGGGCAGAACAAAAATATGAGTAGAGCCTGCCCTAGGTGTGAACAAACTAAGTGGTTGCGTAGGGCCCATCTGCCACCAGGGCCCCCCCAAACACACTGAAAATATGAACTCCCTTTGGTTTTCGGTGCTGATTTAAACAGACATTTTTTGCAGATACCCCCCCCCCCCCTCTCATCTGAAGACCCCAAGTATGGAAGATTTAAAATGCCTGAATACAAACAAATTAAAACAAAGTGGATGCATGGCACCATTCAAATGGAATATAAGTCATAAGTATGGTCTCCTTCATGTATAATCACCTGAAAATATGTTCACACCTGACATTAACATGCGTCTCAATGCAAATAAACACAATGTTTTTTACACCAATAAGGAAATAACTTCATGTATAACATTTGCCAAATTAAAAAAAAGGCAGAAATAGTCAAGAGATCTTTAAGGTAGTCTGGGGACTTTCTGTATGGGTGACAAAAAGTAGCCTATGTTGGTTACTGTTTAGGCTACTGTATCTGCAAAATTTGACCCGTTTACTGTCAGTAGACGCGGGGTATTTCATTTGATGCAATCTGCAACCACAATGCTTGGTGCCACTAAATCCTGCACACTGATCTTTTAAATAACTCAATGAATAGTTGTTTACTGTGACATGACTTTTCCAAGCCATAATGCTTACAACAATGTGTATTGTATATCACCTCATTTCTTTGTTTAATTTGCAGCCATTTTAAATCATTGATACAAAACAGACTTGCAGATGAGAACGATGAAGCAATTAAGCACCTTTATTATGCCTGCACTGTGCAAGTCTGTATATAGTACTCTGCATACATAAGCTTTCAAGTATTAGTTATATCTTGTATATTTTAAAGACATTGTGTTCAATATAAAATAAAACAATTGTGAGAAAGACATGACTCATGCTTCAACAATGATATTGTTCCTTCCTCACTGTAAACACTGCTGTCCTTCGTTATCTTCCGAGGCTTTGCTTCATGTTCAACCATCTCCTTTTAGTTTCGTTTTCCCTGAAGTTTTGTGACCATGCGGAAAGTATCCACAGCTGGGTCTTGTTAGGAACTGCCTGAGTCATGTTGAACAAACATGTGGTATGGGGAGGAGGGGGGGGGCTAGCTCCCTTGAGAGGTTTCCACAGAACAAGACTCTGAGTCTCATTCTAACCACCCCAATGCTTTTACACATTGCGCAACACTGACTGCGTCAGGCATGTGAGAATAACTATACATTACATAGATTATACTTATACTATACTATACTATACATTATTAGAAAGTTAAAAGTGTGCGGATAAGACAAAGACTTGTGAGCTATTACTTTTAATGGTGCTTCAGCAAATGTGTCTGTTGACAACATTGGATTTTCTTTTGATTTCATCCACATTGATGTTGAGGTGCAGATATCAACTCATTCTCCAAAACGTATTAAATTAGAAAAGGAGTGTGGCTATAAATATGAAATACAGCTGAAGAAAGCAGTGAAAAAAAATCAAAGCTTTGTATCAGGAGATACTGCAAGATCTTAGTACTGAGGTAACTAAAACAAAAGAATCAATCCCAAGAACTACAAATCATCTGCCTGGAATACAATATGTGAGCAAAAAGACTAAAGTCGGAACTATAGCTGCAAGCTGCCAGGCTCCAGTCGAGACATGAACTGTATAGTCATTGAGAGAGGTAAGAAATGTTTTAGTATGGATGGCTTCTCATGTTTCCTCACAAAAGAAGTTCCAGGATGTTATCTCTGGGTTGCAGCATTTGTCTTCAGAGTTGAAACTGGTTACATTCATTGAGTATTTTATACAGTCATGGTCAAAAGTATAGATACTACTTCAGTTCCAATGATTTCTACAACTCATTATTCTGTGATGGAATGAGTGGATGTCTGAGAAGACTTATAATAAATTGATATTTGAAGCAAACTTCATAAATGTTTTTTGTGACAAAGTAGTATGTCTTCCACTTATTCCATCACAGAAAAATGAGAGTTGTAGAAACTTTCTTTGAAGCTTAGTCATATCTTAGTTATAATGGAAGTAGAATAGAATATACAGAATTAGAAATCACTTCGGACCCACTCATTTTCAAACTCTTCTCACTCCTTCATACATTTTGCACAGTCACAGTTCAACGATTCAACATTTTTCAGCCATTCTCAGATTTTAACAGTCCGTTACCACTACCAAATTCATTACCATCACCATGGCAACTGATACAAATTGGGCCAAGACAGAGACAGATTTGCCAGAGAGCAGTTTAAAACACACAGTGGCACAACTGCTTAATTTAAATATTTAAATGTTCCCAATCTTTGAAACTTTATAAGATTTATTCAACTTCTCAGTCCAATTCATAATATTTCTGCACACAGCATCTAATATATTTTGAATCCTTCATTCTCACCCCATTATTATGACTCTTCATACTCTTCTTCAATAAATTAAAACCACCAATTCAGTTTAGCATCAGCTCTTCGACAAACCTTAAAACATTCCACGTTTTTCATATATTCTTGCCATTATTCATATATTCTGACATATTTGCCTATGAGTGCAGTTTGAAACACACAGCGGCACACACACGCACAAATGAAGTCAAATATGCGTGCATAAGCATGCACCCGCAAGTGCGCACACACAATGGATATTTTGTATCTCTTTTTTCTTGACCATTTTTCCAACATTTTGTACTAACTAATTTTGTACTAAAACTATTATCTGCACATTCAATCTTAAAGCCAGAAACTCCATTCAAATATTAGTGCTCCCCATCTTTGATACATGAGTTATTCAACTTTTCAGTCCCATTCAGAGTATTTGACTAATAATTCCCACTGTAACATCTCTTCATACTCCATCAGCTGCTTCTTGACACAAATTAAGCCAGTGTTGCAGTTTGTCTCAATTAGTTATATATAGCATAATTTGAATCCTTTACTCTCCCCCTCTATTAGGATGCTTCATACTATTCAAACAGGACTTCAATATTTTTTTAGTTAAGTTTGCCGCTAGCTTTTCAACAAACCATCAAATATTTAACATTTTTTATACATTCTTGGAATTATTCGTTTTCACAGCCAGCAATGCACATACTAGCGTCAGCTTTTCAATGAACCTTAAAACATTTCCCATATTCCATGCATTCTAGGTATTATTCAATGTTTTTACAGCCAGCAATGCACATTTGGCGTCAGCTTTTAAACAGCCAGCATTCACAACCGGAAGTTCTACAGAATTTGCCATCTCTAGATTTCTTTGCTATTAAAAGCATAATTCTCAGTAGAGAGATTAAATATCTATTTGTCATATTGTCAGGTATTATACCCAGTATAAAAAATGCAGGATCCAAATTGATACCATGATACCTATTACATGTTTAATCTCATTTTAAAACTCCAGGATTTTGGGCAATCCCAAAATATACAGTACTTTGTCAAAAGTTTACATACACTTAAACAGAACATGTATATCATGGCAGTCTTGAGTTCCAATGATTTCTACAGCTCTCATTTTTCTGTGATGGAATGAGTGGAACACAAACTACTTTGTCACAAAAACATTCATGAAGTTTGGTTCAATAACACATTTAATTTAGGTCTTCTGAAAATATGACCGAATCTGCTGGGTCAATAATATACACACAGTAATTCTAAAATTTATCTAAATGTCTCTTGGTCATTTTCCCCTTGATTGGGTACTTTTGATAGTCATCCACAAGCTTCTGGTAGTCCTCTGGCTGATTTGTTAACCACTCCTCTTGACAGAATCAGTGAAGTTCAACTAAATTTGTTAGCTTCCTGGCTTCTTCATTATTCAATTTACTTTCTTTAGAGCAGCAGATCCACTGGCAGCAAAACAGTCCCATAGCATAATACTACCAGCACCAAGCTTGACAGTAGGTCTGGTGTTCTTGGAGTGAAATGCCTCATCTTCTCTCCTCCAAAGATATTGCTGGTCATAGTGGCCAAACAACTACATTTCTGTTTCATCTGACCACAGAAGGTTTTTCTTTGACCATGTGATCAGCAGCAAACTTTAAACTACCACATCTGGCTTTTTTCTTTCATGTCAGCCTCTCAGCCCGTGGCAATGCAAAACACACGTGACTGTGGACTCTGACACCTGTCTTCCAGCAGCTTCTAATTCATTGCAGACTTGCTTTTTGGTGGTTTTTGACTCTTGACCATCCTGACCAGTTTTCTCTCAGCTGCAGATGATAGTTTGTGTTTTCTTCCTGATCGTGGCAGTGACACAACTGTTCCATGTACTTAATACTTACAAACAGTTGTTTGTACAGTTGATCTTGGGACCTGTAACTGCTTCGAAATGGCTTCAAGTCACTTTTCTGACTTGGTGCACGCCTCTGTGACCTGATCAAGAATGAACTCATCCTGCCGATCTGAAGCAGTACGCTTTGGAGTGATTACACAACTGTGCTCCACTGGCTACAGGCAGACTCCTGCCACCTTATAGTATTGTCAATAACTCCTCGGACCACCAAGTGAGATTTTATGTGATCAAGGAACCAACTTCAAAGGAGGAAATAAGGAGTTACAGGAAGCCTTCAACAACCTTTCTCCCGCTCTCAAGTCAGGGTTGGCAACAAAGAAAATTCACTTTCCTTTCATTCCTCCACACTCACCCCACTTCGCTGGGAGCGGGAAATATGCTCAGTAAAGAATGCTCTGAAGACAACCATTGGTGCACAAATGGTGACTAAGAGGTTCTGAGAACGAAACTGAAGGTATTCTTACCTCAAAACCACTTGGCTATGTATCCTCGGACATTGCAGATGTTAATCTAGTCACCCCCAACCTTCTTATCATGGGACAACGTAATGCATCTCTCCCTATAGTGTCCTACCCTGACTCATCTCCTCAGTCAATGACAGTGGCACCATGCACAGGTAATGTCTGACTATTTCTGGAAACACGTTCCTCCCCAGACAGCTTAACAACCATTCACATCTGGGCTCACCTAGCCCTAACAAGTCCAGTCGCCTACGATACAGCACTTAGAATTACCATGACCTAGATGACTGAGAACCTTCATCAACTATTAAAGTTCAAGTTTCCTGGCATTCCTGCATTCTTGTTGATGCCCATGATAAGAATCACTGCCTCTTGAACCTCCAACCTAACAACACCCCCTTTGTCCTTTATTCCTGTCATGTCTTTGTTTTGTTTTTTTGTCTCAGCCAATGGTCTCTTTGTCTGACTCCTCTCTTGAGGAAAAGAAAACTGAGCAACAACTGTTAACTCTGATCCATGATAGTTTTTTATACACCATTTTAACCCACATTGAGTGAAACCCCAAAACTGCCAATGTTTATTAAAGGAAGCTCCATTTGACCCTTTCAAATACCTTTTGAGCATCTAAACTGAGCAACATGGTGGACTATTTTTTGTGCATGAAATGGGATTGAATGTTCTCCTAATATTGTTGGCACCTTGTCTACAAAGAAGGAAACGTGTCTGATCTGGTTTGATCAATTTTGATATACATGCCGACAGATATGTTTGTCAATGTTTTAGTTATAAGTCATAACAAAGTAAACTAACAGGCCACACAAGGTTGGGTGTTTGCCTTCCTTATGTAAAACAGGGATGATGGCTTCTGACCATGTTTTTGGTGTTAGCACTTCTGCAAACCATTTATAGAACTCTCCTGAAAACCCATCTATATCGGTGGACTTTATTATGTCAGATATTTCCTTTAATGAAATTAGCTGTATCATTTCAGATGCCTCCTTTGCCTTTATGATGGTATATTTAATCTTTTAAGGAATTCTTTGTTTTGCTGTCGATGGAATTAGACTCTGAGTCATTATATAGATTTTTAGAATAATTGGTGAAGGCTTCAGCTATCTCTGTTGGCTTTACCAACATTTGTTTCGAAACAGGATGTCTTATTTTTGAAATGATCCTATTAGTTTTGGCCTTTTGAAGTTGGAAAGCTTATAAATGGCTGGCTCTATTGCATGTAGAGCCAGCCAATTTCCGGCTTAGCGCCCAGCTAACTTGAATGAGGATAAAATAATTTAATCGTGTGGCTCTTCTAGACTTTGTTATTGGACTGAATGGCTCAAATTCAGACAGTGGAACAAGTCATTTCGTGGGGGTTGTGGGGGTATCCACTGTTTTATAGACCCGTCTCTAAAAATGTAATGGGAAAATGTCTTTTTGGTCCGCAGTGCATCACATGATGATGTAATTACTAATTAATTGGCCACTACAAAAACTGAACTTCAGAGCCTAGTGCTCCATCCGGGTCTTACGTTTAGATCTAAGCCGAGTCGAGGTGTTCAAAACCAGTGTCTACTGCGGAGTCAATTGACCTGGCTGTAAATGCTGTGTTTACACATTCCCAGTGCAGTCAAAGGCCAGATCTTAAGTGGGTTTAAGTGGGGTTTTTGACCAGTGGAAAAGGGGGATAACAGAAGCTTTGTTTGCACGAAAGTTAATAAACAGGATATCAGCAGGAGCATCACATTCCGACATGTCCAATGAGAGATAAAACTGTGAGAATGAAACAGGAACTGAACTCAAACAAACCCCAAACCAGACAGCAAAGCAGATACAGATCTAGCTGTTGGAGTTCCTCCAGAGATCAGCTTTTGAAAAAATAAAGTGATCATCTAGCAAAACTGTTTGTCGTCTGCTTCAAAGATATTTAAACAGATATAAAGGACAGGATTGGTTATAATGTAGGACACAGACAGCAGCTGAACTAATGCAGTCAGGAAAAAAATAAATCATATCTTTATTTTGTAAGTATGCTGCTATTACACAACCTGTTCAGTCATTTAGGTATGAGGATGTGTTACTCATATTTTAAATAACACTGGAAATACTGTAAATCAGGGGTCTCAAACTGCCAATCCAGGCCAGCAAAATGACAGCAGCGTCCATGCTGTGTGTGTTTTCAGAAGACGAGAGCAGCGTCGACAGACTGAATTGTTTTGTTTTTCTGTCAACTTATTGTGTAGTGCAACCGGCTTCCCAGTTTTTTAAAGGGAAGTTAGTTTTCAGTTTGTAATACAATTTTGTGTTCTTGTAGAGGTAATCTTTGTTTTTGGTAATAAAACCTGAAGCCTGATTTGGGAGTTAAGTTTAAGTTAAGTTTTATTTTGTAATGTGTTACTCCCCACAGTCCCAAGACCTCCCAGGGGACGTAACAGTGTTGATAATGGAAACACAACTACATCTTCTGAAATATTCTTTCTTGTTGTGCTTAAATGCTATAAATCATTGAGGTCACATGTCAAAGTTTTATTTAATTTTACTTATTAAAGACATAAAATATCTTGATTAAAAATGACATGTTTTGATATAGTTAATAAACCCCAGAATGACTGCTATCTCATCTCATTTTCAGGTTTACAGGCTCAGAGTGTGATGACTTAACTGAAACTACAGTCAGAGACAGCTCTCCACTCTCAGTTCTTGCCACGGGGAGTTTTCGATAGAAACATCCATTTCAAATGTGATGATCTCAGGAACTGCTGGTCAGTAATGTGCTGTGCAATCATATTGGCTTCGAAATAAAGTTGTTAATAAAAAAGTGAGCTCAATTGATTGCAGTATGACTTTCATTGTATTCTATCATCGACTGAGAAACTGCGACAAAATAAGAGATGAGGGAGCCAAATAATTCAAACAGAGAGAGACGCCTAATGAGCAGGCAATATGTCACAGTGCAAAGTAATAGCTTTGCCATTTGTTTTTTTGTTGCAATCACAGACTATTACACTGCAGGATGCAGCTGTGAAGGCTGAATGACCCTCCTGACTTCTTGTGAATAGTTTCACTCTGCTTTCAGCAGAGGATTTGTCATGACTTGTCTTGGTCTGATAGTTTATGTGGCTGTGTTGTCCTCAGATGACTCTCCAGGCCAAAATGTTGTGGACCAATCTGTTTTTGTTCACAGGCGAAAACCCGACTATAGAAATAAGTGGGTATCAAATCTTGATGCTCACAGCTTGATAACTGTGCAGAGTTTGTTCTCTCTAACGTTCAGAACTGATCTGCTGGGTTGGCAGTAGATTCACTTGTTATTTACATCCTTCCGCTGAGTCCTGTGGGCACTGATAAGCTTTCACCTCAATGCGGTCACCCACATTCCATTTGCTGCTGTTATTTTCGGTTTCCTTTCAAAAATGAACATGCGATTTAAAAATTCATCGGCATAGCCTCATATCATCACTTGTCACAATCACATTGTAATATATGGCCTGAATTTAAATCTAATAAAATCTCTTCCTTCTTCCTTCCTTATGACAAAGACTTTTATGTATCCTGTTAAAGAGATATCTACTGAAGATAGCATGCTAACCGGCTAGCTCTAACCTGTCCTGTCTCCTAATATCACTTTGTACCCAAAGAGGCAATGATCTGATAACTCCTGTAGTTTAAGCTGGGGGATATAAAAGCTGTTAGTTTGCTACTTAGTCTAATAAGTAAACAAAATAAACTCAAAAAATGTCACAAAGCAAAAATCTCTCACAAAATATATTTCCACACTTATATTCCTTTCGAAACAGAAAAATACAGCCATACACCATCTAAATTCAAGGTTCTCTCTTTTTCCAAAGTGAAGGACAAACAGCACTAAGAATAGTCACAATAATGACAACTATAATAATAACAAAGTCATAGTCCTGGTCAGAGCCACTGTAAATCACCTCCATACTGTATTGGTCTTCAGATTGACCTGTCAGAGACTGTGTTCAGTCCAAGTTTAGTGTCCAGATGTGTTCACTTTCAGGTTGCTAAACCCAGTTGAGTTGAGCCATGTTGCCAGTGGTGACTCCCCCTGTGACCTAAGGTCCCGTTTCAGCCAAACTCTAAGGCCAGAGGCTCCAAGGGTAACCGAGCCTTGAGCTTATTAGCTAATGGTAGCTGGCTACGGCCAAGGATAGCTAGCAAAGTGTAACATTTATTGATTACTCTGGAGATATACTGCCCCCCTATGCTTTTGAAGATACCATTCTAGCCATATTTTACAAATTACACCTGTTAAAGTACAGTTCATTTTGCCTGTGCATTCTGCAAAATGATGAAATACCAGCACCTGGGAAAGCAAACAGTGAGTGACAGTTTATCTGTTGTGAAATGCATCTTGCTATGGGAAAGTGAACTCACACGCTGTGAGCTGTTCAGTCTTGATACTGATGATACTTGCTGAAACATGCATACAGTACTTGAACACATGGTAAATACTGGAAACAGGAGCTGATTCCTCCCATTAAACCATTATCCAAATGGAAAGTGTTTCACTATGTTTACGTATATAGAGAGAGGTGGTTGTCTGTCTGCTGGCCTACTTCCAACCCACCCCCAAACGCACACACACGACCACCATGATGACCACATCAGTGTGTCATCATATTTTTATGGTGGCCAGTAACTGCTAACATGCATGATGAATATGCAGGAAGAGTTTAGACAGAATAGTTTAGATATGACAATAAACATTTTGCCCTGTTTTCAGTCAGTTTCCACTGCAAACAAATCACATGCAGTATTTGCAGTGTATTATTCAGAACAACAAGATACTAATAAAGCCTAATCACAATAACAAATATGATTTTTTATCTTCATACTCAGAGCAAATAAGTTCTTCTGGCTAAGTTTATACAGCAACAGCTTCTGGCTGTTTATCAGAATTGCACAATGCGTCAAACTGTTTAAAGCAGACCACCCACCACCTCAGCACCCAAGGCTTCACTTCCGGTCAGAGGAACTTTTATCAAAGTGTACAACTGTACTCATTTCATGTGCGTGAACATGCCCAGGCAAAGCGCACAACAATGTATTAATCATCTCTGTGTGTAGTCGAGACATTTTGTACACTCATTTACTCAGCAGCCTACTTAATGAGTGCATCGTTTTTCCTTTCCTTTGTCTGTGAAAGGAGTTGTGCGCACATTCCAGTGTATGTCTCAAGAGTGAGTGTGGAAATTCCAGAACCTCTATCAGGTTTGGCTTGACGGGAAAAAGCATGGACTCTGGGAAAACCCACTCTGCGCTGCCTATAAAAGGAAAAGAGGCTCACAGCAGCTCTTCACTCCTCTCCTCTCAACCTGCTCTCACTCTCACTCTCTCGTCCGAGGGATCTGGACTTTTTTTTGTCTTTCAACTGAAAAATGGCTTTGTCACAGAAAAGCTGCACTCTCCTGTTTGTTGTTGTGGCTGCAGTTTGCATTCAGCTCTTCCAAGGTGAGTTAAAGCACTTTATTATGGATAAAATGGTATGTTATTGGGTTGTAGGATGTGTTATACAATGGTGAAAAACGCTGAGGACGAGACAAAACCGATGATGCATTATTCAATTATACTGTAATACTCTCACTCTTATAGTATAACTACAGTTATAGTGGGCCTACATGTTTGTCAAAACCATGAGTGACTCTGTCCTGTTGCTGATACAAACCTAACTGCTTCTTGGAAACTCTTTGCTGCAGCTCATGACTTTCCTGGACGCTGCTCATGTCGAAGCACAATCAAGTTCATCAGAGGCAATATGTCAGATTTCCAAGTCCTTGAAAAGCGACCTGGATGTGACAAAACTGAATTAATGTAAGTTTAAATGAAACCTTTAATATCTGCTGATGTATAATGTTCTCACCAGTCGTGCAGACTTTGATTCTGATTTCTTATTTTGTCTTTTGTATTTTTTTAGTGTAACCATGAACAACGCTGATAACTCCACTCAGCAAATCTGCATGAGTCCTGAGGGAAAGATGGCCATTGCTTTTTTGAAATGCTGGGCAAGGTGAGGGAATAATCCACCCAAACAACATCACTGCTTAGCTGTCACACAATAACATCACCGTTAACTTGAATTAAACTTGGGAACAAGATTCTTTAAAAAAAAAAAAAAAAAAAAAAAAATCGAAACATCTTGGATGATGTTGCTGGCATCAGAGGCTTTTTTCCAAGTCTTTTATACTGCTAAACTGATAACTGGAGTACCAATTGTAAAAGCTGCACATATCTTCCACTTTTTAGCTCAAGAAATCTCATCACATGTGACTCATTGCACAAACCTCCAGATGTTTCGTATTAGTCCTCTGGCCTAATCCCAGTTTTTCTTCCTCACTCTTTTCAGGATAAACAAAGAGGAGAGCCGTAAGATGGAGTGTATCAACAGAAAAAGAAGGGCAGAGTGAGAGTACAAGAGGCCTGACAAAGGGAAGAAAGTTATCCGGACTGGAGTCCCAGAGGTGACATGAAGACTGAGCCCACAGGCCTAAGAATGCTGAGAGCAGAGCTTTAACTGAACTCCTGCACCAGAGAGGATTGGGAAATGACAGCGAGAGAGGGAGAGCAGTAGGAGGGGAATGATGAACACTTTGTACCGTTATAGCAGCAAGTCTGTGTACGAAGACCCCTGTTGAAATGCAAATACATTTATTTTTTTAGCTTCACCAAAGATATTATTTAAGCAGACTTATTTATTTGTCTATTTGTATTTGTTGTTATTTTTGTTTTTACACATGTTTGAATCAAAGCAAATAAAGATTTTGTTACAACTCCATGCATTCTAGTTGTTTGTATCCCACTTACCCCCAACACCAAATCTAATTTAAGAAAATTACTCCAAAGTGCAAATTCTTTGGCGTTCTAATAAAACCTGCGGCTCGCCACCAGCATTTCTGCAGCTGAGCAGTCACAGGGCATCAAGATAGAAACAAAAAGTTATGACTCTGCAGCACAGCAGTTGAAGACACTGAAGGGTTTTTGTTGCAGCATGCGACAAATTAATTGTTATTACAGACAACCGCTTTACCTCAGGGATGAGGGGGCTTTGCACGATAATAATTAAATGCTGCCCATGAAAAAATTTGACCACAGCTGTTTGCAGCAGCTGCAGCATGGATGACAGAGAGGAGATGGATTCCTGAAACATCTTGTGACTTGACCGTGGTGATAAGTGATTAGTTACAGCAGCAAGTCAACCTAAAATTGGAATTCTGCTCACTCTTTGTGTAAGGACTTATGCAACATACTGCAGCTATTGTGAGTATTCTTTGATGAGACTATAAAACTGTTATTGGACCTTTTTGTGGAAGCAGCATAGCCTTCAGGTTGGGTGGGTGTCTCCAAGCAGACATTTTAAAGCCACTAGTTTTGTTTTTTCCACTAGCACTTTTGGCCACACCGAGTCAAACTGAGCTGCGCTGATTTGCTTTTCCATCACCAGTTTTACTGCGCCAAGTTGAGCGCCGTGCCACGCCAAGCCGCACCGCAGATGGACCTGGTCTGGAGTAGGGCCAAGCTGCGGCTGCCAAGCGGGCCGCCGTATCACGTGACTGCAGCCAACCTGCAACAAGCAGCAACCCGTTTCTCCCTCAAATCGATACATAACTCATGTCTGTGCAGGAAACCTGAGAGACAGTCTGTGCTCAGCTCTCAGTATTTTTGTAGCCTCTAACTGAGTCTCTTTAGTTTCTCTCATCCTGTTTATTCTTTCAAACATCTGCTGTGTCATAACAACTGTCAGAGTCATGTTTAGTTACTGCTGGTGAAAACACAATGTTTCCTGAAATGCTGCTTCATAATAAAATCTTTTGAATGTCTAAATAACGATTTTTAACGGTTTTGATTGGTGTAAAGAAATTAAAACAAGCAAGAGCTTCCCCCCCCACAGAGTGCCACATGAATGAGTCCTAAAACTCAGAAGTAAGTTAGAAGTTTTGAACTTCCCTCATCTAAAAGTCATTGGGTTTTTTGAATGGGTTTTTCAGTAAATGTTAAATAGATCCGTGGTTAACATGAGCTGAGGAGATTTTCAGGTTTTGTTCTACAACATAAAATACACCAGTTAATTCCCCACAGAACGTTTAACGTATCACAAAGAAGGTAGTTGCTCACGAGTACTTAAATGAGACTATAGAAGTTGTGGGGGACACTAAACTTCTTAACGCAGAACAGAGAGACTCATCTACTCACTGGTCTGTCTTTACAGGCAGACTGTAGTTGCAAACAAATCTAACTCTAACTTTACAACTTAAAGGTGGATTAATTAAGTGTGTATTCTAAAGCGTATACAGTAATATGCTTGGTGTTGGTGTCACTGAAGTCTTCTGACCGCAATGTAGTTTGTTCATAGCCTAACACTACTATAGCTTTTTACTTGCGGCGATTTCATTTACACTTCAAAAATCGTAAAAGTGGTGTTCATCTGTGAAGATTATCTTACTGAAGATATAAACTTGCATTTGCCATAGAGCTTATTTTCTGCAATACAACAAAATCCATTTAAAAAATCCAATAGGCTTTTGACCAAGAGCGTTGCTAGCTTTGTTCAAGTGAAAGCAGTTTCTTCTAAAATAAGCTGAATTAATTCTATTAGTTTTATGTAACTACCATGCAGTGATGATTGCGTTGCTGCTACATTGCTTCTAGCCTAGTTTGTTGATTCTTTTGTAGTCTTTTTCAGCAAGTGGGAGACAGGCCTGACGCTACAAGAAGTTCCCAATGTCTGCAATTACAACTTGAACTTGAAGCTTTCTCACATTAGGTTGCTATCACTTTATTTCATATTATGTCCACCCCTGTGCCATGGGAACATTACCACTCTCTTAAAACAGCGAGGCACTTGGTGATAGGTTGTGATTTAAATCATGCACATAGTTACAGAGGCACAGAGTACTGAAGCATAGATTGGACTATATAACGAATATTGGTAATTACTAGTGAATACTGGACTACAGCCCTATTGTGCAATACAAGAACTGTGCTGCTTTTTTAATGTGTTTCTTCTACATATGTCATTATCCAATGAGGATCCTGACTTTTTGCCTGGATGTGACATGTGGCTTTAGTCTTTTAGCATGACATCATGATGCAGCCATTAGGTTTAATATGGTTCTCGTCGTAGAGTGAGTCAGCTTGAAACACTACAGTCACCCAGAGTTTATACCAACAGTATCACAGATGACATATTTCAATCCTCACGCTGATAAAAGGTGAAGCACAGATTGATAAGATAATGTACAAAATCCCTGCAACATTTTGTGCTTATCCCAAATGAGGGCTTCACATTTATCCCCTGCCTGTCTGTCAATAAATGCTAGCGTGGTAACGCTGAAAGGGATATTGATTGGCCGGGCCAACTTTACCCCTCAACCACTGCAGCTTCCTTTGAGTGATCAGTGGAGCCAACACGTCCTGATTTCTGACCATTAACTTTGCTGGAGAGATAAAGTTTGCTGGAGAATATCAGAGCTGCTGTGGCTTCACTCCAGGGAAATCAGAGCAGGCCTGGTTTGGGTCAAAGCATGAGAGTGTGGGAAAGAATAGATCCTCGATAAGCCAGCTCCTTTCTCTGTGTTCTGAGGCAGCGCTCATCTCTCAAGCTCGTGTTAACCACAGACCTTATTTCAGACATTTCATGAAAAACTAGAGGGGAAGTCAAAAAAATCTCACTTACTTCTGAGTTTTAGGACTCATTCCTGTGGCACTTTATGGGGGGGTCGAGCTCTTGCTTGTTTTCATTTCTTTAAACCAATCACAATTGTGTTGGGCGGTACTATACCCAGGATAGAGTCTGGCCATTCACATCCACACACACACACATAGACAGAAACACAACAAATGGATGCTAAAACATAAGCTACATACAAAGGCCCCCCGGGCACAAACAGCAGGGCCTCCTCCACACTGAGCCACTGCCTGCCTGTTCACAGACATGAAGCAGCACTCATTCACTTCTCTGCTTCCAGACAACAAACAGGAAGCCTGTCAGCACCAGACTGAGGCTAGAAAACATATAAACCACAGCCAGCTGCTGACACTTCTCCATCCTAATGAGAAAATACACTTCTGAGCTTTGATTAAATCCAGTATGTTTACAATGCTGATTTAAAACAAAAATTGGGACGCTGTGAGAAATGTAAATAAAAACAGGATGAAATCATTTGTAAATGACTATGTTTACAGACAAGGGTGACGAGTCCATGTAATATCCTTTATACAATCATATGTTTCACAAAATACTGAACCTCGTCCCATTGCTAGTGAACAACTGAACCTGTCGAGGACAGCCCTTTTCAAACCCGATCATGATAAATAGTAAACATTAATAGACTGGACTTAAATAGTGCATTTCTAGTCTTACCAACCAGTCAAAGCGCTTTACACCACATGTCAGCATTCACCCATCCATCAAACATTCACACACTGGTGGCAGAGGCTACCATGTAAGACACAACATGCTCATCAGGAGCGATAACCATTCATACTCAGGCTCACACACTGATGGAAGGGGTTCAGGATTTGGTATCTTGCTCGTGGACACTTCGACATGTACACTGCTGGGGCAGGAGATAGATCTGATTGGTGGACAACCAATTTTTGGGAGCATTCCACAACTTAATGTTTACCCCTGTCACAACTTTTAAAACATTGAGTTCCTGACATGCATTTCCTTGCGTTTAGCACTAGGGGCATTATCAGTACAGTATATTTACAGATCTATGGACACCATCACATACGGATGTGGAAACTAGGTGTTAACGAGCTAACTGCATGTGTGAAAACGGAGCCTGTTTTAATTCTCTTGCTGTGGGCTGCTCCTACTACAAGCTAATGCTAAGCTAATGACTCGGTAGGTGTTGTGGTGAAATAAATGGACTCTGTCATAACAACAAAGTGAGTGATGAGTGAGTGAGAGACAGGCACAGTGGACATAATTATTTGCTGCTCTCCTCTTTGATTTAACTACAAAAACATTTCATGTCATTGCAGGTCAACCTGCACATGAGATGATGGAGACTGATCCCAACCCAGATATTAGCCTGGGCCCACAGTCACTGCACGCTGCCAGCCAAAGTAAGTGGGAGCACACTGCAAGCAGCTGAGATGACGGCCCACCAGGCTGGAGAGATGCAGTCACACACTGAGGAGGGGACAGTTGATGATTTATCTTGTGGCCACTTTTTAAAACTACATGTTACTGGAAACGTTTGTCAGAAGTACAGAAGTCTGATATAATGTGTGACTAATTAACCTCAAATAATGTCTAACATGGGTCTAACAAGGAGGAAATAAGATGTTAGCTGCTTCATTTTACAGTACAATTTTCTTGTAATGTGTCGCTAATTAACCTCTGAGAATAGATAGATAGATAGATAGATAGATAGATAGACAGATAGATAGATAGATAGACAGATAGATAAACTTTATTGTCTGTCCCAACAGTGACAGAAATTCTCCTTTGATTAATATATTGTGGATCTGATATGATCTTACATTTGATTTCTTATTGCGTAATCTTGTGAAATTGAATGTACTAGTGTATGAGGATCTCCTATTTGGTTTCTAATTAGAGTATAATTTGGTATAGTAGTGTGAGTATAGTACATTTTAGCTCTAAAATGCATTATATGCAGTTTCTTATTACAGTGTGATTTAGGTATTTAGGATTATGGATTATTATGTATTATTAGTGTGCTTGTAACTGTATAACTATACTTAGGGTATAACTGTCTATGTTTACTGTCTAATAAAAAATAAGGCTTATTACATCTTATTACATCTTATTAGAATAAACTAAAATAAAGTGCGACCCATATATGACCACCTGTGTCACCCTCGGCACCTGAGTTCCATAATTAGGTCACACGATAACACAGTTTGATAACATCCTCACTGACTGAGATTACTTTCATTAATTAAAGATTAATGAATGTAGAGCTGAGGATTGTTGGGCTTTCTGGGTTTGAAGTAAAGCTGTTGCAATTTACTGCCATTTGGAGGCGCCAAAGTGTTGAGTTTAAATACTGAACTCAGGTCCCTCCTCAGCAGAAAACACACACACAACCACACACACACACACACACACACACACACACACACACACACACACACACACACACACACACACACACACACACAGACACTGATGTTCAGATTATTGCAACAAGCCATACTGATCACTACATTAGTTCAGTGTTTTGTCTCGGGACAACAGCAGTGAGCAGGTTTGCAAAAATGCTTAAAGTCTACACTATCAGTAACATTCAGTTATCACTGATGTGAAATATCCAGGGTTTTTTTTTACATTTAGTGAATGCCCTTCACCACTGTGCTGCTGTAGAAATACAGGCACAAACCGTATTCTAAATCAGGATTGATGTACTGTGGACTGTAGGAGCGTAGTTGTATTTGTTTATTTTTGGTGATTGGATTAAATCTCCAGTAATCCAATCATTTTATGCTTTGATCAAGGCCTACAGCTAACCATTATTTTCATTATTGATGAATTCGAAGATTGTTTTCTCCATTAAACAATAAATTGTGGTCTTTAAAATGTGCAGTGAAATAGAACAAATGCCCGACACAATTTGACAGAGCCTGTGTTGACTTAATCACATTGCTTATTTTGCAGGGTATTCAGTTTACAAACAAGCAGGAAGCTGGAACCAGTAAATATGAGGCACTTTTACCCACAAAATAACTTTTGCAGTTAATTATCAATTATCAATTATTATTATTATTACATTTATTTGCAGATAAACTTTTTTACCATTACTCATTTCAGCTCCAGCCTGGTCCTAGATTTCTTGCATATAAACTTGAAACTTAAAACATAATTTGATTGCACATGTATAACAATTAGTAGCTTTTCACTAGAGTGTACAATGTTGACTTTTTTGTTCTTTTACTGATAATTTTCGCATGTCATGTGGGAGTTTTGGCCCAAACATAGAATAAATAAAAATCAGTCTGTTGTAACTGTTGAGCACATGGAAACCTTTCAGCTGTTAATAATACCACACACTCAGGTTCATTTGGCCTGAAACTGTTACGGTACATGCCCACAGCATCTGTCATTTCCACGTCTCCCATTCATTTTCTATGTAAGCAGCCATGCAAAGCATTCTGTAGCGTGGCTTTGCGTTTCAAGAGATGGGGCGTTGCATAGCTCGCTCCTCATTTGATTAAAGTTTTCAGTTAAACAGCCCACTATTTAATGCAAATCAGTTGTGTCCAGCACAATTCAGTGCCTCTGGAAGTTTCTGAAAAACTATAAAAACTAACCACTGTTCAGTTTAAGTGAAGACAGATTCTGCAACTGCATGGCTTCTTTCTCTCTTAAATGTTTTCACAAACACAATTTAAATGGGTTATTTTCATGATATAAGAGAAAGTTTACAACTGAGCTGCCATGTTGGTGCCATGGTGCCATGGCGTCCGTTCTCTCAGGTGCAGCCAGGAGTGTCTGGTAAGCGCCACAGGCCCTTCTGTCCATAAACACCCTTGTGGACATGTACGATAAACTTCATATCTCCTTTTTGTTTTGTTTGTGCTACTGCTACCTTTCTTGCTCTCACTGAGGTTTCTTCCTATTTGACACTTTTAAAGGGCCGACATTATGCTCATTATCAGGTTTTTATTGTGGGTGTCAACTAGAGAATGCTTTAATGTTCAACACACACATTATTTGTTTCATACTGTCCTTTGCTGCAGCACCTCTATTTACCCTCTGTACACTTCAGTGTTTTGGTGCCTATCTCTCTCGCCCCCCTCACACAGGTCTGAGCAGGCCCCACCCACTTTCTATTGGCATCAGCTCTGTCATTGTTTTTGCGACCCACAGTCGCAAAAACAATGACAGAGACCAGGGCAGCAGTCATGACATCACAACTTTATAAAAGTTCTCATGCATCATGGAGGCACAGTTTCTGAATATAGGCTGTTCACGGTACTAACATAACAGAAGATAGGATATCTCACAATATGGGACTTTTAATGTTTTTGGTGAATTTTACCGAACCTAAATCGAGTGTCTAGAGATGGAGGGTTGCCCCCCTCCATTTTTGTTACACCGAATATAAAGACCTCTGAGGCAAATTTGTGATTTGGGTTGGAAATAATAAAACTGGAGTGACCTGAGAGTGACAAAATTATACATACTTCTACTGAGAGTTTCTGTGTTGTGGCTCTCTCCTTTAGGCAGACACACACATAGAGATTTGATCATTATACCATGTATGCCAAGCTCTCACATACCAGCATTAACATTTTCCCATCCGCTTGCCTACTGAGCCATGTTGGAGTCACCTCCTGCATGTATCTCTGTAATTGCAGTGGAAGCTTGGGCCTGCTCTGTATCTCTCTCTGCAGCTCAAAGCCTGCATGTGCTCAGTGTCTCCTCAGTAAAACACAAATCACACAACAAGCCACCAACCAGCAGATAAAGGGGGGTTCCTGCGTGCCTAAAAAAAACAGAAAAACAACAACTTTGTTCTTGGCGAAGCTGAGGCTCATGCATCTTTGAATCAAATTTCTCCCAAAGACCCAGCATGTTTATGTTTAGGCCTCAGTGAGCTGCTAATAAAGTTAGACTTTGACCTCAAAGTGCTTTTAATCCTATTGTTGGACCTCAATGTCACTAGCTCTCACCCTCAACAGTTTTCAGACCCCTTTCAAAGTCTCACGACAAGTGGTGCTCTTAGGAAGGTGCTGGCTTTCTTCCTTTATTGATCAGTGAACATGATGTATAAAAGCGCTGTCATCCTGTTGTGGGGTGTTTCAGCTGTTAAGGCACTTATTACATGGCTCTCCCTAGCTGTCAGACCAGTGCTAGTTCTGTGAAGTGATCTCTCGCCAACAAAGCAAACACTTCAACGGTGCACCATCTCTGTGCTATTAAAAGCATTCGATCTGGGGAGGCATTTCATGTTCTCACAGTCGCTGCTGATAATTTGTCAGGCACTTTGTAAAGGCTGCAACAAGCATGTTTAAATTTTAAACATTCTGCGGCAAGCGCAAGTCCTGAAAGGAGACTCTGCATTTTATTTCCATGATATTATGTGTCGTTTCTCTATTGCTTTGAAGTTTATATATAGCTTTGTGAGGAAAAAAAAAACCAAAACAGCGCTGCTATCTCCCATGGAATAAAATGCATGTTAGAACAGATAAAATCAAAGCTGTGTGAGGGCTGCCACTCGCTTTTCTGTAGTCCAACAGAACCATGCCGTGTATCAGATGAAGAGAAACTTTTATAAAAAAGAAACACACACATCGTTCCTCCTGATATTTTATTTATGTGAATGGAAACCACCCAGTTGCTTGTTGATGGAGCTGTCAGACAAAGGAAAAAGTGTAAATTGGCCAAACATGTTTGTGCGGTGCAATATTTATGGAGCACTGTTGGAGCTTTCATGTGCTCTTTCAATGCTCCTGCGGGGGCCGGCAGCAGGCGTGGACACTGGTTCAGTGGAAAAAGAAAAAAAAGACAAAAGAAATAGGAAAACAGAATAATACTTACAGGATGAAAGTGTGTCAGCATGTGACTTATGTGTGTCTCACTCCATATCCAATCCTGTGTGCATGTCAGTGAACATGCTGGTGCTTCTTTACACTCAGGTCAACATGTCCGTTATCATATCATAACTTTGTATCTCCAAACATGCTGAATTTCAGCTTTTGTGATGTTAAAGTTTAGACATATGAGACCAAAAAGGTTGAACATGAAAGCGGCTTATTTACAACCCATTTTTATGTTTCTTGTTGGTGACCTGTAGCGACTTTAGCAGTTATTACTGTTGCAAAGGGAGAAGTGAGGAGAAGTGGTATAAAGAGTGAAATATCTGTGTAGGGAGGAAGTCAGAGTTGGATGGTGGGGTAAAACAAGCACAAGTTTTTCTTTCAGAAGACCGCTGTTCATGTCCAGCGTGAGACCAGAAGTCAATGGAGAGTTATTTTAACTTAATATGGTATATTATGTAATGGTAATGTCAGTTACTTAGATAAACTAGGTAGGATTTTAATGGAAGTTACAGAAGTAATGTCGATATTTCAATCGATATTTTCTAACCCTAGCCAAGTAGTTTGACTGCCCTAACCTAATCAACTAGTTTTAGTGCCTAAACCTAACCAACAGCCATGTTGTTTTGGTAACGGTGATGTATGTAGTTTTTGCTCACACTGACAATTGACCTTGTCAGTCGTTTAGGTATGAAGATGTGTTGGGTCATCTACAGGTTGACAAAATTTGACACTCTGTCAAGCAAAGCATCCCTGACATGGTGACATTTTTGAGGTAGGAGGTTCTCACCCCACACTGCTGATGTTTGTATGGGTGTGTGTTTGTGACGGTGTCCCGGGTGTGAGACAGCCTGAGGCTGATGGGGGGTGGGGGGGTGGGGGGGTTGAGGGAGATGGACCTCTCTGCTATCCCAGGTTGTCACTCATGGCTGCTTAGAGCTCCATAAATAAAGGATGGTGCATCCACCCCAACTGCTCTCTCTCTCGTGTTGACTGGATGCCCTCCCGCTCAGAGTCGCTGGGCTGTGCATGCGCTGCTTGTCATTTCAAGTGCAGAAGGGGGTAACTGCACAGGGAGTAGAAAAACACAGAACGTCAATTCCACGGACTTCATAACTACTGAGTAAACACAGAGCTGCTGGCCCGTGATGCTAAATTCTGCACATAGCCACATTTGCACAGAGCAAAATTAATTTTTTTGCTGTACATCCCTCATGGAATGTACACTAAAGACCCCTCTCTGAAGGATTTTTTTCCCCAAGGTATCTGCAGCCAATCACAGCAATAATGTGCTTTCTGCTCTGGTGGCTTGCAGTAAGAGTGGATTTGGAAGGATTTTATTAATCACAGTCATAGTAGCCAGTGTACACTATGCAAAAAATATCTCAATCAAAAAGATGAGATTTTCTTCCACCTGATGTATCACTGTCTGACTCTAGAGCTGCTGCATGTGGCTTTGATTTACAAGGGAGGGAGGGGGTGGGATGGATTGAGGGACGTGTGGAGGGTAAAGCAGAAATACACAGCCTGCCGGGGGATTGTTTCTGGTCACTGGTTCAGGTCCCTTGCTGCTGACGCCCTCTGTCAAGTTGTTGCGATGCAGTGTGAGATGCGGCTCAGATACTGAGACGGAGGAATACACAGACACATTCAAATCCTTCCTGCCTCTCTCTCTCTCACACACACATTTGTGCACACTGAAACACACTGGCAAATTTAAACCGTTTCTCCCTCTCTCTAAGCCTCTCCATTTCTCTTTATCTTCTTCTGCTTGTTGGGGAATTTGCATGTGCTGCTGCTTACTGACAAGATTACCAGACGGTAGGTGCACTGTGATCTTACAATGCAGTAGTGTTCACTTTGATCCTACCCAAGTGCTACCACACTGCAAATAAAGGTCTCTTGGATGGTAGGTAGAGCATGATAAAGTGCCCTAGTGTGCCCAGTGCCCTTTCTGTGTGCTAGTGCCCCATACAGCCGGTGCCCTTTTTATTTTTTATCGCCCCTGTCCTTCAAACATTCTTAGTCCAACCCTGAAACTATGAAAATTGTCACTGATATCATTCTGTTAGGTAACTAATCAATTAAATGACTAATTGATTAATCCTTTCATGCATGGCCTCTAATACAGTTAACATATATCAGGAAGCCATGTTTAACCATTTAAGATGGAATGCTGTGTCCCAGTCAGTCCACAATTAAACTATTAAAATATTGTCTTTGTTCCTCTTTGTCATTGTGAGATATGGCATCAGAAATACAAAATGGTGGAGGGAAGAAGAGATGAAGTATCACTAGAAAAACTGTTAAATCCCCTTATTCTCGGAAAACCAGAGTGGTGATTCAACTAAATAAAGTGTTGGAAATACTTTAATCCGTATAAATAAACATATTTTTTTCTGTGACTGAAAATACATCTGTCCACTCCAGTGGATATCATGCCCAAAAGGGTATTTTCTGCTTTCTAGCATCTCTCCTTTAGTTGAAAAATACTGTTTTAACCAGTGTGGTTTTATTATAATTCAACGATTTAACAGTTAATCCTGAATTACTTTTTCATTGATGCGTGCTGTCCTGCCACTGCAGTGGACATTTACACAACAATGTAACAAAATAACATACATTGAAAGAAGTTATTGGCATGATTTCTCACTTGTTTAACAATAAAAATAAAACAAATATAAAAATATTACTTATGAAAAGGTAAAGCACTACAGACTAAGAAGATATTGAAACTATACGTAGAATTGCCTCCAGGATGAATTTCATTCACAAATAATTCCAATAATTGTAAAAAGTTAAAAGTGTAATATCTCATGGTATAAATTATATTATAATCTCTATAGTCAGACATTTAAAGTTATTTTTAATTTAAAGAATAGTTAAAGAGAGAGAGACAGAGACAGAGAGAGAGAAAATCTATCGGCAGAAATGAAGTTTAATGAAATTTGACATATCCCCAGCCTGCCTTTGGCCAGCCCCTCACATAAACCTTGCACATGCTGATCTCTGCCTTCAGGGGGCAGTGACATTCTCCTCTACTGCTGTGCCCTCATCAGCATGCTGCTGAAGAACAGAGCACCCGCCACCTCTCGCTGTGCCCACTGTAAAGGGAGTCGTGGCTTATAGTGTTGAATTCATTAACCTTTTCGCCACTCCCATCGAAAGCATGGCAGCGATTGGAAGTATCCCCTTAGCACTTTAAACTGTTTAGTGAGTGGGCCGCGGATGAAAGAAAAGGGGCATCACCCCATTTGTTCTTATCTAAAAAAATGTCATCTCACATCAGATGGTTAGTTATTCAGCAACGCAAGGCGTGTTTATGGGTGTGATGCACAATCAAAGCCTATCCAAAGGTTGACACCTATGCTATTGGACAGGCAGTAAATTTGGGATAGAACTTATAATTGTCTCACTTGAGACTGTCTGATGGGCTTTCTGCACTTGTGAGGGAGCTTTCAGTATTTGTTTATGTCAGTGTAACCAGTGTAGTATGGCATCAGAGAGCAGATTCAACCTCAAGGAGAATGACACAGAGGGTCACATTTACTGAGCAATAATGAAACTGAATTTCTGATTTTTCTCTCTATTTTCTCTTTGTTACACTGTAACATATCAAAATGCACTGAAGTTATCATGTGCACACTTACATGTTGCAGACGTCAGTTTGTTACTAAACACACACATTTTAAATGGCTTGTTTGACCCAAAAAACGTGAACACTGATGCTCTTTTTATCCACCTGTATCATCTGATGATAGATTTTGCCTGCTCATGTTATTTAACTGTTTTATATAGCTTTTTTCTAAACACAATGTAGTATGTTTTTTTTTAACTATAGTACATGTTGTATTATTTATTCTAGGATGCCCATTAACATCAGGCGAAGGGACTGCCGACGAAAACTGCTGATGGTTTAATGTGCAATGTCCCTTTTCAAAGTAAAGAACTAAAATGGTTGAAAATTATCATACATAACTATGCATGCACCTATCCATTCCAAAACCCAACCCAGCTGCCAGAATAAATGCTGACAATGTTCGTTTCTGCAAATCAGGTTGAAACTATGTATGACACGTACAAATGTGAACAAATCAGTGGTTTACAGAAATGTTAACTGCCAACACTTTATCCTGGCAATTGGGCTGACAAGAATTTCCCACTGAGGCAGGTCTCATTCCCGGCTTCATCACGTATCACAAATCACAAATTCGCTCAACTTCTATATTAAAAGGTTTAAAAATGGTAAATTCAGCAAAAACAGCTTTGTGGGCAGGTAATCACTTATTTAAGCATTCTTTCATTTAAATCACACAATACAACATTGCATTGTTGAATTACTATTCTTATTTAATTATATACTACATCATTAGGTGGCCAGGGGCTGATGAAGAGAACAGAGGCGTTCATGAAAAAGGAAGATGCACTGCAGCACAAATATTACATTGGAAGATCCAAAAGCTGACAGAATTCAGCTTCAGTATGAAACAAGGTCCGCTTAAATTTGTCCTGCAGGCACTGAAGTCTGCCAGAGAATTAAAGGGAGACAGCCATGAGATCAAGAAGAATTAAAAGTGGTACAGGAGGATGTGTGAGGCTCCTGTGAAAGCAGGGTAATACAGGAGACAGTTCGGGAGAAACGAGGTTCAAGAAATGACAAGGGGGTTGGGGATGAAGAACTTGGAGTATGATTTGAGAAAGTTCCTGAGGCCATCATGTGAACTAATGGAGAGGAACCGGTGCAATAGGGAATGTTTTAATGAGCAAGAATGAGAAGAGGGTTTAAGAAAGGTGAAGTCGAGCGTGGTAAGGGCAAGGGTTGCGTAAGCGTATATACATGATATAGATATTTAAAGCCCAGGAAAAGTGTTTCAATAAGCAATTCCTAACCTGTTCGGATATAAATCAAATTATTAGAAGGTGCATTCTTGCAGGTAGCCTAAAAAGTAACACAACACAAAGACATAGCCAATTCATCACCAGTTACCTCCAAGCATTATCCTTCACTCATTAAATAGTTAGACATTTTGGAAAAAATATCCTTCTTCACATTTATAGTTGACAGTTACAAAAGTTACAACTCTCATATCTGTTCTTTGAATATAAAGCCAAAACAGTTGCTTTTACTTTTTAGTTTTTGTAGACAACAGACTGTATAGACAATCTTATTTTCCTTGTGTCCAGTCTTTATGCTAAATTAAGAAAATTAGCGGCTGGCTGTCACTTCATATTTAAATCCTAAAAAGACAACTTTTCAACTTTGCCCTTCCTACGGATTCCCTATGGTATTGTTGTTGGCGGCCCTATTAAAAAGACAGTGATAGCAACATAACTGCCGCTAACAGTCTGGCTACTGTCCAAAACAATAAACAATTGTAGGAGTCCCAATTTGACTTAGAAACCCTGACCTTGGCGCTATGAAATGGCAGACGTGCTTTCTATGTGCCCTGATTAGATCGTGGGGCATATATCCTGGAAAATCATTTTTCCTGGAAATATCCAGCCCAGTGGCAGACTGAAAAGCATTGTGAAAGTGAGGTTTATTCACCTTATTCCTAACTTCGCGAGTTAACCCATGGTTCATTGCGGTAGTCGGTTATGCTCTTTAGGTTGAACTGGTTGAACTCTGTGTTTATGCTAGCGTAGCTGTCATGCTCGCTCTAAAAAACGGCTTTTAACACAAATAAAGCAACAAAATGGACAAAAATCGGAGGTGGATACACAGTATGGATGTTTTAAAAAGTTGTGAGGACAGTCCTGTAACAGTGCCTCACCCGTCAGTTCTCACGGAGTGGGTAGATGACATGAAGCAATGGCCCGACGTTAGCTACGTCAACATAGTTAATTATCTTGTATTTTCTGAAAGTGTTGATGGCGAAGAATTATGCAATTACAAAAGCACAGAAGCATACAACTACCTGCACAGTAACAAAATAGGGAAAGTACTGTTGAAGAAACACAGTGAGTTTATATTTCTGAAGGCAGCAGTAGAGCCCAGCCAGAGCCTCAATCAAGCTAAACATACAGCGTGGATAATGCTGAAGGAAAGAATTTTCTTGAATTGTTGTGGCAACCAACAACGGCACATGTTGTACCTGAGCTCATTTTAAAAACAATTTAGCATTTATGACATAACGCTAGTTGTTTTGGGCTAGCTTGGCGGCGGCGGTCAGTCATGCAGCTGCAAGGCACCCGGAAACAGAAAACCACCGGTGGAATTAGTAATCTGTCATGGCAGCACCCATAGGCTTCTGAAGAAACGGGTGAATAGGGAACCAATCTATATCATCTATATGTAAATGGCGCCATTTTTCTACAGCCATTACACTGCAATCAGTATATACTTCAGAATGATAAGTCAAGAAAAAAGTTATCTATTGCAAGTTTAAGGTATTTTTATTCAATGAAATTGCCTATCTTTTCACCTTACTGTTGGCAGGACAACAAGTATGCTTCATTCACAAAATGTTCAACTTTTCCTTTTAATTCAGCAGGCGCAGAAACCAAATTAAGCTTTTTTACTTTTCTAACTTAAAGTCAAGTAACATGCGTCTATCCTTAAGGTGCATTAAGACAGTGAAGCAAATGTTCACACTGAGTCAACAGGTGCGTGTGTGTTGCTTTAAGATTTAAGTAGAAGTTGGTAGTTGAAACATTTTTGACTCCTATACATCTGTCTCTGTGTTAACTCTTTGACTGTGTATGCAATGGCATCACCTCTTGAATTCACTTTGTGTTCTGTCTCCCTTAAGAACCTTGATTCTTATAAACAAAACCAACCAACCACAACTTTATCAAAACTTGAAACCCTTCACCACCCAAAACCCAGCATCTGCCTAATGAGTTATATGAACAATCTTGATGTAAAAAGCAGAGGGTATATTATTTTACTTCTTGGTGTAGAAGGGTTGGAAAATTCAGACTAAGGGAGACAAGACAAAGACGTATTTTGATATAATAACTCATAAAACTAAACCTATTGGCCTAAACCAAAACCTATTTGACCATCTCATCTCTTTCCTGGATAACAGTAGCTATATAAAGCATGCTTCTTGACTGATAGGTCAGCCACACCCTTAATTGGTTGAGAACTCCCTGGTGCCCAATTTGAGAACCTCCTGCTCTCTGTACTGTCTACCATCACTGTGGGAGTCTTGTCAAAGAGATACTGATCCCATTTCAGCAGTCAGTCAATCACACATACACATATATTACCAGTGTAACAAACTCCTATTGTATTGTAAAGGAAAATAAATCTTAAATCATAAATCTTCAAGCCCTTACTTTGATTTTGTTGGTCTCTGTCCAGTGACCATAAACAACAGCAGCCATCTGCAGCAGCCATCAGGATAGGTGTTATAGAGGAGTTAAAACCGACTGTATATCACTCCAACACAAAGTGTTGATAGGAGAGTTGGTGGACTAAACTACAAAACCACAACAAGCATTACCACGCTCCTGTGCAATTACATTATAAGACACTTTAACAAGATGGCTATCACCAATGAGCATTTGATTAATGCTGTGCCCTCAGAACTCGCAGCCTGCAGTAGATGTGGACTGTGGTAAAACTCAATGGGAGGCAGCTTACGTAGTCACTAATCACGCCCAGAGCTGCAGCGTGTGTGCACGTGTGAGTGTGAAATCGCGTTTCATTCCATATTAATTGCATTCCTGGGAAGACGGGTTAGCTAAGCCACATGCCGGTAGACTTAAAGCACAATTAATGTGATCCGCAGGAGCAGGTCCTGGCCTGCATTCCGTTTTCTTTCAATCAGCCGACTGACACTTTATCTGTCCCGTGTCCACTAATCTAATCAGCTGGGTGATTGCTCTTTCTCCCTGTTCGGCTCCAGTGAGTGATTTTTAAAAAAAGACTGCGACAGCCAACCCAGAGATAAATCAAGCTCTGAATCGTCAAAGGAGTCTTACCATCGTCTTGATGTGCAGGATGTATGATGAGGGCGTGCTACCCACTAGCCTGGCATATTACACACTGAGTATATGCGTCTATTGTTTGAGGACACTTCGAACATAGAGTATAAGAGCATGTGCTTAACAATACAAAATGTACTGGCTTTTAATGCCTCATTGGTTTCAGTGCCACTCAGCAACCTCATTGCTTTGAAATTGCAGCTGATGAAAAGGGAGAAATATCATTTGGCTTGAAATGGTCATGCTGTATTTCACAGACAATTAGCTGTGTAGCCACCAAGCTGGACTTTCCCAATCTCACAGTGTGAGTCAAAGAGTCAGATAGACCATGTTTGGACTGAACAAATTAAATCCTCTTGTAGCTATGGAACTGTGAAATTAATACTAAAAAGACCCTCTTGAAAAGTCTATTAAAGTGTCCATGGCGATACTTCACAGAGTTCACTCACTCAAAGAAGTGGGATGATGAAACTGTCTCACTACCAGTTGCACTATATGTTACCACTGTAGGTGCATATTAACAGCTCATTATCTACTCACTGTCATCTCAGTCTAAACATCAGTCGCACACACACACACACACACACACACACATATATATATATATGGTCTGCTATATTCATAGCACAAAAGTAAGGAAATTTTAAATGGTGCCACATTTGGTCACATTATTGGTGACCAATAAAGTTAAACAAACCCCAAACAAACAAAAAGGGAGCCTGCTGCATAATAAAACAGATCTGTAGTCTTTGCATTTACACTAAGATAGCATCACATGCCTCAGTCAGGTGATTTACTGCTACATAACTCCCATACAGTACTAACCAGATTTCTGTCATTCTGAGCCTGTTTGAGTCAGTGAGAGAAATTACACTGCCTTTATATTGCTATTTCAACTTAGTTTTGCTCACACATAGTAAGGGCATTCCTGAGACACTCGTGCAATTTCTCACTGGTCATGGAACAACATGCTCTTGTTTTGATTGCGTTCATATGATATGGTTAGACCGAATGTTCACTGCACCCTCACTGCAAGTGCTGTTTTAAAGCAAATGTGGACTGCTCATCAACCATTTCCATCTGAAAGATGCTCTCATCAATACAAGATGTTATCTCTTTTGTTTTGAAACAGAAGTCTGCCATTTGGTGTGTTGTGAAAATCATTAACTTTGCTTTGAAGGCACAATGCCTCTCAACCAAATTAGCGATAGACATTTCCCAACCCTGCATTTCCAGATTCAGTGTTCGAGTGTCCAAAACTGTCTCACAGAAAATAGATTTTTCTGCCATAAACTGTCCATCCAACATGCGCTTCATAAAGTTTGTTGTCTGTTTGTGTTTGCATGTGCAAAGGAAAGCCACAATCTCCTCACTGAGTTCATATAAACGGTCCAGAACCTTTCTTTTGCTGAGCCACCTGACATCATTATGAACAAGTAAGTCGGTGTACAAGTGTGTTCGGCAGATGTTGAAGCAAGCAAAAGGCAATGCTAAAGGCTGGAGGTTGAGTGTCTAAAATGTTCATGGTGTATGGTGTGTTTTTCAAATCACTGGGCTTTGCGCAAAACTGCATATGTGGGGCTTGGCTGCCAGCCGGGCGACCAGCCCTTGTACTCTACAATCATAGCTGGAGTGCTAAAAAAAAACAAAAACTGACAATCCTTCAACTGTGTATCCCTCTAACAGAATGAGCCCCAGAATTTACTCTTAAAAGCAAACTCCACCAAAAAACCTAACATATATACGCATCTGGGCCATGTCGGTACAGTCAGTTGATTTATTCACAGCGATAGACATGACCTCTGCTTTTCGGTTCTCCAACAGCTTCCCTGTGACATCCTTTGCCAGTAGCTACAGTCTTAAAAGAGTTGATGTGTCCAAGAGAGGCACCCAGGGCCAGCTCTTCCCATTTTGGTGCCCTAGGCGAGATTATTGATTGCCTGACCTGCAACTGTATTCAAACATACAGTACATCCATACTATTACACCACTGCATTAAGTCTGTTGTGTCATTCTACTTCATATAAAGTAGGCACTATACAAATAAGCTTTACTTAATTTGACTAAGGCCGGCATTTAACTGTAACATCAGTAATAATAAAAATTAGCAACAACAATAAAATAATAACACAGCAGTGTGTCAGAGACCACAAATCATTTTCACGTCATCATGTTTCATGTTGGAGGCTTCTGCAAAACTGAGTGCAAACTAAGTGCAAACTGAGTGCATCTGGACAGTTATAGAGTAGATTAGTCTGATTATTACTGTACAAGCAAAAACATGTAGCTGCAGCAGACAGAGATAACATTGTTACGGCTCCAGCCGTATTTTGCATTTGTGTTGTGCTATTAATTTGTGTTTAGGTTCCAAGCTGAGCGAGAGCTCCTGTCTCCACGCATCAGATCCCGTACCACATTGGCCAAGAGCCAGTGACGTGGCAGCTGGGGATTGGCTGGTACTGGAGAGCGGGGATATTTAAACCGGTTCCGCCCAGAAGATGCCGAGGATCGCTACCAGCGAACAGCATCCTTCTCGCTCATTTGTATTTGTGCTTGATAAATTAGTATCTTGTTGAGAACTAGAGAGTGTTTAGCCAAGTGCTAGAGTGCTCTGCGCTACACCCAAGACTGGCAGTGCATCTGAAAGCTCAGATGAGGAAGTGGGAGCAGAGGCTGCACAGCCAGCAGCCAGCAGCCAGCAGCCAGGTGAAGTAAGGGGCGGAGGTCCCTGCTTTCACTTCGGCCTCAGGCACAGACCCCATGGCGTTGCTAAAGGCTGGGGTAGATACAGAGGACCTTGAAGCTGGCTCTCCGCATGAGAGAGGTCGAGCTCGAAACCAAAACCTGCGAGGTTCAACTTATGCACCTGTGCATCAAGGCCATAGAGCTGGAACGACCTATGCACCAGGCTGCGTCTACCCCTGTGAGTATGCGTCTTCCCACTCTGTCTCCCGAGCATTTTGGTGTGAGTAGGCATATGAGTTCCTCTATTTAGAGAAAGTGAAGTGGATTCATATTTCAATCGTATCCATTGAGGAAAGTTTGAATAACAATGTAGTAAAGGCCACGGTGTTGCGTGCTTATAAGTTGGTTCTGGAGGCATACTGCCGGAAATTTCGCACATGTGAAATATCTGCCAACAAAACATATGTGGAGTTTGCAAGAGAGAAATCCGTTTTGTTAGATAAATGGTGCGCCCCGAGCAAGGTGAAAACTTTTGCCCAGCTCCGCGAGCTGATTTTGCTCGATTTTGCCCCCGCAGCAGCAATGTAAGGTCGTGCTAGTTTTCTAGCTCAGTAAGCACCAGCAGCTGCGACGCAGAGCTTGCCAGCTAACTCCACAATCTGAGGAACATGAAGCAAGTTAGCACCAAGCTGCTACCCCTGCAAAGGAAAGGAGCAACCAGTTTCCTCCATCCACCTTTTTTCATCTAACATTGCACAGCAAGGAGAGCACTGACAACATTCTCCTTATCAGAACAGGAACCACCAGCACCTTTGATTCAAAGACTGGTAACATTGAACTGGGCCTAGATAACACACAGCATAGCATAGCATGGCTAAGCACAGGACCGTTTAACTCCACACGTGCTCAATCTAGGTGTTTTGTTCACTGTTTTGGTGTTATTGTGATCTCCGTGTTGTCAGGTTAGTGGTAGTTTGCTGTATGTGTAGAATATGTCACAGACATGAAGAGAATACACACAACAGGTGAGGGGCACTCTCTTTCTTTCACTTTCACTTTCTCTCCCTTGCTCCCTCTCGTTCCCCCTCCAGCTTTCTTGCTCTTTCGACGGGGTAAAGGAAAATCACTTCATCATATTCATCAATACTTATCAAAGTCAAACTCAATGTAAACAGGGAGGACAAACACAAGAACAAACACGAGAGTGAGCCACAGCAGCTCAGTAACACAGCCACCAAGCAGTACACAGGCATCCAGTGTGTCCAACCTGTTCGCGTTAGTTTACGCAAGTCTCTGTGGCCTGCCAGCCCAGAGTGCTTTCATTTCATGTGACTGGAAAACCTCCCAGCCACCCTGTTGTCTTTAGGATCCCTCCCTGACAGTCACAAAATGGCACACAACACACCAGGACACGTTTCCAGGACATCAAAAGGACTCAAACTCCAAATGGAAAGACAGTTTATTGCAGGATAGGGCACCCACCTATCTGATAAACTGTCATCAATTCCACCTCTGCATACATGGCCCAGAGTTCACAAAGAACTGTGAACTGCCCTCTCAGGACCTCAGACCCCAGGGTGCCGTGGCCTGTATAGACACTAATCTACATGCTTGTCTGCTAAATCACTTTCCAGTTCTGTTGATCCAAGAGCAGAAGGAACCATCTTTGGACAATAGTGTGTATTTTTTAATTCTCTGTTTCATTTCATTGTGCCCATTCAAACACATCAATGTATCAATACATCAGTGTATGTAATGCTTATTAGTTGCCACTCATAACATTTCAAACTGAATTGATAATGTTTATCATGCATTTCTGAATATGTGATATTGTATTATTTCATGTATTTGATATTTGGTATTATTAAAAGCTAAGCGTGCCACCTTGTCAAATCTCTAAACCTCATTGTATTTACAGACATCAATTATGATTTAATGAGATTTTAGTTAAATTAAAGTTTGATATCTGGAAGGGACACGGGGAGGAGTGAAGTGTCACCTCTGATGACATCACACGTCACCTCCCAGTCTCAAGAGCCCTTTAAAGAAAGGATGAACACTCTTCATTAAGAAGAGATAATAGATGAGACAATCGCAAGAAGATATAGCCAGGAGCTCTCTTCACTGCTTGACCCCCATGATGGGGGCACCACCGGCCCTTGGCCAGACCTCAGCTACATGCTGGCAACAAGAGCTAACAAAGTGCACCAGAGGCCTGCTGCACCTTCTGTCCTGATTCCACAAAGTCAGGAATAACCCCACACCGGTAAAGGCCAACTGGAGATTCGCCACAACAACTCCTCCTTTCCCTGCAGCTTCATCAGGCATACAGACTTTTCAAGGGTTGAATAATATGGTTGAGGGTTTACAGATGGTTTACAGGTTAATGGTTTACCTGATCAGGTTAAAGGGCCCTGCGAAGAACTGGCGACTTGTGATATACCCTAGCCTCCGCCCACAAGAAACTGGGATTGGCTCCAGCAACCCCGCAACCCCCCAAAAGGGGGGGATAAAGCGGCAACATCTCCCACGACCCTCACGGATAAGCGGTAAAAAGAAAATGAGATGAGATGAGGTTAAAGGTATAGTTGGTAATGTTGGAGAGCTAGCAAGATTTGAAAGTGGCACCTCGTCTAAGCTCCACCCCCTTCTCCCCCTCCCGTCAGTGCTCCGTCCAAAGCCCCGCCCCCACAAACTTGAACGCGCATCAGACAGTCCGTCAGCAGGGCAGAGGAGAGCCGTTAGCACTGGGCTAATACAAGCTACAAAAGTAGCTAAGTTGGCTAACGTTACATATTTCATGAAAATAACAAATCCCCCCGAAGCAAAACAACTAATTACCTGTCCAACAGAAAGACAGCAACCTCTGCATCACTTCTGGAAGTGCTACTTTTGGCTGCATTTCCTCTGCCATTGTTCTCTCTTGCTAACTGTGCTAACTCTTCTTCTTCTGTTGTTTTATGGCTGTTGGCAAACAACTTTTAGGTGTGCATTACCGCCACCTTCTGACCTGGAGTGTGTATCTCCTGCTAACTCCATATGGAGTGTGCTGAATATATCCGGCAACGGTGACACGTGATGAGTGCGCGCAGGGAGGAAAGGGGGGACAGGGGGGGGGTGAAGGCAGGACGAGACATGAAGGCATCTGATTGGTTCTTTCAACTCGGACCGAGAGGGAGGGATTGGTCAGAGTTTTTACAGGCCTGCAGCTGCCACAGAGGCCTGATTTATTTCGTTCCTTTTCCTGAACACATTATGTATGGACTACTCTTAGGATGGGAAGACCATTTCACCCAGAATAACAAAAAGTGTTTCTGAACAGGATTACCAACTATACCTTTGAACAAGTGTCGGCTAGGATAAGAAAAAACTAAGTCTAAACTTAGATTTCTTGGTTTCTTTTCCGTTACTCTCAGTACTCTCAGCTTTGAACGATGCCAGCACAGTCTTTTTTTAAGGTTCCTCCATTCACGTTCTGTTGTGTTGCTGAACAAAGCTCCATTTACACCTGGTCCAACCCCCGTACCTCTTTGTCTTTGTGTAATGTTTTATGTCATAGTTTAGTTTGTGTTCTGTTGTTGTCATGTCTTGTAGCAAAAAAATCTTTGACTATTAAGTCGTTTGTGGTTTCTGTACATTTTACAGTTTGGTCATTGAGCGCATTCCGAGTTTGCTCATGCTTTTTCTTTAATTACATTTAATCATTTCCCCTGAATTAATGTGTTAGTAAACCCATTCTTACCTGATCAGGAAGGGGTTTCACTGTTTTATTGTACTGACTATGAGGTCATCTCGTGGGCGGTTGAGAGAGTAACAGTAGTCTGCATAATAACCTTTATTAATGCCATATTAATATTAATATTTTAGACTATAATTTTAATCTTACAACCACTTCTTCCTCTAACCTTGCGATGTAATCCGGCCAGATCTGATTGAGGCAACATTTAAATTCAACAGCCTTGGTTTATGATGTTTCAAAGTATTTGAAAGGCATACATGAGGTTAATTTTTTAATATGACGCACATTTTCTATGGCCCGCAAAGACTGCCCCCAAATCAGTCGATTTGCGGGCAATCTTGCGGGCCATAGAAAATTTCAAAATTGGCCGTACCTGTGCCGGGGGCCACAAGTTGAATAGGCCTGCCCTACGCAAAAGGTTTTTCATGGAACCTTAAAAGAAGAAACTTTTAAAGAGCCATTTAAGCTTATTCAAAGACCTTGATCAATGGTTCTTTGAAGAACTTAAAGGGAAAAGAATAAGGTTCCTTGCAGAACCATGAATGTTCTCCTATGGCATCACTGCGAAGAAACACTTTTGGTTCCAACTTGAACCTTTATTTTAATGGGTGCATGGAAAATTGCTAGTGAGCAGAGAGCTAGAATTATTTACTGAGATGATTTTCTTAAACTTACTTATTTCCTCTAGCTTTAAAAAGAAAATCATTTCAGAACAACCAGAAATAAAATCCTTATGGATTTGCATTGTGTTGTCTAGTGGGACATCACAGTTTCTTTTGTTAATCGACTGGTGAAAGCAGACCACCCCTCCTGCTCCTGCCTGCCTCTTAAACCACCAGGGACTCATTCATGAAAAATTGATCTTTTCTCACAGGGCATTTACCAGGGCTCTAAGTTCAAGCCCTCTACATTGTACAAACAAGTCCAGGCCCCACGACGGAGGAAGGAGGGAGCACAGGGAGGAGGGTAAGACAGACTTATGCATGCTAAGGTGTTCAGGGGTGAGGCATTAAATCTGTCTTGCTTGCTGTGAGAACATTATACATTCAGTTATTAATTTTCCTGCAGGAGCCAAACAGAATGAAGCTAACAGATTTTTTTCATACAGGGGCAGTCAGGTAGATGAATGTGACATATGTTAGCTCCTCCAACAGTTGTGACAAAAGGAAGGAAGATTCCATTGTTGAGCTGCAAATGGGAAATGGAACAACAGTGTTGTGCAGCAATCATCGGTGCCTTGATACACCCTGTTTAGCCATGGGCCTAAACATATACTTCACTGACAGTTATCACCACTGCTATCCTCCCTGCAACCCCTGTCATTCTACCCTCACACACATGCACATACACAGTAGTGCAAAACATTCTCGCTTTAAGCAGGAGTGTTTTGTGCCATTGTCAGGTGAGCTATGAAAAAAAAATCAGCCAAGATATCAAGATGTCAACATGTTGCATTGCATAATGAATCAGTTTGCTGCGAGCCTTAGCTGATGGTGTCTGTATGTTGTGAGGGGATTTCATTGCTAATCTGTTTTATAGCCTATCCCTGAGAGGTTATTTTTTTTCTCCAATGAAAATATTAAACCTCTTAAAAGTCATTGTTTTACAGAAGTGATGCTTGATGCCTGAGTAGTGTCTTGAAGGAAAACTCAATCCAAAAATGACAATGTAGTCTATTTTAATATATATAATATAATATCTAATCTATTTCATAGTCCACAAAACATTTCTGGAGCTTCCCAGCAAAACAGTGTTTCAGCATTCTTCCAAACAGTTGATGTAGATGGGGACAACAAACAAAAAACAAACAACTAATAAACATAAAATGGCTCCAACAATGCTGTTGTAGTCTCCCCTGGCTGCATGTTGAAGTATCCTTGAGGAAGATGCTGAAACACTAAATTGCTCCTGATAAGCAGGTCGGCATCTTGCATGGCAGTCTCTGCCATCAGTGTGTAAATGGCTGAATGTGACAAGTGTTGTAAAGTGCTTTAAGCGGTCAGTAGACTGAAAAAGGGCTATAGAAATAGAAATTATTTTTTTGGACTAAAAACTTGATTTTCCATTGGCATAAGGGCTGGCGACCGACCGAATGCATCAGTATTTGATGGGCTAGGAATGAGTCTCAATATTACAAACTGGACCATTAAAATGCAACAGTTTTATGGGTCTTAGTTTCACATCAAATATACTCTAAAATACCATTGAACCTTAAATGCTGATGAAAACTTTTATTACATTTCTGTGGATTTTTTTTTTTTTTTGTCACACTAAACTTCTCTTAAGTTACCATAGAGGATTATCATTAAGCCCTGATGCATAATACATAATGCCATCACATTACCCAGGATAATTCAATTGCAGTTGCAAAGTTCCTATCTCCTATCTCAATGCTCATTCACTCACAACTCTCTTCCACTTTCTCCCCACTTTTTCATTGTGACCCTCCTCCATCCCTTCCACCTCCACCTCATCACATCAAGATCTTAAACCATTCATCTCATCCCATCACCATCGCCCAGCCCAGTCGCCAGTATATATTGTTAGCAGGTAATGTTTCTGTTACCCACAGATATGGCCAAGGCAACAAGTCTGCCAAATGGCTGACCGAGTCACACCAATGTATATTTTTAAGGAGACCTGGGCATATTTCCAGCAGTTTCTGTGGCAACCAAAGCAAGCTGTTTTTCACACTTTTCAAACTATCTCCATCTGTGATTGTGGTGACCAAAACAGGTATTTTAAGCCATGATGTTTTTCCAACCCTGACCAAGTGATTTTGGTGCCTAAACCTAACAAGAGCAAAAGCACAGTGTTGTGACAAGATAGAAATAGAAAATGACAACTAAACAAACCTTAAGTTGCAACATAAAGAAATGTTCAGTTACTTATGTGTGGTTTTGCAGAAATGTACTTAGCTAACATTTATTCTGGCGATTGGGTTGAACCAGCAGCATTGAGGCTCCATCACCTCTCCTCTTAAAATATAATGGTTGTCATGATGGGGCGTAATCACCAAAGACTCATATTTCCCATCTGATGTGCACATTGCAATAAAAATATATATTCATTCAGAACGAAGTCTCTCCTGATGGAAATCTTGAGAGGAGATTAGCTGGTATCCTCGCCAGAAGCACCTGTCAGATAATGTTTAGATTTGACCATCTAAAATCCGAAGTTTTAGACAGGACAGGATGAAGAGCATCCCACCATTTTGTAGATCATCAGAAAGTAACACCAATCACAAGAATGCATTTTCTGTGATTGATATTTTACAGCATATGGAACCTCAGTTCAAGTAATAGACAAACCTTTTCACCAAAGACTATGCTATACAACACTGATGCCAGTACACCTGACGCTGCCTGTGGGAGATAAATAATGTAAACTTAAATATTTAACCTGAATATTGATTTCAGTAAGTTCTTCAGGCTGCAAATCACATAATATGTCTGCATTCATTTTCTGTGATGGAAGCTTTGGCTATGTTTCTTTCTGGCTGTCTTGTTTATCTGAGTTGAACTGACACTCAGCACTGCATGATAAACCCATTTCTTCTGTCAAATACTTCCTATCTCCTCTGTGAAGAATTTACACTTCTCTATATCCTACCCTGTATCAAAGGAGGGAAATAAATACCACCCTGAGGTGTTTCACTTACATTTTTTGTCTCCTTAACACGGAGTCCAGAAAGCTCTCCAATGTTTCATAATTGTTGTAATTATAGGTAGATGTCCATCCAATTGCTGGTTGCTTTCCAATCAATGGAATTTGCTGAATTTGGTCAAGAAAAGGGATGTACCTATCTATTTTGGATTTTTTGTTACTTATTTCTATAAACTCCGTTCATATGCTAATAAATGCATATATCCTAAAATGGGTAAGCATTTGCCACAGAGGAGCCGATGCACACGCTTACACAATCTTAATGTTAATACTGTGTGGACCTGTGCATCAAGCTGACTGGTTGATCAAACTAACAATGTTAAACAAGTTGTACATAATACAATGTACAAGTCAAGAAAAGTATTAAAGAAAAATAAATTCTCCTTCGGGCAGGTCCCAGCCTGATCAGGCTGCTTTCACATCCATTGCTCCGTGCTAATTGAATATCTGGTTTTTAGAGGCGGGCCTGCGAGCATGATTTGTGACATCACAAATAGTTTGGAAGCCAAGCGCTGGTCCAGTATTCAGCATACACAAGAGTAATGTGAAAGCTTGAAGCCTCTAGTGCTCATAGACAGAGAATGGACTTTACAGTGAAGTAGGAGGCATCTTACTTACTAATTATTATTATTATTATTTAAATTAAACAATGTGGTAGAAATGAGGGTAACACTATGTTTCCCTTAAAATAGAATTACTGTTGCAAATCACTATTATATATATGCATAATTTTATGAGACAGCATTGAGTCTTGACTTTATCCCTCTTGTTCCTCCAAGTTGACACGAAATAAATCAAAAAACCATATGTGAATGTGTGAAACTCTTCCACTTATCCATGATACTTGGGTTGTCCTCACATGGCAGATGTTGTATGAGAGAAGCAGGAGCACTGGCAATCTTCTAATAAAATAATAAAAGAATATGCAGACAAACACAAACTGTAGTTTCCTCCGTATATTCCAACACTTAAGGCCATATACAGTTCACAGCAGGTCAGTGAGCTGAATCACTGCTTATAGACAATAAGACCTGTGCCTTTGTTGGTGAATGTGTGTGTGTACATGAATGAGTATAGACAGATAGATCTGTGTTAGTGTGTGACTGTGTGTGGGTGTGTGCAGCCAAATGTACATAAGCATGTGTGGATGCCAGCGCATTTTGAGTTTAATAAAAGCTCTGGGGCTAAGGGACTCAGCAGTAAAGCTCATTGCTTGCACTGCTGTGGTTAGCTCTGTTCTCCACAGAGACCAGGCAGCGTTCACCGCTGCATCACAAAACCCAGAGGACAAGTCTGCGTTGCCATTTCTTTGTTTCTTATGGGAAACAAGCCCAACGAAATATGACAGCCTTGAATAGAGTTGTCATGTATATCTGAGTGTGTAGTCTAGCTCAGTGGCTTGAGGAGGGAGGGTGTTTTCTCTGCCCAATAAGAAATCAATTCTCAATTCTCTGCCTCATTTGTTGCTTCTGGCAAACTTCCAGAAAGCCTTGAAATCCTACTTGATAATCAAGCATGAAAAGCCATGGATAATAGACTATTATGAGATGCAATTGCGAAAGGGAAGATAAGCTTATGCTGTAATTGAAATATCATCCACATCACATGTACCTAAGGACCACCACAGTAAGATATGTTAGTCCCACAGAGACCATGTCTTATCGCTGCACTGTTTTCATGGGCAGACAGGAAATGAGTGAAATCCATCCACTTGTTACGCCATAATTGTGGTAATGTGATAAATCATTTATTTAACAGATCCATTTTAGTCAGGGGTCTCAAACTCGAAATAGCTTTGGGCCACTGGCGGTATGTTTCAAGTACTGCAAGAAATGCAATATTTCTGAATTCTTCATTTTTATATCCATTATTAACATAATAATACAAAAATGCAAACAGCAGTTTGTATACATTTATATATGATTAGTTAACTGTTGGTAACAGTGCACATCTTTTTCCTCTACTCTTAAATAACTTATTGAAACCCTGCACTGAACTAAGGAGACTCGCCTAGCTTCTCACTGCCTATGTATGAACGTCTACCCTGCGTCCTCTGGCGTAGCACCTGACTTGAAGAGCCCTTGAGTCAGATGCAGTCCCCAGCCACGCCTGCTAATGGCAGCTCTCCACTAAGTGATCTGAGCACTTGGTATGGTGCTTGGATGAGTTTTAAGGGCTTTTTGTAAGCCCTAAGGGTCTGTTTCATTTAGTTGGCTAGAGTAACCTTCAAGAACCTTTAAGATATTTTGCACACTTATCAACTCACTTTTTACTTCAATCAAAGAGACATGAAATCAGTGTCCAAAACTTCTACTTAAACTGCATTATGTAAGTTTTATTGCAAAGTTTTAGCAAGGGCAAAGCATGCAGCTCATACTTATCTCAATTATGATCAATCATCATCAAGAATTCCTATTGGTAAGAATCCCAATTCAGTATATAATAAAGATCAACCTAAAAGAGCTGAGGCTGGTTGAAATACTTAGATGTAGTAGAGAATGAGAGGGTTAGGCCTTCCAGCCAGTACGCCTTTCCGTTCCTGCTGAAAGTCCAAGTCTTTTCGGTACCTCATGACCCAGTCCGAGGTCCCCAAATTTCTTCAAAGTCCAAACTTCATGCCAGCAGAGTGAGCAAGAGAACTCTGAAATCCAAATTATAATCCACAGTTGGTTGGAAAAATGGTTCATCCGTTGCTCTCTTGATTCCTTGTTGATCTCAACTGTGAATTTCTTGAAGTCCTTTGTGCAAAGATAGGCTTCTGACATACTCCGTCTTGTGTGTTAATCCAAGGAAGAACCCCATCTTCTCTGTTGCTTTGGTCTATATTCTCTTTTGGTTGGCCCCCCTTCACATCTCTCTCACCATACACACACTCTGAACACCTCCTTACTTCAGCAGTGTGTTTTCGTATTGCTTCAGACGGTGACTTTGTTTATTTCCTTAAGTCATCCAGCTTGTTCCGCAGCTCGATGACTAATGGCCAATGTGATATTCAACTTCCAACCTCAGTTTTAGTATAATACTTTTGTCTGATTAATCTCTTCATTTGATTCTTTAGCTGTTTCTTATTTTCATCAAGTTTAACTTCATTATAACTTCATTTGTAATCATGACAACAATCATTACACATTCAATTATTAATACAATACAAATGGCAGAGCTCTTATACTTTTCTTAATCACTGTTAGGACTAGGTACAATGTCCTTTTTACTTGCAGATTTTGTATGGCAGGAGTGTAGGGATATCAACGTTTCTGACACTTTATAAGATTATATTGTGTTTGCAGTTTGTTGTGCAGCCCTTGAGAGAAAATAAAAATAATACAGCTTTAGAAATAAGTCTTCTTTCCACAAACTGTGTACTGCCTTGAAAGGGAGTATGAATTCAGTAGGAAGTAGGGGTGTGATTAGATCTCGTCGCACAAGATCTCACGATATTAAAACGAGAAGATATTTCTTGTCGAGGTGAAAAACTGTCTCGCGATATTAGTACATAAAAGACAGAGCAGCCACCAGCATGACGGAGTCTGACGTTGACCTTGAAATTAGCAGACAAGACACGAACCGTATGTAAACACTGTAACAAAATAGTGCCATACACCACGGCTAACACCGCAATATGCAAAGACACCTACAGAACCACTTCAGCTCTCAACTAAAATCAACTGCGCCTGTGAATAAAACACTGAAATGCCAGACAACGCTGACAAATGCCTTTGCATCTCAGCTTCCACAGTCAAATGCTAGAGCCATGACAATAACAAATGACATCTGTGTTTTCATTGCAGCTGATATGCCATTCTCCATGGTGGTCCACTTTTACTTGCACAGTGGTCCCAAACCTATACAAAGATAACAAACCTTTCCATTCCTCCTACCTCCGTTCCAAGTGAGCATGTATTTTCAACTGCAGAAGACATAGTTAGTGCCCAAAGGTCTCAACTGCTGCCAGAAAACGTAGACATATTCTTGAAAAAGAACGTGACCATACCTTAGGCTGGGCAGTGTAGTTGTAGCCAGCTCTCAGCTCTTTATGATGCTTGAAGAAAAATTTGGTCAGTCTCTGTTTGCACTTCAAGTATTGAGATAGTACTACTTTCATTATTGTTTGCACTTATTGGTTGCACTTTGAAAAGAAGACTAAGAACAACTTAGTGTTATTTATTTTTGTTATTTATACGGTTTTTATTTTTACTTTTTACTTTCAATTTGTGGGAAGAAGTTCAGTTAGAATTTACATAAAGGAAAATCACATGGTGTCCATCTAAAGAACAATTACCGGTCTACAAATCTGCTACAAATTTACCATAATTTACAGATAACTCATGAACTCAAAACTGAAGACTTTTCACCAAAAGGTGGTTATGAATTCACTACTGCACCTTGTTATCTTCGAAAAATATGTCAAACAAACAATAAGTATTCACACTGTTAAGATGTAGCCATTTTTAGCTAGGCAGTGGAAAACAAAAGGAGCTAGCTTGACAAAAAATACACTTTACACCAAACAATATTCCAACATGGTCTCTGAACGCCTATATCAGCCATTAAACTGTCAGAATATTTAACAGCAGACTAACAGCAACATTTTCCCTCAATGTGAGAGAGACTGATTGATATCTAAGAGGGACTCATTTATTAAGTAGCCATTTACAAGTAAAAATAAATATTTTTCTTTCACTTTAATTAGAGGTTATTTTCTTCTACAATCATAGAGTTTGTTTTTTCAGTCTTAGGATTAAAAAGTGGATATGTCTTTACTCTCGCTTCTCAACCTGTCTGCAGCCCTGGAGGTGCTTAAATTCAATGTAATGTGCTGAATGGAAGGGGAATGCACTTTACATCAGAAACGTATGGAGAAGAGATGGGGTCAAGAAAAGAAACGGAGTATCTGGTGAGTGCTACTTTCATTGAAGAAAAAACTGAACACAAACACCTCTGTGTTCTGGTTGTTGCTTGCTATCTTGCAGCTAATGTACCGTAAGGTATTCCGTCTGTTTAGGGCAAATAACTTGAAAAAACACAAATAATTCCGTGAGTAAACTCACGTGAATAACATGAGGCCGAAATTCACCAATCTTTATGTGTGAACACAGATAGCTTGTTAGCATTAGCTAGCTTGGTAACTTCCAGCTAGGTGGGCTTGTTTAACCAGGCTCACTTCAGCTCCACCCCTGATCCACCTCTTTGCCAATTATTGTTTAATTTTGATCTAAAATAGGCAAAGAGGGGATCTTTAATGAGTTAGGTGTAGTCATGCACTGCCAAGATGGCGAGGGCCGGTACCACCCACTTGCCAAAAAAAGTGTCATATTGGCTTTGGACACTTTCCCCTTCAATGCTCGAGTATCTGCTATCGGTCTAAAACATCATGTGGTTGGTTTGGTTCCTGTGTGTAAAAGCAACTTAATTTCCCTCTGCGGTTTGTTCTTTATTTACCTCTCTCTTTTGGGCCTTGTTAAGCTTGTTAGATGGCAGTTAATCCTTTCCAGACTGATCAGCCACTGTTGGTCTTCCAGTTTCTGTTATTGTCTCTAGTTTCCTGAGGTTTCCAAGCACAAGCTGCAGTATGAACAGGCAATGCAGTTTTATAAGCTTTACATAAGACACAAGATACAGTATTCCAAAAAAATGGTAGACTAGAAGGGAAACTAAAAGGAAAAGTTGGTGAGAGAATAGAATTAGTAGATCCAAGATTGTACTCGTGTAACCACCTTCAAACTTTGATTTACAGTTAAAGTTTTAGGTTTTTAAGCCAGTCTTATGAGAACATCAAGCAACCTAAGAAACTTGTTGTAAGGCATTGGGATGCTTCTAATTTAGTAAATTACTAAGTTACAGCAAGAGCTTTTTCTTTCATTTTCCTATTGGTTCTTTCTGGTTTAAGCCTTTATATTGCCTTAAAGGTCCCATATTATGAAAAACACGTTTTCTCTGGTCTCTACATATATAAACTGGTCCTCCCTGAGCCTACCAACTCCCAGAATGAGGGAAGCAAACGAGTTCTGCATGGTCTCAGCTGCCCACCCACTGGTAAAACGGGACTCCTACAGGCTGTTCAGATTCAGCGCCTTTCGTTACGTAACGAAAGGAGTGATTTGCATAGGCCGGCCTCCTCTGCACGGAAACACTCCCCCCTCTCCCCGGAGATATCGAGAGGGGGGCGTTCATCCCCGAGGTGAAGTTCGGTGTGTCCAGTGGTAAGATAGCAGTGTTTAGCAATGTCGTCGCTCAGAGCTAGACACGCAAATTGCTCTGTTGTTGGTTGTAAAAATCAACAGAAGTGCCTATATTCTGTTCCAGCAACAGAAGAACAGAAGAGACAGTGGTTGCGTTTCATTTTTAAAGACAACGTGCCAGCTACAGTTCCTGTAAGTCTGTTTGTGTGTGCTAACCACTTCACATCGGACTGCTTCAGTAACGAGGGTCAGTACAAAGCTGGCTTTGCCTCGACACTGACCCTCGTAAAAGGATCAGTCCCAACCATACGGGACCCAACAACTGCACCCGAGCCACAGGTAAGTGTTGGCATGTTTTGATAGTATTTACAGTTGCCTACGAGTATGCTCAAGTCAGCCTGAAATTGGCTAACTAGCTAGCTCTGCTTCGGTCCGCTATGCAACGGCGTTTGAAGCGAGTTTAATGTTAATAACATTACGAGGGAGCTTGGTTGTCACACTAAAAAGTCTGGAAACGTACAGACTGGAGACAGAGACTATGCGAACAGTGTCCAAGAGTTTGGAGAGCTTTCGCTAGCTGTTTTTAGATGTTACCTGTTGCAGGTCAGTGGGGAATGGGAGCCGGGTGGTTGTGTTGGGGGGTGGGGAGTCTCTCATGTAAGTATATCTCCTTCTGGGTCCGATTCTGGGTCCAACTGGTATGGTTGAACGACAGCATCTTGGCGAGCCATAGCGATACATCCACTGTAAACATTAGCGCATGCTACCGCTAGTGTAAGCGGCATCCTCTCCCCATGGATCTATAATATAACCTGGATATGACGAAGCCTCTCAGCAGGCACGCCAATTTTTTCCAGTGGCCACTCGTGGTATTACAACAAAAAATCCCATGGGGCCCAGAAAGCATTTTTCCCATAAGCCGTAATAGTAAAAGAGAAGCCTGTAAAACTGTTCTCAGGACACCTCCAGCTGTAACCACTGTTAATTGCTAATCTTTGTATTCCACATTTTTAAGTCATGGACTTTTAAACCGTCAAAAAGTTTTCTAAAGGCCAGAAAAGCCCCCCCAAAGTCTCATTTTCCATGGTGATGTCACAGCTGTGTGCGTGCACTCCCAAGCGCGGTCGTGCTGTGCCTCGGGAGCGAGGATGCCTGTTGACTTAATGACAGCTCTGAACGGGGCTAAACGTGGTCGGAAAAGTGAATTAAATGACTACAGTGTGGGTTTTTTTCGAGACAGAGTTGTGATACAAGTTTGATATTTTAATGGCATGTATTTTTAAATGCAGTTCTAAAGGTATTTTGGCGTTAAATCACCCGCTTAATGACCGCATTTTCACTTACTGCCAGTGCCACTGCTGTGTAAAAGTCAAAAAGTTATTTACCATGCATGTGATAGTTTCGGTGATGTGTGTCACCAGGGTCTGATGACTGTTTAATATCCTTTTCATCCTGTCATAACGACCTTTTATTACGGTTTGAACCGTCTCAGTCTGATGGCCTGGAATCATGCAGTCTGCAGCAGAGCATACTGATGATGATGCAAGTATAAACGACAACGCAATAAATAATAAAGCTGAATAAAATAGAAAAAAAAGATAAAATGAATTAAGAAATGCACATTTTACTTACTTAATGTCAAAGCATTCTCTATTTAAATAAAGTAAGAAACAACAGTCAACATGCAGTCACATGTTATACTCTCACTTGGCTCTTACAAACTATTTTTCTCAGTTTTGCAGACTGTAATCACAAATTAAACAATTTTTACTTGGGACAGATTTGTTTGAGCCTTGGAAATATTTTACAATTATTTTTTTATACATATATGCACAATCAACTTAATGCACATGAATAATGGCACTTGCACTTCGGTAGAGATATTTGCACTTTATTGGATTCGCACACAACATTGTTTACACATCACAGCAGCTCCGCCTGAAAGGGAGATAGTCAGGATCCTGAATAGAGGAGATTGGACATGGTGTATCACTTTGTTAGTATTTGGTGGAACATGTGCCATAATTACTGTGGCTCACATGTGTAGAATATAGTGCAATAGGTGTGTGCATTTAATTGAGTCATTGTGTACAGTATGAAACACAGGCTCAGCTCTCTCGTCTCGTTGAAAAAAAAAACAGCTCCCATCTCTGTGGCACTGTGAGTCCGCGACACGTTACGCGCCCTGTAACATGTAATCTGTTGTTTATGACAGATCGGACTACACAAATACACACAACATAACATGTATATGATAATCCATTGATCCACCGATTGACTTCGCTGAAAACAAATGCATACGACCGGGAGGAGGGTTAGGAAAACAGCGGAGAACAACGTTTTATCCTTACTTAAAAAAAATAAAACAACACAAATTAACCACGTATAGTCTATAACCATGACTTTGAGAACATCATCGGTTGATGTGCGCTATAAATCCATCATTTGATTGTGTAGATCTGTCATTACCGCTCAAACTCATCCACAAGCACTCATGAGCGCGCAGCGCTTGTCCAGAACACAATTTGCTCGTTCTCATTGCCCCAGGGCATGATGGGAGGCCCCAGAGCATCATGGGGGGTGACTCAACTAAGCATGCTCTATGGGCCCCATAACGCGGAAGTAAACCCGGAAGTCAGAAACTTTTTCGCCGTATGCGCCAGGCGAGCAACTCCGTTGAAATCAACGGCGCCCATTTTCCGGTCCTGTATCCACTAATAATACATCCATGCCTCTCCCTGAGAGGGGCGTGTAGCAGGCAAGGCAGGCGTTGACAGACGGAGCTCATTAGCATTAAAGGTGCAGGAACAGAAACAGCCTGCTCTCAGTAGAGCGCACTTGAGTGACTTTTAGACAGCTGAAATTCAGGACCACAGATGGGTTTGGGGCAGTACATTTCAAATACAAATACAATGTTGTTGGACCTCTGACAGCTGTGTGAAATTATTGAAAAACAGTATAATATGGGACCTTTAACCTACAGTGGGCATGAGGATGGGTTTGACTATCCCAAGAAAAATATGTTTGCCTTACGGTTGTGAGGATTTAGTAAAAGTTTAATTTACCAACTGGCCCCACACTGGTCATTACTATTGTTGTTTCTCCATTGGTCACTTGTCACCACAGTGGCTGTTGTTCAGCAAAAGTTACAGTCTCATTTTAAGATCTGCACAATGATCTTAACTGTGATTGGCACTGGACAGAGTCAGAGTTCAACACTTAACCAGTATCCACATCAAAGGATGTGGCCTTGAAACACAACCAAGTAGGATATGAATAATAGTATGAATGAAAAAAGAAAGTTTCAAGCACTGAAACACTGTACATTGCACAGAAGATTACACAGTACACAGGCACAGAAAAGTCTCTACTTCTTAAGGAAATGTAAGAAGGCTAAATTCTGGTGCCAAGTTTTCATCAACTTTTACAGCAGTGGCGGATCTAGGATTTTTCTGAGTAAGGGGCCATCAAGGGGCCACAATATTCATAGAGGGCCCAAGTATTTGTCCAACATCCTTGCACACAATCCTCGGTTTTGGTAAGGTGTATACATTTCACCAGTCACACCATGTTCAAACACTTGAATGTAATTTAAAAAAAAGCTTACACAGTAAAATCTCCTTACCAATTTCACATGCATATTTACTGTATAGACAAAATACTCTCAAACACACACAGCATGTGAGAAAATCCAGCATTTTATTCATTTTTTAAAACCTTTTTACCTTTTAACAAATACTGTCAGTTCAAAACACCTCTCTCTCACAATCATACACAAAGTTCCATGTGGGTGACTACTGTACATTTTGCTCTTCTAAAACAGCATTATTCTTGGGTTTTTGTGACAGGAACTGAACCGTCTCACAAATTCATTCATGTCTAATGCTTTTGCTCGTCGGGACTCAATGCTCAGCACCCCAAGATAACTCAAACGCTCATCTGTCATTGTTGTTCATAGATGATTTTTAATCAAATTGGGGCTGAAAAGCTGCGCTCACATGAAGCACTGCTCACTGGCATCACAATGGCTATTTTCAGTCCCGGCATCAAGTCAAAACGTAGTATTTTCATTTTTTTATATTGTTTTCAGTCTATGATGTGTTCAAAACAACACAAAACTCGGAAAAAACTCCACTGACTTGTTAAAACTATAATGAACAGTTTTGGAAATTCAAATTCCGAGTTTCCAGTGGTCCTTGAGCCCATCGCGCACCTTAAGTTATGCCGTCAGTGCATCATCCTGCCGCAAAGAAAAAACAAAACAAAACAAACTCACAAATTAAAAAAAAAACAAAGTGCAAGCCAGCTGCTATATTTTCATTCAGAATGGACATTTCGCAAATGGCTGAAAAATCCAGAAACTACACCCTCTGCATCCTTGCAGCCTGGCAGCAGCAACAGGAGAACCGGAGAAGCTGAGGAGCACCTGCCGAGGCCAAATTCTGAGAAGGAGCAGTGCATTCAGCGGCACAGGGAGGAGAGTGAACTGCCCGCCGGCCCGCACAGCCTCTGAGCCGGGTTCACCGGGAGCGGAGAGCCCGCCATCGCACTCGCAGCAGCAGTGTGGTTTACCGGAGGACCTCGGAGTTGACAAGCCAGTTCAAGTTCGTCTCAAGCAGTTTCCAAAGAAACAACAGCATAATAATGACTGTCAACGGTCGTTTTCGGCTAATTGGTACAATGAGAGAGATTGGCTTGAATATTCGCAGCAAGCAGACGCTGCCTTTTGTTTTCCCTGCAGGAAATTTGGAGGGAGTGACTCCGTTTTCACAAGAACTGGGTATGCTAATTGGAAGCATGCTAATGATAAGGCAAAGGGATTTAGCAGGCATAGTAACAGCAAAGAGCACCAAGCATGCATGGCTAGCTGGAAAGAAAAGGAAATGCAATGCAACACAGGCAGTGAAATCTCAACCATGGTTAACTCTGATCAGCTTGCGCGAAACCGCCTGTATGTGTCTGCAATTGTATACATAATTGAATTTCTCATCTCAAACGAAATGCCACTGCGGGGTGACGTGGATTCAGTCTATAGCAGAGATGAAGCGGGCAGCGGACTGTTTCTCTCACTGTTTGATTAAACACTGAGGCAAAACCAAGAGCTTGCAAAGGCTTTCAGTACAATTCCAAAAAACGCAACTTACACATCACATGATATTCAAAATCACATCATTGAACTGATGAGCACGATCGTAACAGAGCAAATTGTTAAAGATGTTGGGGAGTCATGGTTTACACTCAAGGTGGATGGAACTAAAGACCCGACAGGCAGTGAAAATGTATCTATAGTTGTGCGTTATGTGGACAAGGACTTAAAAGTGCAAGAGAGGCTGTTATCAATGCAGACAACAGACAAGTGCGATGCCCAGTCACTCACTAATGTTGTGCTCAATGAACTGTCAAATGCTGGTCTTGACACAAAGGGAAGAGAGGGAGGCATGCAGAAGCTTATTCAAAATAAGTTAAACAGGGAAGTGCCTTGCATTCATTGTTTCAACCACCAATTGCATTTGGTGATCGTGCATGCTATTTCCTCAGGGAGTGCAGTTGGGGATTTTTTTGACGTGTGCAATTCCCTTTATAAATTTCTGAAAAAGCCCACTGTAGCGGCACAGTACAAAGGAGAGAAGCTTAAAAGGCTGTTAGAGCAGCGATGGACTGGACACCTTGACACGGTGTCTGTGGTGCTGAAGTCACACACCGCACTGGTGGAATTCCTGAAAGAAATTGGAACCACAGGAGCAAGTGCTGATGAATTTCTCACCTGTGTGTTGCACAAAGTATTGGGGCTGATGGACCCAGCCAATCGGATGCTGCAAGCCGAAGAAACGGATCTAATCACCGCAGTCCGGCTCATTCAAAGTGCCTCCTCTTGCATAGAGGATCTACGATCAGATGCGGAATTTCTGAAACTGTGGGCTGACAGTGGGGATGCAGGTGATGGCGCGCCTGCTCCTCCAAAACGACAGCGGCAGGCCACCAGGACTCTTCAAGATTACGTGGTGAGTGAAAGCCTTGGGCAGCGCGAAATAGACATTCAACAGGAGTGCAAGCGGCTGTTTTTTGGCATCATCGACTCTATTCTGAGTGAAATGGCTGCGCGTTTCAGTGAGCGTAATGGGAAATACATGGCAGCTTTGAACGCTTCGGACCCGTCAGTGAGAATTTCCTGGAGGCCGACAAAGTGAAACCACTACTGGATTTAACAAACAAAGAAATGGTTGAGGCACAGCTCACAGTTGCACGGGAGTTTCTGAAAAACAGGTGCACAGGCCAGGACGAAGAGAAAGTGACTTTGAGTCAATTTGTTGCAAAGGAGTACATGGTATTCAGTGCCATGCCAGCGGTAATGACAAACACGCACTAACATTCGGGGCATCAAAAGCTATGTGCGAAAACTCATTCTCCACGTTGAAGAACATATTTACCGAGCACAGACGCAGCATGTTGCATAGACGGAAAGCCCATCTCATCCAGCTGGCATTTGAGAATGACCTCAGTCGGAAATTTAAAGATGAATGGAAGGAGATGCTGTTAAGGAGGTTCCACTCATCAGGAAAGAGGACTGCAACTCTACTGAAGGTAAGAGCTGGTTATTTTATCATCTGTATTGTTGCTACTGTTTGTGTTTGTTACCAATGTGGTTATTGATCATACGCTGTTGGACATCACATGTTAGATCAGCGCCGTCTGATCCGTGGAGTCTGTTTTTATGTTGCTCTGGGTTACCTGGCTTGTTTCTTGCTTCTGATTGGTTAGTGCGGTTATTCAAGTTTTCATCTGTTTCTTAATGGTCGGGTTAGAATGAACGTTGTGTTAGTAAAGCAGGTATATTTACTTGTGGCAGTGTGTTATTGTAACTTGTTTCTTATCACGTATCTATGTGGCTTAGATAAAACATTTGGGCTGCATAAGTTTTCTCATACTATGCGTCACGTCATCGCCCCCCCCTCGGTTTTCACTCCCCCCCCCCTTCTGTACTGAGCTGGCCCTGGGACTGGCTATTTTTCCGAGCCTAAACAGCTCCTGAAACACGTCCTTGAATGGCTCTAGGAATATTACAAATTCTAGAAGTGTAGTAAGCCTCTGCATCCCACTTTTTTCTTTCCTCTCCAAAACTCTGTTGATCTGATACAGCTCGTTGGCCAAGTCATCAACATTTGAATCAAAAATCTTGGCAAAGGAAAAAAGAGCCTCTTCTTGTAAAAAGGTGATGCTTTGAGGGTGAAGTGCTTCCCTTCATGATTGTGCTGTTGGGCTTAGAGAAACGTCTTTGCAGTTCACCAGTCATTGAATCGAGCACTGGATAGAAAGCATGTCTTTTAAAGTTTTCCTTCCTTCTTCCTGAATCCTTGTACACACACCTGAGTGCTTGCCACTCATGACGGCAGCGCCGTCGCAGTCCTGACCAACCAGTTTGGTGCCATATTCTAGCCTGTATTTTTCAAGGCATTTTATGATCAAAGCAGTGAGCCCTGCTGCATCTAGGCTGTCAGCTTTCATAAAGTCAAGAAAGCCCTCATGTATGACCCCTCTGTAATAATATCTGATGACCAGTGGTTTTATCAGCTATTAGGGCTGTCACTTTTTCGAAAAATCAAGTTCGAACGAATTTGAAGTGACACGCAATTTATTCGAATGAATTCGAATAATCCCCCCCGCAGAAGCAAATTAAATAAAAGTTGGAGTCAATTGTTTATATACCTCAACTTTGAACTTTCATGGCATTCAGAAAAAGTAAGTGAATGAGTGCATAATTCACTGAAATTTAAAGACCATTTACAGAATGAAAAGCATACCATCAGGTCCTACTGGAGCAGAACAATCCTTTGTCGTCTGCACAGGACTCTGTGCACCACACTGGAAGATGTCTGAAAGCAGCAAATGATAAATTATTTAACATAAGCCTACTGCCACAATACATACGCAAGCAGTTATTACTTTCCAAGATAGCCGCTTACCATCAGATCCTGCAGGATCAGCACTGATTGGTGACTCTAGTGGCTCAGCAGAATGGGGGGTTAAGTCACCAACTTCACCAACTTCACTCTGGTTGTCTGTATCAGAGAGAGTCCTGTCCCATTTTGTGGCTAAAACACAAATATGTGTCACAAACTCCAAGCATGTATTCAGCTGAAACCATGTTGTCTATAAGACCACATTATTATGTATTTAAAACTGAAGGAAAGACTTGAAAGCTTGACATATAAAAGTGAGTTGTGGTAGATGTGGTGATATACGAACCAATAAAAATTAAAGCCATTACATTAAAGTTATGGTAAATCTTATCACCATGAGGTGTAAGAATTCAGTGAACTCACGTGCCATTTCACAAGATAACAATATCAGACATTTCATACATTACAGCGTTAACTGTTGTTGCTCTCCCTAAATGATTTCTGACCGGATGAAGAGGGACTGGAGGTGCCCTGCTCTTGACCAGCCTCTGGTCTACCATCTTCTGCTGCTCTCTACCTGCTCTCACCCTGCTCATTGTCAGTGGCTGGCAGACTCACTCTTTTGGCCAAAAACTGCTGAATTCCCACCTGAGACTGACCCTTTCTTTTCATATTCTCTATCTCTGCCAAACATTATAGTTAATGTTAACACACAAATGCAAATTACAAAGAAGTACATGAATTAGCATTACATGAATTAGCATTACATTTATTAGCGAAATGCTAACGTTCATGTCTAAACACAAGTAGGGCCTCAGTTAACATTACCAGTAATGTTAACAGTTTTAACTGATGTTAGCTTTGCTTCTTAATTTAATGTTTGTCAGACTTAAGCTACGTGACAGCTGTGAGTAAATAGGGATTTATGACTTGCCAACAAACTCCTCAAAACGTAGACTGCCATCGGTTGTCGGTTGAAAAACTTTCTCCACAGGGTCGTTCAAAACTTCTTCTTCTTCTGTAAGCTTTATTGACGCTGGACATTCATATTTAGCTCATTAGCGCCACAAGTGTTTGGGCATGGAATTGCATCCACCTATAATCTGATCATCGCTCTCGGACAAAGGACAGATGTGTGACAGGACAGGACAGGTGATATCAGTGAAGTGAGATGCCTCCACAGAGCCTAAAGGATACTAACCCCACCCTGTGATGTCAGCCTTGTGGTGAACTGCCAAACTGTCCAGGATACCAAGCCTCTTGTCCGATGTCAAGCGACCCTAACCCAAGGGATCATAGACAATCGGTTGACGGAAAGATTAATGGATATTCTTCTTACAGTGGCATCAATAAACACCACAAACTTAAAGCTTGGTTGCTAAAGTTGCTTGGCGAGACAGGAGATCACTGATGTTGAAGTGTCGGTAAAGTCAAAGGGTGACATTTGAAATGTACCCCATAGTCTCTCCTCTCAGCTCCTTTTCTAAATCAATCATGCCCACAGCATCTTGTTATGGCTCTGTCTGTCAATGTGTCTCATCAATATGTCTCCATCCAGACAGATAAGTAATGACAAGGGCCATTAATAGGAGTTTTGGGTACAGGTTTTAAATGCATCTGTACAAGCCCTTGGCATGTCTTTAGGCTCCAAGCTCTCTGCAAGTTTCTCCAGCAGCTACACTTTTGTAGCACTTGGAGTCATTTTCCATAGTAGCTATTTTCCTCTCTCTGACTTTCCTTTGATTACCTTAAGTTTATTTCTGTATTAAGTTCACTCAACCCTCAGTTGCACATTCAAAGTTATCACTCTTGTTGTCTGGAAATGCTCTGAAATAGAGTTAATGTTCTAGGATTGTTCAGTGCAGTTTGCACTGTATTTGTAACACCCTGAAATACAAGATAGGACGTGGTATTAAAATCTGTCTAAAAATATTTTCTTTCATTACAGAAAAAAGTTTAAACAATGCCGTCCTGTAGAGCTGGCAAATTGGTTCCCAAGACAGTTCTTCTTTGAAGAGACTGGAATCCAACAAGTCCTGGCTGCTCATTTTTAGGTCAGACATGCTCAAACAGCAAAATACAGCAATATAGTATGTATCCTGAAAACAATGTCAAGTGCAGCGGTGAGGCTTGTTTACGCAGTTGTTTGAATTGTTAATGGGTGCAATGTGGGCTATTGTCACTATGTTAGCTTTGATGGTGAAGCAAGAGTACTGTATGTCTCAGACTGCACCGTGCTTGGAGAACAAGGAGTTGATGTTTCCGGATTGGTAAGAGAGGAAAAACAGCTGGTTCGTTATTCACTCTGAAAGAGAAATACAGAAATGGAGAATCAAAGGAGAGTGAGAGAAAAAAGGAGTGGAGAGAGAGTGTTTTAAGTCATTAGCCTTGGAAGTGTTTCCATGTAATGTCACAAGTCATTGTCTTCATAGTGCTCAAATCCCATTACCACAAGTGATGTGGTAGGCAGCAGTGAGGGGCTACACTTAGGCCAACAAGAATGAAAGCCATGATGGCAAGGTTAAATCAAAACTGAGTCCAACTCCTCTCAGTAGGGGAAATTCAAGGCCGAACATTACCGTGCTATTCTTCGTCGATCTTTGAGTTACAGTGACTCTTATAGGAATGAGAACAGAAGGTTTTTTTGTTAAAACAAACACTTTATTTTGATTTCACAAGATATTATATCCTGACAGACATGAAACTTGAGAGAAACTTCAGTACAAATCAATACCTTAGATAGGCAAATGTACACGCTTGCATTCAAAATGGTATACTGTGACCCTAGTTAGCAGAAGCCTAACCAGGGGGTGGCCACACCTGAAATACACTGCAAAAAAAAATTAAGGGAAAACTTTAATCACGCATCAGCTCTTAATGAATGAATTATTCAGGTTGAAAATCTTTTTTGATGTACACTGTATAATTTGTTGAGAACAAAATGATATAACAACGGTCAGTGGAAACCAAAATCATCAACCCATTGAGGGCTGGATTCAAAATCACACCAAAAATATAAGTATAGTATAGTATAGTATATAAGCAAAAAATTTAAATCACAGGCTGATCCAACTTGTGTGAATTTTATCATGGCAACTCATAATGTGACTTAGTACTGCGTATGGCCTGCCTACTGCCTACACACTCTGGCCACATGAGGCCGGGCATTGTCCTACACCAGGAGGAACCCAGGGCCCACTTCACCAGCGTAAGGTCTGACAGTCGCTCTGAAGACTTCCTCCCGGTACCTAACAGCAGTCATGATATCGTTGGCTATGACATGGAGGTCTGTGCGATCCTCCAAGGATATGCCTCCCCAGACCATCACTGACCCACTGCCAAACCGGTCATGCTGGATGATGTTACAGGCAGCATTAACGTTCACCACACCGTCTCCAGACCCTTTTATACCTCTCACATGTGCTCAGTGTGAACCTGCTGTCTTCTGTGAAGAGAATGGGGTGCCAATGGTGGAACTGCCAATTCTGGTGTTCTTTCGCGAATGCCAATCGAGCTGCACGGTGCTGGGCTGTGAACACAGGTCCCATCAGAGGACGTTGGGCCCTCATGCCATCCGCATGGAGTCTGTTTCTGACAGTTTGGTCAGAAACATGCATTCCAGTAGCCTGCTGTGGGTCATTTTGTAGGGCTTTGGCAGTGCTCCTACTGTTCCTCCTTGCACAGAGGAGCAGATACCGGTCCTGCTGCTGGGATAATGCCCTTCTATCAACCTGTCCAGCTCTCCTCATGTAATGGCCGGTCTTTATGCTCTTGAGACTGTTAAACCTGGAAGAGCTGGTCTACCTGTGCAACCTGATTGGGCTGCAGGTACCGCCTCATGCTACCAGTAGTGACAAGGACAGGATAGGAGATAAGGAGAGAGGGCAATTGTCTGTGGTAAAACCATTTCCTTGTTGGGGGTTGTCTTGCTTTTGCCTCTCCATTGCACCTGTTGTCACTTTCATTTGCACCAGAACAGGTGAAAGTGATTCACAATCACTTGTGCTTCCTAAATGTACAGATTGATATCCCTGAAGTTTAACTGACTTGGTGCTATACTGTGACGATTAAGTGTTCCCTTCATTTTTTTGAGCAGTATTTTGACCATGTTAACTGCTGTAATACAACTATGGTGCCGGTTTTACATAAAGTACGTTACTTAAAGTATTAAAAGTAAAAATATTGAGAAAAGTGTTCTCTGTCAGTGTTTTACCATATATCTGATGTTTTTAGATTGTTATTACTGCTGCATTCATGTGTATGTGTCATTTTACTGCTGTAGATGTTTAATGTTGATTTCATTTTAAGTACTTTATATAATGATGGCTAGTTTATTCTACAGCAATGCATATTATGTTAATAACATCACTGTCTTCTGAGAACCACATATCAATATAAAGTCAGGAGCACAGCTTTGTGAAGATGCATTTTTCAGCTAATCCAAGGGGTCTGTACCTTTTCTCCTCTATCTCCTTCACTCTTCATCGTATCAAGTCTTCATCTTCTCCTAAATCTCCACTCTATCTGACTTGAAACTATATTTGTGGTAATGTTGTGGATGCATTTCTGGCGAGTTTTCCCATGGAATAGTTTGTTCATAAAATAGTAATAAGTAGTAAGTGGAAGAATGAATGAGAGAGAATTGATGCTGCTGTAGCGAGCATGAGAGTAATGCTGCTATAGTGAGCAGCCCCTCTGTTGACCTGCTGTGTCTTCTCATCCCTGGAGTCATAGTCCTGGTCAGAGCCGCTGTAAATCACCTCTGTACTGTGTGGTGGAAATTAACGCTTATAAGAAATAAATATAGATTCTGACACAAACTATCTTTGTGGTAGTAATCAGGTTTCAGCTGAAAAGACAGAGCTCAAGCACCTGGGTGGGTGTCTATAAGGTCTGACGCCAAAGAGATGTTTTTAAAAAAAAAAAAGGAATTAAAAGAAGACAGGAACTGCGGCTGAGGTCTGACAGCTTCAGGTGTATTTTGCTATTCCAGACAGCAGGTTATGAAAACCATCAACACAGCACAGTGGAAAGTACCAAGTCTCATTAGGTCATATTCAGGTCATGTTCAGGTCAGCACATAGAGCAAGATATATTATTTGAGTAAAATATATAGTTATATGATAAATTGACATCATATATTGTATCTTCAAACAGGCATCTACAGTATAGTCTCAATGGTGGTGGTCAGTCCCAATCTGGTGACGGCCATGTTCACTTGTATTGCGGGCAGACTCCCGTCAGCTAGTAGGGCCAAGTCTCCACGGCTAACTGAGCTACTTGCTAACGGCATCATAGCTACACCAAAAGATAGCTATGGCAAAAACTAGCAAGTCTAATGTAGTGAGAAGAAGTAAGTGGTTATACTGCCCCCTAGAGTTATTGGAGCTACCTTCAAATTCTGGCCATTTCTGACCAAATTACACCTTTGGACCTCACCTTGAGGCCTCGCCTGGTCTCAGGAAGGTGGCAGTATTTGTTTCATAGTTTCATTCATAGAAAAACTGGAGTGAAGCTCCATATGCATTGCTTCTTATTTGGGAAAGGGGTTATGTAAAAATGGATTGTGCAACCTTAATAGCTTCTTTGATTTAAGACTTTGTATTTACATTTACATTTTACTGACATTTTTGTTGCCATTGAAAACATGCATGCAGACCAGATTGAACTTGTAGTGTGGATATTTGGGGAATAGCTGACTGATGTGGCTGTTCATCTCAAAATCTATTTCACTTTCACTCATATTTTGTCAACACTGTTCAGTTTTATGACTTAATTTACTTTTTATGCCTCTTGAATTAATACTCAATGCGTGCATGTGTACGAAGCATGCATCATGATCATGCTCTGTATTCTAATCCTCTCTCCCTTGGTATATTTAGCTGAGAAGTTTTATCACCCTGCACCAGCAAATCACTGTGGTCATTTGAACAATATTTCATAGTTCAAATCAGCAAGGCGCACGGCCTCATCTGACAGCCACAGTTTGTGCACTCTTCAATCACTGCATAATGAGCACACAGAAATATTCACAGTAGCATAGTAATCTGAAGAAGTGTTCATGATTTATTTACCTTGATTTACCAACAACTGAACTGTTTTTGTCTTCCATACATATTATCACATATATCACTCATAAGATGAAACATTTCTGAGCACTGAAAACAGTCACTATCAATTCATTATTCAGCTCTGCATGACTAATTCCATTTCTGTAGGAATTGAATGTAGCGTATAGGAAATAAGTGGCTTTGGACATGCTTTGAGTTTCCTGTTTCAGTCTGGCAGTTATTTTGGAGCTTAATACTGTAGGTGTCTGCGGGCACAATGCTGAGCTTGTGTTATGCATGGTTTGGGGCTGTATTGACAGCTAAATTAAAGTTTTGTGTCAATATGAAATGCTAGTGCCAGTGTTGATTGGCTATTTTATGTTGACTTTTAATTCACTCAGGAGAGGAGAAGATGCTTTGAAGTATCTTGCTCCATATTGAACCATTTGATCCAGAGATCATCAGATCTCATCTCTTTACACAGCATGACACCCCACTAGAGGGAGTATTTACCTTTGTCCTCCCTGTTATTCCCACCTCACACTCCTCTACAGCTTCTGCAGGTCAATAAAGTGGTTTTCTTCTGCTTGTGTGGAAAGCCGAGGTAACAGAAAGAAATAGACACAAACTGTTATAAAACATCTTTGTCTAGTATCATACCTGCATTTAAAGGATTCATTGGCAACCTCCTAACATCATTTAATGTCATTGATCCTTGTCAGAGGGCTCCACCAACTTGGTGGCATTCGTGAATGCTGAAGCTGCTCCTGTTCTTCTGTTATGACAGACGCTCCTACTCTCTGCAGTGATCACACCAATACGATGATTCAGCTGATAAGCTGCCCTGTCTTTGCTGCAGGGATACTGCAGATTGTGTCCAATGAGCAGCCCGCCACCAGAAAGCTGTCATTTGTAACAAAGGTATTGAAATGAAAAACATGATGCTGCAATGGGCACTGAAAATAACTAATTGAAAGGGTTTACTGAAGTTTCTTTCAGATCTACAGGTTTGCTATATAGCTACAATATATGCTATATATACTGTATAAGTGTCCGTTTCGGTATTTGTGACACCTATTTTAAGCCTCAGTCTCTGCACAAAACACTTCCTTTTATAGAAGTTATATATAGAAGATTTATATATATAAATATACTATCCAGTGTGGTCTGCATTTGGCGAGGGGGAGGAGGGCTCTCTGCATCAGCTGGTTTCTTGGCCAACAAGTGGTATTTGAGACTGGATGTACTCCTGTGGCAACTCAATTCACATTGACAGTAAATACAATAACTTGTCGAGAGAACCATCTGGCAGGGCTTAGAAGCTGCCATCCAAAAGACCCTTTTTTAAATCCATTTCTTCTCAAGGAGGTTTGTTTCTGCTTGCCATCCACAACGTTACTGCTGTATCGCTTCCTGCTTTCCGAAACTATGCGGCGGGCTGAGGGCCATAACATGTGTGTTAATCACAGAAAAAAAAAAATTAATGGTATATAAAGTATATATATATATATATATATATATATATATATATATATATATCGCAGAAAGCAGTTATATATCGAAATAAAAGTTGGGCTCAAGTTGAAACTGGACCAGTTGTCGAAATCAAAGTTGGGCTCAAGTTGAAACTGGACTAGTTTCAGAGTTGAGCAGAGCAGACTTTGATATAGAGATATTGAGAAGGTATCCGTTGAATATATCAATAAATCAAATATTTCTTCTCAGCAGTGACAAAAAGATGTGTACGAGTCAAACTGTCAAATGCAAAGAGGTTTTCTACAGAAAGTTTTAATCATCATCGTTCCAAAGTTCTAAAAATTCAAAAGTTCAAAAATGTTTGAAAAATATACAAACAACCACAGTGAGTGTTGATATTAGATATTAGATATTGTCACAGGAGTCAACACACTTCTGCTCTTCACAGTAACAGGAGACAGTGAAGATGACAAAATATTTTATGGTGTGACAACCCTCAATTCATGTATTACAACTTACTAACCCAGAGCACTCTTTAACACATAAAACAAGTCTGTGGTGAAATATCTCAAGTGTTTATCAGTTTTTCAGAGAGTTATTTGTATAAATCAGAGGTAGCCTATACCTCTGATTTGATACAGCAGGAGCTGGTCATACTGGTGCTAAATTGGTCCAGCACTTGCACAAAGACATTATGTTAAGCAACTCACCAGAGAGTTTGTCCTCTCAAACAATGCATTTCCATCAGGAGAGACTGATGTTTTTTGAGTGGACATGAAGATTTATCGCCATGTGTACAAATGAGAATGAGAAAGTCTTGGCGGTTAGACTCCATCGTAATGAAGTAATATTTGGGGAGGTGATGAAGCTGTGTGTAGAAAAGGAACCCCCCAGGGATGAGCCTGTGGAGGAAACCACCAAGTCCCACCTGTTGTGTAACGTATTGTATGCTGTCTATTTACGTTTGCGCCGATCCACTCGGTGGATAGCTGTGTAGTGTTGCTGCCGTGTGTGACCACAATATGTTGCATTCCTTGCTTGTCAACCTCTGACTGATAGAAAAACAACAATTGTGCATTTCACGGCTGTTGTGTTAATCTTTTGTCGCTTCGCTGAGCACCTGCACACCTTCTCCTCTTTTTACCAACTTACACACACACACACACACACACACACACACACACACACACACACACACACACACACACTCCACTGACTGAACCAGAAATGAACACAAAAACACACTCAAAAACACATCCTTAAAGCAAAAAAAACATTCACATTGCAAATAGAAATGTCTTTAGCAAAGGCCAAACAATTACTGTGATGTTTCAGTCAGTATAATAAAGAAAATAATACCTTTTCTGGCATTATTTACATTCCTTCAGTGGACGTATAGCCATCTAAAGCCACAGTACAAAGCTACACTACGCCCTACAGTGTTACAGTAAGGTATTGGGATACAGTTGAATTTCAAGAACAAGATGCTGCAAACGAGGAAAACAAGCCTTTATCCCAAATCAGACATAACCACAATGATGCTTTAAAACACTAATGTTTTTCTTTTTCAGTTAAAAAGAATCGATGCCTGCAGACTTCCTCCAAAAGTCACTTTTTAACAATGGCTGACTCCAGCTTGGCAAGGATCATGCCAATTAACATCCGAATATGTTGGCAGATCTGCTTGTCATGTCCCTTACATATGGACGTTACTCAAAGCGCATGATAAATCAGCCATTAAACACTATGCAGTGGTTTTACTGGTGGGTGAAAAAACTGCTCCATGTTGGACAAAAATGGGAAGTTAAATGTCACTATCTCCAGTCAGGGAGCAAAGCCAGCAACTCAGGGCCTGATAAATGTTAAAGAAAATTCCACCCTTGGATATTCTTAAACCATTATATATCATCAATCTGTGATATCCAACTCGATCCAGGAATTGTTATGTGACAAAACGTGGTAATTTACCTTTTTGGAGGACTCACTTCACCTCACCCCTCCTCACCTCATTCCACTTCAGTTAATGGCTTTTAGTGTTTCCTGGAATAACTTTCAAAAACTGCCAGAGAAGAGGCTGTAACCTCAGTGCATTAGCTATATATGATGTCTGTGAAGTGAGCTTGATATGGGATATTAGTTGTTCTCTTGATTTATTTTCTTAGATATTCAAACCAGAGATGGGGGAGGGCCCTCTCGTAACTATCCACCTCCAACTTGCAATGGCTTGTTCTTACATCGGCGTTGTTACGTTGTCTATCTTGGAGCTGCTGTGTTATGTTGGTTGTCTGCAGGTGTGCCGGAGTTGGGGAGGAGCCACCAGCTGCAACTAATCTTCATAATCAAGTCCTCTTCAAATTCTCTGCCCAGTCATCTCCACACTGCCAGTTTGTCGTTGCTCTCCAGTCAGTGCTACAAAGTATCAGCCTCATTAAATTGTGAGTTTTCCTTTGCCCATTGAACTTTGCCTGAAATTAACTATATTTTCCATCTGCTCGCAGTCCTTTTATCCTGACTCCGATCATGCCAGTCCTGACTCCGGCCCTGCCAACCCTCCTCACCACCACCACAACTGCTTTGGCTGGCTTTACTACTCTGCCTGTGTCTCTTCCTAAGCCTGCTCCAGAACATCACCTTGAAGAATGAATATCCTCTGCCGCTCATCAGTTCTGTTTTCGCCTCTCTCCAGGGAGCCATAGTCTTCACCAAACTTGATGTCCGGAACGTGTATCATCTTGGCCGCATCCAGGAGGGGGACTTGGAACACAGCATTCAACACTCCACTGGCCCACTTTGATTATCGGGTAATGCCTTTTGGACTTACTAATGCCGCAGCTGTATTCTGAATTTGGTCAATGATATGTAAAGGGACATGACTGGACATTTTGTGTTCGTCTACTTACTACTACAATATTTAGATTTTTTCCAACGACCCTGAAGTGCACCAGCAGCATGTTCATCAAGTTCTCTAGCAGCTTTGTTATTCATGGTGCTATATCGTAGGCAACTTGACTTGTTTCAGTTTCTTGAAGGCGTTTCACCTCTCATCCAAGAGGCTTCTTCAGTTCTAACTAAATGGAGAGGAGTTGCAGGCTCTTCAACCCTGTGTGGGAGTGTCCTTACAGAGTCATTAAGGACACATGCAAGTTGAGTCTGAGTTTCAGAGTTGTTAGGGCCACTTGTGGGTCGTTGACCCAACCGGCCTTCATGTGGGCTGCTAGGGCTAGGTCAGCCCAGGTGTGAATGGTTGTTAAGCTGTCTGGGGAGGGAACTCAGTACTGCATTGTAGGTGGGTGATAAGTAATGTTGTAGTCCACCTCCTCTGTTCAAAGACGGTCATTCCAGTTTGACATAGATGGATTCTTTTACTCCTCTTTCAAATCATCTGTATTCTCTGGCCAAGATACTTACATTGTTGTCCTCAAAGGAATGATTCTTCTCCTTCAGATATAAGTGGACAGCAGAGTCTTGACCTGAGGAGTTGGCCCTCCTGTGTTGTTCCTTTCGTTTATGGAGAGGTTGTTTTGTCTCCCCAATGTACAAATCTGTGCAGTCCTGGCTGCATTGAACATCATTATCTACATTACTCTGCTTATGCCTGGATGTTTTGTCCTTAGGATGAACAAGTTTCTGCACAGTGTCTTGCCAGGTTTGAAGTGAGCTGGGATATGATGTTTATTGAAGATCTTCCCGAGTTTCTCAGATCTTCCTGCGACATTCTGCTCTCGATCTTTTAGATCTAGACAAAGGTCCAGTTTGGATAGCCACAGGTTTTAAATGCTCCCCTGATGTGCTTCTGTTCCTTCTCCTTCCCCTCTGTCTTTGTGGGCACGGTCTCAGCCCGATGGTTTAGGGTTCTGATGACCCCCAGCTTGTGCTCCAGTGGGTGATGAGAGTCGAACAGCAAGTATTGATCTGTGTGTGTAGGTTTTCTGCACACCTCAATGTTGAGGCTTCTATCTTTTTCAATGTGTACTGCACAGTCCAAGAGGGGCAGACTGTCTCCTCTGACACCTTCCCACGTGAACTTGATGTTATTGTCCACAACATTTATATGTTCTATGAAAGCTTCCACTTCCCTTGTTCTGATTTTGACCCAGGTGTTGTACACATACCTGAACAGTGGCTAGGAGCAGTTCCTGTGAAGATGCTGCACTCCAATTAATTGTGTGGACAGACCATAAGAACCTCTCCTACATCCAAACCGCCAAATGCCTAAATTCCCGGCAAGCCAGGTGGGCCCTGTTTTTTGGTCGCTTCAGTTTCACACTCACTTACCGCCTTGGTTCCAGGAACATCAAACCTGATGCCCTACCCACCAGTTTTCTGCTGAGAGTTCCAGCTCCAAACCAGATACCATCCTACCACCTGACTGTCATTGCCACTGTATCATGGGAGATTGAGGCCCGTGTCTGTCAAGCCCAATAAGACCAGCCTGACCCAGGGATTGGTCGTCATAATACTATGGTTGTCCTTAACTCTGTGCATTCTGATGTTCTCCAGTGGGCCCATTCCATGCATCCAACGTGTCAGCCTGGTGTGAACCGTACTCTCGCCTTCCTGCGGCAGCGCTTCTGCTGGCCCTCTATGGAGAGAGATGTCTGGGAGTTCGTCTCTGCCTGCTCGGTCTGTGCAGACAGTGGCTGTTCAGCAAGAATTCCTCAATATGCATTACAGCCAAATAAATGGGAGTATACATTGTACATTGTGGCTGGAGAACAGAATTATGAGCAAAATGAATACATCAAGCTCTTTTCTTTATGTGTTGATTTTCACTCATGAATTTATCATGAAGCAAGCTGACCTGAATGCAAAAAAAGCTGTCTGAACAGCTTACTAATAAAGTATCAGAAGAATCAATCATTTCTTTTCTGAAGCTGTGTCTTTGATAAAAATGCTCTTTCTCGCTCTCACTCTCTCCAGAAAACCAATGATGAATTCAATCTTAACATTAACCCTCACATGGACTGTAATCTGTGGAGAATTGTGGAATCTTGTGAAAATGCAGTCATTGTATGATTGTGGTGCACACTTTCTGCCTGTTAAACACACAGTTGTTATGTAAAGTTACAGTTGCAATTTAGATTTATAGCCTACGTACTTACATCTGGCTCTGGTTTATGTTTACTTCAAAATAGAAGATGATTCAAGAGCAAAATATTTACAATCTTTCTTTGTTGTCCAACTGAAATCACAATTAGTCATCTCTTTATGAAATAAACTCTCATCAAAGTGCTTAGTTTTTCAATTTCTTGGAAAGTGGCCTCTAAGTGAGTGGGCCAGTATTTCTTTAATTGACAGCTAAGGTGGCAAGTGCACACAGACACCATGGGCACACCCATGTCTTCTTAAAATGCATCCACGTTTCCCTCACTTGCGTCTTTTCCTTGCATTTTAGTCTGTCCAACCGAGGAAACCATAGGAGAGGAGAAACATGGACATATGATTTAAGAGAAATTAGATGTATTTTCCACTGAAGCGTCACGTGAAGCAACAACCGTTTCTGAAGACGGCAGCAGCTGATAACACCTGGATCAGCTTTAACAGCTGTAGAGACTTATGATGAATTTATGTATGCATACATATTGACTGTGCTAATAATGAGGCACACAGGCAACAGTGTATTCTCTCTGTACCTGTACCCTGTTTAACAAACACCTGCACATGAATAAGAAGCTGCGTTCTGTATTAATACTGTGTATTGTGTCGTCCTCAGAGCCACAGGAACCAAATCCAACAGCAGAATACCTTTACACTTTATTAACTTGTCATTTGCATCTGTATTCATTGATATTCTGATTGTGAAATTGTCAGTTGATAACCAAGAATACGATTATGGTGTCTTTTGAATACTGGGCATTATTTATTGGGCTCAATGTTTCAGGAATCATTAAACCTGATGGTCAGGATTTATCAGCATCACATCTGAACGGAAATGACAACAAATGATTTAAAAACTGTTTCCAGCCTGTTTGGGGAAGAAACTTTGCTTCTTTGTATGCATGTGTTCTTAAAATAGTGTAATATAATAGAAATATATTAGTGTAATATAATAGTGTACATAACTGTGCACATTGATTTGGTTATATTGTGTAACGCACTGAATTATTATAAACCTTAGTTGGTTTGGTATAATAACCACTTTTCTTCCTCTATTATGGCAGATGGCTTCCAAACAGAAGAAGCACAGATCTATGGGCGATGATGAGTGGATGTCCTGCCTGCGTAGGTTCGCTGCCTCGGGGGTCTGGCCCTCTGAGGCAGGAAACAGGCTGACACCACGCCAGAAAAAGTGGCATGATCTGTATCTGAAGGTAAAAGTGGACAAAATTATATGTGTGCACTATCATAAAACACAAAGCTATGTCATATTAAAAGGAGACACATTTTTATGATTCACTGTCAAACAATATTACAGATTGAGAAATGTCCAATGCAGCAGAGGGGACAAATTATGAGGTGTTGGTGTTGCATTCTGTTTGATTAAAATTTCACTTTCTTGCCTGTGAACCTCTAGCCTTCCAGCTCTGTCCCTGTGTCCTCTTTGGGGACACCACAACCAGGACCCCCATCTGCATCAACATCTTCCTTGTTACCCGCTGTAAAACCTGGGCAGATACCTCAATTATCTATTTTGACTTTGTCATCGGTAAGTAATGAGGATTTACTTATGCTGATATTTATATTATTAATATATTCAACTATATTAAAATGTACAGGGCTCCACTTAAGGTTACCTTTGACTTTTTGTCACTTTACAAAGCCACGGTTTGGTGGCTCTCGTGGTGTCGCTTTAAAGCCAAACCTAAGTTTGGCTGGGAATTTATGCAACTAAGGTAATGTAAGGAGAGTGACACAGCTTGAATCTGATTTTGCAACATATGCATCGTTATTTTTCATGCCTGGGTAACTAAAGTAGGATTTTCATTCAGCAAAGATATGTTAAACAATCTGGTCCTATTACTATAATACCTAATAATGATAGATTGTTTTATTATAATGTTGTAAACTGTGCTCTTATTCTCTCAGGCTGTCAGTGGAGCCATCCAGCACTATCACAAGTGCGATGGCAAGAAGGACGACTTCACCTTCCCGCAGGATGTTCATTCAGACTGTGTCTCCTCTTTCACTTCCTCCCTCTCCTGTGCCTTCAACAGCCTCAACTTCCTCCATCAGCCACTGCCAGAGCTGTAAGAAAGTTGTTTTCTTCACATTGACATTTTACTACACTCAAAACAAGCATTCTTCATGAGTGGCTTGTAATCATGTCTATATATGTACTTTTTTTAAATGATAAATTAGTTAGTGTCATCTGACGCCTCCTCCTGTACCTCCTCTGCTCTCGCCCCTGTGACCTCTGCATCTGCCTCTGCTGGTGTCTCCTCTGCTGCTCCATGTGTGGCTGGTCCTTCAGTCCAGCCTGCACCTCGAACGAGCTGCAGAGGAAGGATTCCCTGCTGATCACCCTCAGGTCCCGTTTCCCGGCATTGACCAGCTGGCTTGAGACCTCATGGGCCGGTGAGTTAGCACCACAGAACATCACCTCTGCACTCGGGCACACAGTCCTCAGTGCCTTGCCATGTCTCCCTATTGTCAGTAGTGAGAGTGTGCAGGTGTGTGTGTGCGTGCGTGCATGTGTGTAGTATGGAGGGTGGGAGGGAGGGGCTATCTTTATTATTGTTTTATCTTTCTTGTGTAAAGCACTTTGTGCTGCACGCCCGTGTATGAAAAGTGCTCTATAAATAAAGTTTGATTTGATTTGGATGTCGACAGGTATTACCTGATGATAACAGAGATTTAGAGAGGTGCAGTTCAGTTGGTTGCAAAACAACCTACCTTTCCACCAGCAAGACTGTCTTGGACCAGCTGGATTTGGCACACAGGCTGGAGTTCAGACTGATCCTGACTCGAAAGTGAGTATACCGAGATGATTTAGCCTAGGTCACAGATGTTTGTCATTGAACACAAAACAGCTGGTTTCAATATTTGTTTCTGTCTGTCTCTTTCCCTTTGCTTAATACAGATACGCTTGTGATATGCGGGTGATTCACTTTCTGAGGGAGGACCCCTCGGTAACAGTCCCACCCACTTGGTCAGACAGCTGAGGGAAAACCACAGCAAGGAGTGGCTTAAGCACCTATGTCGGTACCTTGCGGCCCGACCAAGCCTTCTCCCTGTCAAGTTCCAGGAACCACCTGACCCAGTAGGTATTCCTTCACACAGGTGGATGCTGACTGTTTACGGACAAGACATTCTAAGCAGGCTGGACCACATCAAAGCCAGCACAACATCCATTTTTGGCAGTATCCTAAAAATGGACTCTACAAAGAAGGTAAATACTTTTGATTATTAACACCATAAATGATTACATAATAAACAGAAGTAGTCTAAAATACAACATTAGCAGTACATACAATTTAGAAATGAAACATAGTACTATTATACTTGTGCCCAACAATTTATGTAATCATTCACTGTCTTTTCAGTTTCATTACAGATCACCAAGAAGCTGTCAGGCATTGCCGAGGGGACAGCCTTGTGGCTTCCATTTGTGGGCAACGAGAGAGGTCAAATCCTTATCAGTGTCCTGACTGCTCAGGAGGGTCCTGCCTTGGAGAGGGCAGAGGACAGACAAAATTGGAGGAAAGATTTGGTGAGTGGCCAGACCTGGTTGTCAAGCTTGACATCCACCACTTCATGCAGCGACTGGCATCTGGATGTACAAAGGATGCACATCCTCTGTACCCTATCTTCATGGCCAAACTGTCAAGCTGTATTTTTGAGTGGGACAGAGGAGATGTTGCCTTGCTGCGTCAGGCCAAGCGGGAGCAGCTGAGACAGGAAGGTGTCACTGGCATCACGGAGAGTATAGTGGACCAGCAGATCACCAAGGAGGAACTGGCCCTGCACTGTAGAAGGCAGACAATAGGAGAGAGGGAGACCATCGTCATGATCGAGCAACTCCTTAACGAGTTGATCGGGGTCAAGGGCAGAGACTTTCTTGGTGTCCCTCTTTTGGACCAGGAGAGGATGCAGCACATCTGGCAAGTCCAGCAGAGGCATGTTAAGTGCATACAGGATGAACCAGGTGTGCTGCTCTATACGCAGACTGGCACCACCACCAAGGCAGGCATTGTCCTGCCAAACTACAGGTGTGCAAGGGGTTCCACATCTCTTGTGAACAGGTTCATTCCAGGTCAGTATGAATCATTATTCATCAGCGAGATCAAATATTTACAGCTTAACATTTTCATTACCAGTATAAACACAACAAATTAACATGCAGTTGTGCTCACATTTGAACTATCTTAAGGAACGAGTGCCTACAGCTTACATTTCCAGCTGTACCTCCTGGAAGGACTCAATAGATGGAACCAGGACCATGAAGCTGCATCCCTGTCAGTCAAGCCTCCCTCCCTGCTCAGCTACTCAGGAGACCTTGTTCACTGCGTGAACACACAGTGTCAAGGTGCTGGGAAGGAAGCTCGTCCCCTCTTTTCAGCCACCTGCTTTTTACACTGGTTAGTTTTACCTTTCCATCACGATGAAGTAGTAAGTAATATCCATTAAATAGAATAATCTTTTTTATGAATTTTGTGAAAGCCAATTTTCCTCTGTCTGTTATTGTCTTGTCTGTCCCAGGGGAGCTAATATGTATAGATTACCTATTCCGCCAGACAGGAAAAGCCTTACAGGATGTACATCCTGACTCAGAGGAGACTGGTCAGATGCTCGAGGATGTCGGCACCGAGGAAGAGCTGGAAGATGAGGGCTTTGAAGACACTGGCTTTGACCCAACAGTTGAAGTACTGGACCCGTCCTCTGACCCCTCATCTGTCACCACCAGCTCAGCCCACATTCCTCCCACCTCTCTGCAGGCCTCTGCTGGTCCTGCATCACCTGCTGCAACTGCTCATCTCTATCCTTCACCACCCATCACCCTTGCGGCACCTCAACAGCAGCTGGTAAGTGTTTTTTTATGTGACATATAATCTGTTTTACTTGTGGTGTAGTGTGAATTTTTATTTCAATTGCACTGATTGTGTCAGGCTTTCAATTTGCTGAACAAAACGTCCTCAGCCAGCTCAGCCTCTGTCCCTCCTCTCCCCACCACCCTCACAACCACTTCGTGTGCTGCTTCAGCTACTGGTCACAAACTCCAGCAGCACCTGAGCAACAGCTAGTAAGTCTTTTTGTGAAATGTTGTGTCAAAAAAGTGTCAGTGGTCTTATTCTTTTGCTTGACATCGTATTATTTTGATGTTTATTTTATTACATTTAACAGATATTGGCCGCGTTTCCCAGATTCGTTAAGAAGCTCTTAAGTGCTAAGATCTTCTTAGGAGCGCTCTTCAGAACACTGTGAAAGAAGGATATGTTTCCCAGAGTCGCTCTTAGCTTAAGAAGATCTTTCACTAAGAAGGAAATGTAAGATCGAGCTGACCCACTCTTAACAGCCTTCTTAGCGACCAAATGCTCAGTGATCAAGCCGCGTCAGGGAAATTTATATCCTCCACTTTTCGAAATAATAAAACAATGCTCAATGTTGAAATGCGCTCATAGCTGCGGACCACTGGCGCAAGAAACATAGGTTAATAGTAGATGAAAAAAACGTTTTATTGAATTACACGTTTAAGTTTTCCACACACATATGCATATATGAGTTTATAGTACTACACATAAAAAAAAACAACAACCCTGTGGCATTTCACAGATATCAAGGGAACAGATTTAATTGAACTCAGCTGAACCTCATCCAGAGAGGCTTCACCTGCTACTCTATATAAATGCGTTGCCAAAGTCCGCGCGTGTGAGAGACCACGGCTGCAATACAGCACATTCTCGCTGCGAACCAACAGCGTCGCCGTGCGAGAAGCTAGACGGTTTACATAAATGCATATGTGCGTCAGCACTTCTCCCCACTGGACGTGCTGTCAGACCGGGCTGTCCAGGCAAAGTACCGGCTGCACTCTGGTGTCTCCACACATACAGAGAGCACCCCGCTGCAATTTTGGCCTCAGCCCGGAGGTGCAGCCGCCAACTGCGTAAAAACGCAGCGCAGCCGGGAGCTTCCTGGAGGTGGTGGGGGACGGCACCGGCCTCAGCAAGGCATCGGTGTCACGGAGTGTGGCAGCTGTGACACCGATTCTCCTGCGCCATGCCCGGACCCACATAAAGTTGCCCACCACACGGGACGAGGTCCGCCAGGTCCACCAAGGGTTCCACGCAGTGGCTGGGACCCCCCGGGTGATCGGTATGGTGGATGGCACCCTCATTCCAATTCACCCCCCCCCCCCCCCCCCACCCCATACACGATACATGCGTAGCCTAATTGCACCTGTGTGGGGGGACCACGGGGCGCTGTGTGTGACTTATGCGCTGATAAAGAGGTGGGTGATCGATTTGCCTGGCATCGATTAAGTTTCAGTAGCAACGCGGTGGACAGCTCCCACTAAGAGCTTCTTAAGAAGCTTCTTTGGCTTGATCTTAAGGTTCTCCTAAGAAGGCAGTTAAGAACGCATCTGGGAAACACCCGTATCTTAGCGCTCGTTCAAAGCCGAACCCTTCTTAAGAGCCTTCTTAAAGTCCTTAAGAACGATCGAATCTGGGAAACGCAGCCATTGTATGGGCACAACACCATGTCCTCTGGCCCATCAGCTGCCCCCAGCACAGCCGCTGCCCCTCCCTACATCACCATCCTACCAAACACTCTCTCCACTCAAACCGCTGGTCCCTTTGGGGCACCTGCCATGACCCGAGCAGCACCTGAGCAACAGTAAGTCATTTCGTGACTAGTTAGACAGTGACAGATGTGTTACTTTTCAGCCTGTGATATTGATTTTGATGTACTATATTTTCCAGCAGACTGTTGATGAGCATGGTATCCCAGGGATGGACCGAGTGGATAGCCTGGTAGAGTACTTGGTGGGGCTTAGGACTGAAACTGGCCAAACACTCAACAACCAGCAGGCCAGTACAACTATAGTCCTTTGGCAGAACCTCCTGCCATATGACCAGCAAAGAGTGGTGTATGCTGCGCAGTACCAGGTGCATCTGACCACAGGACGCTTCAGGTGTTCAAAAAAGAGACCTGAATTTACACCAGGTGTGGAAAGCATGACGCGTTGCTCCTTGGCGTCTTCGGTATCCCCCACCCAGTGGCCAGGCTGTAGTCGTCTAGTAGAGTCCATCTGTGTCAAGCTGTGTAGCATTCACAAGAGCCCCAAAAAACAGGGCAGTTACGCACTGACAGGATGAACTCTGATTGACACTGACTCCGGGAAGATCAGGCAGCTGGTCCTGGGTAATGCCACAGTTATGCAGAGCACTACTCTGCAGTCGTTTGAGATCAATCAAACACTGGTTCAATGGCACAACAAGAGACTGAAGAGGCAAGGCAGTAGTATTCTGCTTCAAGGGGTCAACTTTCCTGCCTCTATTCCAGTTGCTCCTGCGTCTCTCCCCGCCGAGAGTCTGTATAATCCCCTTCAATCACGTTGCCCCATTTCCATCTTTCTCCATCTTTGCCTTCAGCCAATCACAGTGGTTCTTCTCCAAAATTGCTGGGACGGACCAATCGCGGTCCACCATTTCCATCTTTCTGACAGCCAATCACGATGCCGCTTCTCCAAAATTCAGCAGGCCGGCCATTTCAAAATAACTGGCTGCTCAAATTATTCGGAAGACGTCAGTGGATGGGACTTCAGGTGTCTTTCCCCACAAAAGGTAAATATATCGCTAATATCATTGCATTCTGTCAACTATCTAACGTTAGTTTGGTCGGTGTTAAATATGCATCATAGAGAAAAAAAATACAATAACAGAAACGACTGCCATTGCCTCCGCGGACTTTAACATTTTTTAAATAGATTTTTCCATCACCGCACTGCTTGTGGCACACAGCTCACACGCTATGGAGCTCACAAGAGAGCCCGCCACATTCTGGGTGTGGACAGGTATTACCTGATGATCACAGAGACTCTCTGGTGCAGTTCAGTTGGTTGCAAGACAACATATCTTTCCTCCAGCAAGACAATCTTGGACCAGCTGGACTTGGCTCACAGGCTGGAGTTCAGATTGATTCTGACTCGAAAGTAAGTATACGTAGATCATTTTGCCTTAGTTTGTTATCGAGAAATTAGAAGGTTTTAATGTTTGTCTCATTTGGTCTCTCGTTCCCTTTGTTTTTTTGCAGATTCGCTTGTGATGTGCGGGTCATCCGTTTCCTGAGGGAGAGGGCACTTAGAAACAGTCCCACCCGCTTGGTCAGACAGCTGAGGGAGAACCACAGCAAGGAATGGCTTAAGCGCCTCTGCCGGTACCTTGGAGCGTGCTCTGACTTTGTCGCCAGGTCAAGCCTTTTCCCTGTGAGATTCCAGGATCCTCCTGAGCCTGTGGATGTTCCATCACACAGATGGATGCTGGCTGTTTATGGGCATGACATTTTGAGCAGGCTGGACCACATCAAAGCCAGCATAACGTCCACCTTTGGCAGCCTCCTTAAAATGGACTCCACAAAGAAGGTAAGTATTTTTAACTGCTAATGCTGTAACACACAGTAAATACATGTAATATAAATACATAATTATTACCCTGGTGCTCAGATACAAATTCAACAATTTATTTAGGCATTCACTGTGTTTTCTGTGCCATTGCAGATCACCGACAAGCTCTCAGGCATTGCTAAGGGGACAGGCTTGTGGCTTACATCTGTAAGCAACGAGAGAGGGCAAATCCTTATCAGTGTCCTGTCTGCTCAGGAGGGTCCTGCCCTAGACAGAATGGCAACTGGCCTCATCTGCAGGTACAGTAATGCCGGTGTGGCTCCACCTCAGCTGCTTTACGTTGACTGTGACTGTTGGTCAAGGCAGAGGACAGACGAAACTGAAGGAGAGATTTGGTGGGTGGCCAGACCTGATAGTCAAGCTGGACATCTACCATTTCATGCGGCGACTGGCATCTGGGTGTACAAAGGATGCTCATCCTCTGTACCCTGTCTTCATGGCGAAGCTGTCGAGCTGCATCTTTGAGTGGGACAGAGGAGATGTTGCCTTACTGCGTCAGGCCAAGCGGGAGCAGCTGAGACAGGAAGGTGTCCCTGGCATTATTGACACTCTGGTCGATCAGCACATCACCAAAGATGAGCTGGCACTGCACTGCTGGAGGCAGACAAGAGGAGAGCAGCAGACAGCAGTCATGATCCAGCAGCTCCTCAATGAACTGATCCTCCTTAACGAGTTGATCGGGGTCAAGGGCAGAGACTTTCTTGGTGTTCCTCTTCTGGACCAGGAAAGGATGCAGCACATCTGGCAAGTCCAACAGAGGCACGTTAAGTGCATACAGGACGAACCAGGTGTGCTTCTTTACACCCAGACAGGATCCACCACCAAGGCAGGCATTGTTCTGCAAACTACAGGTGTGCCAGAGGGTCCACATCATTGGAGTCCTTTCACCTGCATGTAAACAGGTTCATTCCAGGTCAGTATGAATCATTATTCATCAGTAAGATTCTTTAACATTTATCAATTCTGTTGTTTGTCATTACCATTATCCTGGAAACAGTGGCACAATAGGCTTTATGCACAGCTCCACTACTTCCTGCACTTTAACCAGCTCCTTTATTTCCTGTCTTACATTATTGGACAAACTGATTAATCCAGGTGTGTCTGACCATTGTTGTGACTACTGAGGTCAGAGTCAGACAGGGTGGCATATGCTGCACGTCACCAGGTGCGCCTTACCACAGGACGCTTCAGGTGCTCTAAAAAGAGACCTGAATTTACACTTGGTGTGGAGAGCACAACACGTTGTGTCCTAGCATCCTCAGGATCTCCTGCCCAGTGGCCAGACTGTAGTCCTCTTGTAGAGTCCATCTGTGTCAAACTGTGTAACATTCACAAGAGCCCAAAAAAACAGGGCAGTTACAGCCTGACAAGATGGACTCTGATTTTGACTGACTACAGTAAGATAAGGCAGATGGTCCTGGGGAATGCAACCGTGATGCAGAGCGCTACTCTGCAGTTGTTTGATATTAATCAAACAACACTGACTCAGTGTCACAATAAGAGACTGAAGAGGCAGGACAGTAGTATTCTGCTGCAAGGGGTCAACCTGCCTGACTGTCCCTGTCGCTGCGAGGCCTCTTCCACTTGTGCACGTGCGCCCTCCTGCTCTACCTCCACGGCCTGGTCCCCACCATCAGTACCACTTGCCCCGGAGTACAGTTGGACAGGCAGTGGATAAGCGGAAGTCAGCAACTCAGAGGCAGTTATTCAGTCAGCCACCACCTCCAGCTCCTGCACTTTCAAACCCCAGCCCCTTCATTGTGCCAGTTGTGTTTGTTACCCCAACTGCAAACAAACAGTTTATGCCGTCTGGCCCCCTGCCCTGGAGAGCTTATACCCGCACAGTTGACAAAAACAAATGCCGTCAGTGCCACCTGTAGTTTATTTATTGTATTTATTTTATTTTGGTATTCATCATTTATTTATTCTATTTTAAATTGTTACTCTTGTTCTAATATTTCCTAAATGTAATTATTTTCTATATTTGTTCATTTATTGCTTTTATTTTATTTAAGTTATTTATCATTTATTGTTTCCTATTTTTAATTGTTGAATTTATTCCTGTTTTTATTGCTTCAGGTTTTTTGGTTTAATTTCACACACGTTTGTGAGTGTGACATTAAATTTGTTACTTGTTACTATTTCAGTGAGTGTCTTCAGTTTTTTCTGCAAACATGCAAACTCGACGATTACATTGTTGCAGTACTTCATTCAGAAATTTAAAAATTACTTTAAAAGTACATTTAGTTACATTTGATTACACTTGGTAGTAGTTTGTGTTACAGGCCTCGTGTTTCAATGGTGGAATTCAACCGGCGACCTTTGGATCAAGAGCCTCCTATGCTATTCTACAGTAAAGTGTCATGTTTGGTTAGATTTCTCAAATTAGTAGACCAGAATATGTGTGCTTTTACTTGTGATGGACAGCAGAGACACAATTAACTACAAGTTCCTTCCATTTTCTCAAAATTTCCTCTCTTTTCCTTCATTTTTCTCAAAGAAGAAGAAGAAGAAGGAAAGAAGGGGGAAGAAGAAAAAAGAAGGAAAAGAGAGGAGAAATTGAGAGAAATCAAGTGAATTGATAGTTATTAGTGTATCTGCTGCCCATCACAAGTTATTGGACACTGTTTTCTCTCCATTATTTTGAGAAATATGACCAAACATGACACTTAACTGGAGTATGGCAGGAAGCTATGGACCCAAAGGTCGCCGGTTCGGTCCCCGACTGGAACATGTTGCTACCCAAAATTGCCAAGTGTTATAAATCTAATCAAATATCACTTAATAAGTGATACAAATTGGATAGAGGCTTCTTGTGAATGTCATACAGCCAAATAGCAGTTCATTGTGTTGTTTAATTCTTACATAATGTCAAAATGTTATTACTAATGAAATAATAATAAACTTTATATAGCAATGTAAGAAACATTTGTAAAATCACCACAGCTAGACACATGTTTTGCATTTATATTTGGCTAGAATATATTTAAAATTTCTGACCAGTGTAATGTAATTCTGAATGATTAGTTTGCATGCTTTCATGCAATGTGGAACTGTTTGAAAAACTGTTCTGTTCCTTTGTTGTATTTTCATTATATGCTAGGGTTTGCAAAAAGCTTACGTTTGCTTGACTTTTTTGGTAGAAATAAAGGAAAGATACTTCTGTAGAAATATAGCAAATTTATTACGAATTTCACACCTTAATTCTCCCTCTCACACACACACACACACACACCTAAAAACTATAGCACACATACTAAATTAAACAAGTATATAAAATAAAATAAATAAAATATAATAAATAAACTAAAAACAGAAGATAAATAAGGCTAGGAAACTATTAGAACAAGACTAAAATATAACAAGTCATTTATTTTCTTTTAAAACTATTTACATTATGTACACACAGAGACAAAGAATCTCACAAATCTATTTTTTTTCTGTCCTTTTTCTCCGCATCTCGTCCATCCATTGCTCAACTGGCATGTTGGCTTTTTGGGGACAGTATATGCATCCACTGTGACCAGTTTCCTTATTGCGGGGCTGTTGGCACTGACTACATTTATTTTTTTCAACTGTCCAGGTGTAAGTCCTGCGGGCAGGTGGTGGGGAGGGAAGCGGGCCACAAGGAGCAATCTGTTGGGCTCTAGGTGTTTGTGGGGTCAGAAATATAAGTGGAGCGATGACAGGGCTGGGGTTCAGGACAACAGGCAAAGTGTCAGATGTAGGTGGAGGTGCCGGCTGAGAGAACAACTGCCTCTGAGCTGCAGACTTCCTCTTGACCACTGCCTGTCCTGCTGTACTGTGGGGCAAGTGGTACTGATGCCGGGGTCCAGCCTGGTCAATGGCCTGGTTCAAGGGAGAGTTGGGTATGAAAAAAAAAAAAAGGAAAATCGCATCTTATCAGGTAATCGTTAATCGATCGATAAGGTCCATCAACTAACGATTAATGAATTAATCGATAATTTGCATCCCTAGTCTGTTGGTCTTGGTTAAGTACCACTTGAAAAAAAAATTAACAATGTTTTGTTGCTTAAGCTTATGTATTCAGTCATTATTCAATGGTATACTAAAACCCATATGAAAAAAATTGCTTCTCACTGTTCTCAGGTCAAATATTTATATGCGATTAAAAATGCGATTAATTTCGATTAATTAATTATAAAGCCTCTAATTAATTAGATACATTTTTTTAATCGAGTCCCGGCCCTAATTAAAACATTAATTTTGCCTCACAGAACATGGGAGTTGCTGGTCAGCTGTCTTGATTAGTTTGTTTGCAACTTTGGTGTTTAAATGTATAAATACAATAGACCCGATCAGCCTGGAGCCCTGGGACCAGCAGAGATTAACTCGGTGAATACGAACTTTCATTGAACTAGTCAGTGATGCAGTGCGATCCCACAAACCCCCGGGGTGCTGGAGGAGATCTGCAAGCTTGTGCCTTTTGCAGTTGCTGGCCTGCTTGGTAATATCATTTTAATGTGACAGTATACCTGTGTCAGAATTCTGTATATTGGAGCATACTGTTGCAAAATACGTGAATAATTTTGATGGGAAATATTTGTAAGTTAGTATTTTGTATATGTGTTCTTTAGATAGATTATAGATTGATTAATTGATCAACTGATTGATTGATTGATAAATGGATACTTTATTGATCCCAAGGGAAATTTTGACATCCAGTAGCAGCAAACAACTTACAACGAACATGACATGACACGTCTGTCACATCTAACATCTAAAAACTCCCTACCCCGTCAAGTTAAAACCATAACAACTAAAAAAACTGAAAAGTAGAAAATATTAAATTCAATTAAACCTTTGCAAAGAAATAAATAAATACTGTACCATAGTAAGTACCAACAAAATAGCAGGTTGTGCTGAACGAGTCCATACAAAACGTATCCAAGTAAAAACAGATGAAACAGATGAGCAGATTGAAACGAGAGTCTGTGCAAAACTTATTCATGTAAATTGGCATTTAAGTGTTCAAGTGCAAAAAAAGCACTTACCTCTTATCCAAGAGGCTTCTTCAGTTCAAGAAGTGAAGAACCATCTTGGATGAGAGGTGAAAGTTCAGCGATTCACATTTCACTTTCCAAAAGTAGGTGTTTACCCACAAACACAGGCAAGTTTAAAAGCAAGGTCAGATTTTTTACAACTTAGAACTTTTAAAAAAAAATGTTAGTTAAAAATGTCGAATAATTGTTTTTTTGACCATTATAGAATAAAATGTTTTAATGTACTGATGCCAAGAATGTTAAAAAAAAAGAAAAAGAAGATCACAGATAAATAAAACAAGGAGTAAACAATCTTTAAAATGGAGGGAGTATTAATTTTTATTATATATACCTAGCTTATTGTATATACCTAGTCATTTTGAGTGACACACAAGATTCACACATTGGAAAAAAACAAACAAACCGAAAAAACAAGATAAAAAAAACACAAAGGGGGACTTTAAAATAAAGGCATGTAAAGTTATGTAAAGAGTTATGTGCTGGGCCATCCAAAAGCGTCAATATTTGGAGAGTTGGGAATGAAATTCAAAAATAAACTATTTTACCAACGGGAGCTTTACGTTGTGGGGGCTTGCTAGCTGGAGTGGGTGTGACAAGGCCTGACATAATCTGCCAGTTGCATTCTAAAAGGAAGACAACAGGCGTTGATGCTTGCAATGATGCTGGGTGCAGACATAAAAAATGGAGGACATATACCCTGGTTTCACAACAACATGAAACGTGCATTTTTGTTAAAACAGCATGCCTCTCCTGGTGGGGAAAAAGGCTCACTTGTCCTCCAGTGTGAATTCTAATGTGATGACGCAGCAAGTCATACTCCAAAAGGGCACTGCTCCAGAGGTTTGCAAGGGAGATGGCCCCTGAGCTGATTTTAGACCTATGTTCTCCCCTGGCAGAGTGCCCCACTGCCCCACGATTGAACACCACTTGACATATTTCCAATAGGTTCATCACCTTTTTCCTGTACTCCTGAATATACATTAGAGCAGCTGGTGTCTCAAGAGAGGCGCTGATCCATCCTTTTCATTTTAGCTCTCTGATACTGTGTTTAAACTGTAGGGTATAAACTCCTCCAGTTATGATTGAAGTAACTGTGTGTATCATGCAGGACAAAATGGATAAAATGTGAAAACCTCCAAGTGAATGGTCGTAAAGCCTCACGATTACAGTTGTTAAATTTTGTCAGTGAAGCCATGGAGCCATCTTACTTTTAAGATGAGAAAAAGAGAACATTTTAACAGGCCAAAAGGGAGGATTTGAAAGTTTCTCTAACTGTGCCATTTTCCTGCCGTTGTAGCTGTCCCTTGTTGAGGCCATAAACAGAAATAGTTTCAACATGAATTCATGTTTTATTTGCACTTGTCATTCTTTTTTTCCACTTTTGTTAGGGTGTTGGTAAGAAAACAATTCTGCAATGACAGGACAACTACAAGAACCTTTACATGTGTAGCAAGGTGAAAGATACTGAAAGAAGCTGACTGTGGCTATCAGTGAGCCAATTGCCTTTGACAAAACACGTTTAGGGATGATAAATCTGGCTAATGAGGTCTGGCTAAGGAAATTATTCACCTTAACGCCACTAACAGCCTTCACAATCGCTTGAGGTAGCCGATAAGTTAGAAAAAAAGGTTGTGAACTTCCGGTGACGTTATGAAAGGAATTGCAGCATAAGAACAGAGCTCCGTCGGGCAAAACACAAAAACAGTGACAACCGTAGTTACCAGGCCTTTTTAATGAAAAAAAAAAAGGATCTACAAGACAAAAGGCCTCCAACAGGCAAGACACTTTGAAAGATAAAGATGATAAACAGTGAGGACCATCTAGCCCAGCTAACGTTAGCTCGAGTACTGCTAGCAGAGATTCAGTCAGATCAAGAAGCAGCATTGCTGGAAAAGTTGAGGAAAGTCTGCAAAGAAAATCAAGATGGACATAATCACACTAAAATGTCCCTCGAATGACTGGAACAGGCCCTAGCAGACATAAAAGACTAGTTGGGTGAACATGAAGAGAATCGGAAACTTAGAAGAAAGAACTGGCATGGCTGAAAATACAGGGGAGGGCACTAAGATACCTGGCTCACCGGGATATTGACCTCTCAGCAACCTGTGATGACCCACAAAACAGACTGACCCCTCGATTCATCCAGATCCATGTCCTATCAGCTCTGATAGGAGCTGATAGGTTTCACTCTAGTCTATGTGGTAACTTCCACCGGGTCCGCTGCACTGCCTATCTGCTCCTTCCCATGTCCGGCAGTCCGCAGCCCTCTGAAGTAGGTACGCAGGACTTCTATTTCTGCCCGATGCCGGAGCACGATGCAGAAATTCAGCACAGAGCAGACAGGAAGTCAGACACGAAACAACAACATGACATCCGGCACAAAAACCTCGAAAGGAAGACAAATACAAGCTCTTCTTCTAATCCTTCGGTCAGGAACACTTCGTTGTTGTGTTTATAATACATACCCATAACTGTGGTCGCTTATGTAATTATCGTGGGAACTGTGCTGTGGTGGACTCAAAACGCAGCTGGTGGGGGTTGCCGGACGACGGAGCAAAACCAGAAGTGCCTCAATGCTACTGAAGGAGCTAGGAGTTGAGGTGCGCTGTGGTGAACGGAGGCACATTGAAGCAGAGCTAAAGGAAGGATGGAGTAGCAGCATGAAGAGGAAGAGGGACATGGTGTTACCAGCATTGGATCTCAAGGCTTTTCTACAAGGGGAAAATTAAATAATCTCTGAATAGCAAGGTAGCTTAACAGCCCTCTGTGACTGAAATAGCTGAATCTGTTTTATATACAGTAAGAAATGAGCAATGAACATACATACATACTGTTTCATTAAATATGTAAATAGTTGTATATAAGTTGGTGTCACAAGTCATTCCGAAATACATATTACAATGACCTGACGGATGCCTCTTTTAAAGGCTCCATTTGAGTGGATTACACTCACTTAGACCTTTTTTACATATTAGTGTAATATTGGTCGTACTTGCACTGCTTGCAATTGCACTATATGAGGGAAGGTCACACCTCTCTGCCTCAATACCAACGAGGATTGGACACAGCTGGGATTCGCCTGCTGTGCCTGTTTGGAAAGGTGGAAGTTCAGTTCTGTGTTATTGTAATCTTTATGTTTTTCCTGACATACGTTATGGACCAAGTTTTGTATATGCTAGTACAGCTTGAGCTTAAGTTTCCTTTTGTTTTTGTTTTTTTCTTGACTGATATTTTCAAGCAGGGAGAGCAGTGTATTTTAACACAGTACAGAGACAATGGCTTCTTTGAATTTCATTAGCTATAATATACAACCCATTAAAGAAATTGCAATGTTCAGTAGCTCTGATTAAGGAAACTCACTTATCCAAAATAGAACACCTAAAACTAAAAAGGGAGTGGGTTGACCAGGTCTATAGTGCATCATGTGGGAAGAGTAAAAAAAAGATGTGTTGCCCTTCTATTTAATAAATCTGTATACTACAATAATGAGAACATTTTCCAAGATACTGAAGATTATGGTGATTGGAATAATTGCGGGATTGAAAATAACAATTTTAAATGTATATGCACTAAATGAAGACTGTCCACATTTCTTTAAAAAGATTGCAGCTCTAGTGGCAGATAAAGGAGAGGGGATTATACTACCCATGACAATGAGACCTCAATCTAAAATGTCCAAAAATGTATCAGGCATGATGAAAGAGTTAGGTTTAGTAGAGGTCTGGCAGCAACTTCACCCAAGGGATAGAGACTTTACATTCATGTCAAGTACATGGAAGCTATTCAAGGATATATTCTTTTTTATATCAAAAAATGCAATGTATCATATAAAGGATAGCACAATTGAACCAATAACTATTTAAGTCCTGTCACTATGAAAATGTATCTAGGGTCAAACAATCATCTTGAATACTAGATGCTCAATGTCTCACTGCCGAAAGACACCCATATAAACAGGAACTACAAACCACTCTATCTGAATATTTTTCCCTAAATGATGATGGTATGGTCCCTCCTTCAGTGTTATGGGAACGTGGGAAAAGCCAGGATAAGGGAATAATTAATCTCCATAGGATATAGACTAAAGAAACAAAGGCTTGCGAAACAACAAGCATTAGAAGCAGATATAAAAAGGTTAGAGAGGGAACATAAGCAACACAGAGAAGAGGAGGTACTTAAAAAATTGATGGAAGTTAGGCTGAAATCGGACGAGGAATTAACATACAGTACAAAGCAGAGGGAACTCTTAGGTTCATTAATAGAAAATATAATTAAATGGGAAATAAAGCTAGTAGGCTGTTGGCTTTTCAACTTCGGAAAGCCCAATCTAGCCGCATAGTCCCTGAAATTAGACATCCAGAAACTAACCATTGAGATCCACCCTAAGGAAATATCAGATGCTTTTGCAAAATATTATGAACAGTTATATAAAGCTCAAGATCAGGAATCTAAGAAAGAAAAAAATGGTGAGTTTTTGAGACTTCTCAAAATGACTAAAGATGGGAGTAGATGGGTTTGCAGGAGAATATTACAAAGTTTTTGTGAATGGCCTCTCTCCTATATTATGTAGAGTTTATAATTATGTATTAATTCAGGAGACCCCCCGAAATCTTGGTCAGAAGCTATCATCACTGTCCTTTAAGGATGGAAAAGACCCTCTACAGTGTGCTCGTTATCGCCCCATAAGCCTTTGTGTGTAGACTATAAAATATTAACTTTGATTCTAGCCACCAGAACACAAAATTACATAAAGAAATGAATTAACTCAGACCAGACAGGATTTATTTCAAACTGTCAAGGAATAAATAATGTGAGGAGAGCTTTAAACCTACAGTCAATAGCAGCGAGGTACAAACAATCTTCAATGCCTCTCAGCTTAGACGCTGAGAAAGCATTCGATGGAGTTGAATGGTCATTTCTTGAACAAACACTACTAGAAATGGGTTTTGGAGAAAAATGTCCCACTTGGATTAATTTGCTTTACAAAGACCCTTGATCAAAAGTACGAGTTAATGGTCAGTGTTCTCAGTTTTTTAAGGTGGAAAGCGGTGTAAGACAGGGCGATTCATTGTCACCCATCTTTTTTCGTGCTTAATATTGAACCTTTAGCAGAGGCTATACGCCAAAATATACAGCTCCAAGGAATAACAGATGAAAGAGGGTCAATCCATAAAACAGCTCTGTTCACAGATGATATTTTGCTTTTTATAAAACACCCACTTACTTTTATCCCAGCACGTATGCAATGCTTACATAAATATGGAGAGGTCTCAGGATACAAAATTAATAAAAAAAATCAGAGGCAATGATGATATCATGGAATGGGTCTACACAATTAAATGAAGATGTCTCTTTCCACTGGTCCAGACAGGGATTTAGATACCTTGGAGTTATACTCACACCCCATCCAATGCAATTATTCGATGCCAATTATATTAAACTAATTAAACAAAAAGTGACATGACGCGTTGAGAGGTCCTTCCTCTCTCTCTATTAGGTAGAGTTGAGATGATGAAAATGAATCTGCTTCCTCGACCTCTTTTTTGTTTCAGTCCCTACCTATAAGAGTTCCAATCTCCATCTTCAATATGTTAAATAAACTAATTTATAAATGTATCTGGCAGAAAAAGAGACCCAGAGTTATAGGAAACATCTTCATACAACTGATCCTGCTCTGCTGAGACTGTCACGTTGTAGAATGCCATTTTTATCTTGTTTTTATTATGTGTGTGTGGTTTTTTTTTTAAGAGGTCCTATGTCATGGAATGTAAAAATGAAAAAAAAAATGAATAAAGAAAAGAAAAAAAGGTTGGGGTTTTCAGTTGTTGGTAATATTACACAGTAAATTAATTAAATTGCCTCCAAAGGTTTAAAGAACTGCCAATTGAACATGACTGAAAATGCCAGCTTTTCAGGCATTGTATGTGTCATCCGGAAAATTCAGAAAGGATACAAGTGATTGTTGAGTGGCATTCTCCCCCATCCGCCTGTCAGCGTTTCACTGAGTTAAACTGAAGTAGAACACAATCCACAGTACATGAGCACATGCAGAGGGACAACAAACCCTTTGTGACAACAGATATCCATTTCTCACAGTCCTACAGTGGAACCATGGGGATTGCAGCCACAAAAGCACAGTGCCACCTACAGCTGCAAGGTGCCATCCAGCTGCCAACATGTTGGTAAGCAAAAAGCATTAGTAGGACAGTCGCAGTAGTCTCATGGGATAACTACAGTCATTACCGCTGCTTAAACATGTGGGACTGTGGGCTGCTGACCTGCTGTGTGTAGGCGGCACCATAACCTGTATTTACCGTGGGCTAGTCTGAGCAGCTGTTTGAGGTCTCATTTGAGAGGGGAAAAGAGGCTACCCCTGCTGACATTGCACAAGTGTAACAGAACACACATTGTTCAATTAATAGGCTGTCTTCAGAGGACTGCCAGGGAGGGAGGCTTCAAGGGCTTTGCTTGAGGAGGGAGGCGTTCGAGTTACTGGCCCACATGAACCGTTGGACAGAGAATTACAGTACTTCTAATTGTATCAGGTGCTTCACCCTAAAACTCTAATAATTTGTGTAAATGAACACACCCACATGATCATAATCAGCCTTTGTCCAGCAGGAAGTGCAACAAAAAATGAACCCAATTCCAACCATGCCCATACTCCCTCCTCCTACCTACCCTAATATTTGATACTATTTTCATGCCCCCATCAAAGAATTACAGGGTAGATTGTAGACTGGAACTAACGTGGTGAATCAAAACCCTACCCGAGTTGATTTGATTTGACTTGATTGCCTCTGTTGTGCAATTTCAGGGACTGGTGGAAAAAACAAGGGCCTGATCAGATTAGTAATGGAAAATGATGAATCATTTAATCATTTTAGGTTACTTCACTTATCCCTGAGAGGAAATAGGGTCATGCTACAGTACATTCATCCACAAATAGAAATGTAATTGTCATGATCCCGGTTCTTGTGTTGCCTGTTTTATTTTTTGTTATAATTACGGTTAACAAGGTGAGGACCCAAATGCAGACAACACATGGGAGGCAGGATTGGGGAACAAAAGGCGAACTTCATTAACAAAAGCTGAATGATACACATCCAGAAAAACAACAAAAACGAGTCTCACGGACAAAAGACAAAGTAGCAACGTAAAAGGGCTTCAACAAAGTGCAAAACAAAAGCAAAGTACAAATCAAATGAAAACTCAAGGAACAATAAGATGAAGCGGGTGGGAAACACAGGGTGGCATCATGGGAGAACACAGAACGAACTGACAAAAACATGAGGGAGAACAAAGACTATATACAGACACACTAACGAGGGGATCAGGTACAGGTGGAGTGAGGCGGGAAAATGACAGGTGAGGGAAAGGAACGGAAAAACACTGGAAGTAGGGAAAATCACAGAGGGAGGAACTGAAAAGCAAGACGCGACACATGATGGTACAATTTCAAAATAAAACAGGAAACACAAGAACAACAAGAACTGGGATCATGACAGCAATAGGATAAAGAAATTAAAATATATATATATATAGATACAGAAGAGAATAAGAGAATTAATGACATTAAATAGATAAAAAAATTATAATAAATATATATTATATAATATATTAATATTAATATGTGCATTATATGTGAATGTTCCTGTCTGTTGGAGGTCTTCCTACAGCTCGCAAGAGTATTTATTTATATGCTGAACATTTTGATAGCTGAACTGGGGAATGGGAGAGAACGAAGGAATAGAACCAAGTCGAAGAGGAGAGGAGAAGGAGGAAGAGAGAGACAAGATGAAGTTGATTGAAGGCAAAGTGTGTGTGTGTGTGTGTGTGTGTGTAAGAGAGAGAGATACTGTAGAGGGAGAGGGAAAGAGAGGAAGAAAGAGAAGAAGAGAAAAAGAAAGAGACGGCCGAAGAAATGATCGAATGGAAATGTCATCTGAAACAGATTAAAGTTAGACTTTATTAACAGTTAAACTCACTAGAAAGAGCTTAACATCAGTCCACCAATCAGAACAACAGACAAACAACATGACTGGAGGATCAGTCTAAGGCTGGAAATCACTGTGTCATTGAGAGAGAAACCCACAAAAACTCCACTTAAAGAAGGCAGAAAAACTGCTGCTAGTACTACTGCTATTAGTGATATGTTATCTTGAGTGAGAGGACAAGTAGACGGTCACATTCATGTCTTTTTTATTTCTGTAGAGCGAAAAATGAGGGAATTAGAGCGGGTGACAAAACTGGTACCGTCTGCTCTCCTCCAGAAATTTAGGCTCAAAATTAATATTGTGGCTTATGGGGGAGTTGCTGGAGTGCTCGTCGCTCTAGTGCTTCTACAGCTAAAAGTATAAGTCCTACATCTGAAATAAGACCATCAGCTGAAAGCCAACAAGACGTATATATTGTATGAGGAGTAAAAGCTGAGCTAAGCTAAAAGCTAAGATAACATAATTTTTTTCTCAAGTTTTTCGAGCTGCTGTGCACTCTAGCGTAGGTCACAGCCATTAAAAACTCTGAAGACGAGCTAAAAAACCATACAACTTAAACTGTCATAATTTAAAAACCGTAAAAGATTTTACAAAAGCTGAAATACATGCTGAATACTTTAAAGTCCTCTAACTGCTTAAACGTTGGAATGGTGTCTGTAGCTCAATGTATAGAGGAGCAGCAGAGGTTGAAAGTGGAGTGAGTTTGAAGAGGATTTGAAGATTTCTCCATTTATTCCATTATAAAATCATTTTTGAAAAAGCTTAATACTTCAAAAACTATTATAGACAGAAAGTCATAGCCATAATGTCCTTACTGAGCTGAATGGATTCATAGTTGAACGTTTTCTGTAGCTCAAAATTTGCAGGAGGAGGAGATATATCTAAAATGTATGGAAAACGGAATAATAATATAAGAAGAACAACAGAAGCACATTAGTGTTAATGCTGAATCAGCGTTCACACCAACTAGAACATTTGTAGTTCCTGCAAAATTACACTGTGACTGCTGACAGCTGAACTGAGACCGAAAACAAAGCTGAAAAGGCAGAAATGTGGGGGAAAAAATGGCCTGAAATGTCATAAAACTATAATGCATTGCACTACACTGCTGAAAAACCCTCATGTCAAACTGCATTAGCTTAAGAAGCTGAGACATGAGCAAGCATTGGTTAAAAAGCTGGGAGGTAAGAGTACAGTAATACTGTAAAAGGTGGAAGAACCTGAAAAAGCTGAATATTTTTATGAACAAAAGAAGAATAAGTTGAAAAGCGCTTAATATTTGAATAAGGCATGACGTTATGAAGGAAGAGGGGCTCTCTTTGCTTAAAGGCTGAAAAAGCTCAAACTTATTGCTTAGTAGCAGTAGTTGATTTTGAAGTAGTCGTAGTAGTAGTAGCTGTTGTAGTATTACTAGTAATAAGTATTGAAGCATTATAAGTAGCATTGGTAGCAGCAGTAGTAGAATGAAGGAGTTACAGGAGTAATAATGGGCCCACTTAGCTTCACTCAGTTGCTACAGTAGCAGTAGTAGTAGTAGTTGAAGGAGGGGTTGAAGTAGAAGTAGTTCTAGTAGTAGTAGTAGGAGGAGTAGAAGTAGGAGGAGCAGAAGTAGGAGGAGGAGGAGGAAGAAGAGTAGGAAGTGAAGGAGGAGAAGTAGAAGTTGGAGAAGGAGGGGTAGAAGTAGGAGGAGGAATAGAAGTGGGAGGAGGAGTAGGAGGAGGTTGATGAGGAGCAGAAGTAGGAGGAGGAGGAAGAGGGGTAGAAGTTGTAGGAGGAGTAGAAGTAGGGCAAGGAGTAGCAGGAGGAGGAGTAGAAGGAGGAGGAGGAGTAGGATGAGGAGGAGTAGAATTAGGAGGAGGAGGAGAAATAGGAGGAGGAGTAGAGGTTGTAGTGGTATGAGGAGCAGTGATGGTAGTGGTACAAGGAGTAGTACAAATGGTACTAGTAGTAGAACAAGTAGCAGTAGTAGTAGTAGTAGTAGCAGTAAAAAGAATAAAATATAAATGAGAGGAGGAGCAGGAAGAAGACAAAGTGGAGCAGTTTGTTTGTGAGACAAATTTAGAGACAGAGTGAGAGTTTAAACCTGAAGCAGATCAAGTTCTATTCTGTATAGGCTTCAACCTCTAAGAGCTGTCGCTATTGGCTTTTTCACGCGTATGGCCCTGCACCGCAGTATAAAAACCCTGCGTGACCTGAGTTCTGCTCCCTCTTTGTCTTCAGCATATGTCAGCAGTCAAATCTAAAAGGGGTGAAGATTTCACCTTCCTGCCACGCCGGCTACATCATGGACTACAGCTGTGTCTCCTTTCATATGACGTGCTTGCCGCTGCGTTATGCCATCTCATTATGTGACACACACTGCAGGCTTCAGACGGACTCAATCAGTCAATCAATCAGTCAGTCAGTCTTTATTTGTATAACACCAATTCACAACAACAGTCATCTCATGACACTTTCCAAATTGAGCAGGCGAGCTTCTTAAAGTGCGTGTAAAGCAGCAAAAAAATTGTGTTATGAGTTTGTCACACCACAGTAACATGTATCATTGACCACTGAGCCAAATTTGAAAGATTAAAAAAATTGCTAAGTATATAAAATTAGGTCTCAAAATCATGGAAAAACAAGCACTTCTCTCTGCTGTGAAACGCTGGGGGCGTGTCAGTAAGAGGCGCTGGAACCACGCCCACCGCGGGAGGGGAGCCCTCTGTGTACTGCACAAGGACGTAGCCTAGCAACAATGGAAGCTAGTGCTAGCAGCATCGTCTGAAGGACCCAGCCCTACCTGTTTGAGCCATCAGAGCCAGAAACTGACTCTGAGTCAGACACTGATAGTGCTCAGCCTCGTTCCTCACAGTCTCCATCAGAATGGTAATTTATTTCCCAGTAATTTAAACCCCAGTCTACATATAATTCCTTGTCATAGCCATATTGGTGCACATAAAATATTACCTGTGGATTATCATTGTGCTGTCAGATGGACTCGCTCAGGGAATCAGGCCAAATCATGTCATGATTAAATGCAATAACATTTGCTAACATTACATGGGCATGACAGGATGCACGATGTAAAATCACTTTCGGGATTTGCACCTTCAGCAAAATGCATTCAATTAAACGAATACAATATTTATAACATAAGCACACACTTACACTGGCGGGCACGTAATGCCGGTGGCGGAGATGAGAGCACCTACTGTCGGCGGGACAGAGAGGATCGGTGGCGGGCGGCATTACGTGGCCGTGATGGTAGCAGCCGCTGTCGGCAGGACGGAGAGGCTCGGTGGCGGGCACGTAATGCCGGTGGCTGTGATGGTAGCAGCCGCTGTCGGCGGGACGGAGGCTGCAAGCCGGGGACGGAGAAGATCGTGGCAGGCACGTAATGCCGGTGGCCGTGCTGTAACTATCGGGGTAAAGTGGACACTGCAGAGACTGGTGTTGGTGGTGATTTTGAACTCTCCACAGTAG